>NW_027478739.1:0-619474 GCF_051014685.1 Ptiloglossa arizonensis | reverse complement strand
TTCTGTTGCATCTGAAAGTAGAAACTCGCCCGATTACAACGGTGTGCGTACTTTTCCCCTAGGCCGTTCTAGTTATGCTTGTCGAGCATCAGAACTGCGAAAATTTTGAGTTTCTCAAGCGTTTCTTACCTCCAAACTGCCATATCTCGCGAACGGAATGACCAATCCGCAAAATTTCTGTTGCATCTGAAAGTAGAAACTCGCCCGATTACAACGGTGTGCGTACTTTTCCCCTAGGCCGTTCTTGTTATTCGTTTCGAGCATCAGAACCGCGAAAATTTTGAGTTTCTCAAGCGTTTCTTACATCCAAACTGCCATATCTCGCGAACGGATTGACCAATCCGCGAAATTTCTGTTGCATCTGAAAGTAGAAATTCGCCCGATTACAACTGTATGCGTACTTTTCCCCTAGCCCGTTCTAGTTATTCGTTTCGAGCAACAGAACTGCGAAAATTTTGAGTTTCTCAAGCGTTGCTTACCTCCAAACTGCCATATCTCGCGAACGGATTCACCAATCCGCAAAATTTCTGTTGCATCTGAAAGTAGAACCTCGCCCGATTACAACGGTGTGCGTACTTTTCCCATAGGCCGTTCTAATTATGCTTGTCGAGCATCAGAACTGCGAAAATTTTGAGTTTCTCAAGCGTTTCTTACCTCCAAACTGCCATATCTCGCGAACGGAATGACCAATCCGCAAAATTTCTGTTGCATCTGAAAGTAGAAACTCGCCCGATTACAACGGTGTGCGTACTTTTCCCCTAGGCCGTTCTTGTTATTCGTTTCGAGCATCAGAACCGCGAAAATTTTGAGTTTCTCAAGCGTTTCTTACATCCAAACTGCCATATCTCGCGAACGGATTGACCAATCCGCAAAATTTCTGTTGCATCCGAAAGTAGAAACTCGCCCGATTACAACGGTATGCGTACTTTTCCCCTAGCCCGTTCTAGTTATTCGTTTCGAGCAACAGAACTGCAAAAATTTTGAGTTTTTCAAGCGTTGCTTACCTCCAAACTGCCATATCTCGCGAACGGATTGACCAATCCGCAAAATTTCTGTTGCATCTGAAAGTAGAAACTCGCCCGATTACAACGGTGTGCGTACTTTTCCCCTAGGCCGTTCTAGTTATGCTTGTCGAGCATCAGAACTGCGAAAATTTTGAGTTTCTCGAGCGTTTCTTACCTCCAAACTGCCATATCTCGCGAACGGATTGACCAATCCGCAAAATTTCTGTTGCATATGAAAGTAGAAACTCGCCCGATTACAACACTATGCGTACTTTTTCCCTAGGCCGTTCTAGTTATTCGTTTCGAGCATCAGAACTGCGAAAATTTTGAGTTTCTCAAGCGTTTCTTACTTCCAAACTGCCATATCTCGCGAACGGATTGACCAACCCGCAAAATTTCTGTTGCATCTGAAGGTAGAAACTCGCCCGATTACAACGGTATGCGTTCTATTCCCCTAGGCCGTTCTAGTTATTCGTTTCGAGCATCAGAACTGCGAAAGTTTTGAGTTTCTCAAGCGTTTCGTACCTCCAAACTGCCATATCTCGCGAACGGATTGACCAATCCGCGAAATTTCTGTTGCATCTGAAAGTAGAAATTCGCCCGATTACAACTGTATGCGTACTTTTCCCCTAGCCCGTTCTAGTTATTCGTTTCGAGCAACAGAACTGCGAAAATTTTGAGTTTCTCAAGCGTTGCTTACCTCCAAACTGCCATATCTCGCGAACGGATTCACCAATCCGCAAAATTTCTGTTGCATCTGAAAGTAGAACCTCGCCCGATTACAACGGTGTGCGTACTTTTCCCATAGGCCGTTCTAGTTATGCTTGTCGAGCATCAGAACTGCGAAAATTTTGAGTTTCTCAAGCGTTTCTTACCTCCAAACTGCCATATCTCGCGAACGGAATGACCAATCCGCAAAATTTCTGTTGCATCTGAAAGTAGAAACTCGCCCGATTACAACACTATGCGTACTTTTTCCCTAGGCCGTTCTAGTTATTCGTTTCGAGCATCAGAACTGCGAAAATTTTGAGTTTCTCAAGCGTTTCTTACTTCCAAACTGCCATATCTCGCGAACGGAATGACCAATCCGCAAAATTTCTGTTGCATCTGAAAGTAGAAACTCGCCCGATTACAACGGTGTGCGTACTTTTCCCCTAGGCCGTTCTTGTTATTCGTTTCGAGCATCAGAACCGCGAAAATTTTGAGTTTCTCAAGCGTTTCTTACATCCAAACTGCCATATCTCGCGAACGGATTGACCAATCCGCGAAATTTCTGTTGCATCTGAAAGTAGAAATTCGCCCGATTACAACTGTATGCGTACTTTTCCCCTAGCCCGTTCTAGTTATTCGTTTCGAGCAACAGAACTGCGAAAATTTTGAGTTTCTCAAGCGTTGCTTACCTCCAAACTGCCATATCTCGCGAACGGATTCACCAATCCGCAAAATTTCTGTTGCATCTGAAAGTAGAACCTCGCCCGATTACAACGGTGTGCGTACTTTTCCCATAGGCCGTTCTAGTTATGCTTGTCGAGCATCAGAACTGCGAAAATTTTGAGTTTCTCAAGCGTTTCTTACCTCCAAACTGCCATATCTCGCGAACGGAATGACCAATCCGCAAAATTTCTGTTGCATCTGAAAGTAGAAACTCGCCCGATTACAACGGTGTGCGTACTTTTCCCCTAGGCCGTTCTTGTTATTCGTTTCGAGCATCAGAACCGCGAAAATTTTGAGTTTCTCAAGCGTTTCTTACATCCAAACTGCCATATCTCGCGAACGGATTGACCAATCCGCAAAATTTCTGTTGCATCCGAAAGTAGAAACTCGCCCGATTACAACGGTATGCGTACTTTTCCCCTAGCCCGTTCTAGTTATTCGTTTCGAGCAACAGAACTGCAAAAATTTTGAGTTTTTCAAGCGTTGCTTACCTCCAAACTGCCATATCTCGCGAACGGATTGACCAATCCGCAAAATTTCTGTTGCATCTGAAAGTAGAAACTCGCCCGATTACAACGGTGTGCGTACTTTTCCCCTAGGCCGTTCTAGTTATGCTTGTCGAGCATCAGAACTGCGAAAATTTTGAGTTTCTCGAGCGTTTCTTACCTCCAAACTGCCATATCTCGCGAACGGATTGACCAATCCGCAAAATTGCTGTTGCATATGAAAGTAGAAACTCGCCCGATTACAACACTATGCGTACTTTTTCCCTAGGCCGTTCTAGTTATTCGTTTCGAGCATCAGAACTGCGAAAATTTTGAGTTTCTCAAGCGTTTCTTACTTCCAAACTGCCATATCTCGCGAACGGATTGACCAACCCGCAAAATTTCTGTTGCATCTGAAGGTAGAAACTCGCCCGATTACAACGGTATGCGTTCTATTCCCCTAGGCCGTTCTAGTTATTCGTTTCGAGCATCAGAACTGCGAAAGTTTTGAGTTTCTCAAGCGTTTCGTACCTCCAAACTGCCATATCTCGCGAACGGATTGACCAATCCGCGAAATTTCTGTTGCATCTGAAAGTAGAAATTCGCCCGATTACAACTGTATGCGTACTTTTCCCCTAGCCCGTTCTAGTTATTCGTTTCGAGCAACAGAACTGCGAAAATTTTGAGTTTCTCAAGCGTTGCTTACCTCCAAACTGCCATATCTCGCGAACGGATTCACCAATCCGCAAAATTTCTGTTGCATCTGAAAGTAGAACCTCGCCCGATTACAACGGTGTGCGTACTTTTCCCATAGGCCGTTCTAGTTATGCTTGTCGAGCATCAGAACTGCGAAAATTTTGAGTTTCTCAAGCGTTTCTTACCTCCAAACTGCCATATCTCGCGAACGGAATGACCAATCCGCAAAATTTCTGTTGCATCTGAAAGTAGAAACTCGCCCGATTACAACACTATGCGTACTTTTTCCCTAGGCCGTTCTAGTTATTCGTTTCGAGCATCAGAACTGCGAAAATTTTGAGTTTCTCAAGCGTTTCTTACTTCCAAACTGCCATATCTCGCGAACGGAATGACCAATCCGCAAAATTTCTGTTGCATCTGAAAGTAGAAACTCGCCCGATTACAACGGTGTGCGTACTTTTCCCCTAGGCCGTTCTTGTTATTCGTTTCGAGCATCAGAACCGCGAAAATTTTGAGTTTCTCAAGCGTTTCTTACATCCAAACTGCCATATCTCGCGAACGGATTGACCAATCCGCGAAATTTCTGTTGCATCTGAAAGTAGAAATTCGCCCGATTACAACTGTATGCGTACTTTTCCCCTAGCCCGTTCTAGTTATTCGTTTCGAGCAACAGAACTGCGAAAATTTTGAGTTTCTCAAGCGTTGCTTACCTCCAAACTGCCATATCTCGCGAACGGATTCACCAATCCGCAAAATTTCTGTTGCATCTGAAAGTAGAACCTCGCCCGATTACAACGGTGTGCGTACTTTTCCCATAGGCCGTTCTAGTTATGCTTGTCGAGCATCAGAACTGCGAAAATTTTGAGTTTCTCAAGCGTTTCTTACCTCCAAACTGCCATATCTCGCGAACGGAATGACCAATCCGCAAAATTTCTGTTGCATCTGAAAGTAGAAACTCGCCCGATTACAACGGTGTGCGTACTTTTCCCCTAGGCCGTTCTTGTTATTCGTTTCGAGCATCAGAACCGCGAAAATTTTGAGTTTCTCAAGCGTTTCTTACATCCAAACTGCCATATCTCGCGAACGGATTGACCAATCCGCAAAATTTCTGTTGCATCCGAAAGTAGAAACTCGCCCGATTACAACGGTATGCGTACTTTTCCCCTAGCCCGTTCTAGTTATTCGTTTCGAGCAACAGAACTGCAAAAATTTTGAGTTTTTCAAGCGTTGCTTACCTCCAAACTGCCATATCTCGCGAACGGATTGACCAATCCGCAAAATTTCTGTTGCATCTGAAAGTAGAAACTCGCCCGATTACAACGGTGTGCGTACTTTTCCCCTAGGCCGTTCTAGTTATGCTTGTCGAGCATCAGAACTGCGAAAATTTTGAGTTTCTCGAGCGTTTCTTACCTCCAAACTGCCATATCTCGCGAACGGATTGACCAATCCGCAAAATTGCTGTTGCATATGAAAGTAGAAACTCGCCCGATTACAACACTATGCGTACTTTTTCCCTAGGCCGTTCTAGTTATTCGTTTCGAGCATCAGAACTGCGAAAATTTTGAGTTTCTCAAGCGTTTCTTACTTCCAAACTGCCATATCTCGCGAACGGATTGACCAACCCGCAAAATTTCTGTTGCATCTGAAGGTAGAAACTCGCCCGATTACAACGGTATGCGTTCTATTCCCCTAGGCCGTTCTAGTTATTCGTTTCGAGCATCAGAACTGCGAAAGTTTTGAGTTTCTCAAGCGTTTCGTACCTCCAAACTGCCATATCTCGCGAACGGATTGACCAATCCGCGAAATTTCTGTTGCATCTGAAAGTAGAAATTCGCCCGATTACAACTGTATGCGTACTTTTCCCCTAGCCCGTTCTAGTTATTCGTTTCGAGCAACAGAACTGCGAAAATTTTGTGTTTCTCAAGCGTTGCTTACCTCCAAACTGCCATATCTCGCGAACGGATTCACCAATCCGCAAAATTTCTGTTGCATCTGAAAGTAGAACCTCGCCCGATTACAACGGTGTGCGTACTTTTCCCATAGGCCGTTCTAGTTATGCTTGTCGAGCATCAGAACTGCGAAAATTTTGAGTTTCTCAAGCGTTTCTTACCTCCAAACTGCCATATCTCGCGAACGGAATGACCAATCCGCAAAATTTCTGTTGCATCTGAAAGTAGAAACTCGCCCGATTACAACGGTGTGCGTACTTTTCCCCTAGGCCGTTCTTGTTATTCGTTTCGAGCATCAGAACCGCGAAAATTTTGAGTTTCTCAAGCGTTTCTTACATCCAAACTGCCATATCTCGCGAACGGATTGACCAATCCGCAAAATTTCTGTTGCATCCGAAAGTAGAAACTCGCCCGATTACAACGGTATGCGTACTTTTCCCCTAGCCCGTTCTAGTTATTCGTTTCGAGCAACAGAACTGCAAAAATTTTGAGTTTTTCAAGCGTTGCTTACCTCCAAACTGCCATATCTCGCGAACGGATTGACCAATCCGCAAAATTTCTGTTGCATCTGAAAGTAGAAACTCGCCCGATTACAACGGTGTGCGTACTTTTCCCCTAGGCCGTTCTAGTTATGCTTGTCGAGCATCAGAACTGCGAAAATTTTGAGTTTCTCGAGCGTTTCTTACCTCCAAACTGCCATATCTCGCGAACGGATTGACCAATCCGCAAAATTTCTGTTGCATATGAAAGTAGAAACTCGCCCGATTACAACACTATGCGTACTTTTTCCCTAGGCCGTTCTAGTTATTCGTTTCGAGCATCAGAATTGCGAAAATTTTGAGTTTCTCAAGCGTTTCTTACTTCCAAACTGCCATATCTCGCGAACGGATTGACCAACCCGCAAAATTTCTGTTGCATCTGAAGGTAGAAACTCGCCCGATTACAACGGTATGCGTTCTATTCCCCTAGGCCGTTCTAGTTATTCGTTTCGAGCATCAGAACTGCGAAAGTTTTGAGTTTCTCAAGCGTTTCGTACCTCCAAACTGCCATATCTCGCGAACGGATTGACCAATCCGCAAAATTTCTGTTGCATCTGAAAGTAGAACCTCGCCCGATTACAACGGTGTGCGTACTTTTCCCCTAGGCCGTTCTAGTTATGCTTGTCGAGCATCAGAACTGCGAAAATTTTGAGTTTCTCGAGCGTTTCTTACCTCCAAACTGCCATATCTCGCGAACGGATTGACCAATCCGCAAAATTTCTGTTGCATATGAAAGTAGAAACTCGCCCAATTACAACACTATGCGTACTTTTTCCCTAGGCCGTTCTAGTTATTCGTTTCGAGCATCAGAACTGCGAAAATTTTGAGTTTCTCAAGCGTTTCTTACTTCCAAACTGCCATATCTCGCGAACGGATTGACCAACCCGCAAAATTTCTGTTGCATCTGAAGGTAGAAACTCGCCCGATTACAACGGTATGCGTTCTATTCCCCTAGGCCGTTCTAGTTATTCGTTTCGAGCATCAGAACTGCGAAAGTTTTGAGTTTCTCAAGCGTTTCGTACCTCCAAACTGCCATATCTCGCGAACGGATTGACCAATCCGCGAAATTTCTGTTGCATCTGAAAGTAGAAATTCGCCCGATTACAACTGTATGCGTACTTTTCCCCTAGCCCGTTCTAGTTATTCGTTTCGAGCAACAGAACTGCGAAAATTTTGAGTTTCTCAAGCGTTGCTTACCTCCAAACTGCCATATCTCGCGAACGGATTCACCAATCCGCAAAATTTCTGTTGCATCTGAAAGTAGAACCTCGCCCGATTACAACGGTGTGCGTACTTTTCCCGTAGGCCGTTCTAGTTATGCTTGTCGAGCATCAGAACTGCGAAAATTTTGAGTTTCTCAAGCGTTTCTTACATCCAAACTGCCATATCTCGCGAACGGATTGACCAATCCGCAAAATTTCTGTTGCATCCGAAAGTAGAAACTCGCCCGATTACAACGGTATGCGTACTTTTCCCCTAGCCCGTTCTAGTTATTCGTTTCGAGCAACAGAACTGCAAAAATTTTGAGTTTTTCAAGCGTTGCTTACCTCCAAACTGCCATATCTCGCGAACGGATTGACCAATCCGCAAAATTTCTGTTGCATCTGAAAGTAGAAACTCGCCCGATTACAACGGTGTGCGTACTTTTCCCCTAGGCCGTTCTAGTTATGCTTGTCGAGCATCAGAACTGCGAAAATTTTGAGTTTCTCGAGCGTTTCTTACCTCCAAACTGCCATATCTCGCGAACGGATTGACCAATCCGCAAAATTTCTGTTGCATATGAAAGTAGAAACTCGCCCGATTACAACACTATGCGTACTTTTTCCCTAGGCCGTTCTAGTTATTCGTTTCGAGCATCAGAATTGCGAAAATTTTGAGTTTCTCAAGCGTTTCTTACTTCCAAACTGCCATATCTCGCGAACGGATTGACCAACCCGCAAAATTTCTGTTGCATCTGAAGGTAGAAACTCGCCCGATTACAACGGTATGCGTTCTATTCCCCTAGGCCGTTCTAGTTATTCGTTTCGAGCATCAGAACTGCGAAAGTTTTGAGTTTCTCAAGCGTTTCGTACCTCCAAACTGCCATATCTCGCGAACGGATTGACCAATCCGCAAAATTTCTGTTGCATCTGAAAGTAGAAACTCGCCCGATTACAACGGTATGCGTACTTTTCCCCTAGGCCGTTCTAGTTATGCTTGTCGAGCATCAGAACTGCGAAAATTTTGAGTTTCTCCAGCGTTTCTTACCTCCAAACTGCCATATCTCGCGAACGGATTGACCAATCCGCAAAATTTCTGTTGCATCTGAAAGTAGAAACTCGCCCGATTACAACGGTGTGCGTACTTTTCCCCTAGGCCGTTCTAGTTATGCTTGTCGAGCATCAGAACTGCGAAAATTTTGAGTTTCTCAAGCGTTTCTTACCTCCAAACTGCCATATCTCGCGAACGGAATGACCAATCCGCAAAATTTCTGTTGCTTCTGAAAGTAGAAACTCGCCCGATTACAACGGTGTGCGTACTTTTCCCCTAGGCTGTTCTAGTTATGCTTGTCGAGCATCAGAACTGCGAAAATTTTGAGTTTCTCGAGTGTTTCCTACCTCCAAACTGCCATATCTCGCGAACGGATTGACCAATCCGCAAAATTTCTGTTGCATCTGAAAGTAGAAACTCGCCCGATTACAACACTATGCGTACTTTTTCCCTAGGCCGTTCTAGTTATTCGTTTCGAGCATCAGAACTGCGAAAATTTTGAGTTTCTCAAGCGTTTCTTACTTCCAAACTGCCATATCTCGCGAACGGATTGACCAACCCGCAAAATTTCTGTTGCATCTGAAGGTAGAAACTCGCCCGATTACAACGGTATGCGTACTTTTCCCCTAGGCCGTTCTAGTTATTCGTTTCGAGCATCAGAACTGCGAAAATTTTGAGTTTCTCAAGCGTTTCGTACCTCCAAACTGCCATATCTCGCGAACGGATTGACCAATCCGCAAAATTTCTGTTGCATCTGAAAGTAGAAACACGCCCGATTACAACACTATGCGTACTTTTCCCCTAGGCCGTTCTAGTTATTCGTTTCGAGCATCAGAATTGCGAAAATTACGAGTTTCTCAAGCGTTTCTTACCTCCAAACTGCCATAACTCGCGAACGGATTGACCAATCCGCTAAATTTCTCTTGCATCTGAAAGTAGAAACTCGCCCGATTACAACGGTATGCGTACTTTTCCCCTAGCCCGTTCTAGTTATTCGTTTCGAGCAACAGAACTGCGAAAATTTTGAGTTTCTCAAGCGTTTCTTACTTCCAAACTGCCATATCTCGCGAACGGATTGACCAACCCGCAAAATTTCTGTTGCATCTGAAAGTAGAAACTCGCCCGATTACAACACTATGCGTACTTTTCCCCTAGGCCGTTCTAGTTATTCGTTTCGAGCATCAGAACTGCGAAAATTTTGAGTTTCTCAAGCGTTTCTTACTTCCAAACTGCCATATCTCGCGAACGGATTGACCAATTCGCAAAATTTCTGTTGCATCTGAAAGTAGAAACTCGCCCGATTACAACACTATGCGTACTTTTCCCCTAGGCCGTTCTAGTTATTCGTTTCGAGCATCAGAACTGCGAAAATTTTGAGTTTCTCAAGCGTTTCTTACATCCAAACTGCCATAACTCGCGAACGGATTGACCAATCCGCAAAATTTCTGTTGCAGCTGAAAGTAGAAACTCGCCCGATTACAACGGTATGCGTACTTTTCCCCTAGGCCGTTCTGGTTATGCTTGTCGAGCATCAGAACTGCCAAAATTTTGAGTTTTTCAAGCGTTGCTTACCTCCAAACTGCCATATCTCGCGAACGGATTGACCAATCCGCAAAATTTCTGTTGCATCTGAAGGTAGAAACTCGCCCGATTACAACGGTATGCGTTGTTTTCCCCTAGCCCGTTCTAGTTATTCGTTTCGAGCAACAGAACTGCGAAAATTTTGAGTTTCTCGAGCGTTTCTCTCCTACAAACTGCCACATCTCGCGAACGGATTGTCCAATCCGCAAAATTTCTGATGCATCTGAAAGTAGAAACTCGCCCGATTACAACTGTATGCGTACTTTTCCCCTAGCCCGTTCTAGTTATTCGTTTCGAGCAACAGAACTGCGAAAATTTTGAGTTTCTCAAGCGTTGCTTACCTCCAAACTGCCATATGTCGCGAACGGATTGACCAATCCGCAAAATTTCTGTTGCATCTGAAAGTAGAAACTCGCCCGATTTCAACGGTGTGCGTACTTTTCCCCTAGGCCGTTCTAGTTATGCTTGTCGAGCATCAGAACTGCGAAAATTTTGAGTTTCTCGAGCGTTTCTTACCTCGAAACTGCCATATCTCGCGAACGGATTGACCAATCCGCAAAATTTCTGTTGCATCTGAAAGTAGAAATTCGCCCGATTACAAATGTATGCGTACTTTTCCCCTAGCCCGTTCTAGTTATTCGTTTCGAGCAACAGAACTGCGAAAATTTTGAGTTTTTCAAGCGTTGCTTACCTCCAAACTGCCATATCTCGCGAACGGATTGACCAATCCGCAAAATTTCTGTTGCATCTGAAGGTAGAAACTCGCCCGATTACAACGGTATGCGTACTTTTCCCCTAGGCCGTTCTAGTTATTCGTTTCGAGCATCAGAACTGCGAAAATTTTGAGTTTCTCAAGCGTTTCGTACCTCCAAACTGCCATATCTCGCGAACGGATTGACCAATCCGCAAAATTTCTGTTGCATCTGAAAGTAGAAACTCGCCCGATTACAACACTATGCGTACTTTTCCCCTAGGCCGTTCTAGTTATTCGTTTCGAGCATCAGAACTGCGAAAATTTTGAGTTTCTCAAGCGTTTCTTACCTCCAAACTGCCATATCTCGCGAACGGAATGACCAATCCGCAAAATTTCTGTTGCATTTGAAAGTAGAAATTCGCCCGATTACAAATGTATGCGTACTTTTCCCCTAGCCCGTTCTAGTTATTCGTTTCGAGCATCAGAACTGCGAAAATTTTGAGTTTCTCAAGCGTTTCTTACCTCCAAACTGCCATATCTCGCGAACGGATTGACCAATCCGCAAAATTTCTGTTGCATCTGAAAGTAGAAACTCGCCCGATTACAACACTATGCGTACTTTTCCCCTAGGCCGTTCTAGTTATTCGTTTCGAGCATCAGAACTGCGAAAATTTTGAGTTTCTCAAGCGTTTCTTACCTCCAAACTGCCATATCTCGCGAACGGATTGACCAATCCGCAAAATTTCTGTTGCATCTGAAAGTAGAAACTCGCCCGATTACAACGGTGTGCGTACTTTTCCCCTAGGCCGTTCTAGTTATGCTTGTCGAGCATCAGAACTGCGAAAATTTTGAGTTTCTCGAGCGTTTCTTACCTCCAAACTGCCATATCTCGCGAACGGATTGACCAATCCGCAAAATTTCTGTTGCATCTGAAAGTAGAAAATCGCCCGATTACAACGGTGTGCGTACTTTTCCCCTAGGCCGTTCTAGTTATTCGTTTCGAGCATCAGAACTGCGAAAATTTTGAGTTTCTCAAGCGTTTCTTACTTCCAAACTGCCATATCTCGCGAACGGATTGACCAATCCGCAAAATTTCTGTTGCATCTCAAAGTAGAAACTCGCCCGATTACAACACTATGCGTACTTTTCCCCTAGGCCGTTCTAGATATTCGTTTCGAGCATCAGAACTGCGAAAATTTTGAGTTTCTCAAGCGTTTCTTACCTCCAAACTGCCATATCTCGCGAACGGAGTGACCAATCCGCAAAATTTCTGTTGCATCTGAAAGTAGAAAATCGCCCGATTACAACACTATGCGTACTTTTCCCCTAGGCCGTTCTAGTTATTCGTTTCGAGCATCAGAACTGCGAAAATTTTGAGTTTCTCAAGCGTTTCTTACCTCCAAACTGCCATATCTCACGAACGGATTGACCAATCCGCAAACTTTCTATTGCGTCCGAAAGTAGAAACTCGCCCGATTACAACGGTATGCGTACTTTTCCCCTAGCCCGTTCTAGTTATTCGTTTCGAGCAACAGAACTGTGAAAATTTTGAGTTTTTCAAGCGTTGCTTACCTCCAAACTGCCATATCTCGCGAACGGATTGACCAATCCGCAAAATTTCTGTTGCATCTGAAGGTAGAAACTCGCCCGATTACAACGGTATGCGTACTTTTCCCCTAGCCCGTTCTAGTTATTCGTTTCGAGCAACAGAACTGCGAAAATTTTGAGTTTCTCGAGCGTTTCTCTCCTACAAACTGCCACATCTCGCGAACGGATTGTCCAATCCGCAAAATTTCTGATGCATCTGAAAGTAGAAACTCGCCCGATTACAACCGTATGCGTGCTTTTCCCCTAGCCCGTTCTAGTTATTCGTTTCGAGCAACAGAACTGCGAAAATTTTGAGTTTCTCAAGCGTTGCTTACCTCCAAACTGCCATATCTCGCGAACGGATTGACCAATCCGCAAAATTTCTGTTGCATCTGAAAGTAGAAACTCGCCCGATTTCAACGGTGTGCGTACTTTTCCCCTAGGCCGTTCTAGTTATGCTTGTCGAGCATCAATACTGCGAAAATTTTGAGTTTCTCGAGCGTTTCTTACCTCGAAACTGCCATATCTCGCGAACGGATTGACCAATCCGCAAAATTTCTGTTGCATCTGAAAGTAGAAATTCGCCCGATTACAAATGTATGCGTACTTTTCCCCTAGCCCGTTCTAGTTATTCGTTTCGAGCAACAGAACTGCGAAAATTTTGAGTTTTTCAAGCGTTGCTTACCTCCAAACTGCCATATCTCGCGAACGGATTGACCAATCCGCAAAATTTCTGTTGCATCTGAAGGTAGAAACTCGCCCGATTACAACGGTATGCGTACTTTTCCCCTAGGCCGTTCTAGTTATTCGTTTCGAGCATCAGAACTGCGAAAATTTTGAGTTTCTCAAGCGTTTCGTACCTCCAAACTGCCATATCTCGCGAACGGATTGACCAATCCGCAAAATTTCTGTTGCATCTGAAAGTAGAAACTCGCCCGATTACAACACTATGCGTACTTTTCCCCTAGGCCGTTCTAGTTATTCGTTTCGAGCATCAGAACTGCGAAAATTTTGAGTTTCTCAAGCGTTTCTTACCTCCAAACTACCATATCTCGCGAACGGAATGACCAATCCGCAAAATTTCTGTTGCATCTGAAAGTAGAAATTCGCCCGATTACAAATGTATGCGTACTTTTCCCCTAGGCCGTTCTAGTTATTCGTTTCGAGCATCAGAGCTGCGAAAATTTTGAGTTTCTCAAGCGTTTCGTACCTCCAAACTGCCATATCTCGCGAACGGATTGACCAATCCGCAAAATTTCTGTTGCATCTGAAAGTAGAAACTCGCCCGATTACAACACTATGCGTACTTTTCCCCTAGGCCTTTCTAGTTATTCGTTTCGAGCATCAGAGCTGCGAAAATTTTGAGTTTCTCAAGCGTTTCTTACTTCCAAACTGCCATATCTCGCGAACGGATTGACCAATCCGCAAAATTTCTGTTGCATCTGAAGGTAGAAACTCGCCCGATTACAACGGTGTGCGTCCTTTTCCCCTAGGCCGTTCTAGTTATGCTTGTCGAGCATCAGAACTGCGAAAATTTTGAGTTTCTCGAGCGTTTCTTACCTCCAAACTGCCATATCTCACGAACGGATTGACCAATCCGCAAACTTTCTATTGCATCCGAAAGTAGAAACTCGCCCGATTACAACGGTATGCGTACTTTTCCCCTAGGCCGTTCTAGTTATTCGTTTCGAGCAACAGAACTGCGAAAATTTTGAGTTTCTCAAGCGTTGCTTACCTCCAAACTGCCATATCTCGCGAACGGATTGACCAATCCGCAAAATTTCTGTTGCATCTGAAAGTAGAAACTCGCCCGATTACAACGGTGTGCGTACTTTTCCCCTAGGCCGTTCTAGTTATTCGTTTCGAGCATCAGAACTGCGAAAATTTTGAGTTTCTCGAGCGTTTCTTACATCCAAACTGCCATATCTCGCGAACGGATTGACCAATCCGCAAAATTTCTGTTGCATCTGAAAGTAGAAATTCGCCCGATTACAACTGTATGCGTACTTTTCCCCTAGCCCGTTCTAGTTATTCGTTTCGAGCAACAGAACTGCGAAAATTTTGAGTTTCTCAAGCGTTGCTTACCTCCAAACTGCCATATCTCGCGAACGGATTCACCAATCCGCAAAATTTCTGTTGCATCTGAAAGTAGAAACTCGCCCGATTACAACGGTGTGCGTACTTTTCCTCTAGGCCGTTCTAGTTATGCTTGTCGAGCATCAGAACTGCGAAAATTTTGAGTTTCTCAAGCATTTCTTACCTCCAAACTGCCATATCTCGCGAACGGAATGACCAATCCGCAAAATTTCTGTTGCATCTGAAAGTAGAAACTCGCCCGATTACAACGGTGTGCGGACTTTTCCCCTAGGCCGTTCTAGTTATGCTTGTCGAGCATCAGAACTGCGAAAATTTTGAGTTTCTCGAGCGTTTCTTACCTCCAAACTGCCATATCTCGCGAACGGATTGACTAATCCGCAAAATTTCTGTTGCATCTGAAAGTAGAAACTCGCCCGATTACAACACTATGCGTACTTTTTCCCTAGGCCGTTCTAGTTATTCGTTTCGAGCATCAGAACTGCGAAAATTTTGAGTTTCTCAAGCGTTTCTTACTTCCAAACTGCCATATCTCGCGAACGGATTGACCAACCCGCAAAATTTCTGTTGCATCTGAAGGTAGAAACTCGCCCGATTACAACGGTATGCGTACTTTTCCCCTAGGCCGTTCTAGTTATTCGTTTCGAGCATCAGAACTGCGAAAATTTTGAGTTTCTCAAGCGTTTCGTACCTCCAAACTGCCATATCTCGCGAACGGATTGACCAATCCGCAAAATTTCTGTTGCATCTGAAAGTAGAAACTCGCCCGATTACAACACTATGCGTACTTTTCCCCTAGGCCGTTCTAGTTATTCGTTTCGAGCATCAGAGCTGCGAAAATTTTGAGTTTCTCAAGCGTTTCTTACTTCCAAACTGCCATATCTCGCGAACGGATTGACCAATCCGCAAAATTTCTGTTGCATCTGAAGGTAGAAACTCGCCCGATTACAACGGTGTGCGTACTTTTCCCCTAGGCCGTTCTAGTTATGCTTGTCGAGCATCAGAACTGCGAAAATTTTGAGTTTCTCAAGCGTTTCTTACCTCCAAACTGCCATATCTCACGAACGGATTGACCAATCCGCAAACTTTCTATTGCATCCGAAAGTAGAAACTCGCCCGATTGCAACGGTATGCGTACTTTTCCCCTAGGCCGTTCTAGTTATTCGTTTCGAGCAACAGAACTGCGAAAATTTTGAGTTTCTCAAGCGTTGCTTACCTCCAAACTGCCATATCTCGCGAACGGATTGACCAATCCGCAAAATTTCTGTTGCATCTGAAAGTAGAAACTCGCCCGATTACAACGGTGTGCGTACTTTTCCCTTAGGCCGTTCTAGTTATTCGTTTCGAGCATCAGAACTGCGAAAATTTTGAGTTTCTCGAGCGTTTCTTACATCCAAACCGCCATATCTCGCGAACGGATTGACCAATCCGCAAAATTTCTGTTGCATCTGAAAGTAGAAACTCGCCCGATTACAACACTATGCGTACTTTTTCCCTAGGCCGTTCTAGTTATTCGTTTCGAGCATCAGAACTGCGAAAATTTTGAGTTTCTCAAGCGTTTCTTACTTCCAAACTGCCATATCTCGCGAACGGATTGACCAACCCGCAAAATTTCTGTTGCATCTGAAGGTAGAAACTCGCCCGATTACAACGGTATGCGTACTTTTCCCCTAGGCCGTTCTAGTTATTCGTTTCGAGCATCAGAACTGCGAAAATTTTGAGTTTCTCAAGCGTTTCGTACCTCCAAACTGCCATATCTCGCGAACGGATTGACCAATCCGCAAAATTTCTGTTGCATCTGAAAGTAGAAACTCGCCCGATTACAACACTATGCGTACTTTTCCCCTAGGCCGTTCTAGTTATTCGTTTCGAGCATCAGAGCTGCGAAAATTTTGAGTTTCTCAAGCGTTTCTTACTTCCAAACTGCCATATCTCGCGAACGGATTGACCAATCCGCAAAATTTCTGTTGCATCTGAAGGTAGAAACTCGCCCGATTACAACGGTGTGCGTACTTTTCCCCTAGGCCGTTCTAGTTATTCGTTTCGAGCATCAGAACTGCGAAAATTTTGAGTTTCTCAAGCGTTTCATACCTCCAAACTGCCATATCTCGCGAACGGATTGACCAATCCGCAAAATTTCTGTTGCATCTGAAAGTAGAAACTCGCCCGATTACAACACTATGCGTACTTTTTCCCTAGGCCGTTCTAGTTATTCGTTTCGAGCATCAAAACTGCGAAAATTTTGAGTTTCTCAAGCGTTTCTTACTTCCAAACTGCCATATCTCGCGAACGGATTGACCAACCCGCAAAATTTCTGTTGCATCTGAAGGTAGAAACTCGCCCGATTACAACGGTATGCGTACTTTTCCCCTAGGCCGTTCTAGTTATTCGTTTCGAGCATCAGAACTGCGAAAATTTTGAGTTTCTCAAGCGTTTCGTACCTCCAAACTGCCATATCTCGCGAACGGATTGACCAATCCGCAAAATTTCTGTTGCATCTGAAGGTAGAAACTCGCCCGATTACAACGGTATGCGTACTTTTCCCCTAGCCCGTTCTAGTTATTCGTTTCGAGCAACAGAACTGCGAAAATTTTGAGTTTCTCGAGCGTTTCTCTCCTACAAACTGCCACATCTCGCGAGCAGATTGTCCAATCCGCAAAATTTCTGATGCATCTGAAAGTAGAAACTCGCCCGATTACAACCGTATGCGTACTTTTCCCCTAGCCCGTTCTAGTTATTCGTTTCGAGCAACAGAACTGCGAAAATTTTGAGTTTCTCAAGCGTTGCTTACCTCCAAACTGCCATATCTCGCGAACGGATTGACCAATCCGCAAAATTTCTGTTGCATCTGAAAGTAGAAACTCGCCCGATTTCAACGGTGTGCGTACTTTTCCCCTAGGCCGTTCTAGTTATGCTTGTCGAGCATCAGAACTGCGAAAATTTTGAGTTTCTCGAGCGTTTCTTACCTCGAAACTGCCATATCTCGCGAACGGATTGACCAATCCGCAAAATTTCTGCTGCATCTGAAAGTAGAAATTCGCCCGATTACAAATGTATGCGTACTTTTCCCCTAGCCCGTTCTAGTTATTCGTTTCGAGCAACAGAACTGCGAAAATTTTGAGTTTTTCAAGCGTTGCTTACCTCCAAACTGCCATATCTCGCGAACGGATTGACCAATCCGCAAACTTTCTATTGCATCCGAAAGTAGAAACTCGCCCGATTACAACGGTATGCGTACTTTTCCCCTAGGCCGTTCTAGTTATTCGTTTCGAGCAACAGAACTGCGAAAATTTTGAGTTTCTCAAGCGTTGCTTACCTCCAAACTGCCATATCTCGCGAACGGATTGACCAATCCGCAAAATTTCTGTTGCAACTGAAAGTAGAAACTCGCCCGATTACAACGGTGTGCGTACTTTTCCCCTAGGCCGTTCTAGTTATTCGTTTCGAGCATCAGAACTGCGAAAATTTTGAGTTTCTCGAGCGTTTCTTACATCCAAACTGCCATATCTCGCGAACGGATTGACCAATCCGCAAAATTTCTGTTGCATCTGAAAGTAGAAATTCGCCCGATTACAACTGTATGCGTACTTTTCCCCTAGGCCGTTCTAGTTATTCGTTTCGAGCATCAGAACTGCGAAAATTTTGAGTTTCTCAAGCGTTTCGTACCTCCAAACTGCCATATCTCGCGAACGGATTGACCAATCCGCAAAATTTCTGTTGCATCTGAAAGTAGAAACTCGCCCGATTACAACACTATGCGTACTTTTCCCCTAGGCCGTTCTAGTTATTCGTTTCGAGCATCAGAGCTGCGAAAAATTTGAGTTTCTCAAGCGTTTCTTACTTCCAAACTGCCATATCTCGCGAACGGATTGACCAATCCGCAAAATTTCTGTTGCATCTGAAAGTAGAAACTCGCCCGATTACAACGGTGTGCGTACTTTTCCCTTAGGCCGTTCTAGTTATTCGTTTCGAGCAACAGAACTGCGAAAATTTTGAGTTTCTCAAGCGTTGCTTACCTCCAAACTGCCATATCTCGCGAACGGATTGACCAATCCGCAAAATTTCTGTTGCGTCTGAAAGTAGAAACTCGCCCGATTACAACGGTGTGCGTACTTTTCCCTTAGGCCGTTCTAGTTATTCGTTTCGAGCATCAGAACTGCGAAAATTTTGAGTTTCTCGAGCGTTTCTTACATCCAAACTGCCATATCTCGCGAACGGATTGACCAATCCGCAAAATTTCTGTTGCATCTGAAAGTAGAAACTCGCCCGATTACAACACTATGCGTACTTTTTCCCTAGGCCGTTCTAGTTATTCGTTTCGAGCATCAGAACTGCGAAAATTTTGAGTTTCTCAAGCGTTTCTTACTTCCAAACTGCCATATCTCGCGAACGGATTGACCAACCCGCAAAATTTCTGTTGCATCTGAAGGTAGAAACTCGCCCGATTACAACGGTATGCGTACTTTTCCCCTAGGCCGTTCTAGTTATTCGTTTCGAGCATCAGAACTGCGAAAATTTTGAGTTTCTCAAGCGTTTCGTACCTCCAAACTGCCATATCTCGCGAACGGATTGACCAATCCGCAAAATTTCTGTTGCATCTGAAAGTAGAAACTCGCCCGATTACAACACTATGCGTACTTTTCCCCTAGGCCGTTCTAGTTATTCGTTTCGAGCATCAGAGCTGCGAAAATTTTGAGTTTCTCAAGCGTTTCTTACTTCCAAACTGCCATATCTCGCGAACGGATTGACCAATCCGCAAAATTTCTGTTGCATCTGAAGGTAGAAACTCGCCCGATTACAACGGTGTGCGTACTTTTCCCCTAGGCCGTTCTAGTTATTCGTTTCGAGCATCAGAACTGCGAAAATTTTGAGTTTCTCAAGCGTTTCATACCTCCAAACTGCCATATCTCGCGAACGGATTGACCAATCCGCAAAATTTCTGTTGCATCTGAAAGTAGAAACTCGCCCGATTACAACACTATGCGTACTTTTTCCCTAGGCCGTTCTAGTTATTCGTTTCGAGCATCAAAACTGCGAAAATTTTGAGTTTCTCAAGCGTTTCTTACTTCCAAACTGCCATATCTCGCGAACGGATTGACCAACCCGCAAAATTTCTGTTGCATCTGAAGGTAGAAACTCGCCCGATTACAACGGTATGCGTACTTTTCCCCTAGGCCGTTCTAGTTATTCGTTTCGAGCATCAGAACTGCGAAAATTTTGAGTTTCTCAAGCGTTTCGTACCTCCAAACTGCCATATCTCGCGAACGGATTGACCAATCCGCAAAATTTCTGTTGCATCTGAAAGTAGAAACTCGCCCGATTACAACACTATGCGTACTTTTCCCCTAGCCCGTTCTAGTTATTCGTTTCGAGCAACAGAACTGCGAAAATTTTGAGTTTCTCGAGCGTTTCTCTCCTACAAACTGCCACATCTCGCGAGCAGATTGTCCAATCCGCAAAATTTCTGATGCATCTGAAAGTAGAAACTCGCCCGATTACAACCGTATGCGTACTTTTCCCCTAGCCCGTTCTAGTTATTCGTTTCGAGCATCAGAACTGCGAAAATTTTGAGTTTCTCAAGCGTTGCTTACCTCCAAACTGCCATATCTCGCGAACGGATTGACCAATCCGCAAAATTTCTGTTGCATCTGAAAGTAGAAATTCGCCCGATTACAACTGTATGCGTACTTTTCCCCTAGCCCGTTCTAGTTATTCGTTTCGAGCAACAGAACTGCGAAAATTTTGAGTTTCTCAAGCGTTGCTTACCTCCAAACTGCCATATCTCGCGAACGGATTCACCAATCAGCAAAATTTCTGTTGCATCTGAAAGTAGAAACTCGCCCGATTACAACGGTGTGCGTACTTTTCCTCTAGGCCGTTCTAGTTATGCTTGTCGAGCATCAGAACTGCGAAAATTTTGAGTTTCTCAAGCATTTCTTACCTCCAAACTGCCATATCTCGCGAACGGAATGACCAATCCGCAAAATTTCTGTTGCATCTGAAAGTAGAAACTCGCCCGATTACAACGGTGTGCGGACTTTTCCCCTAGGCCGTTCTAGTTATGCTTGTCGAGCATCAGAACTGCGAAAATTTTGAGTTTCTCGAGCGTTTCTTACCTCCAAACTGCCATATCTCGCGAACGGATTGACCAATCCGCAAAATTTCTGTTGCATCTGAAAGTAGAAACTCGCCCGATTACAACACTATGCGTACTTTTTCCCTAGGCCGTTCTAGTTATTCGTTTCGAGCATCAGAACTGCGAAAATTTTGAGTTTCTCAAGCGTTTCTTACTTCCAAACTGCCATATCTCGCGAACGGATTGACCAACCCGCAAAATTTCTGTTGCATCTGAAGGTAGAAACTCGCCCGATTACAACGGTATGCGTACTTTTCCCCTAGGCCGTTCTAGTTATTCGTTTCGAGCATCAGAACTGCGAAAATTTTGAGTTTCTCAAGCGTTTCGTACCTCCAAACTGCCATATCTCGCGAACGGATTGACCAATCCGCAAAATTTCTGTTGCATCTGAAAGTAGAAACTCGCCCGATTACAACACTATGCGTACTTTTCCCCTAGGCCGTTCTAGTTATTCGTTTCGAGCATCAGAGCTGCGAAAAATTTGAATTTCTCAAGCGTTTCTTACTTCCAAACTGCCATATCTCGCGAACGGATTGACCAATCCGCAAAATTTCTGTTGCATCTGAAAGTAGAAACTCGCCCGATTACAACGGTGTGCGTACTTTTCCCTTAGGCCGTTCTAGTTATTCGTTTCGAGCAACAGAACTGCGAAAATTTTGAGTTTCTCAAGCGTTGCTTACCTCCAAACTGCCATATCTCGCGAACGGATTGACCAATCCGCAAAATTTCTGTTGCATCTGAAAGTAGAAACTCGCCCGATTACAACGGTGTGCGTACTTTTCCCTTAGGCCGTTCTAGTTATTCGTTTCGAGCATCAGAACTGCGAAAATTTTGAGTTTCTCGAGCGTTTCTTACATCCAAACTGCCATATCTCGCGAACGGATTGACCAATCCGCAAAATTTCTGTTGCATCTGAAAGTAGAAACTCGCCCGATTACAACACTATGCGTACTTTTTCCCTAGGCCGTTCTAGTTATTCGTTTCGAGCATCAGAACTGCGAAAATTTTGAGTTTCTCAAGCGTTTCTTACTTCCAAACTGCCATATCTCGCGAACGGATTGACCAACCCGCAAAATTTCTGTTGCATCTGAAGGTAGAAACTCGCCCGATTACAACGGTATGCGTACTTTTCCCCTAGGCCGTTCTAGTTATTCGTTTCGAGCATCAGAACTGCGAAAATTTTGAGTTTCTCAAGCGTTTCGTACCTCCAAACTGCCATATCTCGCGAACGGATTGACCAATCCGCAAAATTTCTGTTGCATCTGAAAGTAGAAACTCGCCCGATTACAACACTATGCGTACTTTTCCCCTAGGCCGTTCTAGTTATTCGTTTCGAGCATCAGAGCTGTGAAAATTTTGAGTTTCTCAAGCGTTTCTTACTTCCAAACTGCCATATCTCGCGAACGGATTGACCAATCCGCAAAATTTCTGTTGCATCTGAAGGTAGAAACTCGCCCGATTACAACGGTGTGCGTACTTTTCCCCTAGGCCGTTCTAGTTATTCGTTTCGAGCATCAGAACTGCGAAAATTTTGAGTTTCTCAAGCGTTTCATACCTCCAAACTGCCATATCTCGCGAACGGATTGACCAATCCGCAAAATTTCTGTTGCATCTGAAAGTAGAAACTCGCCCGATTACAACACTATGCGTACTTTTTCCCTAGGCCGTTCTAGTTATTCGTTTCGAGCATCAAAACTGCGAAAATTTTGAGTTTCTCAAGCGTTTCTTACTTCCAAACTGCCATATCTCGCGAACGGATTGACCAACCCGCAAAATTTCTGTTGCATCTGAAGGTAGAAACTCGCCCGATTACAACGGTATGCGTACTTTTCCCCTAGGCCGTTCTAGTTATTCGTTTCGAGTATCAGAACTGCGAAAATTTTGAGTTTCTCAAGCGTTTCGTACCTCCAAACTGCCATATCTCGCGAACGGATTGACCAATCCGCAAAATTTCTGTTGCATCTGAAAGTAGAAACTCGCCCGATTACAACACTATGCGTACTTTTCCCCTAGCCCGTTCTAGTTATTCGTTTCGAGCAACAGAACTGCGAAAATTTTGAGTTTCTCGAGCGTTTCTCTCCTACAAACTGCCACATCTCGCGAGCAGATTGTCCAATCCGCAAAATTTCTGATGCATCTGAAAGTAGAAACTCGCCCGATTACAACCGTATGCGTACTTTTCCCCTAGCCCGTTCTAGTTATTCGTTTCGAGCAACAGAACTGCGAAAATTTTGAGTTTCTCAAGCGTTGCTTACCTCCAAACTGCCATATCTCGCGAACGGATTGACCAATCCGCAAAATTTCTGTTGCATCTGAAAGTAGAAACTCGCCCGATTTCAACGGTGTGCGTACTTTTCCCCTAGGCCCTTCTAGTTATGCTTGTCGAGCATCAGAACTGCGAAAATTTTGAGTTTCTCGAGCGTTTCTTACCTCGAAACTGCCATATCTCGCGAACGGATTGACCAATCCGCAAAATTTCTGCTGCATCTGAAAGTAGAAATTCGCCCGATTACAAATGTATGCGTACTTTTCCCCTAGCCCGTTCTAGTTATTCGTTTCGAGCAACAGAACTGCGAAAATTTTGAGTTTTTCAAGCGTTGCTTACCTCCAAACTGCCATATCTCGCGAACGGATTGACCAATCCGCAAAATTTCTGTTGCATCTGAAGGTAGAAACTCGCCCGATTACAACGGTACGCGTACTTTTCCCCTAGGCCGTTCTAGTTATTCGTTTCGAGCATCAGAACTGCGAAAATTTTGAGTTTCTCAAGCGTTTCGTACCTCCAAACTGCCATATCTCGCGAACGGATTGACCAATCCGCAAAATTTCTGTTGCATCTGAAAGTAGAAATTCGCCCGATTACAAATGTATGCGTACTTTTCCCCTAGCCCGTTCTAGTTATTCGTTTCGAGCATCAGAACTGCGAAAATTTTGAGTTTCTCAAGCGTTTCTTACCTCCAACCTGCCATATCTCGCGAACGGATTGACCAATCCGCAAAATTTCTGTTGCTTCTGAAAGTAGAAACTCGCCCGATTACAACACTATGCGTACTTTTCCCCTAGGCCGTTCTAGTTATTCGTTTCGAGCATCAGAACTGCGAAAATTTTGAGTTTCTCAAGCGTTTCTTACCTCCAAACTGCCATATCTCGCGAACGGATTGACCAATCCGCAAAATTTCTGTTGCATCTGAAAGTAGAAACTCGCCCGATTACAACGGTGTGCGTACTTTTCCCCTAGGCCGTTCTAGTTATGCTTGTCGAGCATCAGAACTGCGAAAATTTTGAGTTTCTCAAGCGTTTCTTACCTCCAAACTGCCATATCTCACGAACGGATTGACCAATCCGCAAACTTTCTATTGCATCCGAAAGTAGAAACTCGCCCGATTACAACGGTATGCGTACTTTTCCCCTAGGCCGTTCTAGTTATTCGTTTCGAGCAACAGAACTGCGAAAATTTTGAGTTTCTCAAGCGTTTCTTACCTCCAAACTGCCTTAACTCGCGAACGGATTGACCAATCCGCAAAATTTCTGTTGCATCTGAAAGTAGAAACTCGCCCGATTACAACGGTATGCGTACTTTTTCCCTAGGCCGTTCTAGTTATTCGTTTCGAGCATCAGAACTGCGAAAATTTTGAGTTTCTCAAGCGTTTCTTACTTCCAAACTGCCATATCTCGCGAACGGATTGACCAACCCGCAAAATTTCTGTTGCATCTGAAGGTAGAAACTCGCCCGATTACAACGGTATGCGTACTTTTCCCCTAGGCCGTTCTAGTTATGCTTGTCGAGCATCAGAACTGCGAAAATTTTGAGTTTCTCCAGCGTTTCTTACCTCCAAACTGCCATATCTCGCGCACGGATTGACCAATCCGCAAAATTTCTGTTGCATCTGAAAGTAGAAACTCGCCCGATTACAACGGTGTGCGTACTTTTCCCCTAGGCCGTTCTAGTTATGCTTGTCGAGCATCAGAACTGCGAAAATTTCGAGTTTCTCAAGCGTTTCTTACCTCCAAACTGCCATATTTCGCGAACGGAATGACCAATCCGCAAAATTTCTGTTGCATCTGAAAGTAGAAACTCGCCCGATTACAACGGTGTGCGTACTTTTCCCCTAGGCCGTTCTAGTTATGCTTGTCGAGCATCAGAACTGCGAAAGTTTTGAGTTTCTCGAGCGTTTCTTACCTCCAAACTGCCATATCTCGCGAACGGATTGACCAATCCGCAAAATTTCTGTTGCATCTGAAAGTAGAAACTCGCCCGATTACAACACTATGCGTACTTTTTCCCTAGGCCGTTCTAGTTATTCGTTTCGAGCATCAGAACTGCGAAAATTTTGAGTTTCTCTAGCGTTTCTTACTTCCAAACTGCCATATCTCGCGAACGGATTGACCAACCCGCAAAATTTCTGTTGCATCTGAAGGTAGAAACTCGCCCGATTACAACGGTATGCGTACTTTTCCCCTAGGCCGTTCTAGTTATTCGTTTCGAGCTTCAGAACTGCGAAAATTTTGAGTTTCTCAAGCGTTGCTTACCTCCAAACTGCCATATCTCGCGAACGGATTGAACAATTCGCAAAATTTCTGTTGCATCTGAAAGTAGAAACTCGCCCGATTACAACGGTGGGCGTACTTTTCCCCTAGGCCGTCCTAGTTATTCGTTTCGAGCATCAGAACTGCGAAAATTTTGAGTTTCTCGAGGGTTTCTTACATCCAAACTGCCATATCTCGCGAACGGATTGATCAATCCCCAAAATTTCTGTTGCATCTGAAAGTAGAAATTCGCCCGATTACAAATGTATGCGTACTTTTCCCCTAGCCCGTTCTAGTTATTCGTTTCGAGCAACAGAACTGCGAAAATTTTGAGTTTCTCAAGCGTTGCTTACCTCCAAACTGCCATATCTCGCGAACGGATTGACCAATCCGCAAAATTTCTGTTGCATCTGAAGGTAGAAACTCGCCCGATTACAACGGTGTGCGTACTTTTCCCCTAGGCCGTTCTAGTTATGCTTGTCGAGCATCAGAACTGCGAAAATTTTGAGTTTCTCAGGCGTTTCTTACCTCCAAAGTGCCATATCTCGCGAACGGAATGACCAATCCGCAAAATTTCTGTTGCATCTGAAAGTAGAAACTCGCCCGATTACAACGGTTTCCGTACTTTTCCCCTAGGCCGTTCTTGTTATTCGTTTCGAGCATCAGAACCGCGAAAATTTTGTGTTTCTCAAGCGTTTCTTACATCCAAACTGCCACATCTCGCGAACAGATTGACCAATCCGCAAAATTTCTGTTGCATCTGAAAGCAGAAACTCGCCCGATTACAACGGTATGCGTACTTTTCCCCTAGGCCGTTCTAGTTATTCCTTTCGAGCATCAGAACTGCGAAAATTTTGAGTTTCTCAAGCGTTCCTTACATCCAAACTGCCATATTTCGCGAACGGATTGACCAATCCGCAAAATTTCTGTTGCATCTGAAAGTAGAAACTCGCCCAATTACAACGGTATGCGTACTTTTCCCCTAGCCCGTTCTAGTTATTCGTTTCGAGCAACAGAACTGCGAAAATTTTGAGTTTTTCAAGCGTTGCTTACCTCCAAACTGCCATATCTCGCGAACGGATTGACCAATCCGCAAAATTTCTGTTGCATCTGAAAGTAGAAACTCGCCCGATTACAACGGTGTGCGTACTTTTCCCCTAGGCCGTTCTAGTTATGCTTGTCGAGCATCAGAACTGCGAAAATTTTGAGTTTCTCGAGCGTTTCTTACCTCCAAACTGCCATATCTCGCGAACGGATTGACCAATTCGCAAAATTTCTGTTGCATCTGAAAGTAGAAACTCGCCCGATTACAACACTATGCGTACTTTTCCCCTAGGCCGTTCTAGTTATTCGTTTCGAGCATCAGAACTGCGAAAATTTTGAGTTTCTCAAGCGTTTCTTACTTCCAAACTGCCATATCTCGCGAACGGATTGACCAATCCGCAAAATTTCTGTTGCATCCGAAAGTAGAAACTCGCCCGATTACAACGGTATGCGTACTTTTCCGCCTAGCCCGTACTAGTTATTCGTTTCGAGCATCAGAACTGCGAAAATTTTGAGTTTCTCAAGCGTTGCTTACATCCAAACTGCCATATCTCGCGAACGGATTGACCAATCCGCAAAATTTCTGTTGCATCTGAAAGTAGAAACTCGCCCGATTACAACGGTGTGCGTACTTTTCCCCTAGGCCGTTCTAGTTATGCTTGTCGAGCATCAGAACTGCGAAAATTTTGAGTTTCTCAAGCGTTTCTTACCTCCAAACTGCCATATCTCGCGAACGGAATGACCAATCCGCAAAATTTCTGTTGCATCTGAAAGTAGAAACTCGCCCGATTACAACGGTGTGCGTACTTTTCCCCTAGGCCGTCCTAGTTATTCGTTTCGAGCAACAGAACTGCGAAAATTTTGAGTTTTTCAAGCGTTGCTTACCTCCAAACTGCCATATCTCGCGAACGGATTGACCAATCCGCAAAATTTCTGTTGCATCTGAAAGTAGAAACTCGCCCGATTACAACACTATGCGTACTTTTCCCCTAGGCCGTTCTTGTTATTCGTTTCGAGCATCAGAACCGCGAAAATTTTGAGTTTCTCAAGCGTTTCTTACATCCAAACTGCCATATCTCGCGAACGGATTGACCAATCCGCAAAATTTCTGTTGCATCCGAAAGTAGAAACTCGCCCGATTACAACGGTATGCGTACTTTTCCCCTAGCCCGTACTAGTTATTCGTTTCGAGCATCAGAACTGCGAAAATTTTGAGTTTCTCAAGCGTTGCTTACATCCAAACTGCCATATCTCGCGAACGGATTGACCAATCCGCAAAATTTCTGTTGCATCTGAAAGTAGAAACTCGCCCAATTACAACGGTATGCGTACTTTTCCCCTAGCCCGTTCTAGTTATTCGTTTCGAGCAACAGAACTGCGAAAATTTTGAGTTTTTCAAACGTTGCTTACCTCCAAACTGCCATATCTCGCGAACGGATTGACCAATCCGCAAAATTTCTGTTGCATCTGAAAGTAGAAACTCGCCCGATTACAACGGTGTGCGTACTTTTCCCCTAGGCCGTTCTAGTTATTCGTTTCGAGCAACAGAACTGCGAAAATTTTGAGTTTTTCAAGCGTTGCTTACCTCCAAACTGCCATATCTCGCGAACGGATTGACCAATCCGCAAAATTTCTGTTGCATCTGAAAGTAGAAACTCGCCCGATTACAACACTATGCGTACTTTTCCCCTAGGCCGTTCTAGTTATTCGTTTCGAGCATCAGAACTGCGAAAATTTTGAGTTTCTCAAGCGTTTCTTACTTCCAAACTGCCATATCTCGCGAACGGATTGACCAATCCGCAAAATTTCTGTTGCATCTCAAAGTAGAAACTCGCCCGATTACAACACTATGCGTACTTTTCCCCTAGGCCGTTCTAGTTATTCGTTTCGAGCATCAGAACTGCGAAAATTTTGAGTTTCTCAAGCGTTTCTTACCTCCAAACTGCCATATCTCGCGAACGGATTGACCAATCCGCAAAATTTCTGTTGCATCTGAAAGTAGAAACTCGCCCGATTACAACGGTATGCGTACTTTTCCCCTAGCCCGTTCTAGTTATACGTTTCGAGCAACAGAACTGCGAAAATTTTGAGTTTCTCAAGCGTTTCTTACTTCCAAAGTGCCATATCTCGCGAACGGATTGACCAATCCGCAAAATTTCTGTTGCATCTGAAAGTAGAAACTCGCCCGATTACAACACTATGCGTACTTTTCCCCTAGGCCGTTCTAGTTATTCGTTTCGAGCATCAGAACTGCGAAAATTTTGAGTTTCTCAAGCGTTTCTTACCTCCAAACTGCCATATCTCGCGAACGGAATGACCAATCCGCAAAATTTCTGTTGCATCTGAAAGTAGAAACTCGCCCGATTACAACGGTGTGCGTACTTTTCCCCTAGGCCGTTCTTGTTATTCGTTTCGAGCATCAGAACCGCGAAAATTTTGTGTTTCTCAAGCGTTTCTTACATCCAAACTGCCACATCTCGCGAACGGATTGACCAATCCGCAAAATTTCTGTTGCATCTGAAAGTAGAAACTCGCTCGATTACAACGATATGCGTACTTTTCCCCTAGGCCGTTCTAGTTATTCGTTTCGAGCATCAGAACTGCGAAAATTTTGAGTTTCTCAAGCGTTTCTTACATCCAAACTGCCATATCTCGCGAACGGATTGACCAATCCGCAAAATTTCTGTTGCATCTGAAAGTAGAAACTCGCCCGATTACAACGGTATGCGTACTTTTCCCCTAGCCCGTTCTAGTTATTCGTTTCGAGCAACAGAACTGCGAAAATTTTGAGTTTTTCAAGCGTTGCTTACCTCCAAACTGCCATATCTCGCGAACGGATTGACCAATCCGCAAAATTTCTGTTGCATCTGAAAGTAGAAACTCGCCCGATTACAACGGTATGCGTACTTTTCCCCTAGCCCGTTCTAGTTATACGTTTCGAGCATCAGAACTACGAAAATTTTGAGTTTCTCAAGCGTTGCTTACCTCCAAACTGCCATATCTCGCGAACGGATTGAACAATTCGCAAAATTTCTGTTGCATCTGAAAGTAGAAACTCGCCCGATTACAACGGTGGGCGTACTTTTCCCCTAGGCCGTTCTAGTTATTCGTTTCGAGCATCAGAACTGCGAAAATTTTGAGCTTTTCAAGCGTTGCTTACCTCCAAACTGCCATATCTCGCGAACGTATTGACCAATCCGCAAAATTTCTGTTGCATCTGAAAGTAGAAACTCGCCCGACTACAACGGTGTGCGTACTTTTCCCCTAGCCCGTTCTAGTTATGCTTGTCGAGCATCAGAACTGCGAAAATTTTGAGTTTTTCAAGCGTTTCTTACCTCCAAACTGCCATATCTCGCGAACGGAATGACCAATCCGCAAAATTTCTGTTGCATCTGAAAGTAGAAACTCGCCCGATTACAACACTATGCGTACTTTTCCCCTAGGCCGTTCTAGTTATTCGTTTCGAGCATCAGAACTGCGAAAATTTTGAGTTTCTCAAGCGTTTCTTACCTCCAAACTGCCATATCTCGCGAACGGAATGACCAATCCGCAAAATTTCTGTTGCATCTGAAAGTAGAAACTCGCCCGATTACAACGGTGTGCGTACTTTTCCCCTAGGCCGTTCTTGTTATTCGTTTCGAGCACCAGAACCGCGAAAATTTTGTGTTTCTCAAGCGTTTCTTACATCCAAACTGCCACATCTCGCGAACGGATTGACCAATCCGCAAAATTTCTGTTGCATCTGAAAGTAGAAACTCGCTCGATTACAACGGTATGCGTACTTTTCCCCTAGGCCGTTCTAGTTATTCGTTTCGAGCATCAGAACTGCGAAAATTTTGAGTTTCTCAAGCGTTTCTTACATCCAAACTGCCATATCTCGCGAACGGATTGACCAATCCGCAAAATTTCTGTTGCATCTGAAAGTAGAAACTCGCCCGATTGCAACGGTATGCGTACTTTTCCCCTAGCCCGTTCTAGTTACTCGTTTCGAGCAACAGAACTGCGAAAATTTTGAGTTTTTCAAGCGTTGCTTACCTCCAAACTGCCATATCTCGCGAACGGATTGACCAATCCGCAAAATTTCTGTTGCATCTGAAAGTAGAAACTCGCCAGATTACAACGGTGTGCGTACTTTTCCCCTAGGCCGTTCTAGTTATGCTTCTCGAGCATCAGAACTGCGAAAATTTTGAGTTTCTCGAGCGTTTCTTACCTCCAAACTGCCATATCTCGCGAACGGATTGACCAATCCGCAAAATTTCTGTTGCATCTGAAAGTAGAAACTCGCCCGATTACAACGGTATGCGTACTTTTCCCCTAGCCCGTTCTAGTTATTCGTTTCGAGCATCAGAACTGCGAAAATTTTGAGTTTCTCAAGCGTTTCTTACTTCCAAACTGCCATATCTCGCGAACGGATTGACCAATCCGCAAAATTTCTGTTGCTACTCAAAGTAGAAACTCGCCCGATTACAACACTATGCGTACTTTTCCCCTAGGCCGTTCTAGTTATTCGTTTCGAGCATCAGAACTGCGAAAATTTTGAGTTTCTCAAGCGTTTCTTACCTCCAAACTGCCATATCTCGCGAACGGATTGACCAATCCGCAAAATTTCTGTTGCATCTGAAAGTAGAGACTCGCCCGATTACAACGGTATGCGTACTTTTCCCCTAGCCCGTTCTAGTTATTCGTTTCGAGCAACAGAACTGCGAAAATTTTGAGTTTTTCAAGCGTTGCTTACCTCCAAACTGCCATATCTCGCGAACGGATTGACCAATCCGCAAAATTCCTGTTGCATCTGAAAGTCGAAACTCGCCCGATTACAACACAATGCGTACTTTTCCCCTAGGCCTTTCTAGTTATTCGTTTCGAGCATCAGAACTGCGAAAATTTTAAGTTTCTCAAGCGTTTCTTACTTCCAAACTGCCATATCTCGCGAACGGATTGACCAATCCGCAAAATTTCTGTTGCATCTGAAAGTAGAAACTCGCCCGATTACAACACTATGCGTACTTTTCCCCTAGGCCGTTCTAGTTATTCGTTTCGAGCATCAGAACTGCGAAAATTTTGAGTTTCTCAAGCGTTGCTTACCTCCAAACTGCCATATCTCGCGAACGGATTGAACAATTCGCAAAATTTCTGTTGCATCTGAAAGTAGAAACTCGCCCGATTACAACGGTGGGCGTACTTTTCCCCTAGGCCGTTCTAGTTATTCGTTTCGAGCATCAGAACTGCGAAAATTTTGAGTTTCTCGAGCGTTTCTTACATCCAAACTGCCATATCTCGCGAACGGATTGACCAATCCGCAAAATTTCTGTTGCATCTGAAAGTAGAAATTCGCCCGATTACAAATGTATGCGTATTTTTCCCCTAGCCCGTTCTAGTTATTCGTTTCGAGCAACAGAACAGCGAAAATTTTGAGTTTCTCAAGCGTTGCTTACCTCCAAACTGCCATATCTCGCGAACGGATTGACCAATCCGCAAAATTTCTGTTGCATCTGAAAGTAGAAACTCGCCCGATTACAACGGTGTGCGTACTTTTCCCCTAGGCCGTTCTAGTTATGCTTGTCGAGCATCAGAACTGCGAAAAATTTTGAGTTTCTCAAGCGTTTCTTACATCCAAACTGCCATATCTCGCGAACGGAATGACCAATCCGCAAAATTTCTGTTGCATCTGAAAGTAGAAACTCGCCCGATTACAACGGTGTGCGTACTTTTCCCCTAGGCCGTTCTTGTTATTCGTTTCGAGCATCAGAACCGCGAAAATTTTGTGTTTCTCAAGCGTTTCTTACATCCAAACTGCCACATCTCGCGAACGGATTGATCAATCCGCAAAATTTCTGTTGCATCTGAAAGTAGGAACTCGCCCGATTACAACGGTATGCGTACTTTTCCCCTAGGCCGTTCTAGTTATTCGTTTCGAGCATCAGAACTGCGAAAATTTTGAGTTTCTCAAGCGTTTCTTACATCCAAACTGCCATATCTCGCGAACGGATTGACCAATCCGCAAAATTTCTGTTGCATCTGAAAGTAGAAACTCGCCCAATTACAACGGTATGCGTACTTTTCCCCTAGGCCGTTCTAGTTATTCGTTTCGAGCATCAGAACTGCGAAAATTTTGAGTTTCTCAAGCGTTTCGTACCTCCAAACTGCCATATCTCGCGAACGGATTGACCAATCCGCAAAATTTCTGTTGCATCTGAAAGTAGAAACTCGCCCGATTACAACACTATGCGTACTTTTCCCCTAGGCCGTTCTAGTTATTCGTTTCGAGCATCAGAGCTGCGAAAATTTTGAGTTTCTCAAGCGTTTCTTACTTCCAAACTGCCATATCTCGCGAACGGATTGACCAATCCGCAAAATTTCTGTTGCATCTGAAGGTAGAAACTCGCCCGATTACAACGGTGTGCGTACTTTTCCCCTAGGCCGTTCTAGTTATTCGTTTCGAGCATCAGAACTGCGAAAATTTTGAGTTTCTCAAGCGTTTCATACCTCCAAACTGCCATATCTCGCGAACGGATTGACCAATCCGCAAAATTTCTGTTGCATCTGAAAGTAGAAACTCGCCCGATTACAACACTATGCGTACTTTTTCCCTAGGCCGTTCTAGTTATTCGTTTCGAGCATCAAAACTGCGAAAATTTTGAGTTTCTCAAGCGTTTCTTACTTCCAAACTGCCATATCTCGCGAACGGATTGACCAACCCGCAAAATTTCTGTTGCATCTGAAGGTAGAAACTCGCCCGATTACAACGGTATGCGTACTTTTCCCCTAGGCCGTTCTAGTTATTCGTTTCGAGCATCAGAACTGCGAAAATTTTGAGTTTCTCAAGCGTTTCGTACCTCCAAACTGCCATATCTCGCGAACGGATTGACCAATCCGCAAAATTTCTGTTGCATCTGAAAGTAGAAACTCGCCCGATTACAACACTATGCGTACTTTTCCCCTAGGCCGTTCTAGTTATTCGTTTCGAGCATCAGAACTGCGAAAATTTTGAGTTTCTCAAGCGTTTCTTACATCCAAACTGCCATAACTCGCGAACGGATTGACCAATCCGCAAAATTTCTGTTGCAGCTGAAAGTAGAAACTCGCCCGATTACAACGGTATGCGTACTTTTCCCCTAGCCCGTTCTAGTTATTCGTTTCGAGCAAAAGAACTGCGAAAATTTTGAGTTTCTCGAGCGTTTCTCTCCTACAAACTGCCACATCTCGCGAGCAGATTGTCCAATCCGCAAAATTTCTGATGCATCTGAAAGTAGAAACTCGCCCGAATACAACCGTATGCGTACTTTTCCCCTAGCCCGTTCTAGTTATTCGTTTCGAGCAACAGAACTGCGAAAATTTTGAGTTTCTCAAGCGTTGCTTACCTCCAAACTGCCATATCTCGCGAACGGATTGACCAATCCGCAAAATTTCTGCTGCATCTGAAAGTAGAAATTCGCCCGATTACAAATGTATGCGTACTTTTCCCCTAGCCCGTTCTAGTTATTCGTTTCGAGCAACAGAACTGCGAAAATTTTGAGTTTTTCAAGCGTTGCTTACCTCCAAACTGCCATATCTCGCGAACGGATTGACCAATCCGCAAAATTTCTGTTGCATCTGAAGGTAGAAACTCGCCCGATTACAACGGTATGCGTACTTTTCCCCTAGGCCGTTCTAGTTATTCGTTTCGAGCATCAGAACTGCGAAAATTTTGAGTTTCTCAAGCGTTTCGTACCTCCAAACTGCCATATCTCGCGAACGGATTGACCAATCCGCAAAATTTCTGTTGCATCTGAAAGTAGAAACTCGCCCGATTACAACACTATGCGTACTTTTCTCCTAGGCCGTTCTAGTTATTCGTTTCGAGCATCAGAACTGCGAAAATTTTGAGTTTCTCAAGCGTTTCTTACCTCCAAACTGCCATATCTCGCGAACGGAATGACCAATCCGCAAAATTTCTGTTGCATCTGAAAGTAGAAATTCGCCCGATTACAAATGTATGCGTACTTTTCCCCTAGCCCGTTCTAGTTATTCGTTTCGAGCATCAGAACTGCGAAAATTTTGAGTTTCTCAAGCGTTTCTTACATCCAACCTGCCATATCTCGCGAACGGATTGACCAATCCGCAAAATTTCTGTTGCATCTGAAAGTAGAAACTCGCCCGATTACAACACTATGCGTACTTTTCCCCTAGGCCGTTCTAGTTATTCGTTTCGAGCATCAGAACTGCGAAAATTTTGAGTTTCTCAAGCGTTTCTTACCTCCAAACTGCCATATCTCGCGAACGGATTGACCAATCCGCAAAATTTCTGTTGCATCTGAAAGTAGAAACTCGCCCGATTACAACGGTGTGCGTACTTTTCCCCTAGGCCGTTCTAGTTATGCTTGTCGAGCATCAGAACTGCGAAAATTTTGAGTTTCTCAAGCGTTTCTTACCTCCAAACTGCCATATCTCACGAACGGATTGACCAATCCGCAAACTTTCTATTGCATCCGAAAGTAGAAACTCGCCCGATTACAACGGTATGCGTACTTTTCCCCTAGGCCGTTCTAGTTATTCGTTTCGAGCAACAGAACTGCGAAAATTTTGAGTTTCTCAAGCGTTGCTTACCTCCAAACTGCCATATCTCGCGAACGGATTGACCAATCCGCAAAATTTCTGTTGCATCTGAAAGTAGAAACTCGCCCGATTACAACGGTGTGCGTACTTTTCCCCTAGGCCGTTCTAGTTATTCGTTTCGAGCATCAGAACTGCGAAAATTTTGAGTTTCTCGAGCGTTTCTTACATCCAAACTGCCATATCTCGCGAACGGATTGACCAATCCGCAAAATTTCTGTTGCATCTGAAAGTAGAAATTCGCCCGATTACAACTGTATGCGTACTTTTCCCCTAGCCCGTTCTAGTTATTCGTTTCGAGCAACAGAACTGCGAAAATTTTGAGTTACTCAAGCGTTGCTTACTTCCAAACTGCCATATCTCGCGAACGGATTCACCAATCCGCAAAATTTCTGTTGCATCTGAAAGTAGAAACTCGCCCGATTACAACGGTGTGCGTACTTTTCCCCTAGGCCGTTCTAGTTATGCTTGTCGAGCATCAGAACTGCGAAAATTTTGAGTTTCTCAAGCATTTCTTACCTCCAAACTGCCATATCTCGCGAACGGAATGACCAATCCGCAAAATTTCTGTTGCATCTGAAAGTAGAAACTCGCCCGATTACAACGGTGTGCGTACTTTTCCCCTAGGCCGTTCTAGTTATGCTTGTCGAGCATCAGAACTGCGAAAATTTTGAGTTTCTCGAGCGTTTCTTACCTCCAAACTGCCATATCTCGCGAACGGATTGACCAATCCGCAAAATTTCTGTTGCATCTGAAAGTAGAAACTCGCCCGATTACAACACTATGCGTACTTTTTCCCTAGGCCGTTCTAGTTGTTCGTTTCGAGCATCAGAACTGCGAAAATTTTGAGTTTCTCAAGCGTTTCTTACTTCCAAACTGCCATATCTCGCGAACGGATTGACCAGCCCGCAAAATTTCTGTTGCATCTGAAAGTAGAAACTCGCCCGATTACAACGGTGTGCGTACTTTTCCCCTAGGCCGTTCTAGTTATGCTTGTCGAGCATCAGAACTGCGAAAATTTTGAGTTTCTCAGGCGTTTCTTACCTCCAAAGTGCCATATCTCGCGAACGGAATGACCAATCCGCAAAATTTCTGTTGCATCTGAAAGTAGAAACTCGCCCGATTACAACGGTTTCCGTACTTTTCCCCTAGGCCGTTCTTGTTATTCGTTTCGAGCATCAGAACCGCGAAAATTTTGTGTTTCTCAAGCGTTTCTTACATCCAAACTGCCACATCTCGCGGACAGATTGACCAATCCGCAAAATTTCTGTTGCATCTGAAAGCAGAAACTCGCCCGATTACAACGGTATGCGTACTTTTCCCCTAGGCCGTTCTAGTTATTCCTTTCGAGCATCAGAACTGCGAAAATTTTGAGTTTCTCAAGCGTTCCTTACATCCAAACTGCCATATTTCGCGAACGGATTGACCAATCCGCAAAATTTCTGTTGCATCTGAAAGTAGAAACTCGCCCAATTACAACGGTATGCGTACTTTTCCCCTAGCCCGTTCTAGTTATTCGTTTCGAGCAACAGAACTGCGAAAATTTTGAGTTTTTCAAGCGTTGCTTACCTCCAAACTGCCATATCTCGCGAACGGATTGACCAATCCGCAAAATTTCTGTTGCATCTGAAAGTAGAAACTCGCCCGATTTCAACGGTGTGCGTACTTTTCCCCTAGGCCCTTCTAGTTATGCTTGTCGAGCATCAGAACTGCGAAAATTTTGAGTTTCTCGAGCGTTTCTTACCTCGAAACTGCCATATCTCGCGAACGGATTGACCAAACCGCAAAATTTCTGCTGCATCTGAAAGTAGAAATTCGCCCGATTACAAATGTATGCGTACTTTTCCCCTAGCCCGTTCTAGTTATTCGTTTCGAGCAACAGAACTGCGAAAATTTTGAGTTTTTCAAGCGTTGCTTACCTCCAAACTGCCATATCTCGCGAACGGATTGACCAATCCGCAAAATTTCTGTTGCATCTGAAGGTAGAAACTCGCCCGATTACAACGGTATGCGTACTTTTCCCCTAGGCCGTTCTAGTTATTCGTTTCGAGCATCAGAACTGCGAAAATTTTGAGTTTCTCAAGCGTTTCGTACCTCCAAACTGCCATATCTCGCGAACGGATTGACCAATCCGCAAAATTTCTGTTGCATCTGAAAGTAGAAACTCGCCCGATTACAACGGTGTGCGTACTTTTCTCCTAGGCCGTTCTAGTTATGCTTGTCGAGCATCAGAACTGCGAAAATTTTGAGTTTCTCAAGCGTTTCTTACCTCCAAACTGCCATATCTCACGAACGGATTGACCAATCCGCAAACTTTCTATTGCATCCGAAAGTAGAAACTCGCCCGATTACAACGGTATGCGTACTTTTCCCCTAGGCCGTTCTAGTTATTCGTTTCGAGCAACAGAACTGCGAAAATTTTGAGTTTCTCAAGCGTTGCTTACCTCCAAACTGCCATATCTCGCGAACGGATTGACCAATCCGCAAAATTTCTGTTGCATCTGAAAGTAGAAACTCGCCCGATTACAACGGTGTGCGTACTTTTCCCCTAGGCCGTTCTAGTTATTCGTTTCGAGCATCAGAACTGCGAAAATTTTGAGTTTCTCGAGCGTTTCTTACATCCAAACTGCCATATCTCGCGAACGGATTGACCAATCCGCAAAATTTCTGTTGCATCTGAAAGTAGAAATTCGCCCGATTACAACTGTATGCGTACTTTTCCCCTAGCCCGTTCTAGTTATTCGTTTCGAGCAACAGAACTGCGAAAATTTTGAGTTTCTCAAGCGTTGCTTACTTCCAAACTGCCATATCTCGCGAACGGATTCACCAATCCGCAAAATTTCTGTTGCATCTGAAAGTAGAAACTCGCCCGATTACAACGGTGTGCGTACTTTTCCCCTAGGCCGTTCTAGTTATGCTTGTCGAGCATCAGAACTGCGAAAATTTTGAGTTTCTCAAGCATTTCTTACCTCCAAACTGCCATATCTCGCGAACGGAATGACCAATCCGCAAAATTTCTGTTGCATCTGAAAGTAGAAACTCGCCCGATTACAACGGTGTGCGTACTTTTCCCCTAGGCCGTTCTAGTTATGCTTGTCGAGCATCAGAACTGCGAAAATTTTGAGTTTCTCGAGCGTTTCTTACCTCCAAACTGCCATATCTCGCGAACGGATTGACCAATCCGCAAAATTTCTGTTGCATCTGAAAGTAGAAACTCGCCCGATTACAACACTATGCGTACTTTTTCCCTAGGCCGTTCTAGTTATTCGTTTCGAGCATCAGAACTGCGAAAATTTTGAGTTTCTCAAGCGTTTCTTACTTCCAAACTGCCATATCTCGCGAACGGATTGACCAACCCGCAAAATTTCTGTTGCATCTGAAAGTAGAAACTCGCCCGATTACAACGGTGTGCGTACTTTTCCCCTAGGCCGTTCTAGTTATGCTTGTCGAGCATCAGAACTGCGAAAATTTTGAGTTTCTCAGGCGTTTCTTACCTCCAAAGTGCCATATCTCGCGAACGGAATGACCAATCCGCAAAATTTCTGTTGCATCTGAAAGTAGAAACTCGCCCGATTACAACGGTTTCCGTACTTTTCCCCTAGGCCGTTCTTGTTATTCGTTTCGAGCATCAGAACCGCGAAAATTTTGTGTTTCTCAAGCGTTTCTTACATCCAAACTGCCACATCTCGCGAACAGATTGACCAATCCGCAAAATTTCTGTTGCATCTGAAAGCAGAAACTCGCCCGATTACAACGGTATGCGTACTTTTCCCCTAGGCCGTTCTAGTTATTCCTTTCGAGCATCAGAACTGCGAAAATTTTGAGTTTCTCAAGCGTTCCTTACATCCAAACTGCCATATTTCGCGAACGGATTGACCAATCCGCAAAATTTCTGTTGCATCTGAAAGTAGAAACTCGCCCAATTACAACGGTATGCGTACTTTTCCCCTAGCCCGTTCTAGTTATTCGTTTCGAGCAACAGAACTGCGAAAATTTTTAGTTTTTCAAGCGTTGCTTACCTCCAAACTGCCATATCTCGCGAACGGATTGACCAATCCGCAAAATTTCTGTTGCATCTGAAAGTAGAAACTCGCCCAATTACAACGGTATGCGTACTTTTCCCCTAGCCCGTTCTAGTTATGCTTGTCGAGCATCAGAACTGCGAAAATTTTGAGTTTCTCAAGCGTTTCTTACCTCCAAACTGCCATATCTCGCGAACGGAATGACCAATCCGCAAAATTTCTGTTGCATCTGAAAGTAGAAACTCGCCCGATTACAACGGTGTGCGTACTTTTCCCCTAGGCCGTTCTTGTTATTCGTTTCGAGCATCAGAACTGCGAAAATTTTGAGTTTCTCAAGCGTTTCTTACCTCCAAACTGCCATATCTCGCGAACGGATTGACCAATCCGCAAAATTTCTGTTGCATCTGAAAGTAGAAACTCGCCCGATTACAACGGTGTGCGTACTTTTCCCCTAGGCCGTTCTAGTTATGCTTGTCGAGCATCAGAACTGCGAAAATTTTGAGTTTCTCGAGCGTTTCTTACCTCCAAACTGCCATATCTCGCGAACGGATTGACCAATTCGCAAAATTTCTGTTGCATCTGAAAGTAGAAACTCGCCCGATTACAACACTATGCGTACTTTTCCCCTAGGCCGTTCTAGTTATTCGTTTCGAGCATCAGAACTGCGAAAATTTTGAGTTTCTCAAGCGTTTCTTACTTCCAAACTGCCATATCTCGCGAACGGATTGACCAATCCGCAAAATTTCTGTTGCATCTGAAGGTAGAAACTCGCCCGATTACAACGGTATGCGTACTTTTCCCCTAGGCCGTTCTGGTTATGCTTGTCGAGCATCAGAACTGCGAAAATTTTGAGTTTTTCAAGCGTTGCTTACCTCCAAACTGCCATATCTCGCGAACGGATTGACCAATCCGCAAAATTTCTGTTGCATCTGAAGGTAGAAACTCGCCCAATTACAACGGTATGCGTACTTTTCCCCTAGCCCGTTCTAGTTATTCGTTTCGAGCATCAGAACTGCGAAAATTTTGAGTTTCTCAAGCGTTTCTTACCTCCAAACTGCCATATCTCGCGAACGGATTGACCAATCCGCAAAATTTCTGTTGCATCTGAAAGTAGAAACTCGCCCGATTACAACGGTGTGCGTACTTTTCCCCTAGGCCGTTCTAGTTATGCTTGTCGAGCATCAGAACTGCGAAAATTTTGAGTTTCTCAAGCGTTTCTTACCTCCAAACTGCCATATCTCGCGAACGGAATGACCAATCCGCAAAATTTCTGTTGCATCTGAAAGTAGAAACTCGCCCGATTACAACGGTGTGCGTACTTTTCCCCTAGGCCGTTCTTGTTATTCGTTTCGAGCATCAGAACCGCGAAAATTTTGAGTTTCTCAAGCGTTTCTTACATCCAAACTGCCATATCTCGCGAACGGATTGACCAATCCGCAAAATTTCTGTTGCATCCGAAAGTAGAAACTCGCCCGATTACAACGGTATGCGTACTTTTCCGCCTAGCCCGTACTAGTTATTCGTTTCGAGCATCAGAACTGCGAAAATTTTGAGTTTCTCAAGCGTTGCTTACATCCAAACTGCCATATCTCGCGAACGGATTGACCAATCCGCAAAATTTCTGTTGCATCTGAAAGTAGAAACTCGCCCGATTACAACGGTGTGCGTACTTTTCCCCTAGGCCGTTCTAGTTATGCTTGTCGAGCATCAGAACTGCGAAAATTTTGAGTTTCTCAAGCGTTTCTTACCTCCAAACTGCCATATCTCGCGAACGGAATGACCAATCCGCAAAATTTCTGTTGCATCTGAAAGTAGAAACTCGCCCGATTACAACGGTGTGCGTACTTTTCCCCTAGGCCGTTCTAGTTATTCGTTTCGAGCAACAGAACTGCGAAAATTTTGAGTTTTTCAAGCGTTGCTTACCTCCAAACTGCCATATCTCGCGAACGGATTGACCAATCCGCAAAATTTCTGTTGCATCTGAAAGTAGAAACTCGCCCGATTACAACACTATGCGTACTTTTCCCCTAGGCCGTTCTTGTTATTCGTTTCGAGCATCAGAACCGCGAAAATTTTGAGTTTCTCAAGCGTTTCTTACATCCAAACTGCCATATCTCGCGAACGGATTGACCAATCCGCAAAATTTCTGTTGCATCCGAAAGTAGAAACTCGCCCGATTACAACGGTATGCGTACTTTTCCCCTAGCCCGTACTAGTTATTCGTTTCGAGCATCAGAACTGCGAAAATTTTGAGTTTCTCAAGCGTTGCTTACATCCAAACAGCCATATCTCGCGAACGGATTGACCAATCCGCAAAATTTCTGTTGCATCTGAAAGTAGAAACTCGCCCAATTACAACGGTATGCGTACTTTTCCCCTAGCCCGTTCTAGTTATTCGTTTCGAGCAACAGAACTGCGAAAATTTTGAGTTTTTCAAACGTTGCTTACCTCCAAACTGCCATATCTCGCGAACGGATTGACCAATCCGCAAAATTTCTGTTGCATCTGAAAGTAGAAACTCGCCCGATTACAACGGTGTGCGTACTTTTCCCCTAGGCCGTTCTAGTTATTCGTTTCGAGCAACAGAACTGCGAAAATTTTGAGTTTTTCAAGCGTTGCTTACCTCCAAACTGCCATATCTCGCGAACGGATTGACCAATCCGCAAAATTTCTGTTGCATCTGAAAGTAGAAACTCGCCCGATTACAACACTATGCGTACTTTTCCCCTAGGCCGTTCTAGTTATTCGTTTCGAGCATCAGAACTGCGAAAATTTTGAGTTTCTCAAGCGTTTCTTACTTCCAAACTGCCATATCTCGCGAACGGATTGACCAATCCGCAAAATTTCTGTTGCATCTCAAAGTAGAAACTCGCCCGATTACAACACTATGCGTACTTTTCCCCTAGGCCGTTCTAGTTATTCGTTTCGAGCATCAGAACTGCGAAAATTTTGAGTTTCTCAAGCGTTTCTTACCTCCAAACTGCCATATCTCGCGAACGGATTGACCAATCCGCAAAATTTCTGTTGCATCTGAAAGTAGAAACTCGCCCGATTACAACGGTATGCGTACTTTTCCCCTAGCCCGTTCTAGTTATACGTTTCGAGCAACAGAACTGCGAAAATTTTGAGTTTCTCAAGCGTTTCTTACTTCCAAAGTGCCATATCTCGCGAACGGATTGACCAATCCGCAAAATTTCTGTTGCATCTGAAAGTAGAAACTCGCCCGATTACAACACTATGCGTACTTTTCCCCTAGGCCGTTCTAGTTATTCGTTTCGAGCATCAGAACTGCGAAAATTTTGAGTTTCTCAAGCGTTTCTTACCTCCAAACTGCCATATCTCGCGAACGGAATGACCAATCCGCAAAATTTCTGTTGCATCTGAAAGTAGAAACTCGCCCGATTACAACGGTGTGCGTACTTTTCCCCTAGGCCGTTCTTGTTATTCGTTTCGAGCATCAGAACCGCGAAAATTTTGTGTTTCTCAAGCGTTTCTTACATCCAAACTGCCACATCTCGCGAACGGATTGACCAATCCGCAAAATTTCTGTTGCATCTGAAAGTAGAAACTCGCTCGATTACAACGATATGCGTACTTTTCCCCTAGGCCGTTCTAGTTATGCTTGTCGAGCATCAGAACTGCGAAAATTTTGAGTTTCTCAAGCGTTTCTTACCTCCAAACTGCCATATCTCGCGAACGGATTGACCAATCCGCAAAATTTCTGTTGCATCTGAAAGTAGAAACTCGCCCGACTACAACGGTGTGCGTACTTTTCCCCTAGCCCGTTCTAGTTATGCTTGTCGAGCATCAGAACTGCGAAAATTTTGAGTTTTTCAAGCGTTTCTTACCTCCAAACTGCCATATCTCGCGAACGGATGACCAATCCGCAAAATTTCTGTTGCATCTGAAAGTAGAATCTCGCCCGATTACAACACTATGCGTACTTTTCCCCTAGGCCGTTCTAGTTATTCGTTTCGAGCATCAGAACTGCGAAAATTTTGAGTTTCTCAAGCGTTTCTTACCTCCAAACTGCCATATCTCGCGAGCGGAATGACCAATCCGCAAAATTTCTGTTGCATCTGAAAGTAGAAACTCGCCCGATTACAACGGTGTGCGTACTTTTCCCCTAGGCCGTTCTTGTTATTCGTTTCGAGCATCAGAACCGCGAAAATTTTGTGTTTCTCAAGCGTTTCTTACATCCAAACTGCCACATCTCGCGAACGGATTGACCAATCCGCAAAATTTCTGTTGCATCTGAAAGTAGAAACTCGCTCGATTACAACGGTATGCGTACTTTTCCCCTAGGCCGTTCTAGTTATTCGATTCGAGCATCAGAACTGCGAAAATTTTGAGTTTCTCAAGCGTTTCTTACATCCAAACTGCCATATCTCGCGAACGGATTGACCAATCCGCAAAATTTCTGTTGCATCTGAAAGTAGAAACTCGCCCGATTACAACGGTATGCGTACTTTTCCCCTAGCCCGTTCTAGTTACTCGTTTCGAGCAACAGAACTGCGAAAATTTTGAGTTTTTCAAGCGTTGCTTACCTCCAAACTGCCATATCTCGCGAACGGATTGACCAATCCGCAAAATTTCTGTTGCATCTGAAAGTAGAAACTCGCCAGATTACAACGGTGTGCGTACTTTTCCCCTAGGCCGTTCTAGTTATGCTTCTCGAGCATCAGAACTGCGAAAATTTTGAGTTTCTCGAGCGTTTCTTACCTCCAAACTGCCATATCTCGCGAACGGATTGACCAATCCGCAAAATTTCTGTTGCATCTGAAAGTAGAAACTCGCCCGATTACAACGGTATGCGTACTTTTCCCCTAGCCCGTTCTAGTTATTCGTTTCGAGCATCAGAACTGCGAAAATTTTGAGTTTCTCAAGCGTTTCTTACTTCCAAACTGCCATATCTCGCGAACGGATTGACCAATCCGCAAAATTTCTGTTGCTACTCAAAGTAGAAACTCGCCCGATTACAACACTATGCGTACTTTTCCCCTAGGCCGTTCTAGTTATTCGTTTCGAGCATCAGAACTGCGAAAATTTTGAGTTTCTCAAGCGTTTCTTACCTCCAAACTGCCATATCTCGCGAACGGATTGACCAATCCGCAAAATTTCTGTTGCATCTGAAAGTAGAGACTCGCCCGATTACAACGGTATGCGTACTTTACCCCTAGCCCGTTCTAGTTATTCGTTTCGAGCAACAGAACTGCGAAAATTTTGAGTTTTTCAAGCGTTGCTTACCTCCAAACTGCCATATCTCGCGAACGGATTGACCAATCCGCAAAATTCCTGTTGCATCTGAAAGTCGAAACTCGCCCGATTACAACACAATGCGTACTTTTCCCCTAGGCCTTTCTAGTTATTCGTTTCGAGCATCAGAACTGCGAAAATTTTAAGTTTCTCAAGCGTTTCTTACTTCCAAACTGCCATATCTCGCGAACGGATTGACCAATCCGCAAAATTTCTGTTGCATCTGAAAGTAGAAACTCGCCCGATTACAACACTATGCGTACTTTTCCCCTAGGCCGTTCTAGTTATTCGTTTCGAGCATCAGAACTGCGAAAATTTTGAGTTTCTCAAGCGTTGCTTACCTCCAAACTGCCATATCTCGCGAACGGATTGAACAATTCGCAAAATTTCTGTTGCATCTGAAAGTAGAAACTCGCCCGATTACAACGGTGGGCGTACTTTTCCCCTAGGCCGTTCTAGTTATTCGTTTCGAGCATCAGAACTGCGAAAATTTTGAGTTTCTCGAGCGTTTCTTACATCCAAACTGCCATATCTCGCGAACGGATTGACCAATCCGCAAAATTTCTGTTGCATCTGAAAGTAGAAATTCGCCCGATTACAAATGTATGCGTATTTTTCCCCTAGCCCGTTCTAGTTATTCGTTTCGAGCAACAGAACAGCGAAAATTTTGAGTTTCTCAAGCGTTGCTTACCTCCAAACTGCCATATCTCGCGAACGGAATGACCAATCCGCAAAATTTCTGTTGCATCTGAAAGTAGAAACTCGCCCGATTACAACGGTGTGCGTACTTTTCCCCTAGGCCGTTCTTGTTATTCGTTTCGAGCATCAGAACCGCGAAAATTTTGTGTTTCTCAAGCGTTTCTTACATCCAAACTGCCACATCTCGCGAACGGATTGATCAATCGGCAAAATTTCTGTTGCATCTGAAAGTAGGAACTCGCCCGATTACAACGGTATGCGTACTTTTCCCCTAGGCCGTTCTAGTTATTCGTTTCGAGCATCAGAACTGCGAAAATTTTGAGTTTCTCAAGCGTTTCTTACATCCAAACTGCCATATCTCGCGAACGGATTGACCAATCCGCAAAATTTCTGTTGCATCTGAAAGTAGAAACTCGCCCAATTACAACGGTATGCGTACTTTTCCCCTAGCCCGTTCTAGTTATTCGTTTCGAGCAACAGAACTGCGAAAATTTTGAGTTTTTCAAGCGTTGCTTACCTCCAAACTGCCATATCTCGCGAACGGATTGACCAATCCGCAAAATTCCTGTTGCATCTGAAAGTAGAAACTCGCCCGATTACAACGGTGTGCGTACTTTTCCCCTAGGCCGTTCTAGTTATGCTTGTCGAGCATCAGAACTGCGAAGATTTTGAGTTTCTCGAGCCTTTCTTACCTCCAAACTGCCATATCTCGCGAACGGATTGACCAATCCGCAAAATTTCTGTTGCATCTGAATGTAGAAACTCGCCCGATTACAACACTATGCGTACTTTTCCCCTAGGCCGTTCTAGTTATTCGTTTCGAGCATCAGAACTGCGAAAATTTTGAGTTTCTCAAGCGTTTCTTACCTCCAAACTGCCATATCTCGCGAACGGATTGACCAATCCGCAAAATTTCTGTTGCATCTGAAAGTAGAAACTCGCCCGATTACAACGGTATGCGTACTTTTCCCCTAGCCCGTTCTAGTTATTCGTTTCGAGCAACAGAACTGCGAAAATTTTGAGTTTTTCAAGCGTTGCTTACCTCCAAACTGCCATATCTCGCGAACGGATTGACCAATCCGCAAAATTTCTGTTGCACCTGAAAGTCGAAACTCGCCCGATTACAACACTATGCGTACTCTTCCCCTAGGCCGTTCTAGTTATTCGTTTCGAGCAACAGAACTGCGAAAATTTTGAGTTTTTCAAGCGTTGCTTACCTCCAAACTGCCATATCTCGCGAACGGATTGACCAATCCGCAAAATTTCTGTTGCACCTGAAAGTCGAAACTCGCCCGATTACAACACTATGCGTACTTTTCCCCTAGGCCGTTCTAGTTATTCGTTTCGAGCATCAGAACTGCGAAAATTTTAAGTTTCTCAAGCGTTTCTTACTTCCAAACTGCCATATCTCGCGAACGGATTGACCAATCCGCAAAATTTCTGTTGCATCTGAAAGTAGATACTCGCTCGATTACAACACTATGCGTACTTTTCCCCTAGGCCGTTCTAGTTATTCGTTTCGAGCATCAGAACTGCGAAAATTTTGAGTTTCTCGAGCGTTTCTTACATCCAAACTGCCATATCTCGCGAACGGATTGACCAATCCGCAAAATTTCTGTTGCATCTGAAAGTAGAAATTCGCCCGATTACAAATGTATGCGTACTTTTCCCCTAGCCCGTTCTAGTTATTCGTTTCGAGCAACAGAACAGCGAAAATTTTGAGTTTCTCAAGCGTTGCTTACCTCCAAACTGCCATATCTCGCGAACGGATTGACCAATCCGCAAAATTTCTGTTGCATCTGAATGTAGAAACTCGCCCGATTACAACACTATGCGTACTTTTCCCCTAGGCCGTTCTAGTTATTCGTTTCGAGCATCAGAACTGCGAAAATTTTGAGTTTCTCGAGCGTTTCTTACATCCAAACTGCCATATCTCGCGAACGGATTGACCAATCCGCAAAATTTCTGTTGCATCTGAAAGTAGAAATTCGCCCGATTACAAATGTATGCGTACTTTTCCCCTAGCCCGTTCTAGTTATTCGTTTCGAGCAACAGAACAGCGAAAATTTTGAGTTTCTCAAGCGTTGCTTACCTCCAAACTGCCATATCTCGCGAACGGATTGACCAATCCGCAAAATTTCTGTTGCACCTGAAAGTCGAAACTCGCCCGATTACAACACTATGCGTACTTTTCCCCTAGGCCGTTCTAGTTATTCGTTTCGAGCAACAGAACTGCGAAAATTTTGAGTTTTTCAAGCGTTGCTTACCTCCAAACTGCCATATCTCGCGAACGGATTGACCAATCCGCAAAATTTCTGTTGCACCTGAAAGTCGAAACTCGCCCGATTACAACACTATGCGTACTTTTCCCCTAGGCCGTTCTAGTTATTCGTTTCGAGCATCAGAACTGCGAAAATTTTAAGTTTCTCAAGCGTTTCTTACTTCTAAACTGCCATATCTCGCGAACGGATTGACCAATCCGCAAAATTTCTGTTGCATCTGAAAGTAGAAACTCGCTCGATTACAACACTATGCGTACTTTTCCCCTAGGCCGTTCTAGTTATTCGTTTCGAGCATCAGAACTGCGAAAATTTTGAGTTTCTCAAGCGTTGCTTACCTCCAAACTGCCATATCTCGCGAACGGATTGAACAATTCGCAAAATTTCTGTTGCATCTGAAAGTAGAAACTCGCCCGATTACAACGGTGGGCGTACTTTTCCCCTAGGCCGTTCTAGTTATTCGTTTCGAGCATCAGAACTGCGAAAATTTTGAGTTTCTCGAGCGTTTCTTACATCCAAACTGCCATATCTCGCGAACGGATTGACCAATCCGCAAAATTTCTGTTGCATCTGAAAGTAGAAATTCGCCCGATTACAAATGTATGCGTACTTTTCCCCTAGCCCGTTCTAGTTATTCGTTTCGAGCAACAGAACAGCGAAAATTTTGAGTTTCGCAAGCGTTGCTTACCTCCAAACTGCCATATCTCGCGAACGGATTGACCAATCCGCAAAATTTCTGTTGCATCTGAATGTAGAAACTCGCCCGATTACAACACTATGCGTACTTTTCCCCTAGGCCGTTCTAGTTATTCGTTTCGAGCATCAGAACTGCGAAAATTTTGAGTTTCTCGAGCGTTTCTTACATCCAAACTGCCATATCTCGCGAACGGATTGACCAATCCGCAAAATTTCTGTTGCATCTGAAAGTAGAAATTCGCCCGATTACAAATGTATGCGTACTTTTCCCCTAGCCCGTTCTAGTTATTCGTTTCGAGCAACAGAACAGCGAAAATTTTGAGTTTCTCAAGCGTTGCTTACCTCCAAACTGCCATATCTCGCGTACGGATTGACCAATCCGCAAAATTTCTGTTGCATCTGAAAGTAGAAACTCGCCCGATTACAACGGTGTGCGTACTTTTCCCCTAGGCCGTTCTAGTTATGCTTGTCGAGCATCAGAACTGCGAAAAATTTTGAGTTTCTCAAGCGTTTCTTACATCCAAACTGCCATATCTCGCGAACGGAATGACCAATCCGCAAAATTTCTGTTGCATCTGAAAGTAGAAACTCGCCCGATTACAACGGTGTGCGTACTTTTCCCCTAGGCCGTTCTTGTTATTCGTTTCGAGCATCAGAACCGCGAAAATTTTGTGTTTCTCAAGCGTTTCTTACATCCAAACTGCCACATCTCGCGAACGGATTGACCAATCCGCAAAATTTCTGTTGCATCTGAAAGTAGGAACTCGCCCGATTACAACGGTATGCGTACTTTTCCCCTAGGCCGTTCTAGTTATTCGTTTCGAGCATCAGAACTGCGAAAATTTTGAGTTTCTCAAGCGTTTCTTACATCCAAACTGCCATATCTCGCGAACGGATTGACCAATCCGCAAAATTTCTGTTGCATCTGAAAGTAGAAACTCGCCCAATTACAACGGTATGCGTACTTTTCCCCTAGCCCGTTCTAGTTATTCGTTTCGAGCAACAGAACTGCGAAAATTTTGAGTTTTTCAAGCGTTGCTTACCTCCAAACTGCCATATCTCGCGAACGGATTGACCAATCCGCAAAATTCCTGTTGCATCTGAAAGTAGAAACTCGCCCGATTACAACGGTGTGCGTACTTTTCCCCTAGGCCGTTCTAGTTATGCTTGTCGAGCATCAGAACTGCGAAGATTTTGTGTTTCTCAAGCGTTTCTTACATCCAAACTGCCACATCTCGCGAACGGATTGACCAATCCGCAAAATTTCTGTTGCATCTGAAAGTAGGAACTCGCCCGATTACAACGGTATGCGTACTTTTCCCCTAGGCCGTTCTAGTTATTCGTTTCGAGCATCAGAACTGCGAAAATTTTGAGTTTCTCAAGCGTTTCTTACATCCAAACTGCCATATCTCGCGAACGGATTGACCAATCCGCAAAATTTCTGTTGCATCTGAAAGTAGAAACTCGCCCAATTACAACGGTATGCGTACTTTTCCCCTAGCCCGTTCTAGTTATTCGTTTCGAGCAACAGAACTGCGAAAATTTTGAGTTTTTCAAGCGTTGCTTACCTCCAAACTGCCATATCTCGCGAACGGATTGACCAATCCGCAAAATTTCTGTTGCATCTGAATGTAGAAACTCGCCCGATTACAACACTATGCGTACTTTTCCCCTAGGCCGTTCTAGTTATTCGTTTCGAGCATTAGAACTGCGAAAATTTTGAGTTTCTCAAGCGTTTCTTACCTCCAAACTGCCATATCTCGCGAACGGATTGACCAATCCGCAAAATTTCTGTTGCATTTGAAAGTAGAAACTCGCCCGATTACAACGGTATGCGTACTTTTCCCCTAGCCCGTTCTAGTTATTCGTTTCGAGCAACAGAACTGCGAAAATTTTGAGTTTTTCAAGCGTTGCTTACCTCCAAACTGCCATATCTCGCGAACGGATTGACCAATCCGCAAAATTTCTGTTGCACCTGAAAGTCGAAACTCGCCCGATTACAACACTATGCGTACTTTTCCCCTAGGCCGTTCTAGTTATTCGTTTCGAGCAACAGAACTGCGAAAATTTTGAGTTTTTCAAGCGTTGCTTACCTCCAAACTGCCATATCTCGCGAACGGATTGACCAATCCGCAAAATTTCTGTTGCACCTGAAAGTCGAAACTCGCCCGATTACAACACTATGCGTACTTTTCCCCTAGGCCGTTCTAGTTATTCGTTTCGAGCATCAGAACTGCGAAAATTTTAAGTTTCTCAAGCGTTTCTTACTTCCAAACTGCCATATCTCGCGAACGGATTGACCAGTCCGCAAAATTTCTGTTGCATCTGAAAGTAGAAACTCGCCCGATTACAACGGTGTGCGTACTTTTCCCCTAGGCCGTTCTAGTTATGCTTGTCGAGCATCAGAACTGCGAAGATTTTGAGTTTCTCGAGCCTTTCTTACCTCCAAACTGCCATATCTCGCGAACGGATTGACCAATCCGCAAAATTTCTGTTGCATCTGAATGTAGAAACTCGCCCGATTACAACACTATGCGTACTTTTCCCCTAGGCCGTTCTAGTTATTCGTTTCGAGCATTAGAACTGCGAAAATTTTGAGTTTCTCAAGCGTTTCTTACCTCCAAACTGCCATATCTCGCGAACGGATTGACCAATCCGCAAAATTTCTGTTGCATCTGAAAGTAGAAATTCGCCCGATTACAAATGTATGCGTACTTTTCCCCTAGGCCGTTCTAGTTATGCTTGTCGAGCATCAGAACTGCGAAGATTTTGAGTTTCTCGAGCCTTTCTTACCTCCAAACTGCCATATCTCGCGAACGGATTGACCAATCCGCAAAATTTCTATTGCATCTGAATGTAGAAACTCGCCCGATTACAACACTATGCGTACTTTTCCCCTAGGCCGTTCTAGTTATTCGTTTCGAGCATCAGAACTGCGAAAATTTTGAGTTTCTCAAGCGTTTCTTACCTCCAAACTGCCATATCTCGCGAACGGATTGACCAATCCGCAAAATTTCTGTTGCATTTGAAAGTAGAAACTCGCCCGATTACAACGGTATGCGTACTTTTCCCCTAGCCCGTTCTAGTTATTCGTTTCGAGCAACAGAACTGCGAAAATTTTGAGTTTTTCAAGCGTTGCTTACCTCCAAACTGCCATATCTCGCGAACGGATTGACCAATCCGCAAAATTTCTGTTGCACCTGAAAGTCGAAACTCGCCCGATTACAACACTATGCGTACTTTTCCCCTAGGCCGTTCTAGTTATTCGTTTCGAGCAACAGAACTGCGAAAATTTTGAGTTTTTCAAGCGTTGCTTACCTCCAAACTGCCATATCTCGCGAACGGATTGACCAATCCGCAAAATTTCTGTTGCACCTGAAAGTCGAAACTCGCCCGATTACAACACTATGCGTACTTTTCCCCTAGGCCGTTCTAGTTATTCGTTTCGAGCATCAGAACTGCGAAAATTTTAAGTTTCTCAAGCGTTTCTTACTTCCAAACTGCCATATCTCGCGAACGGATTGACCAGTCCGCAAAATTTCTGTTGCATCTGAAAGTAGAAACTCGCTCGATTACAACACTATGCGTACTTTTCCCCTAGGCCGTTCTATCTATTCGTTTCGAGCATCAGAACTGCGAAAATTTTGAGTTTCTCAAGCGTTGCTTACCTCCAAACTGCCATATCTCGCGAACGGATTGAACAATTCGCAAAATTTCTGTTGCATCTGAAAGTAGAAACTCGCCCGATTACAACGGTGGGCGTACTTTTCCCCTAGGCCGTTCTAGTTATTCGTTTCGAGCATCAGAACTGCGAAAATTTTGAGTTTCTCGAGCGTTTCTTACATCCAAACTGCCATATCTCGCGAACGGATTGACCAATCCGCAAAATTTCTGTTGCATCTGAAAGTAGAAATTCGCGCGATTACAAATGTATGCGTACTTTTCCCCTAGCCCGTTCTAGTTATTCGTTTCGAGCAACAGAACAGCGAAAATTTTGAGTTTCTCAAGCGTTGCTTACCTCCAAACTGCCATATCTCGCGAACGGATTGACCAATCCGCAAAATTTCTGTTGCATCTGAAAGTAGAAACTCGCCCGATTACAACGGTGTGCGTGCTTTTCCCCTAGGCCGTTCTAGTTATGCTTGTCGAGCATCAGAACTGCGAAAATTTTGAGTTTCTCAAGCGTTTCTTACCTCCAAACTGCCATATCTCGCGAACGGAATGACCAATCCGCAAAATTTCTGTTGCATCTGAAAGTAGAAACTCGCCCGATTACAACGGTGTGCGTACTTTTCCCCTAGGCCGTTCTTGTTATTCGTTTCGAGCATCAGAACCGCGAAAATTTTGTGTTTCTCAAGCGTTTCTTACATCCAAACTGCCACATCTCGCGAACGGATTGACCAATCCGCAAAATTTCTGTTGCATCTGAAAGTAGAAACTCGCCCGATTACAACGGTATGCGTACTTTTCCCCTAGGCCGTTCTAGTTATTCGTTTCGAGCATCAGAACTGCGAAAATTTTGAGTTTCTCAAGCGTTTCTTACATCCAAACTGCCATATCTCGCGAACGGATTGACCAATCCGCAAAATTTCTGTTGCATCTGAAAGTAGAAACTCGCCCAATTACAACGGTATGCGTATTTTTCCCCTAGCCCGTTCTAGTTATTCGTTTCGAGCAACAGAACTGCGAAGATTTTGAGTTTCTCGAGCGTTTCTTACCTCCAAACTGCCATATCTCGCGAACGGATTGACCAATCCGCAAAATTTCTGTTGCATCTGAAAGTAGAAACTCGCCCGATTACAACACTATGCGTACTTTTCCCCTAGGCCGTTCTAGTTATTCGTTTCGAGCATCAGAACTGCGAAAATTTTGAGTTTCTCAAGCGTTGCTTACCTCCAAACTGCCATATCTCGCGAACGGATTGACCAATCCGCAAAATTTCTGTTGCATCTGAATTTAGAAACTCGCCCGATTACAACACTATGCGTACTTTTCCCCTAGGCCGTTCTAGTTATTCGTTTCGAGCATCAGAACTGCGAAAATTTTGAGTTTCTCAAGCGTTTCTTACCTCCAAACTGCCATATCTCGCGAACGGATTGACCAATCCGCAAAATTTCTGTTGCATCTGAAAGTAGAAACTCGCCCGATTACAACGGTATGCGTACTTTTCCCCTAGCCCGTTCTAGTTATTCGTTTCGAGCAACAGAACTGCGAAAATTTTGAGTTTTTCAAGCGTTGCTTACCTCCAAACTGCCATATCTCGCGAACGGATTGACCAATCCGCAAAATTTCTGTTGCACCTGAAAGTCGAAACTCGCCCGATTACAACACTATGCGTACTTTTCCCCTAGGCCGTTCTAGTTATTCGTTTCGAGCAACAGAACTGCGAAAATTTTGAGTTTTTCAAGCGTTGCTTACCTCCAAACTGCCATATCTCGCGAACGGATTGACCAATCCGCAAAATTTCTGTTGCATCTGAAAGTAGAAACTCGCCCGATTACAACGGTATGCGTACTTTTCCCCTAGGCCGTTCTAGTTATTCGTTTCGAGCATCAGAACTGCGAAAATTTTGAGTTTCTCAAGCGTTTCTTACATCCAAACTGCCATATCTCGCGAACGGATTGACCAATCCGCAAAATTTCTGTTGCATCTGAAAGTAGAAACTCGCCCAATTACAACGGTATGCGTATTTTTCCCCTAGCCCGTTCTAGTTATTCGTTTCGAGCAACAGAACTGCGAAGATTTTGAGTTTCTCGAGCGTTTCTTACCTCCAAACTGCCATATCTCGCGAACGGATTGACCAATCCGCAAAATTTCTGTTGCATCTGAAAGTAGAAACTCGCCCGATTACAACACTATGCGTACTTTTCCCCTAGGCCGTTCTAGTTATTCGTTTCGAGCATCAGAACTGCGAAAATTTTGAGTTTCTCAAGCGTTGCTTACCTCCAAACTGCCATATCTCGCGAACGGATTGACCAATCCGCAAAATTTCTGTTGCATCTGAATTTAGAAACTCGCCCGATTACAACACTATGCGTACTTTTCCCCTAGGCCGTTCTAGTTATTCGTTTCGAGCATCAGAACTGCGAAAATTTTGAGTTTCTCAAGCGTTTCTTACCTCCAAACTGCCATATCTCGCGAACGGATTGACCAATCCGCAAAATTTCTGTTGCATCTGAAAGTAGAAACTCGCCCGATTACAACGGTATGCGTACTTTTCCCCTAGCCCGTTCTAGTTATTCGTTTCGAGCAACAGAACTGCGAAAATTTTGAGTTTTTCAAGCGTTGCTTACCTCCAAACTGCCATATCTCGCGAACGGATTGACCAATCCGCAAAATTTCTGTTGCATCTGAAAGTAGAAACTCGCTCGATTACAACACTATGCGTACTTTTCCCCTAGGCCGTTCTAGTTATTCGTTTCGAGCATCAGAACTGCGAAAATTTTGAGTTTCCCGAGCGTTTCTTACATCCAAACTGCCATATCTCGCGAACGGATTGACCAATCCGCAAAATTTCTGTTGCATCTGAAAGTAGAAATTCGCCCGATTACAAATGTATGCGTACTTTTCCCCTAGCCCGTTCTAGTTATTCGTTTCGAGCAACAGAACAGCGAAAATTTTGAGTTTCTCAAGCGTTGCTTACCTCCAAACTGCCATATCTCGCGAACGGATTGACCAATCCGCAAAATTTCTGTTGCATCTGAAAGTAGAAACTCGCCCGATTACAACGGTGTGCGTGCTTTTCCCCTAGGCCGTTCTAGTTATGCTTGTCGAGCATCAGAACTGCGAAAATTTTGAGTTTCTCAAGCGTTTCTTACCTCCAAACTGCCATATCTCGCGAACGGAATGACCAATCCGCAAAATTTCTGTTGCATCTGAAAGTAGAAACTCGCCCGATTACAACGGTGTGCGTACTTTTCCCCTAGGCCGTTCTTGTTATTCGTTTCGAGCATCAGAACCGCGAAAATTTTGTGTTTCTCAAGCGTTTCTTACATCCAAACTGCCACATCTCGCGAACGGATTGACCAATCCGCAAAATTTCTGTTGCATCTGAAAGTAGAAACTCGCCCGATTACAACGGTATGCGTACTTTTCCCCTAGGCCGTTCTAGTTATTCGTTTCGAGCATCAGAACTGCGAAAATTTTGAGTTTCTCAAGCGTTTCTTACATCCAAACTGCCATATCTCGCGAACGGATTGACCAATCCGCAAAATTTCTGTTGCATCTGAAAGTAGAAACTCGCCCAATTACAACGGTATGCGTATTTTTCCCCTAGCCCGTTCTAGTTATTCGTTTCGAGCAACAGAACTGCGAAGATTTTGAGTTTCTCGAGCGTTTCTTACCTCCAAACTGCCATATCTCGCGAACGGATTGACCAATCCGCAAAATTTCTGTTGCATCTGAAAGTAGAAACTCGCCCGATTACAACACTATGCGTACTTTTCCCCTAGGCCGTTCTAGTTATTCGTTTCGAGCATCAGAACTGCGAAAATTTTGAGTTTCTCAAGCGTTGCTTACCTCCAAACTGCCATATCTCGCGAACGGATTGACCAATCCGCAAAATTTCTGTTGCATCTGAATTTAGAAACTCGCCCGATTACAACACTATGCGTACTTTTCCCCTAGGCCGTTCTAGTTATTCGTTTCGAGCATCAGAACTGCGAAAATTTTGAGTTTCTCAAGCGTTTCTTACCTCCAAACTGCCATATCTCGCGAACGGATTGACCAATCCGCAAAATTTCTGTTGCATCTGAAAGTAGAAACTCGCCCGATTACAACGGTATGCGTACTTTTCCCCTAGCCCGTTCTAGTTATTCGTTTCGAGCAACAGAACTGCGAAAATTTTGAGTTTTTCAAGCGTTGCTTACCTCCAAACTGCCATATCTCGCGAACGGATTGACCAATCCGCAAAATTTCTGTTGCACCTGAAAGTCGAAACTCGCCCGATTACAACACTATGCGTACTTTTCCCCTAGGCCGTTCTAGTTATTCGTTTCGAGCAACAGAACTGCGAAAATTTTGAGTTTTTCAAGCGTTGCTTACCTCCAAACTGCCATATCTCGCGAACGGATTGACCAATCCGCAAAATTTCTGTTGCACCTGAAAGTCGAAACTCGCCCGATTACAACACTATGCGTACTTTTCCCCTAGGCCGTTCTAGTTATTCGTTTCGAGCATCAGAACTGCGAAAATTTTAAGTTTCTCAAGCGTTTCTTACTTCCAAACTGCCATATCTCGCGAACGGATTGACCAATCCGCAAAATTTCTGTTGCATCTGAAAGTAGAAACTCGCTCGATTACAACACTATGCGTACTTTTCCCCTAGGCCGTTCTAGTTATTCGTTTCGAGCATCAGAACTGCGAAAATTTTGAGTTTCTCAAGCGTTGCTTACCTCCAAACTGCCATATCTCGCGAACGGATTGAACAATTCCCAAAATTTCTGTTGCATCTGAAAGTAGAAACTCGCCCGATTACAACGGTGGGCGTACTTTTCCCCTAGGCCGTTCTAGTTATTCGTTTCGAGCATCAGAACTGCGAAAATTTTGAGTTTCCCGAGCGTTTCTTACATCCAAACTGCCATATCTCGCGAACGGATTGACCAATCCGCAAAATTTCTGTTGCATCTGAAAGTAGAAATTCGCCCGATTACAAATGTATGCGTACTTTTCCCCTAGCCCGTTCTAGTTATTCGTTTCGAGCAACAGAACAGCGAAAATTTTGAGTTTCTCAAGCGTTGCTTACCTCCAAACTGCCATATCTCGCGAACGGATTGACCAATCCGCAAAATTTCTGTTGCATCTGAAAGTAGAAACTCGCCCGATTACAACGGTGTGCGTACTTTTCCCCTAGGCCGTTCTAGTTATGCTTGTCGAGCATCAGAACTGCGAAAATTTTGAGTTTCTCAAGCGTTTCTTACCTCCAAACTGCCATATCTCGCGAACGGAATGACCAATCCGCAAAATTTCTGTTGCATCTGAAAGTAGAAACTTGCCCGATTACAACGGTGTGCGTACTTTTCCCCTAGGCCGTTCTTGTTATTCGTTTCGAGCATCAGAACCGCGAAAATTTTGTGTTTCTCAAGCGTTTCTTACATCCAAACTGCCACATCTCGCGAACGGATTGACCAATCCGCAAAATTTCTGTTGCATCTGAAAGTAGAAACTCGCCCGATTACAACGGTATGCGTACTTTTCCCCTAGGCCGTTCTAGTTATTCGTTTCGAGCATCAGAACTGCGAAAATTTTGAGTTTCTCAAGCGTTTCTTACATCCAAACTGCCATATCTCGCGAACGGATTGACCAATCCGCAAAATTTCTGTTGCATCTGAAAGTAGAAACTCGCCCAATTACAACGGTATGCGTATTTTTCCCCTAGCCCGTTCTAGTTATTCGTTTCGAGCAACAGAACTGCGAAGATTTTGAGTTTCTCGAGCGTTTCTTACCTCCAAACTGCCATATCTCGCGAACGGATTGACCAATCCGCAAAATTTCTGTTGCATCTGAAAGCAGAAACTCGCCCGATTACAACACTATGCGTACTTTTCCCCTAGGCCGTTCTAGTTATTCGTTTCGAGCATCAGAACTGCGAAAATTTTAAGTTTCTCAAGCGTTTCTTACTTCCAAACTGCCATATCTCGCGAACGGATTGACCAATCCGCAAAATTTCTGTTGCATCTGAAAGTAGAAACTCGCCCGATTACAACACTATGCGTACTTTTCCCCTAGGCCGTTCTAGTTATGCTTGTCGAGCATCAGAACTGCGAAAATTTTGAGTTTCTCAAGCGTTTCTTACCTCCAAACTGCCATATCTCGCGAACGGAATGACCAATCCGCAAAATTTCTGTTGCATCTGAAAGTAGAAACTCGCCCGATTACAACGGTGTGCGTACTTTTCCCCTAGGCCGTTCTTGTTATTCGTTTCGAGCATCAGAACCGCGAAAATTTTGTGTTTCTCAAGCGTTTCTTACATCCAAACTGCCACATCTCGCGAACGGATTGACCAATCCGCAAAATTTCTGTTGCATCTGAAAGTAGAAACTCGCCCGATTACAACGGTATGCGTACTTTTCCCCTAGGCCGTTCTAGTTATTCGTTTCGAGCATCAGAACTGCGAAAATTTTGAGTTTCTCAAGCGTTTCTTACATCCAAACTGCCATATCTCGCGAACGGATTGACCAATCCGCAAAATTTCTGTTGCATCTGAAAGTAGAAACTCGCCCAATTACAACGGTATGCGTACTTTTCCCCTAGCCCGTTCTAGTTATTCGTTTCGAGCAACAGAACTGCGAAAATTTTGAGTTCTTCAAGCGTTGCTTACCTCCAAACCCGCCATATCTCGCGAACGGATTGACCAATCCGCAAAATTCCTGTTGCATCTGAAAGTAGAAACTCGCCCGATTACAACGGTGTGCGTACTTTTCCCCTAGGCCGTTCTAGTTATGCTTGTCGAGCATCAGAACTGCGAAGATTTTGAGTTTCTCGAGCGTTTCTTACCTCCAAACTGCCATATCTCGCGAACGGATTGACCAATCCGCAAAATTTCTGTTGCATCTGAAAGTAGAAACTCGCCCGATTACAACACTATGCGTACTTTTCCCCTAGGCCGTTCTAGTTATTCGTTTCGAGCATCAGAACTGCGAAAATTTTGAGTTTCTCAAGCGTTTCTTACCTCCAAACTGCCATATCTCGCGAACGGATTGACCAATCCGCAAAATTTCTGTTGCATCTGAAAGTAGAAACTCGCCCGATTACAACGGTATGCGTACTTTTCCCCTAGCCCGTTCTAGTTATTCGTTTCGAGCAACAGAACTGCGAAAATTTTGAGTTTTTCAAGCGTTGCTTACATCCAAACTGCCATATCTCGCGAACGGATTGACCAATCCGCAAAATTTCTGTTGCATCTGAAAGTAGAAACTCGCCCGATTACAACGGTTTGCGTACTTTTCCCGTAGCCCGTTCTAGTTATTCGTTTCGAGCATCAGAACTGCGAAAATTTTGAGTTTCTCAAGCGTTGCTTACCTCCAAACTGCCATATCTCGCGAACGGATTGACCAATCCGCAAAATTTCTGTTGCATCTGAAGGTAGAAACTCGCCCGATTACAACGGTGTGCGTACTTTTCCCCTAGCCCGTTCTAGTTATTCGTTTCGAGCATCAGAACTGCGAAAATTTTGAGTTTCTCAAGCGTTTCTTACCTCCAAACTGCCATATCTCGCGAACGGATTGACAAATCCGCAAAATTTCTGTTGCATCTGAAAGTAGAAACTCGCCCGATTACAACACTATGCGTACTTTTCCCCTAGGCCGTTCTAGTTATTCGTTTCGAGCAACAGAACTGCGAAAATTTTGAGTTTCTCAAGCGTTGCTTACCTCCAAACTGCCATATCTCGCGAACGGATTGACCAATCCGCAAAATTTCTGTTGCATCTGAAAGTAGAAACTCGCCCGATTACAACGGTGTGCGTACTTTTCCCCTAGGCCGTTCTAGTTATGCTTGTCGAGCATCAGAACTGCGAAAATTTTGAGTTTCTCAAGCGTTTCTTACCTCCAAACTGCCATATCTCGCGAACGGAATGACCAATCCGCAAAATTTCTGTTGCATCTCAAAGTAGAAACTCGCCCGATTACAACGGTGTGCGTACTTTTCCCCTAGGCCGTTCTAGTTATGCTTGTCGAGCACCAGAACTGCGAAAATTTTGAGTTTCTCGAGCGTTTCTTACATCCAAACTGCCATATCTCGCGAACGGATTGACCAATCCGCAAAATTTCTGTTGCGTCTGAAGGTAGAAACTCGCCCGATTACAACGGTATGCGTACTTTTCCCCTAGGCCGTTCTTGTTATTCGTTTCGAGCATCAGAACCGCGAAAATTTTGTGTTTCTCAAGCGTTTCTTACATCCAAACTGCCACATCTCGCGAACGGATTGACCAATCCGCAAAATTTCTGTTGCATCTGAAAGTAGAAACTCGCCCGATTACAACGGTATGCGTACTTTTCCCCTAGGCCGTTCTAGTTATTCGTTTCGAGCATCAGAACTGCGAAAATTTTGAGTTTCTCAAGCGTTTCTTACATCCAAACTGCCATATCTCGCGAACGGATTGACCAATCCGCAAAATTTCTGTTGCATCTGAAAGTAGAAACTCGCCCAATTACAACGGTATGCGTATTTTTCCCCTAGCCCGTTCTAGTTATTCGTTTCGAGCAACAGAACTGCGAAGATTTTGAGTTTCTCGAGCGTTTCTTACCTCCAAACTGCCATATCTCGCGAACGGATTGACCAATCCGCAAAATTTCTGTTGCATCTGAAAGCAGAAACTCGCCCGATTACAACACTATGCGTACTTTTCCCCTAGGCCGTTCTAGTTATTCGTTTCGAGCATCAGAACTGCGAAAATTTTAAGTTTCTCAAGCGTTTCTTACTTCCAAACTGCCATATCTCGCGAACGGATTGACCAATCCGCAAAATTTCTGTTGCATCTGAAAGTAGAAACTCGCCCGATTACAACACTATGCGTACTTTTCCCCTAGGCCGTTCTAGTTATGCTTGTCGAGCATCAGAACTGCGAAAATTTTGAGTTTCTCAAGCGTTTCTTACCTCCAAACTGCCATATCTCGCGAACGGAATGACCAATCCGCAAAATTTCTGTTGCATCTGAAAGTAGAAACTCGCCCGATTACAACGGTGTGCGTACTTTTCCCCTAGGCCGTTCTTGTTATTCGTTTCGAGCATCAGAACCGCGAAAATTTTGTGTTTCTCAAGCGTTTCTTACATCCAAACTGCCACATCTCGCGAACGGATTGACCAATCCGCAAAATTTCTGTTGCATCTGAAAGTAGAAACTCGCCCGATTACAACGGTATGCGTACTTTTCCCCTAGGCCGTTCTAGTTATTCGTTTCGAGCATCAGAACTGCGAAAATTTTGAGTTTCTCAAGCGTTTCTTACATCCAAACTGCCATATCTCGCGAACGGATTGACCAATCCGCAAAATTTCTGTTGCATCTGAAAGTAGAAACTCGCCCAATTACAACGGTATGCGTACTTTTCCCCTAGCCCGTTCTAGTTATTCGTTTCGAGCAACAGAACTGCGAAAATTTTGAGTTCTTCAAGCGTTGCTTACCTCCAAACCCGCCATATCTCGCGAACGGATTGACCAATCCGCAAAATTCCTGTTGCATCTGAAAGTAGAAACTCGCCCGATTACAACGGTGTGCGTACTTTTCCCCTAGGCCGTTCTAGTTATGCTTGTCGAGCATCAGAACTGCGAAGATTTTGAGTTTCTCGAGCGTTTCTTACCTCCAAACTGCCATATCTCGCGAACGGATTGACCAATCCGCAAAATTTCTGTTGCATCTGAAAGTAGAAACTCGCCCGATTACAACACTATGCGTACTTTTCCCCTAGGCCGTTCTAGTTATTCGTTTCGAGCATCAGAACTGCGAAAATTTTGAGTTTCTCAAGCGTTTCTTACCTCCAAACTGCCATATCTCGCGAACGGATTGACCAATCCGCAAAATTTCTGTTGCATCTGAAAGTAGAAACTCGCCCGATTACAACGGTATGCGTACTTTTCCCCTAGCCCGTTCTAGTTATTCGTTTCGAGCAACAGAACTGCGAAAATTTTGAGTTTTTCAAGCGTTGCTTACATCCAAACTGCCATATCTCGCGAACGGATTGACCAATCCGCAAAATTTCTGTTGCATCTGAAAGTAGAAACTCGCCCGATTACAACGGTTTGCGTACTTTTCCCGTAGCCCGTTCTAGTTATTCGTTTCGAGCATCAGAACTGCGAAAATTTTGAGTTTCTCAAGCGTTGCTTACCTCCAAACTGCCATATCTCGCGAACGGATTGACCAATCCGCAAAATTTCTGTTGCATCTGAAGGTAGAAACTCGCCCGATTACAACGGTGTGCGTACTTTTCCCCTAGCCCGTTCTAGTTATTCGTTTCGAGCATCAGAACTGCGAAAATTTTGAGTTTCTCAAGCGTTTCTTACCTCCAAACTGCCATATCTCGCGAACGGATTGACAAATCCGCAAAATTTCTGTTGCATCTGAAAGTAGAAACTCGCCCGATTACAACACTATGCGTACTTTTCCCCTAGGCCGTTCTAGTTATTCGTTTCGAGCAACAGAACTGCGAAAATTTTGAGTTTCTCAAGCGTTGCTTACCTCCAAACTGCCATATCTCGCGAACGGATTGACCAATCCGCAAAATTTCTGTTGCATCTGAAAGTAGAAACTCGCCCGATTACAACGGTGTGCGTACTTTTCCCCTAGGCCGTTCTAGTTATGCTTGTCGAGCATCAGAACTGCGAAAATTTTGAGTTTCTCAAGCGTTTCTTACCTCCAAACTGCCATATCTCGCGAACGGAATGACCAATCCGCAAAATTTCTGTTGCATCTCAAAGTAGAAACTCGCCCGATTACAACGGTGTGCGTACTTTTCCCCTAGGCCGTTCTAGTTATGCTTGTCGAGCACCAGAACTGCGAAAATTTTGAGTTTCTCGAGCGTTTCTTACATCCAAACTGCCATATCTCGCGAACGGATTGACCAATCCGCAAAATTTCTGTTGCGTCTGAAGGTAGAAACTCGCCCGATTACAACGGTATGCGTACTTTTCCCCTAGCCCGTTCTAGTTATTCGTTTCGAGCATCAGAACTGCGAAAATGTTGAGTTTCTCAAGCGTTTCTTACCTCCAAACTGCCATATCTCGCGAACGGATTGACCAATCCGCAAAATTTCTGTTGCATCTCAAAGTAGAAACTCGCCCGATTACAACACTATGCGTACTTTTCCCCTAGGCCGTTCTAGTTATTCGTTTCGAGCATCAGAACTGCGAAAATTTTGAGTTTCTCAAGCGTTGCTTACCTCCAAACTGCCATATTTCGCGAACGGATTGAACAATTCGAAAAATTTCTGTTGCATCTGAAAGTAGAAACTCGCCCGATTACAACGGTGGGCGTACTTTTCCCCTAGGCCGTTCTAGTTATTCGTTTCGAGCATCAGAACTGCGAAAATTTTGAGTTTCTCGAGCGTTTCTTACATCCAAACTGCCATATCTCGCGAACGGATTGATCAATCCGCAAAATTTCTGTTGCATCTGAAGGTAGAAACTCGCCCGATTACAACGGTATGCGTACTTTTCCCCTAGCCCGTTCTAGTTATTCGTATCGAGCAACAGAACTGCGAAAATTTCGAGTTTCTCAAGCGTTGCTTACCTCCATACTGCCATATCTCGCGAACGGATTGACCAATCCGCAAAATTTCTGTTGCATCTGAAAGTAGAAACTCGCCCGATTACAACGGTGTGCGTACTTTTCCCCTAGGCCGTTCTAGTTATGCTTGTCGAGCATCAGAACTGCGAAAATTTTGAGTTTCTCAAGCGTTTCTTACCTCCAAACTGCCATATCTCGCGAACGGAATGACCAATCCGCAAAATTTCTGTTGCATCTGAAAGTAGAAACTCGCCCGATTACAAAGGTGTCCGTACTTTTCCCCTAGGCCGTTCTTGTTATTCGTTTCGAGCATCAGAACCGCGAAAATTTTGTGTTTCTCAAGCGTTTCTTACATCCAAACTGCCACATCTCGCGAACGGATTGACCAATCCGCAAAATTACTGTTGCATCTGAAAGTAGAAACTCGCCCGATTACAACGGTATGCGTACTTTTCCCCTAGGCCGTTCTAGTTATTCATTTCGAGCATCAGAACTGCGAAAATTTTGAGTTTCTCAAGCGTTTCTTACATCCAAACTGCCATATCTCGCGAACGGATTGACCAATCCGCAAAATTTCTGTTGCATCTGAAAGTAGAAACTCGCCCAATTACAACGGTATGCGTACTTTTCCCCTAGGCCGTTCTAGTTATTCGTTTCGAGCAACAGAACTTCGAAAATTTTGAGTTTTTCAAGCGTTGCTTACCTCCAAACTGCCATATCTCGCGAACGGATTGACCAATCCGCAAAATTTCTGTTGCATCTGAAAGTAGAAACTCGCCCGATTACAACGGTGTGCGTACTTTTCCCCTAGGCCGTTCTAGTTATGCTTGTCGAGCACCAGAACTGCGAAAATTTTGAGTTTCTCGAGCGTTTCTTACATCCAAACTGCCATATCTCGCGAACGGATTGACCAATCCGCAAAATTTCTGTTGCATCTGAAGGTAGAAACTCGCCCGATTACAACGGTATGCGTACCTTTCCCCTAGCCCGTTCTAGTTATTCGTTTCGAGCATCAGAACTGCGAAAATGTTGAGTTTCTCAAGCGTTTCTTACCTCCAAACTGCCATATCTCGCGAACGGATTGACCAATCCGCAAAATTTCTGTTGCATCTCAAAGTAGAAACTCGCCCGATTACAACACTATGCGTACTTTTCCCCTAGGCCGTTCTAGTTATTCGTTTCGAGCATCAGAACTGCGAAAATTTTGAGTTTCTCAAGCGTTGCTTACCTCCAAACTGCCATATTTCGCGAACGGATTGAACAATTCGAAAAATTTCTGTTGCATCTGAAAGTAGAAACTCGCCCGATTACAACGGTGGGCGTACTTTTCCCCTAGGCCGTTCTAGTTATTCGTTTCGAGCATCAGAACTGCGAAAATTTTGAGTTTCTCGAGCGTTTCTTACATCCAAACTGCCATATCTCGCGAACGGATTGATCAATCCGCAAAATTTCTGTTGCATCTGAAGGTAGAAACTCGCCCGATTACAACGGTATGCGTACTTTTCCCCTAGCCCGTTCTAGTTATTCGTATCGAGCAACAGAACTGCGAAAATTTCGAGTTTCTCAAGCGTTGCTTACCTCCAAACTGCCATATCTCGCGAACGGATTGACCAATCCGCAAAATTTCTGTTGCATCTGAAAGTAGAAACTCGCCCGATTACAACGGTGTGCGTACTTTTCCCCTAGGCCGTTCTAGTTATGCTTGTCGAGCATCAGAACTGCGAAAATTTTGAGTTTCTCAAGCGTTTCTTACCTCCAAACTGCCATATCTCGCGAACGGAATGACCAATCCGCAAAATTTCTGTTGCATCTGAAAGTAGAAACTCGCCTGATTACAACGGTGTCCGTACTTTTCCCCTAGGCCGTTCTTGTTATTCGTTTCGAGCATCAGAACCGCGAAAATTTTGTGTTTCTCAAGCGTTTCTTACATCCAAACTGCCACATCTCGCGAACGGATTGACCAATCCGCAAAATTACTGTTGCATCTGAAAGTAGAAACTCGCCCGAATACAACGGTATGCGTACTTTTCCCCTAGGCCGTTCTAGTTATTCATTTCGAGCATCAGAACTGCGAAAATTTTGAGTTTCTCAAGCGTTTCTTACATCCAAACTGCCATATCTCGCGAACGGATTGACCAATCCGCAAAATTTCTGTTGCATCTGAAAGTAGAAACTCGCCCAATTACAACGGTATGCGTACTTTTCCCCTAGGCCGTTCTAGTTATTCGTTTCGAGCAACAGAACTTCGAAAATTTTGAGTTTTTCAAGCGTTGCTTACCTCCAAACTGCCATATCTCGCGAACGGATTGACCAATCCGCAAAATTTCTGTTGCATCTGAAAGTAGAAACTCGCCCGATTACAACGGTGTGCGTACTTTTCCCCTAGGCCGTTCTAGTTATGCTTGTCGAGCACCAGAACTGCGAAAATTTTGAGTTTCTCGAGCGTTTCTTACATCCAAACTGCCATATCTCGCGAACGGATTGACCAATCCGCAAAATTTCTGTTGCATCTGAAGGTAGAAACTCGCCCGATTACAACGGTATGCGTACCTTTCCCCTAGCCCGTTCTAGTTATTCGTTTCGAGCATCAGAACTGCGAAAATGTTGAGTTTCTCAAGCGTTTCTTACCTCCAAACTGCCATATCTCGCGAACGGATTGACCAATCCGCAAAATTTCTGTTGCATCTCAAAGTAGAAACTCGCCCGATTACAACACTATGCGTACTTTTCCCCTAGGCCGTTCTAGTTATTCGTTTCGAGCATCAGAACTGCGAAAATTTTGAGTTTCTCAAGCGTTGCTTACCTCCAAACTGCCATATTTCGCGAACGGATTGAACAATTCGAAAAATTTCTGTTGCATCTGAAAGTAGAAACTCGCCCGATTACAACGGTGGGCGTACTTTTCCCCTAGGCCGTTCTAGTTATTCGTTTCGAGCATCAGAACTGCGAAAATTTTGAGTTTCTCGAGCGTTTCTTACATCCAAACTGCCATATCTCGCGAACGGATTGATCAATCCGCAAAATTTCTGTTGCATCTGAAGGTAGAAACTCGCCCGATTACAACGGTATGCGTACTTTTCCCCTAGCCCGTTCTAGTTATTCGTATCGAGCAACAGAACTGCGAAAATTTCGAGTTTCTCAAGCGTTGCTTACCTCCAAACTGCCATATCTCGCGAACGGATTGACCAATCCGCAAAATTTCTGTTGCATCTGAAAGTAGAAACTCGCCCGATTACAACGGTGTGCGTACTTTTCCCCTAGGCCGTTCTAGTTATGCTTGTCGAGCATCAGAACTGCGAAAATTTTGAGTTTCTCAAGCGTTTCTTACCTCCAAACTGCCATATCTCGCGAACGGAATGACCAATCCGCAAAATTTCTGTTGCATCTGAAAGTAGAAACTCGCCTGATTACAACGGTGTCCGTACTTTTCCCCTAGGCCGTTCTTGTTATTCGTTTCGAGCATCAGAACCGCGAAAATTTTGTGTTTCTCAAGCGTTTCTTACATCCAAACTGCCACATCTCGCGAACGGATTGACCAATCCGCAAAATTACTGTTGCATCTGAAAGTAGAAACTCGCCCGAATACAACGGTATGCGTACTTTTCCCCTAGGCCGTTCTAGTTATTCATTTCGAGCATCAGAACTGCGAAAATTTTGAGTTTCTCAAGCGTTTCTTACATCCAAACTGCCATATCTCGCGAACGGATTGACCAATCCGCAAAATTTCTGTTGCATCTGAAAGTAGAAACTCGCCCAATTACAACGGTATGCGTACTTTTCCCCTAGCCCGTTCTAGTTATTCGTTTCGAGCAACAGAACTTCGAAAATTTTGAGTTTTTCAAGCGTTGCTTACCTCCAAACTGCCATATCTCGCGAACGGATTGACCAATCCGCAAAATTTCTGTTGCATCTGAAAGTAGAAACTCGCCCGATTACAACGGTGTGCGTACTTTTCCCCTAGGCCGTTCTAGTTATGCTTGTCGAGCACCAGAACTGCGAAAATTTTGAGTTTCTCGAGCGTTTCTTACATCCAAACTGCCATATCTCGCGAACGGATTGACCAATCCGCAAAATTTCTGTTGCATCTGGAAGTAGAAACTCGCCCGATTACAACACTATGCGTACTTTTCCCCCGGGCCGTTCTAGTTATTCGTTTCGAGCATCAGAACTGCGAAAATTTTGAGTTTCTCAAGCGTTTCTTACTTCCAAACTGCCATATCTCGCGAACGGATTGACCAATCCGCAAAATTTCTGTTGCATCTCAAAGTAGAAACTCGCCCGATTACAACACTATGCGTACTTTTCCCCTAGGCCGTTCTAGTTATTCGTTTCGAGCATCAGAACTGCGAAAATTTTGAGTTTCTCAAGCGTTTCTTACCTCCAAACTGCCATATCTCGCGAACGGATTGACCAATCCGCAAAATTTCTGTTGCATCTGAAAGTAGAAACTCGCCCGATTACAACACTATGCGTACTTTTCCCCTAGGCCGTTCTAGTTATTCGTTTCGAGCATCAGAACTGCGAAAATTTTGAGTTTCTCAAGCGTTTCTTACCTCCAAACTGCCATATCTCGCGAACGGATTGACCAATCCGCAAAATTTCTGTTGCATCTGAAAGTAGAAAGTCGCCCGATTACAACGGTATGCGTACTTTTCCCCTAGCCCGTTCTAGTTATTCGTTTCGAGCAACAGAACTGCGAAAATTTTGAGTTTTTCAAGCGTTGCTTACCTCCAAACTGCCATATCTCGCGAACGGATTGACCAATCCGCAAAATTTCTGTTGCATCTGAAAGTAGAAACTCGCCCGACTACAACGGTGTGGGTACTTTTCCCCTAGCCCGTTCTAGTTATGCTTGCCGAGCATCAGAACTGCGAAAATTTTGAGTTTCTCAAGCGTTTCTTACCTCCAAACTGCCATATCTCGCGAACGGAATGACCAATCCGCAAAATTTCTGTTGCATCTGAAAGTAGAAACTCGCCCGATTACTACGGTATGCGTACTTTTCCCCTAGCCCGTTCTAGTTATTCGTTTCGAGCATCAGAACTGCGAAAATTTTGAGTTTCTCAAGCGTTTCTTACTTCCAAACTGCCATATCTCGCGAACGGATTGACCAATCCGCAAAATTTCTGTTGCATCTGAAATTAGAAACTCGCCCGATTACAACACTATGCGTACTTTTCCTCTAGGCCGTTCTAGTTATTCGTTTCGAGCATCAGAACTGCGAAAATTTTGAGTTTCTCAAGCGTTGCTTACCTCCAAACTGCCATGTCTCGCGAACGGATTGACCAATTCGCAAAATTTCTGTTGCATCTGAAAGTAGAAACTCGCCCGATTACAACGGTGTGCGTACTTTTCCCCTAGGCCGTTCTAGTTATTCGTTTCGAGCATCAGAACTGCGAAAATTTTGAGTTTCTCGAGAGTTTCTTACATCCAAACTGCCATATCTCGCGAACGGATTGACCAATCCGCAAAATTTCTGTTGCATCTGAAAGTAGAAATTCGCCCGATTACAAATGTATGCGTACTTTTCCCCTAGCCCGTTCTAGTTATTCGTTTCGAGCAACAGAACTGCGAAAATTTTGAGTTTCTCAAGCGTTGCTTACCTCCAAACTGCCATATCTCGCGAACGGATTGACCAAAACGCAAAATTTCTGTTGCATCTGAAAGTAGAAACTCGCCAGATTACAACGGTGTGCGTACTTTTCCCCTAGGCCGTTCTAATTATGCTTGTCGAGCATCAGAACTGCGAAAATTTTGAGTTTCTCAAGCGTTTCTTACATCCAAACTGCCATATCTCGCGAACGGATTGACCAATTGGCAAAATTTCTGTTGCATCTGAAAGTAGAAACTCGCCCGATTACAACGGTATGCGTACTTTTCCCCTAGCCCGTTCTAGTTATTCGTTTCGAGCAACAGAACTGCGAAAATTTTGAGTTTTTCAAGCGTTGCTTACCTCCAAACTGCCATATCTCGCGAACGGATTGACCAATCCGCAAAATTTCTGTTGCATCTGAAAGTAGAAACTCGCCAGATTACAACGGTGTGCGTACTTTTCCCCTAGGCCGTTCTAGTTATGCTTGTCGAGCATCAGAACTGCGAAAATTTTGAGTTTCTCAAGCGTTTCATACTTCCAAACTGCCATATCTCGCGAACGGATTGACCAATCCGCAAAATTTCTGTTGCATCTGAAAGTAGGAACTCGCCCGATTACAACGGTGTGCGTACTTTTCCCCTAGGCCGTTCTTGTTATTCGTTTCGAGCATCAGAACCGCGAAAATTTTGAGTTTCTCGAGCGTTTCTTACATCCAAACTGCCATATCTCGCGAACGGATTGACCAATCCGCAAAATTTCTGTTGCATCTGAAAGTAGAAATTCGCCCGATTACAAATGTATGCGTACTTTTCCCCTAGCCCGTTCTAGTTATTCGTTTCGAGCAACAGAACAGCGAAAATTTTGAGTTTCTCAAGCGTTGCTTACCTCCAAACTGCCATATCTCGCGAACGGATTGACCAATCCGCAAAATTTCTGTTGCATCTGAAAGTAGAAACTCGCCCGATTACAACACTATGCGTACTTTTCCCCTAGGCCGTTCTAGTTATGCTTGTCGAGCATCAGAACTGCGAAAATTTTGAGTTTCTCAAGCGTTTCTTACATCCAAACTGCCATATCTCGCGAACGGAATGACCAATCCGCAAAATTTCTGTTGCATCTGAAAGTAGAAACTCGCCCGATTACAACGGTGTGCGTACTTTTCCCCTAGGCCGTTCTTGTTATTCGTTTCGAGCATCAGAACCGCGAAAATTTTGTGTTTCTCAAGCGTTTCTTACATCCAAACAGCCACATCTCGCGAACGGATTGACCAATCCGCAAAATTTCTGTTGCATCTGAAAGTAGAAACTCGCCCGATTACAACACTATGCGTACTTTTCCCCTAGGCCGTTCTAGTTATTCGTTTCGAGCATCAGAACTGCGAAAATTTTGAGTTTCTCAAGCGTTTCTTACTTCCAAGCTGCCATATCTCGCGAACGGATTGAACAATCCGCAAAATTTCTGTTGCATCTCAAAGTAGAAACTCGCCCGATTACAACGGTGTGCGTACTTTTCCCCTAGGCCGTTCTAGTTATGCTTGTCGAGCATCAGAACTGCGAAAATTTTGAGTTTCTCGAGCGTTTCTTACATCCAAACAGCCACATCTCGCGAACGGATTGACCAATCCGCAAAATTTCTGTTGCATCTGAAAGTAGAAACTCGCCCGATTACAACACTATGCGTACTTTTCCCCTAGGCCGTTCTAGTTATTCGTTTCGAGCATCAGAACTGCGAAAATTTTGAGTTTCTCAAGCGTTTCTTACTTCCAAACTGCCATATCTCGCGAACGGATTGACCAATCCGCAAAATTTCTGTTGCATCTCAAAGTAGAAACTCGCCCGATTACAACACTATGCGTACTTTTCCCCTAGGCCGTTCTAGTTATTCGTTTCGAGCATCAGAACTGCGAAAATTTTGAGTTTCTCAAGCGTTTCTTACCTCCAAACTGCCATATCTCGCGAACGGATTGACCAATCCGCAAAATTTCTGTTGCATCTGAAACTAGAAACTCGCCCGATTACAACGGTATGCGTACTCTTCCCCTAGCCCGTTCTAGTTATTCGTTTCGAGCAACAGAACTGCGAAAATTTTGAGTTTTTCAAGCGTTGCTTACCTCCAAACTGCCATATCTCGCGAACGGATTGACCAATCCGCAAAATTTCTGTTGCATCTGAAAGTCGAAACTCGCCCGATTACAACACTATGCGTACTTTTCCCCTAGGCCGTTCTAGTTATTCGTTTCGAGCATCAGAACTGCGAAAATTTTGAGTTTCTCAAGCGTTTCTTACTTCCAAACTGCCATATCTCGCGAACGGATTGACCAATCCGCAAAATTTCTGTTGCATCTCAAAGTAGAAACTCGCCCGATTACAACACTATGCGTACTTTTCCCCTAGGCCGTTCTAGTTATTCGTTTCGAGCATCAGAACTGCGAAAATTTTGAGTTTCTCAAGCGTTTCTTACCTCCAAACTGCCATATCTCGCGAACGGATTGACCAATCCGCAAAATTTCTGTTGCATCTGAAAGTAGAAAGTCGCCCGATTACAACGGTATGCGTACTTTTCCCCTAGCCCGTTCTAGTTATTCGTTTCGAGCAACAGAACTGCGAAAATTTTGAGTTCTTCAAGCGTTGCTTACCTCCAAACTGCCATATCTCTCGAACGGATTGACCAATCCGCAAAATTTCTGTTGCATCTGAAAGTAGAAACTCGCCCGACTACAACGGTGTGCGTACTTTTCCCCTAGCCCGTTCTAGTTATGCTTGCCGAGCATCAGAACTGCGAAAATTTTGAGTTTCTCAAGCGTTTCTTACCTCCAAACTGCCATATCTCGCGAACGGAATGACCAATCCGCAAAATTTCTGTTGCATCTGAAAGTAGAAACTCGCCCGATTACAACGGTATGCGTACTTTTCCCCTAGCCCGTTCTAGTTATTCGTTTCGAGCATCAGAACTGCGAAAATTTTGAGTTTCTCAAGCGTTTCTTACCTCCAAACTGCCATATCTCGCGAACGGATTGACCAATCCGCAAAATTTCTGTTGCATCTGAAAGTAGAAACTCGCCCGATTACAACGGTGTGCGTACTTTTCCCCTAGGCCGTTCTAGTTATGCTTGTCGAGCATCAGAACTGCGAAAATTTTGAGTTTCTCGAACGTTTCTTACCTCCAAACTGCCATATCTCGCGAACGGAATGACCAATCCGCAAAATTTCTGTTGCATCTGAAAGTAGAAACTCGCCCGATTACAACACTATGCGTACTTTTCCCCTAGGCCGTTCTAGTTATTCGTTTCGAGCATCAGAACTGCGAAAATTTTGAGTTTCTCAAGCGTTTCTTACTTCCAAACTGCCATATCTCGCGAACGGATTGACCAATCCGCAAAATTTCTGTTGCATCTCAAAGTAGAAACTCGCCCGATTACAACACTATGCGTACTTTTCCCCTAGGCCGTTCTAGTTATTCTTTTCGAGCATCAGAACTGCGAAAATTTTGAGTTTCTCAAGCGTTTCTTACCTCCAAACTGCCATATCTCGCGAACGGATTGACCAATCCGCAAAATTTCTATTGCATCTGAAAGTAGAAAGTCGCCCGATTACAACGGTATGCGTACTTTTCCCCTAGCCCGTTCTAGTTATTCGTTTCGAGCAACAGAACTGCGAAAATTTTGAGTTCTTCAAGCGTTGCTTACCTCCAAACTGCCATATCTCGCGAACGGATTGACCAATCCGCAAAATTTCTGTTGCATCTGAAAGTAGAAACTCGCCCGACTACAACGGTGTGCGTACTTTTCCCCTAGCCCGTTCTAGTTATGCTTGCCGAGCATCAGAACTGCGAAAATTTTGAGTTTCTCAAGTGTTTCTTACCTCCAAACTGCCATATCTCGCGAACGGAATGACCAATCCGCAAAATTTCTGTTGCATCTGAAAGTAGAAACTCGCCCGATTACAACACTATGCGTACTTTTCCCCTAGGCCGTTCTAGTTATTCGTTTCGAGCATCAGAACTGCGAAAATTTTGAGTTTCTCAAGCGTTGCTTACCTCCAAACTGCCATGTCTCGCGAACGGATTGACCAATTCGCAAAATTTCTGTTGCATCTGAAAGTAGAAATTCGCCCGATTACAACGGTGTGCGTACTTTTCCCCTAGGCCGTTCTAGTTATTCGTTTCGAGCATCAGAACTGCGAAAATTTTGAGTTTCTCGAGCGTTTCTTACATCCAAACTGCCATATCTCGCGAACGGATTGACCAATCCGCAAAATTTCTGTTGCATCTGAAAGTAGAAACTCGCCCGATTACAACGGTGGGCGTACTTTTCCCCTAGGCCGTTCTAGTTATGCTTGTCGAGCATCAGAACTGCGAAAATTTTGAGTTTCTCGAACGTTTCTTACCTCCAAACTGCCATATCTCGCGAACGGATTGACCAATCCGCAAAATTTCTGTTGCATCTGAAAGTAGAAACTCGCCCGATTACAACACTACGCGTACTTTTCCCCTAGGCCGTTCTAGTTATTCGTTTCGAGCATCAGAACTGCGAAAATTTTGAGTTTCTCAAGCGTTTCTTACTTCCAAACTGCCATATCTCGCGAACGGATTGACCAATCCGCAAAATTTCTGTTGCATCTCAAAGTAGAAACTCGCCCGATTACAACACTATGCGTACTTTTCCCCTAGGCCGTTCTAGTTATTCGTTTCGAGCATCAGAACTGCGAAAATTTTGAGTTTCTCAAGCGTTTCTTACCTCCAAACTGCCATATCTCGCGAACGGATTGACCAATCCGCAAAATTTCTGTTGCATCTGAAAGTAGAAACTCGCCCGATTACAACGGTATGCGTACTTTTCCCCTAGCCCGTTCTAGTTATTCGTTTCGAGCAACAGAACTGCGAAAATTTTGAGTTCTTCAAGCGTTGCTTACCTCCAAACTGCCATATCTCGCGAACGGATTGACCAATCCGCAAAATTTCTGTTGCATCTGAAAGTAGAAACTCGCCCGACTACAACGGTGTTCGTACTTTTCCCCTAGCCCCTTCTAGTTATGCTTGCCGAGCATCAGAACTGCGAAAATTTTGAGTTTCTCAAGCGTTTCTTACCTCCAAACTGCCATATCTCGCGAACGGAATGACCAATCCGCAAAATTTCTGTTGCATCTGAAAGTAGAAACTCGCCCGATTACAACGGTATGCGTACTTTTCCCCTAGCCCGTTCTAGTTATTCGTTTCGAGCATCAGAACTGCGAAAATTTCGAGTTTCTCAAGCGTTTCTTACTTCCAAACTGCCATATCTCGCGAACGGATTGACCAATCCGCAAAATTTCTGTTGCATCTGAAATTAGAAACTCGCCCGATTACAACACTATGCGTACTTTTCCCCTAGGCCGTTCTAGTTATTCGTTTCGAGCATCAGAACTGCGAAAATTTTGAGTTTCTCAAGCGTTGCTTACCTCCAAACTGCCATGTCTCGCGAACGGATTGACCAATTCGCAAAATTTCTGTTGCATCTGAAAGTAGAAACTCGCCCGATTACAACGGTGTGCGTACTTTTCCCCTAGGCCGTTCTAGTTATTCGTTTCGAGCATCAGAACTGCGAAAATTTTGAGTTTCTCGAGCGTTTCTTACATCCAAACTGCCATATCTCGCGAACGGATTGACCAATCCGCAAAATTTCTGTTGCATCTGAAAGTAGAAATTCGCCCGATTACAAATGTATGCGTACTTTTCCCCTAGCCCGTTCTAGTTATTCGTTTCGAGCAACAGAACTGCGAAAATTTTGAGTTTCTCAAGCGTTGCTTACCTCCAAACTGCCATATCTCGCGAACGGATTGACCAATCCGCAAAATTTCTGTTGCATCTGAAAGTAGAAACTCGCCCGATTACAACGGTGTGCGTACTTTTCCCCTAGGCGGTTCTAGTTATGCTTGTCGAGCATCAGAACTGCGAAAATTTTGAGTTTCTCAAGCGTTTCTTACCTCCAAACTGCCATATCTCGCGAACGGAATGACCAATCCGCAAAATTTCTGTTGCATCTGAAAGTAGAAACTCGCCCGATTACAACGGTGTGCGTACTTTTCCCCTAGGCCGTTCTTGTTATTCGTTTCGAGCATCAGAACCGCGAAAATTTTGTGTTTCTCAAGCGTTTCTTACATCCAAACTGCCACATCTCGCGAACGGATTGACCAATCCGCAAAATTTCTGTTGCATCTGAAAGTAGAAACTCGCCCGATTACAACGGTATGCGTACTTTTCCCCTAGGCCGTTCTAGTTATTCGTTTCGAGCATCAGAACTGCGAAAATTTTGAGTTTCTCAAGCTTTTCTTACATCCAAACTGCCATATCTCGCGAACGGATTGACCAATTCGCAAAATTTCTGTTGCATCTGAAAGTAGAAACTCGCCCGATTACAACGGTATGCGTACTTTTCCCCTAGCCCGTTCTAGTTATTCGTTTCGAGCATCAGAACTGCGAAAATTTTGAGTTTCTCAAGCGTTGCTTACCTCCAAACTGCCATATCTCGCGAACGGATTGAACAATTCGCAAAATTTCTGTTGCATCTGAAAGTAGAAACTCGCCCGATTACAACGGTGGGCGTACTTTTCCCCTAGGCCGTTCTAGTTATGCTTGTCGAGCATCAGAACTGCGAAAATTTTGAGTTTCTCGAGCGTTTCTTACCTCCAAACTGCCATATCTCGCGAACGGATTGACCAATCCGCAAAATTTCTGTTGCATCTGAAAGTAGAAACTCGCCCGATTACAACACTATGCGTACTTTTCCCCTAGGCCGTTCTAGTTATTCGTTTCGAGCATCAGAACTGCGAAAATTTTGAGTTTCTCAAGCGTTTCTTACCTCCAAACTGCCATATCTCGCGAACAGATTGACCAATCCGCAAAATTTCTGTTGCATCTGAAACTAGAAACTCGCCCGATTGCAACGGTATGCGTACTTTTCCCCTAGCCCGTTCTAGTTATTCGTTTCGAGCAACAGAACTGCGAAAATTTTGAGTTTTTCAAGCGTTGCTTACCTCCAAACTGCCATATCTCGCGAACGGATTGACCAATCCGCAAAATTTCTGTTGCATCTGAAAGTCGAAACTCGCCCGATTACAACACTATGCGTACTTTTCCCCTAGGCCGTTCTAGTTATTCGTTTCGAGCATCAGAACTGCGAAAATTTTGAGTTTCTCAAGCGTTTCTTACTTCCAAACTGCCATATCTCGCGAACGGATTGACCAATCCGCAAAATTTCTGTTGCATCTGAAAGTAGAAACTCGCCCGATTACAACACTATGCGTACTTTTCCCCTAGGCCGTTCTAGTTATTCGTTTCGAGCATCAGAACTGCGAAAATTTTGAGTTTCTCAAGCGTTGCTTACCTCCAAACTGCCATATCTCGCGAACGGATTGAACAATTCGCAAAATTTCTGTTGCATCTGAAAGTAGAAACTCGCCCGATTACAACGGTGGGCGTACTTTTCCCCTAGGCCGTTCTAGTTATTCGTTTCGAGCATCAGAACTGCGAAAATTTTGAGTTTCTCGAGCGTTTCTTACATCCAAACTGCCATATCTCGCGAACGGATTGACCAATCCGCAAAATTTCTGTTGCATCTGAAAGTAGAAACTCGCCCGATTACAACGGTATGCGTACTTTTCCCCTAGGCCGTTCTAGTTATTCGTTTCGAGCATCAGAACTGCGAAAATTTTGAGTTTCTCAAGCGTTTCTTACATCCAAACTGCCATATCTCGCGAACGGATTGACCAATCCGCAAAATTTCTGTTGCATCTGAAAGTAGAAACTCGCCCAATTACAACGGTATGCGTACTTTTCCCCTAGCCCGTTCTAGTTATTCGTTTCGAGCAACAGAACTGCGAAAATTTTGAGTTTTTCAAGCGTTGCTTACCTCCAAACTGCCATATCTCGCGAACGGATCGACCAATCCGCAAAATTTCTGTTGCATTTGAAAGTAGAAACTCGCCCGATTACAACGGTGTGCGTACTTTTCCCCTAGGCCGTTCTAGTTATGCTTGTCGAGCATCAGAACTGCGAAAATTTTGAGTTTCTCGAGCGTTTCTTACCTCCAAACTGCCATATCTCGCGAACGGATTGACCAATCCGCAAAATTTCTGTTGCATCTGAAAGTAGAAACTCGCCCGATTACAACACTATGCGTACTTTTCCCCTAGGCCGTTCTAGTTATTCGTTTCGAGCATCAGAACTGCGAAAATTTTGAGTTTCTCAAGCGTTTCTTACCTCCAAACTGCCATATCTCGTGAACGGATTGACCAATCCGCAAAATTTCTGTTGCATCTGAAAGTAGAAACTCGCCCGATTACAACGGTATGCGTACTTTTCCCCTAGCCCGTTCTAGTTATTCGTTTCGAGCAACAGAACTGCGAAAATTTTGAGTTTTTCAAGCGTTGCTTACCTCCAAACTGCCATATCTCGCGAACGGATTGACCAATCCGCAAAATCTCTGTTGCATCTGAAAGTAGAAACTCGCCCGATTACAACGGTATGCGTACTTTTCCCCTAGCCCGTTCTAGTTATTCGTTTCGAGCATCAGAACTGCGAAAATTTTGAGTTTCTCAAGCGTTGCTTACCTCCAAACTGCCATATCTCGCGAACGGATTGACCAATCCGCAAAATTTCTGTTGCATCTGAAAGTAGAAACTCGCCCGACTACAACGGTGTGCGTACTTTTCCCCTAGGCTGTTCTAGTTATTCGTTTCGAGCATCAGAACTGCGAAAATTTTGAGTTTCTCAAGCGTTTCTTACCTCCAAACTGCCATATCTCGCGAACGGATTGACCAAACCGCAAAATTTCTGTTGCATCTCAAAGTAGAAACTCGCCCGCTTACAACACTATGCGTACTTTTCCCCTAGGCCGTTCTAGTTATTCGTTTCGAGCAACAGAACTGCGAAAATTTTGAGTTTCTCAAGCGTTGCTTACCTCCAAACTGCCATATCTCGCGAACGGATTGACCAATCCGCAAAATTTCTGTTGCATCTGAAAGTAGAAACTCGCCCGATTACAACGGTATGCGTACTTTTCCCCTAGCCCGTTCTAGTTATTCGTTTCGAGCATCAGAACTGCGAAAATTTTGAGTTTCTCAAGCGTTGCTTACCTCCAAACTGCCATATCTCGCGAACGGAATGACCAATCCGCAAAATTTCTGTTGCATCTGAAAGTAGAAACTCGCCCGATTACAACGGTGTGCGTACTTTTCCCCTAGGCCGTTCTTGTTATTCGTTTCGAGCATCAGAACCGCGAAAATTTTGTGTTTCTCAAGCGTTTCTTACATCCAAACTGCCACATCTCGCGAACGGATTGACCAATCCGCAAAATTTCTGTTGCATCTGAAAGTAGAAACTCGCCCGATTACAACGGTATGCGTACTTTTCCCCTAGGCCGTTCTAGTTATTCGTTTCCAGCATCAGAACTGCGAAAATTTTGAGTTTCTCAAGCTTTTCTTACATCCAAACTGCCATATCTCGCGAACGGATTGACCAATTCGCAAAATTTCTGTTGCATCTGAAAGTAGAAACTCGCCCGATTACAACGGTATGCGTACTTTTCCCCTAGCCCGTTCTAGTTATTCGTTTCGAGCAACAGAACTGCGAAAATTTTGAGTTTTTCAAGCGTTGCTTACCTCCAAACTGCCATATCTCGCGAACGGATTGACCAATCCGCAAAATTTCTGTTGCATCTGAAAGTAGAAACTCGCCAGATTACAACGGTGTGCGTACTTTTCCCCTAGGCCGGTCTAGTTATGCTTGTCGAGCATCAGAACTGCGAAAATTTTGAGTTTCTCGAGCGTTTCTTACCTCCAAACTGCCATATCTCGCGAACGGATTGACCAATCCGCAAAATTTCTGTTGCATCTGAAAGTAGAAACTCGCCCGATTACAACACTATGCGTACTTTTCCCCTAGGCCGTTCTAGTTATTCGGTTCGAGCATCAGAACTGCGAAAATTTTGAGTTTCTCAAGCGTTTCTTACTTCCAAACTGCCATATCTCGCGAACGGATTGACCAATCCGCAAAATTTCTGTTGCATCTCAAAGTAGAAACTCGCCCGATTACAACACTATGCGTACTTTTCCCCTAGGCCGTTCTAGTTATTCGTTTCGAGCATCAGAACTGCGAAAATTTTGAGTTTCTCAAGCGTTTCTTACCTCCAAACTGCCATATCTCGCGAACGGATTGACCAATCCGCAAAATTTCTGTTGCATCTGAAACTAGAAACTCGCCCGATTACAACGGTATGCGTACTTTTCCCCTAGCCCGTTCTAGTTATTCGTTTCGAGCAACAGAACTGCGAAAATTTTGCGTTTTTCAAGCGTTGCTTACCTCCAAACTGCCATATCTCGCGAACGGATTGACCAATCCGCAAAATTTCTGTTGCATCTGAAAGTCGAAACTCGCCCGATTACAACACTATGCGTACTTTTCCCCTAGGCCGTTCTAGTTATTCGTTTCGAGCATCAGAACTGCGAAAATTTTGAGTTTCTCAAGCGTTTCTTACTTCCAAACTGCCATATCTCGCGAACGGATTGACCAATCCGCAAAATTTCTGTTGCATCTGAAAGTAGAAACTCGCCCGATTACAACACTATGCGTACTTTTCCCCTAGGCCGTTCTAGTTATTCGTTTCGAGCATCAGAACTGCGAAAATTTTGAGTTTCTCAAGCGTTGCTTACCTCCAAACTGCCATATCTCGCGAACGGATTGAACAATTCGCAAAATTTCTGTTGCATCTGAAAGTAGAAACTCGCCCGATTACAACGGTGGGCGTACTTTTCCCCTAGGCCGTTCTAGTTATTCGTTTCGAGCATCAGAACTGCGAAAATTTTGAGTTTCTCGAGCGTTTCTTACATCCAAACTGCCATATCTCGCGAACGGATTGACCAATCCGCAAAATGTCTGTTGCATCTGAAAGTAGAAACTCGCCCGATTACAACGGTATGCGTACTTTTCCCCTAGGCCGTTCTAGTTATTCGTTTCGAGCATCAGAACTGCGAAAATTTTGAGTTTCTCAAGCGTTTCTTACATCCAAACTGCCATATCTCGCGAACGGATTGACCAATCCGCAAAATTTCTGTTGCATCTGAAAGTAGAAACTCGCCCAATTACAACGGTATGCGTACTTTTCCCCTAGCCCGTTCTAGTTATTCGTTTCGAGCAACAGAACTGCGAAAATTTTGAGTTTTTCAAGCGTTGCTTACCTCCAAACTGCCATATCTCGCGAACGGATCGACCAATCCGCAAAATTTCTGTTGCATCTGAAAGTAGAAACTCGCCCAATTACAACCGTATGCGTACTTTTCCCCTAGCCCGTTCTAGTTATTCGTTTCGAGCAACAGAACTGGGAAAATTTTGAGTTTTTCAAGCGTTGCTTACCTCCAAACTGCCATATCTCGCGAACGGATTGACCAATCCGCAAAATTTCTGTTGCATCTGAAAGTAGAAACTCGCCCGATTACAACGGTGTACGTACTTTTCCCCTAGGCCGTTCTAGTTATGCTTGTCGAGCATCAGAACTGCGAAAATTTTGAGTTTCGCAAGCGTTGCTTACTTCCAAACTGCCATATCTCGCGAACGGATTGAACAATTCGCAAAATTTCTGTTGCATCTGAAAGTAGAAACTCGCCCGATTACAACGGTGGGCGTACTTTTCCCCTAGGCCGTTCTAGTTATTCGTTTCGAGCATCAGAACTGCGAAAATTTTGAGTTTCTCGAGCGTTTCTTACATCCAAACTGCCATATCTCGCGAACGGATTGACCAATCCGCAAAATTTCTGTTGCATCTGAAAGTAGAAATTCGCCCGATTACAAATGTATGCGTACTTTTCCCCTAGCCCGTTCTAGTTATTCGTTTCGAGCAACAGAACAGCGAAAATTTTGAGTTTCTCAAGCGTTGCTTACCTCCAAACTGCCATATCTCGCGAACGGATTGACCAATCCGCAAAATTTCTGTTGCATCTGAAAGTAGAAACTCGCCCGATTACAACACTATGCGTACTTTTCCCCTAGGCCGTTCTAGTTATGCTTGTCGAGCATCAGAACTGCGAAAATTTTGAGTTTCTCAAGCGTTGCTTACCTCCAAACTGCCATATCTCGCGAACGGAATGACCAATCCGCAAAATTTCTGTTGCATCTGAAAGTAGAAACTCGCCCGATTACAACGGTGTGCGTACTTTTCCCCTAGGCCGTTCTTGTTATTCGTTTCGAGCATCAGAACCGCGAAAATTTTGTGTTTCTCAAGCGTTTCTTACATCCAAACAGCCACATCTCGCGAACGGATTGACCAATCCGCAAAATTTCTGTTGCATCTGAAAGTAGAAACTCGCCCGATTACAACACTATGCGTACTTTTCCCCTAGGCCGTTCTAGTTATTCGTTTCGAGCATCAGAACTGCGAAAATTTTGAGTTTCTCAAGCGTTTCTTACTTCCAAGCTGCCATATCTCGCGAACGGATTGACCAATCCGCAAAATTTCTGTTGCATCTCAAAGTAGAAACTCGCCCGATTACAACGGTGTGCGTACTTTTCTCCTAGGCCGTTCTAGTTATGCTTGTCGAGCATCAGAACTGCGAAAATTTTGAGTTTCTCGAGCGTTTCTTACCTCCAAATTGCCATATCTCGCGAACGGATTGACCAATCCGCAAAATTTCTGTTGCATCTGAAAGTAGAAACTCGCCCGATTACAACACTATGCGTACTTTTCCCCTAGGCCGTTCTAGTTATTCGTTTCGAGCATCAGAACTGCGAAAATTTTGAGTTTCTCAAGCGTTTCTTACTTCCAAACTGCCATACCTCGCGAACGGATTGACCAATCCGCAAAATTTCTGTTGCATCTCAAAGTAGAAACTCGCCCGATTACAACACTATGCGTACTTTTCCCCTAGGCCGTTCTAGTTATTCGTTTCGAGCATCAGAACTGCGAAAATTTTGAGTTTCTCAAGCGTTTCTTACCTCCAAACTGCCATATCTCGCGAACGGATTGACCAATCCGCAAAATTTCTGTTGCATCTGAAAGTAGAAACTCGCCCGATTACAACGGTATGCGTACTTTTCCCCTAGCCCGTTCTAGTTATGCGTTTCGAGCAACAGAACTGCGAAAATTTTGAGTTTTTCAAGCGTTGCTTACCTCCAAACTGCCATATCTCGCGAACGGATTGACCAATCCGCAAAATTTCTGTTGCATCTGAAAGTAGAAACTCGCCCGACTACAACGGTGTGCGTACTTTTCCCCTAGCCCGTTCTAGTTATGCTTGTCGAGCATCAGAACTGCGAAAATTTTGAGTTTCTCAAGCGTTGCTTACCTCCAAACTGCCATATCTCGCGAACGGATTGACCAATCCGCAAAATTTCTGTTGCATCTGAAGGTAGAAACTCGCCCGATTACAACACTATGCGTACTTTTCCCCTAGGCCGTTCTAGTTATTCGTTTCGAGCATCAGAACTGCGAAAATTTTGAGTTTCTCAAGCGTTTCTTACTTCCAAACTGCCATATCTCGCGAACGGATTGACCAATCCGCAAAATTTCTGTTGCATCTCAAAGTAGAAACTCGCCCGATTACAACACTATGCGTACTTTTCCCCTAGGCCGTTCTAGTTATTCGTTTCGAGCATCAGAACTGCGAAAATTTTGAGTTTCTCGAACGTTTCTTACCTCCAAACTGCCATATCTCGCGAACGGATTGACCAATCCGCAAAATTTCTGTTGCATCTGAAAGTAGAAACTCGCCCGATTACAACACTATGCGTACTTTTCCCCTAGGCCGTTCTAGTTATTCGTTTCGAGCATCAGAACTGCGAAAATTTTGAGTTTCTCAAGCGTTTCTTACTTCCAAACTGCCATATCTCGCGAACGGATTGACCAATCCGCAAAATTTCTGTTGCATCTGAAAGTAGAAACTCGCCCGATTACAACACTATGCGTACTTTTCCCCTAGGCCGTTCTAGTTATTCGTTTCGAGCATCAGAACTGCGAAAATTTTGAGTTTCTCAAGCGTTGCTTACCTCCAAACTGCCATATCTCGCGAACGGATTGAACAATTCGCAAAATTTCTGTTGCATCTGAAAGTAGAAACTCGCCCGATTACAACGGTGGGCGTACTTTTCCCCTAGGCCGTTCTAGTTATTCGTTTCGAGCATCAGAACTGCGAAAATTTTGAGTTTCTCGAGCGTTTCTTACATCCAAACTGCCATATCTCGCGAACGGATTGACCAATCCGCAAAATGTCTGTTGCATCTGAAAGTAGAAACTCGCCCGATTACAACGGTATGCGTACTTTTCCCCTAGGCCGTTCTAGTTATTCGTTTCGAGCATCAGAACTGCGAAAATTTTGAGTTTCTCAAGCGTTTCTTACATCCAAACTGCCATATCTCGCGAACGGATTGACCAATCCGCAAAATTTCTGTTGCATCTGAAAGTAGAAACTCGCCCAATTACAACGGTATGCGTACTTTTCCCCTAGCCCGTTCTAGTTATTCGTTTCGAGCAACAGAACTGCGAAAATTTTGAGTTTTTCAAGCGTTGCTTACCTCCAAACTGCCATATCTCGCGAACGGATCGACCAATCCGCAAAATTTCTGTTGCATCTGAAAGTAGAAACTCGCCCAATTACAACGGTATGCGTACTTTTCCCCTAGCCCGTTCTAGTTATTCGTTTCGAGCAACAGAACTGGGAAAATTTTGAGTTTTTCAAGCGTTGCTTACCTCCAAACTGCCATATCTCGCGAACGGATTGACCAATCCGCAAAATTTCTGTTGCATCTGAAAGTAGAAACTCGCCCGATTACAACGGTGTACGTACTTTTCCCCTAGGCCGTTCTAGTTATGCTTGTCGAGCATCAGAACTGCGAAAATTTTGAGTTTCTCGAGCGTTTCTTACCTCCAAACTGCCATATCTCGCGAACGGATTGACCAATCCGCAAAATTTCTGTTGCATCTGAAAGTAGAAACTCGTCCGATTACAACACTATGCGTACTTTTCCCCTAGGCCGTTCTAGTTATTCGTTTCGAGCATCACAACTGCGAAAATTTTGAGTTTCTCGAGCGTTTCTTACTTCCAAACTGCCATATCTCGCGAACGGATTGACCAATCCGCAAAATTTCTGTTGCATCTGAAAGTAGAAACTCGCCCGATTACAACACTATGCGTACTTTTCCCCTAGGCCGTTCTAGTTATTCGTTTCGAGCATCAGAACTGCGAAAATTTTGAGTTTCGCAAGCGTTGCTTACTTCCAAACTGCCATATCTCGCGAACGGATTGAACAATTCGCAAAATTTCTGTTGCATCTGAAAGTAGAAACTCGCCCGATTACAACGGTGGGCGTACTTTTCCCCTAGGCCGTTCTAGTTATTCGTTTCGAGCATCAGAACTGCGAAAATTTTGAGTTTCTCGAGCGTTTCTTACATCCAAACTGCCATATCTCGCGAACGGATTGACCAATCCGCAAAATTTCTGTTGCATCTGAAAGTAGAAATTCGCCCGATTACAAATGTATGCGTACTTTTCCCCTAGCCCGTTCTAGTTATTCGTTTCGAGCAACAGAACAGCGAAAATTTTGAGTTTCTCAAGCGTTGCTTACCTCCAAACTGCCATATCTCGCGAACGGATTGACCAATCCGCAAAATTTCTGTTGCATCTGAAAGTAGAAACTCGCCCGATTACAACACTATGCGTACTTTTCCCCTAGGCCGTTCTAGTTATGCTTGTCGAGCATCAGAACTGCGAAAATTTTGAGTTTCTCAAGCGTTGCTTACCTCCAAACTGCCATATCTCGCGAACGGAATGACCAATCCGCAAAATTTCTGTTGCATCTGAAAGTAGAAACTCGCCCGATTACAACGGTGTGCGTACTTTTCCCCTAGGCCGTTCTTGTTATTCGTTTCGAGCATCAGAACCGCGAAAATTTTGTGTTTCTCAAGCGTTTCTTACATCCAAACAGCCACATCTCGCGAACGGATTGACCAATCCGCAAAATTTCTGTTGCATCTGAAAGTAGAAACTCGCCCGATTACAACACTATGCGTACTTTTCCCCTAGGCCGTTCTAGTTATTCGTTTCGAGCATCAGAACTGCGAAAATTTTGAGTTTCTCAAGCGTTTCTTACTTCCAAGCTGCCATATCTCGCGAACGGATTGACCAATCCGCAAAATTTCTGTTGCATCTCAAAGTAGAAACTCGCCCGATTACAACGGTGTGCGTACTCTTCTCCTAGGCCGTTCTAGTTATGCTTGTCGAGCATCAGAACTGCGAAAATTTTGAGTTTCTCGAGCGTTTCTTACCTCCAAATTGCCATATCTCGCGAACGGATTGACCAATCCGCAAAATTTCTGTTGCATCTGAAAGTAGAAACTCGCCCGATTACAACACTATGCGTACTTTTCCCCTAGGCCGTTCTAGTTATTCGTTTCGAGCATCAGAACTGCGAAAATTTTGAGTTTCTCAAGCGTTTCTTACTTCCAAACTGCCATATCTCGCGAACGGATTGACCAATCCGCAAAATTTCTGTTGCATCTCAAAGTAGAAACTCGCCCGATTACAACACTATGCGTACTTTTCCCCTAGGCCGTTCTAGTTATTCGTTTCGAGCATCAGAACTGCGAAAATTTTGAGTTTCTCAAGCGTTTCTTACCTCCAAACTGCCATATCTCGCGAACGGATTGACCAATCCGCAAAATTTCTGTTGCATCTGAAAGTAGAAACTCGCCCGATTACAACGGTATGCGTACTTTTCCCCTAGCCCGTTCTAGTTATGCGTTTCGAGCAACAGAACTGCGAAAATTTTGAGTTTTTCAAGCGTTGCTTACCTCCAAACTGCCATATCTCGCGAACGGATTGACCAATCCGCAAAATTTCTGTTGCATCTGAAAGTAGAAACTCGCCCGACTACAACGGTGTGCGTACTTTTCCCCTAGCCCGTTCTAGTTATGCTTGTCGAGCATCAGAACTGCGAAAATTTTGAGTTTCTCAAGCGTTGCTTACCTCCAAACTGCCATATCTCGCGAACGGATTGACCAATCCGCAAAATTTCTGTTGCATCTGAAGGTAGAAACTCGCCCGATTACAACACTATGCGTACTTTTCCCCTAGGCCGTTCTAGTTATTCGTTTCGAGCATCAGAACTGCGAAAATTTTGAGTTTCTCAAGCGTTTCTTACTTCCAAACTGCCATATCTCGCGAACGGATTGACCAATCCGCAAAATTTCTGTTGCATCTCAAAGTAGAAACTCGCCCGATTACAACACTATGCGTACTTTTCCCCTAGGCCGTTCTAGTTATTCGTTTCGAGCATCAGAACTGCGAAAATTTTGAGTTTCTCGAACGTTTCTTACCTCCAAAATGCCATATCTCGCGAACGGATTGACCAATCCGCAAAATTTCTGTTGCATCTGAAAGTAGAAACTCGCCCGATTACAACACTATGCGTACTTTTCCCCTAGGCCGTTCTAGTTATTCGTTTCGAGCATCAGAACTGCGAAAATTTTGAGTTTCTCAAGCGTTTCTTACTTCCAAACTGCCATATCTCGCGAACGGATTGACCAATCCGCAAAATTTCTGTTGCATCTCAAAGTAGAAACTCGCCCGATTACAACACTATGCGTACTTTTCCCCTAGGCCGTTCTAGTTATTCGTTTCGAGCATCAGAACTGCGAAAATTTTGAGTTTCTCAAGCGTTTCTTACCTCCAAACTGCCATATCTCGCGAACGGATTGACCAATCCGCAAAATTTCTGTTGCATCTGAAAGTAGAAAGTCGCCCGATTACAACGGTATGCGTACTTTTCCCCTAGCCCGTTCTAGTTATTCGTTTCGAGCAACAGAACTGCGAAAATTTTGAGTTCTTCAAGCGTTGCTTACCTCCAAACTGCCATATCTCGCGAACGGATTGACCAATCCGCAAAATTTCTGTTGCATCTGAAAGTAGAAACTCGCCCGACTACAACGGTGTGCGTACTTTTCCCCTAGCCCGTTCTAGTTATGCTTGCCGAGCATCAGAACTGCGAAAATTTTAGTTTCTCAAGCGTTTCTTACCTCCAAACTGCCATATCTCGCGAACGGAATGACCAATCCGCAAAATTTCTGTTGCATCTGAAAGTAGAAACTCGCCCGATTACAACGGTATGCGTACTTTTCCCCTAGCCCGTTCTAGTTATTCGTTTCGAGCATCAGAACTGCGAAAATTTTGAGTTTCTCAAGCGTTTCTTACTTCCAAACTGCCATATCTCGCGAACGGATTGACCAATCCGCAAAATTTCTGTTGCATCTGAAATTAGAAACTCGCCCGATTACAACACTATGCGTACTTTTCCCCTAGGCCGTTCTAGTTATTCGTTTCGAGCATCAGAACTGCGAAAATTTTGAGTTTCTCAAGCGTTGCTTACCTCCAAACTGCCATGTCTCGCGAACGGATTGACCAATTCGCAAAATTTCTGTTGCATCTGAAAGTAGAAACTCGCCCGATTACAACACTATGCGTACTTTTCCCCTAGGCCGTTCTAGTTATTCGTTTCGAGCATCAGAACTGCGAAAATTTTGAGTTTCTCAAGCGTTTCTTACTTCCAAACTGCCATATCTCGCGAACGGATTGACCAATCCGCAAAATTTCTGTTGCATCTCAAAGTAGAAACTCGCCCGATTACAACACTATGCGTACTTTTCCCCTAGGCCGTTCTAGTTATTCGTTTCGAGCATCAGAACTGCGAAAATTTTGAGTTTCTCAAGCGTTTCTTACCTCCAAACTGCCATATCTCGCGAACGGATTGACCAATTCGCAAAATTTCTGTTGCATCTGAAAGTAGAAACTCGCCCGATTACAACACTATGCGTACTTTTCCCCTAGGCCGTTCTAGTTATTCGTTTCGAGCATCAGAACTGCGAAAATTTTGAGTTTCTCAAGCGTTTCTTACTTCCAAACTGCCATATCTCGCGAACGGATTGACCAATCCGGAAAATTTCTGTTGCATCTCAAAGTAGAAACTCGCCCGATTACAACACTATGCGTACTTTTCCCCTAGGCCGTTCTAGTTATTCGTTTCGAGCATCAGAACTGCGAAAATTTTGAGTTTCTCAAGCGTTTCTTACCTCCAAACTGCCATATCTCGCGAACGGATTGACCAACCCGCAAAATTTCTGTTGCATCTGAAAGTAGAAACTCGCCCGATTACAACGGTATGCGTACTTTTCCCCCTAGCCCGTTCTAGTTATTCGTTTCGAGAAACAGAACTGCGAAAATTTGGAGTTTTTCAAGCGTTGCTTACCTCCAAACTGCCATATCTCGCGAACGGATTGACCAATCCGCAAAATTTCTGTTGCATCTGAAAGTAGAAACTCGCCCGACTACAACGGTGTGCGTACTTTTCCCCTAGCCCGTTCTAGTTATGCTTGTCGAGCATCAGAACTGCGAAAATTTTGAGTTTCTCAAGCGTTGCTTACCTCCAAACTGCCATATCTCGCGAACGGATTGACCAATCCGCAAAATTTCTGTTGCATCTGAAGGTAGAAACTCGCCCGATTACAACGGTATGCGTACTTTTCCCCTAGCCCGTTCTAGTTATTCGTTTCGAGCATCAGAACTGCGAAAATTTTGAGTTTCTCAAGCGTTTCTTACCTCCAAACTGCCATATCTCGCGAACGGATTGACCAATCCGCAAAATTTCTGTTGCATCTGGAAGTAGAAACTCGCCCGATTACAACACTATGCGTACTTTTCCCCTAGGCCGTTCTAGTTATTCGTTTCGAGCATCAGAACTGCGAAAATTTTGAGTTTCTCAAGCGTTTCTTACTTCCAAACTGCCATATCTCGCGAACGGATTGACCAATCCGCAAAATTTCTGTTGCATCTCAAAGTAGAAACTCGCCCCATTACAACACTATGCGTACTTTTCCCCTAGGCCGTTCTAGTTATTCGTTTCGAGCATCAGAACTGCGAAAATTTTGAGTTTCTCAAGCGTTTCTTACCTCCAAACTGCCATATCTCGCGAACGGATTGACCAATCCGCAAAATTTCTGTTGCATCTGAAAGTAGAAACTCGCCCGATTACAACGGTGTGCGTACTTTTCCCCTAGGCCGTTCTAGTTATGCTTATCGAGCATCAGAACTGCGAAAATTTTGAGTTTCTCGAACGTTTCTTACCTCCAAACTGCCATATCTCGCGAACGGATTGACCAATCCGCAAAATTTCTGTTGCATCTGAAAGTAGAAACTCGCCCGATTACAACACTATGCGTACTTTTCCCCTAGGCCGTTCTAGTTATTCGTTTCGAGCATCAGAACTGCGAAAATTTTGAGTTTCTCAAGCGTTTCTTACTTCCAAACTGCCATATCTCGCGAACGGATTGACCAATCCGCAAAATTTCTGTTGCATCTCAAAGTAGAAACTCGCCCGATTACAACACTATGCGTACTTTTCCCCTAGGCCGTTCTAGTTATTCGTTTCGAGCATCAGAACTGCGAAAATTTTGAGTTTCTCAAGCGTTTCTTACCTCCAAACTGCCATATCTCGCGAACGGATTGACCAATCCGCAAAATTTCTGTTGCATCTGAAAGTAGAAAGTCGCCCGATTACAACGGTATGCGTACTTTTCCCCTAGCCCGTTCTAGTTATTCGTTTCGAGCAACAGAACTGCGAAAATTTTGAGTTCTTCAAGCGTTGCTTACCTCCAAACTGCCATATCTCGCGAACGGATTGACCAATCCGCAAAATTTCTGTTGCATCTGAAAGTAGAAACTCGCCCGACTACAACGGTGTGCGTACTTTTCCCCTAGCCCGTTCTAGTCATGCTTGCCGAGCATCAGAACTGCGAAAATTTTGAGTTTCTCAAGCGTTTCTTACCTCCAAACTGCCATATCTCGCGAACGGAATGACCAATCCGCAAAATTTCTGTTGCATCTGAAAGTAGAAACTCGCCCGATTACAACGGTATGCGTACTTTTCCCATAGCCCGTTCTAGTTATTCGTTTCGAGCATCAGAACTGCGAAAATTTTGAGTTTCTCGAGCGTTTCTTACTTCCAAACTGCCATATCTCGCGAACGGATTGACCAATCCGCAAAATTTCTGTTGCATCTGAAAGTAGAAACTCGCCCGATTACAACACTATGCGTACTTTTCCCCTAGGCCGTTCTAGTTATTCGTTTCGAGCATCAGAACTGCGAAAATTTTGAGTTTCTCAAGCGTTGCTTACCTCCAAACTGCCATGTCTCGCGAACGGATTGACCAATTCGCAAAATTTCTGTTGCATCTGAAAGTAGAAACTCGCCCGATTACAACGGTGTGCGTACTTTTCCCCTAGGCCGTTCTAGTTATTCGTTTCGAGCATCAGAACTGCGAAAATTTTGAGTTTCTCGAGCGTTTCTTACATCCAAACTGCCATATCTCGCGAACGGATTGACCAATCCGCAAAATTTCTGTTGCATCTGAAAGTAGAAACTCGCCCGATTACAACACTATGCGTACTTTTCCCCTAGGCCGTTCTAGTTATTCGTTTCGAGCAACAGAACTGCGAAAATTTTGAGTTTTTCAAGCGTTGCTTACCTCCAAACTGCCATATCTCGCGAACGGATTGACCAATCCGCAAAATTTCTGTTGCATCTGAAAGTAGAAACTCGCCAGATTACAACGGTGTGCGTACTTTTCCCCTAGGCCGTTCTAGTTATGCTTGTCGAGCATCAGAACTGCGAAAATTTTGAGTTTCTCGAGCGTTTCTTACATCCAAACTGCCATATCTCGCGAACGGATTGACCAATCCGCAAAATTTCTGTTGCATCTGAAAGTAGAAACTCGCCCGATTACAACACTATGCGTACTTTTCCCCTAGGCCGTTCTAGTTATTCGTTTCGAGCATCAGAACTGCGAAAATTTTGAGTTTCTCGAGCGTTTCTTACTTCCAAACTGCCATATCTCGCGAACGGATTGACCAATCCGCAAAATTTCTGTTGCATCTGAAAGTAGAAACTCGCCCGATTACAACACTATGCGTACTTTTCCCCTAGGCCGTTCTAGTTATTCGTTTCGAGCATCAGAACTGCGAAAATTTTGAGTTTCTCAAGCGTTTCTTACCTCCAAACTGCCATATCTCGTGAACGGATTGACCAATCCGTAAAATTTCTGTTGCATCTGAAAGTAGAAACTCGCCCGATTACAACGGTATGCGTACTTTTCCCCTAGGCCGTTCTAGTTATGCTTGTCGAGCATCAGAACTGCGAAAATTTTGAGTTTCTCGAACGTTTCTTACCTCCAAACTGCCATATCTCGCGAACGGATTGACCAATCCGCAAAATTTCTGTTGCATCTGAAAGTAGAAACTCGCCCGATTACAACACTATGCGTACTTTTCCCCTAGGCCGTTCTAGTTATTCGTTTCGAGCATCAGAACTGCGAAAATTTTGAGTTTCTCAAGCGTTTCTTACTTCCAAACTGCCATATCTCGCGAACGGATTGACCAATCCGCAAAATTTCTGTTGCATCTCAAAGTAGAAACTCGCCCGATTACAACACTATGCGTACTTTTCCCCTAGGCCGTTCTAGTTATTCGTTTCGAGCATCAGAACTGCGAAAATCTTGAGTTTCTCAAGCGTTTCTTACCTCCAAACTGCCATATCTCGCGAACGGATTGACCAATCCGCAAAATTTCTGTTGCATCTCAAAGTAGAAACTCGCCCGATTACAACACTATGCGTACTTTTCCCCTAGGCCGTTCTAGTTATTCGTTTCGAGCAACAGAACTGCGAAAATTTTGAGTTTCTCAAGCGTTGCTTACCTCCAAACTGCCATATCTCGCGAACGGATTGACCAATCCGCAAAATTTCTGTTGCATCTGAAAGTAGAAACTCGCCCAATTACAACGGTATGCGTACTTTTCCCCTAGCCCGTTCTAGTTATTCGTTTCGAGCAACAGAACTGCGAAAATTTTGAGTTTTTCTAGCGTTGCTTACCTCCAAACTGCCATATCTCGCGAACGGATTGACCAATCCGCAAAATTTCTGTTGCATCTCAAAGTAGAAACTCGCCCGATTACAACACTATGCGTACTTTTCCCCTAGGCCGTTCTAGTTATTCGTTTCGAGCATCAGAACTGCGAAAATTTTGAGTTTCTCAAGCGTTGCTTACCTCCAAACTGCCATATCTCGCGAACGGATTGACCAATCCGCAAAATTTCTGTTGCATCGGAAAGTAGAAACTCGCCCGATTACAACGGTGTGCGTACTTTTCCCCTAGGCCGTTCTAGTTATGCTTGTCGAGCATCAGAACTGCGAAAATTTTGAGTTTCTCGAGCGTTTCTTACCTCCAAACTGCCATATCTCGCGAACGGATTGACCAATCCGCAAAATTTCTGTTGCATCTGAAAGTAGAAACTCGCCCGATTACAACACTATGCGTACTTTTCCCCTAGGCCGTTCTAGTTATTCGTTTCGAGCATCAGAACTGCGAAAATTTTGAGTTTCTCGAGCGTTTCTTACATCCAAACTGCCATATCTCGCGAACGGATTGACCAATCCGCAAAATTTCGTTGCATCTGAAAGTAGAAACTCGCCCGATTACAACGGTATGCGTACTTTTCCCCTAGGCCATTCTAGTTATTCGTTTCGAGCATCAGAACTGCGAAAATTTTGAGTTTCTCAAGCGTTTCTTACTTCCAAACTGCCATATCTCGCGAACGGATTGACCAATCCGCAAAATTTCTGTTGCATCTCAAAGTAGAAACTCGCCCGATTACAACACTATGCGTACTTTTCCCCTAGGCCGTTCTAGTTATTCGTTTCGAGCATCAGAACTGCGAAAATTTTGAGTTTCTCAAGCGTTTCTTACTTCCAAACTGCCATATCTCGCGAACGGATTGACCAATCCGCAAAATTTCTGTTGCATCTGAAAGTAGAAACTCGCCCGATTACAACGGTGTGCGTACTTTTCCCCTAGGCCGTTCTAGTTATGCTTGTCGAGCATCAGAACTGCGAAAATTTTGAGTTTCTCGAGCGTTTCTTACCTCCAAACTGCCATATCTCGCGAACGGATTGACCAATCCGCAAAATTTCTGTTGCATCTGAAAGTAGAAACTCGCCCGATTACAACACTATGCGTACTTTTCCCCTAGGCCGTTCTAGTTATTCGTTTCGAGCATCAGAACTGCGAAAATTTTGAGTTTCTCAAGCGTTTCTTACCTCCAAACTGCCATATCTCGTGAACGGATTGACCAATCCGCAAAATTTCTGTTGCATCTGAAAGTAGAAACTCGCCCGATTACAACGGTATGCGTACTTTTCCCATAGCCCGTTCTAGTTATTCGTTTCGAGCAACAGAACTGCGAAAATTTTGAGTTTTTCAAGCGTTGCTTACCTCCAAACTGCCATATCTCGCGAACGGATTGACAAATCCGCAAAATTTCTGTTGCATCTGAAAGTAGAAACTCGCCCGATTACAACGGTATGCGTACTTTTCCCCTAGCCCGTTCTAGTTATTCGTTTCGAGCATCAGAACTGCGAAAATTTTGAGTTTCTCAAGCGTTGCTTACCTCCAAACTGCCATATCTCGCGAACGGATTGACCAATACGCAAAATTTCTGTTGCATCTGAAAGTAGAAACTCGCCCGATTACAACGGTGTGCGTACTTTTCCCCTAGGCCGTTCTTGTTATTCGTTTCGAGCATCAGAACCGCGAAAATTTTGTGTTTCTCAAGCGTTTCTTACATCCAAACTGCCACATCTCGCGAACGGATTGACCAATCCGCAAAATTTCTGTTGCATCTGAAAGTAGAAACTCGCCCGATTACAACGGTAGGCGTACTTTTCCCCTAGGCCGTTCTAGTTATTCGTTTCGAGCATCAGAACTGCGAAAATTTTGAGTTTCTCAAGCGTTTCTTACCTCCAAACTGCCATATCTCGCGAACGGATTGACCAATCCGCAAAATTTCTGTTGCATCTCAAAGTAGAAACTCGCCCGATTACAACACTATGCGTACTTTTCCCCTAGGCCGTTCTAGTTATTCGTTTCGAGCATCAGAACTGCGAAAATTTTGAGTTTCTCGAGCGTTTCTTACATCCAAACTGCCATATCTCGCGAACGGATTGACCAATCCGCAAAATTTCTGTTGCACCTGAAAGTAGAAACTCGCCCGATTACAACGGTATGCGTACTTTTCCCCTAGGCCGTTCTAGTTATTCGTTTCGAGCATCAGAACAGCGAAAATTTTGAGTTTCTCAAGCGTTTCTTACATCCAAACTGCCATATCTCGCGAACGGATTGACCAATCCGCAAAATTTCTGTTGCATCTGAAAGTAGAAACTCGCCCGATTACAACGGTGTGCGTACTTTTCCCCTAGGCCGTTCTAGTTATGCTTGTCGAGCATCAGAACTGCGAAAATTTTGAGTTTCTCGAGCGTTTCTTACCTCCAAACTGCCATATCTCGCGAACGGATTGACCAATCCGCAAAATTTCTGTTGCATCTGAAAGTAGAAACTCGCCCGATTACAACACTATGCGTACTTTTCCCCTAGGCCGTTCTAGTTATTCGTTTCGAGCATCAGAACTGCGAAAATTTTGAGTTTCTCAAGCGTTTCTTACCTCCAAACTGCCATATCTCGTGAACGGATTGACCAATCCGCAAAATTTCTGTTGCATCTGAAAGTAGAAACTCGCCCGATTACAACGGTATGCGTACTTTTCCCATAGCCCGTTCTAGTTATTCGTTTCGAGCAACAGAACTGCGAAAATTTTGAGTTTTTCAAGCGTTGCTTACCTCCAAACTGCCATATCTCGCGAACGGATTGACAAATCCGCAAAATTTCTGTTGCATCTGAAAGTAGAAACTCGCCCGATTACAACGGTATGCGTACTTTTCCCCTAGCCCGTTCTAGTTATTCGTTTCGAGCATCAGAACTGCGAAAATTTTGAGTTTCTCAAGCGTTGCTTACCTCCAAACTGCCATATCTCGCGAACGGATTGACCAATACGCAAAATTTCTGTTGCATCTGAAAGTAGAAACTCGCCCGATTACAACGGTGTGCGTACTTTTCCCCTAGGCCGTTCTTGTTATTCGTTTCGAGCATCAGAACCGCGAAAATTTTGTGTTTCTCAAGCGTTTCTTACATCCAAACTGCCACATCTCGCGAACGGATTGACCAATCCGCAAAATTTCTGTTGCATCTGAAAGTAGAAACTCGCCCGATTACAACGGTAGGCGTACTTTTCCCCTAGGCCGTTCTAGTTATTCGTTTCGAGCATCAGAACTGCGAAAATTTTGAGTTTCTCAAGCGTTTCTTACATCCAAACTGCCATATCTCGCGAACGGATTGACCAATCCGCAAAATTTCAGTTGCATCTGAAAGTAGAAACTCGCCCAATTACAACGGTATGCGTACATTTCCCCTAGCCCGTTCTAGTTATTCGTTTCGAGCAACAGAACTGCGAAAATTTTGAGTTTTTCAAGCGTTGCTTACCTCCAAACTGCCATATCTCGCGAACGGATTGACCAATCCGCAAAATTTCTGTTGCATCTGAAAGTAGAAACTCGCCCGATTACAACGGTGTGCGTACTTTTCCCCTAGGCCGTTCTAGTTATGCTTGTCGAGCATCAGAACTGCGAAAATTTTGAGTTTCTCGAGCGTCTCTTACCTCCAAACTGCCATATCTCGCGAACGGATTGACCAATCCGCAAAATTTCTGTTGCATCTGAAAGTAGAAACTCGCCCGATTACAACGGTATGCGTACTTTTCCCCTAGCCCGTTCTAGTTATTCGTTTCGAGCAACAGAACTGCGAAAATTTTGAGTTTTTCAAGCGTTGCTTATCTCCAAACTGCCATATCTCGCGAACGGATTGACCAATCCGCAAAATTTCTGTTGCATCTGAAAGTAGAAACTCGCCCGATTACAACGGTATGCGTACTTTTCCCCTAGCCCGTTCTAGTTATTCGTTTCGAGCATCAGAACTGCGAAAATTTTGAGTTTCTCAAGCGTTTCTTACCTCCAAACTGCCATATCTCGCGAACGGAATGACCAATCCGCAAAATTTCTGTTGCATCTGAAAGTAGAAACTCGCCCGATTACAACGGTGTGCGTACTTTTCCCCTAGGCCGTTCTTGTTATTCGTTTCGAGCATCAGAACCGCGAAAATTTTGTGTTTCTCAAGCGTTTCTTACATCCAAACTGCCACATCTCGCGAACGGATTGACCAATCCGCAAAATTTCTGTTGCATCTGAAAGTAGAAACTCGCCCGATTACAACGGTATGCGTACTTTTCCCCTAGCCCGTTCTAGTTATTCGTTTCGAGCAACAGAACTGCGAAAATTTTGAGTTTTTCAAGCGTTGCTTACCTCCAAACTGCCATATCTCGCGAACGGATTGACCAATCCGCAAAATTTCTGTTGCATCTGAAAGTAGAAACTCGCCCAATTACAACGGTATGCGTACTTTTCCCCTAGCCCGTTCTAGTTATTCGTTTCGAGCAACAGAACTGCGAAAATTTTGAGTTTTTCAAGCGTTGCTTACCTCCAAACTGCCATATCTCGCGAACGGATTGACCAATCCGCAAAATTTCTGTTGCATCTGAAAGTAGAAACTCGCCCGATTACATCGGTGTGCGTACTTTTCCCCTAGGCCGTTCTAGTTATGCTTGTCGAGCATCAGAACTGCGAAAATTTTGAGTTTCTCGAGCGTTTCTTACCTCCAAACTGCCATATCTCGCGAACGGATTGACCAATCCGCAAAATTTCTGTTGCATCTGAAAGTAGAAACTCGCCCGATTACAACACTATGCGTACTTTTCCCCTAGGCCGTTCTAGTTATTCGTTTCGAGCATCAGAACTGCGAAAATTTTGAGTTTCTCGAGCGTTTCTTACATCCAAACTGCCATATCTCGCGAACGGATTGACCAATCCGCAAAATTTCGTTGCATCTGAAAGTAGAAACTCGCCCGATTACAACGGTATGCGTACTTTTCCCCTAGGCCATTCTAGTAATTCGTTTCGAGCATCAGAACTGCGAAAATTTTGAGTTTCTCAAGCGTTTCTTACTTCCAAACTGCCATATCTCGCGAACGGATTGACCAATCCGCAAAATTTCTGTTGCATCTCAAAGTAGAAACTCGCCCGATTACAACACTATGCGTACTTTTCCCCTAGGCCGTTCTAGTTATTCGTTTCGAGCATCAGAACTGCGAAAATTTTGAGTTTCTCAAGCGTTTCTTACTTCCAAACTGCCATATCTCGCGAACGGATTGACCAATCCGCAAAATTTCTGTTGCATCTCAAAGTAGAAACTCGCCCGATTACAACACTATGGGTACTTTTCCCCTAGGCCGTTGTAGTTATTCGTTTCGAGCATCAGAACTGCGAAAATTTTGAGTTTCTCAAGCGTTTCTTACCTCCAAACTGCCATATCTCGCGAACGGATTGACCAATCCGCAAAATTTCTGTTGCATCTGAAAGTAGAAACTCGCCCGATTACAACGGTATGCGTACTTTTCCCCTAGCCCGTTCTAGTTATTCGTTTCGAGCAACAGAACTGCGAAAATTTTGAGTTTTTCAAGCGTTGCTTACCTCCAAACTGCCATATCTCGCGAACGGATTGACCAATCCGCAAAATTTCTGTTGCATCTGAAAGTAGAAACTCGCCCGATTACAACGGTGTGCGTACTTTTCCCCTAGGCCGTTCTAGTTATGCTTGTCGAGCATCAGAACTGCGAAAATTTTGAGTTTCTCGAGCGTTTCTTACCTCCAAACTGCCATATCTCGCGAACGGATTGACCAATCCGCAAAATTTCTGTTGCATCTGAAAGTAGAAACTCGCCCGATTACAACACTATGCGTACTTTTCCCCTAGGCCGTTCTAGTTATTCGTTTCGAGCATCAGAACTGCGAAAATTTTGAGTTTCTCGAGCGTTTCTTACATCCAAACTGCCATATCTCGCGAACGGATTGACCAATCCGCAAAATTTCTGTTGCACCTGAAAGTAGAAACTCGCCCGATTACAACGGTATGCGTACTTTTCCCCTAGGCCGTTCTAGTTATTCGTTTCGAGCATCAGAACAGCGAAAATTTTGAGTTTCTCAAGCGTTTCTTACATCCAAACTGCCATATCTCGCGAACGGATTGACCAATCCGCAAAATTTCTGTTGCATCTGAAAGTAGAAACTCGCCCGATTACAACGGTGTGCGTACTTTTCCCCTAGGCCGTTCTAGTTATGCTTGTCGAGCATCAGAACTGCGAAAATTTTGAGTTTCTCGAGCGTTTCTTACCTCCAAACTGCCATATCTCGCGAACGGATTGACCAATCCGCAAAATTTCTGTTGCATCTGAAAGTAGAAACTCGCCCGATTACAACACTATGCGTACTTTTCCCCTAGGCCGTTCTAGTTATTCGTTTCGAGCATCAGAACTGCGAAAATTTTGAGTTTCTCAAGCGTTTCTTACCTCCAAACTGCCATATCTCGTGAACGGATTGACCAATCCGCAAAATTTCTGTTGCATCTGAAAGTAGAAACTCGCCCGATTACAACGGTATGCGTACTTTTCCCATAGCCCGTTCTAGTTATTCGTTTCGAGCAACAGAACTGCGAAAATTTTGAGTTTTTCAAGCGTTGCTTACCTCCAAACTGCCATATCTCGCGAACGGATTGACAAATCCGCAAAATTTCTGTTGCATCTGAAAGTAGAAACTCGCCCGATTACATCGGTATGCGTACTTTTCCCCTAGCCCGTTCTAGTTATTCGTTTCGAGCATCAGAACTGCGAAAATTTTGAGTTTCTCAAGCGTTGCTTACCTCCAAACTGCCATATCTCGCGAACGGATTGACCAATACGCAAAATTTCTGTTGCATCTGAAAGTAGAAACTCGCCCGACTACAACGGTGTGCGTACTTTTCCCCTAGGCCGTTCTAGTTATTCGTTTCGAGCATCAGAACTGCGAAAATTTTGAGTTTCTCAAGCGTTTCTTACCTCCAAACTGCCATATCTCGCGAACGGATTGACCAATCCGCAAAATTTCTGTTGCATCTGAAAGTAGAAACTCGCCCGATTACAACACTATGCGTACTTTTCCCTTATGCCGTTCTAGTTATTCGTTTCGAGCAACAGAACTGCGAAAATTTTGAGTTTCTCAAGCGTTGCTTACCTCCAAACTGCCATATCTCGCGAACGGATTGACCAATCCGCAAAATTTCTGTTGCATCTGAAAGTAGAAACTCGCCCAATTACAACGGTATGCGTACTTTTCCCCTAGCCCGTTCTAGTTATTCGTTTCGAGCAACAGAACTGCGAAAATTTTGAGTTTTTCAAGCGTTGCTTACCTCCAAACTGCCATATCTCGCGAACGGATTGACCAATCCGCAAAATTTCTGTTGCATCTGAAAGTAGAAACTCGCCCGATTACAACGGTGTACGTACTTTTCCCCTAGGCCGTTCTAGTTATGCTTGTCGAGCATCAGAACTGCGAAAATTTTGAGTTTCTCGAGCGTTTCTTACCTCCAAACTGCCATATCTCGCGAACGGATTGACCAATCCGCAAAATTTCTGTTGCATCTGAAAGTAGAAACTCGCCCGATTACAACACTATGCGTACTTTTCCCCTAGGCCGTTCTAGTTATTCGTTTCGAGCATCACAACTGCGAAAATTTTGAGTTTCTCGAGCGTTTCTTACATCCAAAATGCCATATCTCGCGAACGGATTGACCAACCCGCAAAATTTCTGTTGCATCTGAAAGTAGAAACTCGCCCGATTACAACGGTATGCGTACTTTTCCCCTAGGCCGTTCTAGTTATTCGTTTCGAGCATCAGAACTGCGAAAATTTTGAGTTTCTCAAGCGTTTCTTACATCCAAACTGCCATATCTCGCGAACGGATTGACCAATCCGCAAAATTTCTGTTGCATCTGAAAGTAGAAACTCGCCCGATTACAACGGTGTGCGTACTTTTCCCCTAGGCCGTTCTAGTTATTCGTTTCGAGCATCAGAACTGCGAAAATTTTGAGTTTCTCAAGCGTTTCTTACATCCAAACTGCCATATCTCGCGAACGGATTGACCAATCCGCAAAATTTCTGTTGCATCTGAAAGTAGAAACTCGCCCAATTACAACGGTATGCGTACTTTTCCCCTAGCCCGTTCTAGTTATTCGTTTCGAGCAACAGAACTGCGAAAATTTTGAGTTTTTCAAGCGTTGCTTACCTCCAAACTGCCATATCTTGCGAACGGATTGACCAATCCGCAAAATTTCTGTTGCATCTGAAAGTAGAAACTCGCCCGATTACAACGGTGTGCGTACTTTTCCCCTAGGCCGTTCTAGTTATGCTTGTCGAGCATCAGAACTGCGAAAATTTTGAGTTTCTCGAGCGTTTCTTACCTCCAAACTTCCATATCTCGCGAACGGATTGACCAATCCGCAAAATTTCTGTTGCATCTGAAAGTAGAAACTCGCCCGATTACAACACTATGCGTACTTTTCCCCTAGGCCGTTCTAGTTATTCGTTTCGAGCATCAGAACAGCGAAAATTTTGAGTTTCTCAAGCGTTTCTTACATCCAAACTGCCATATCTCGCGAACGGATTGACCAATCCGCAAAATTTCTGTTGCATCTGAAAGTAGAAACTCGCCCGATTACAACGACGTGCGTACTTTTCCCCTAGGCCGTTCTAGTTATGCTTGTCGAGCATCAGAACTGCGAAAATTTTGAGTTTCTCAAGCGTTTCTTACCTCCAAACTGCCATATTTCGCGAACGGAATGACCAATCCGCAAAATTTCTGTTGCATCTGAAAGTAGAAACTCGCCCGATTACAACGGTGTGCGTACTTTTCCCCTAGGCCGTTCTTGTTATTCGTTTCGAGCATCAGAACCGCGAAAATTTTGTGTTTCTCAAGCGTTTCTTACATCCAAACTGCCACATCTCGCGAACGGATTGACCAATCCGCAAAATTTCTGTTGCATCTGAAAGTAGAAACTCGCCCGATTACAACGGTAGGCGTACTTTTCCCCTAGGCCGTTCTAGTTATTCGTTTCGAGCATCAGAACTGCGAAAATTTTGAGTTTCTCAAGCGTTTCTTACATCCAAACTGCCATATCTCGCGAACGGATTGACCAATCCGCAAAATTTCTGTTGCATCTGAAAGTAGAAACTCGCCCAATTACAACGGTATGCGTACTTTTCCCCTAGCCCGTTCTAGTTATTCGTTTCGAGCAACAGAACTGCGAAAATTTTGAGTTTTTCAAGCGTTGCTTACCTCCAAACTGCCATATCTCGCGAACGGATTGACCAATCCGCAAAATTTCTGTTGCATCTGAAAGTAGAAACTCGCCCGATTACAACGGTGTGCGTACTTTTCCCCTAGCCCGTTCTAGTTATTCGTTTCGAGCATCAGAACTGCGAAAATTTTGAGTTTCTCAAGCGTTTCTTACCTCCAAACTGCCATATCTCGCGAACGGAATGACCAATCCGCAAAATTTCTGTTGCATCTGAAAGTAGAAACTCGCCCGATTACAACGGTGTGCGTACTTTTCCCCTAGGCCGTTCTTGTTATTCGTTTCGAGCATCAGAACCGCGAAAATTTTGTGTTTCTCAAGCGTTTCTTACATCCAAACTGCCACATCTCGCGAACGGATTGACCAATCCGCAAAATTTCTGTTGCATCTGAAAGTAGAAACTCGCCCGATTACAACGGTATGCGTACTTTTCCCCTAGGCCGTTCTAGTTATTCGTTTCGAGCATCAGAACTGCGAAAATTTTGAGTTTCTCAAGCGTTTCTTACATCCAAACTGCCATATCTCGCGAACGGATTGACCAATCCGCAAAATTTCTGTTGCATCTGAAAGTAGAAACTCGCCCAATTACAACGGTATGCGTACTTTTCCCCTAGCCCGTTCTAGTTATTCGTTTCGAGCAACAGAACTGCGAAAATTTTGAGTTTTTCAAGCGTTGCTTACCTCCAAACTGCCATATCTCGCGAACGGATTGACCAATCCGCAAAATTTCTGTTGCATCTGAAAGTAGAAACTCGCCCAATTACAACGGTATGCGTACTTTTCCCCTAGCCCGTTCTAGTTATTCGTTTCGAGCAACAGAACTGCGAAAATTTTGAGTTTTTCAAGCGTTGCTTACCTCCAAACTGCCATATCTCGCGAACGGATTGACCAATCCGCAAAATTTCTGCTGCATCTGAAAGTAGAAACTCGCCCGATTACAACGGTGTGCGTACTTTTCCCCTAGGCCGTTCTAGTTATGCTTGTCGAGCATCAGAACTGCGAAAATTTTGAGTTTCTCGAGCGTTTCTTACCTCCAAACTGCCATATCTCGCGAACGGATTGACCAATCCGCAAAATTTCTGTTGCATCTGAAAGTAGAAACTCGCCCGATTACAACACTATGCGTACTTTTCCCCTAGGCCGTTCTAGTTATTCGTTTCGAGCATCAGAACTGCGAAAATTTTGAGTTTCTCGAGCGTTTCTTACATCCAAACTGCCATATCTCGCGAACGGATTGACCAATCCGCAAAATTTCTGTTGCATCTGAAAGTAGAAACTCGCCCGATTACAACGGTATGCGTACTTTTCCCCTAGGCCATTCTAGTTATTCGTTTCGAGCATCAGAACTGCGAAAATTTTGAGTTTCTCAAGCGTTTCTTACTTCCAAACTGCCATATCTCGCGAACGGATTGACCAATCCGCAAAATTTCTGTTGCATCTCAAAGTAGAAACTCGCCCGATTACAACACTATGCGTACTTTTCTCCTAGGCCGTTCTAGTTATTCGTTTCGAGCATCAGAACTGCGAAAATTTTGAGTTTCTCAAGCGTTTCTTACTTCCAAACTGCCATATCTCGCGAACGGATTGACCAATCCGCAAAATTTCTGTTGCATCTCAAAGTAGAAACTCGCCCGATTACAACGGTGTGCGTACTTTTCCCCTAGGCCGTTCTAGTTATGCTTGTCGAGCATCAGAACTGCGAAAATTTTGAGTTTCTCAAGCGTTTCTTACCTCCAAACTGCCATATCTCGCGAACGGAATGACCAATCCGCAAAATTTCTGTTGCATCTGAAAGTAGAAACTCGCCCGATTACAACGGTGTGCGTACTTTTCCCCTAGGCCGTTCTTGTTATTCGTTTCGAGCATCAGAACCGCGAAAATTTTGTGTTTCTCAAGCGTTTCTTACATCCAAACTGCCACATCTTGCGAACGGATTGACCAATCCGCAAAATTTCTGTTGCATCTGAAAGTAGAAACTCGCCCGATTACAACGGTATGCGTACTTTTCCCCTAGGCCGTTCTAGTTATTCGTTTCGAGCATCAGAACTGCGAAAATTTTGAGTTTCTCAAGCGTTTCTTACATCCAAACTGCCATATCTCGCGAACGGATTGACCAATCCGCAAAATTTCTGTTGCATCTGAAAGTAGAAACTCGCCCAATTACAACGGTATGCGTACTTCTCCCCTAGCCCGTTCTAGTTATTCGTTTCGAGCAACAGAACTGCGAAAATTTTGAGTTTCTCAAGCGTTTCTTACTTCCAAACTGCCATATCTCGCGAACGGATTGACCAATCCGCAAAATTTCTGTTGCATCTCAAAGTAGAAACTCGCCCGATTACAACACTATGCGTACTTTTCTCCTAGGCCGTTCTAGTTATTCGTTTCGAGCATCAGAACTGCGAAAATTTTGAGTTTCTCAAGCGTTTCTTACTTCCAAACTGCCATATCTCGCGAACGGATTGACCAATCCGCAAAATTTCTGTTGCATCTCAAAGTAGAAACTCGCCCGATTACAACGGTGTGCGTACTTTTCCCCTAGGCCGTTCTAGTTATGCTTGTCGAGCATCAGAACTGCGAAAATTTTGAGTTTCTCAAGCGTTTCTTACCTCCAAACTGCCATATCTCGCGAACGGAATGACCAATCCGCAAAATTTCTGTTGCATCTGAAAGTAGAAACTCGCCCGATTACAACGGTGTGCGTACTTTTCCCCTAGGCCGTTCTTGTTATTCGTTTCGAGCATCAGAACCGCGAAAATTTTGTGTTTCTCAAGCGTTTCTTACATCCAAACTGCCACATCTTGCGAACGGATTGACCAATCCGCAAAATTTCTGTTGCATCTGAAAGTAGAAACTCGCCCGATTACAACGGTATGCGTACTTTTCCCCTAGGCCGTTCTAGTTATTCGTTTCGAGCATCAGAACTGCGAAAATTTTGAGTTTCTCAAGCGTTTCTTACATCCAAACTGCCATATCTCGCGAACGGATTGACCAATCCGCAAAATTTCTGTTGCATCTGAAAGTAGAAACTCGCCCAATTACAACGGTATGCGTACTTTTCCCCTAGCCCGTTCTAGTTATTCGTTTCGAGCAACAGAACTGCGAAAATTTTGAGTTTTTCAAGCGTTGCTTACCTCCAAACTGCCATATCTCGCGAACGGATTGACCAATCCGCAAAATTTCTGTTGCATCTGAAAGTAGAAACTCGCCCAATTACAACGGTATGCGTACTTTTCCCCTAGCCCGTTCTAGTTATTCGTTTCGAGCAACAGAACTGCGAAAATTTTGAGTTTTTCAAGCGTTGCTTACCTCCAAACTGCCATATCTCGCGAACGGATTGACCAATCCGCAAAATTTCTGTTGCATCTGAAAGTAGAAACTCGCCCGATTACAACGGTGTGCGTACTTTTCCCCTAGGCCGTTCTAGTTATGCTTGTCGAGCATCAGAACTGCGAAAATTTTGAGTTTCTCGAGCGTTTCTTACCTCCAAACTGCCATATCTCGCGAACGGATTGACCAATCCGCAAAATTTCTGTTGCATCTGAAAGTAGAAACTCGCCCGATTACAACACTATGCGTACTTTTCCCCTAGGCCGTTCTAGTTATTCGTTTCGAGCATCAGAACTGCGAAAATTTTGAGTTTCTCGAGCGTTTCTTACATCCAAACTGCCATATCTCGCGAACGGATTGACCAATCCGCAAAATTTCTGTTGCATCTGAAAGTAGAAACTCGCCCGATTACAACGGTATGCGTACTTTTCCCCTAGGCCATTCTAGTTATTCGTTTCGAGCATCAGAACTGCGAAAATTTTGAGTTTCTCAAGCGTTTCTTACTACCAAACTGCCATATCTCGCGAACGGATTGACCAATCCGGAAAATTTCTGTTGCATCTCAAAGTAGAAACTCGCCCGATTACAACACTATGCGTACTTTTCCCCTAGGCCGTTCTAGTTATTCGTTTCGAGCATCAGAACTGCGAAAATTTTGAGTTTCTCAAGCGTTTCTTACTTCCAAACTGCCATATCTCGCGAACGGATTGACCAATCCGCAAAATTTCTGTTGCATCTCAAAGTAGAAACTCGCCCGATTACAACACTATGCGTACTTTTCCCCTAGGCCGTTCTAGTTATTCGTTTCGAGCATCAGAACTGCGAAAATTTTGAGTTTCTCAAGCGTTTCTTACCTCCAAACTGCCATATCTCGCGAACGGATTGACCAATCCGCAAAATTTCTGTTGCATCTGAAAGTAGAAACTCGCCCGATTACAACGGTATGCGTACTTTTCCCCTAGCCCGTTCTAGTTATTCGTTTCGAGCAACAGAACAGCGAAAATTTTGAGTTTTTCAAGCGTTGCTTACCTCCAAACTGCCATATCTCGCGAACGGATTGACCAATCCGCAAAATTTCTGTTGCATCTGAAAGTAGAAACTCGCCCGATTACAACGGTGTGCGTACTTTTCCCCTAGGCCGTTCTAGTTATGCTTGTCGAGCATCAGAACTGCGAAAATTTTGAGTTTCTCGAGCGTTTCTTACTTCCAAACTGCCATATCTCGCGAACGGATTGACCAATTAGCAAAATTTCTGTTGCATCTGAAAGTAGAAACTCGCCCGATTACAACACTATGCGTACTTTTCCCCTAGGCCGTTCTAGTTGTTCGTTTCGAGCATCAGAACTGCGAAAATTTTGAGTTTCTCAAGCGTTTCTTACTTCCAAACTGCCATATCTCGCGAACGGATTGACCAATCCGCAAAATTTCTGTTGCATCTCAAAGTAGAAACTCGCCCGATTACAACACTATGCGTACTTTTCCCCTAGGCCGTTCTAGTTATTCGTTTCGAGCATCAGAACTGCGAAAATTTTGAGTTTCTCAAGCGTTTCTTACATCCAAACTGCCATATCTCGCGAACGGATTGACCAATCCGCAAAATTTCTGTTGCATCTGAAAGTAGAAACTCGCCCGATTACAACGGTGTGCGTACTTTTCCCCTAGGCCGTTCTAGTTATGCTTGTCGAGCATCAGAACTGCGAAAATTTTGAGTTTCTCAAGCGTTTCTTACCTCCAAACTGCCATATCTCGCGAACGGAATGACCAATCCGCAAAATTTCTGTTGCATCTGAAAGTAGAAACTCGCCCGATTACAACGGTGTGCGTACTTTTCCCCTAGGCCGTTCTTGTTATTCGTTTCGAGCATCAGAACCGCGAAAATTTTGTGTTTCTCAAGCGTTTCTTACATCCAAACTGCCACATCTCGCGAACGGATTGACCAATCCGCAAAATTTCTGTTGCATCTGAAAGTAGAAACTCGCCCGATTACAACGGTATGCGTACTTTTCCCCTTGGCCGTTCTAGTTATTCGTTTCGAGCATCAGAACTGCGAAAATTTTGAGTTTCTCAAGCGTTTCTTACATCCAAACTGCCATATCTCGCGAACGGATTGACCAATCCGCAAAATTTCTGTTGCATCTGAAAGTAGAAACTCGCCCAATTACAACGGTATGCGTACTTTTCCCCTAGCCCGTTCTAGTTATTCGTTTCGAGCAACAGAACTGCGAAAATTTTGAGTTTTTCAAGCGTTGCTTACCTCCAAACTGCCATATCTCGCGAACGGATTGACCAATCCGCAAAATTTCTGTTGCATCTGAAAGTAGAAACTCGCCCAATTACAACGGTATGCGTACTTTTCCCCTAGCCCGTTCTAGTTATTCGTTTCGAGCAACAGAACTGCGAAAATTTTGAGTTTTTCAAGCGTTGCTTACCTCCAAACTGCCATATCTCGCGAACGGATTGACCAATCCGCAAAATTTCTGTTGCATCTGAAAGTAGAAACTCGCCCGATTACAACGGTGTGCGTACTTTTCCCCTAGGCCGTTCTAGTTATGCTTGTCGAGCATCAGAACTGCGAAAATTTTGAGTTTCTCGAGCGTTTCTTACCTCCAAACTGCCATATCTCGCGAACGGATTGACCAATCCGCAAAATTTCTGTTGCATCTGAAAGTAGAAACTCGTCCGATTACAACACTATGCGTACTTTTCCCCTAGGCCGTTCTAGTTATTCGTTTCGAGCATCAGAACTGCGAAAATTTTGAGTTTCTCGAGCGTTTCTTACATCCAAACTGCCATATCTCGCGAACGGATTGACCAATCCGCAAAATTTCTATTGCATCTGAAAGTAGAAACTCGCCCGATTACAACGGTATGCGTACTTTTCCCCTAGGCCATTCTAGTTATTCGTTTCGAGCATCAGAACTGCGAAAATTTTGAGTTTCTCAAGCGTTTCTTACTTCCAAACTGCCATATCTCGCGAACGGATTGACCAATCCGCAAAATTTCTGTTGCATCTCAAAGTAGAAACTCGCCCGATTACAACACTATGCGTACTTTTCCCCTAGGCCGTTCTAGTTATTCGTTTCGAGCATCAGAACTGCGAAAATTTTGAGTTTCTCAAGCGTTTCTTACTTCCAAACTGCCATATCTCGCGAACGGATTGACCAATCCGCAAAATTTCTGTTGCATCTCAAAGTAGAAACTCGCCCGATTACAACGGTGTGCGTACTTTTCCCCTAGGCCGTTCTAGTTATGCTTGTCGAGCATCAGAACTGCGAAAATTTTGAGTTTCTCAAGCGTTTCTTACCTCCAAACTGCCATATCTCGCGAACGGAATGACCAATCCGCAAAATTTCTGTTGCATCTGAAAGTAGAAACTCGCCCGATTACAACGGTGTGCGTACTTTTCCCCTAGGCCGTTCTTGTTATTCGTTTCGAGCATCAGAACCGCGAAAATTTTGTGTTTCTCAAGCGTTTCTTACATCCAAACTGCCACATCTCGCGAACGGATTGACCAATCCGCAAAATTTCTGTTGCATCTGAAAGTAGAAACTCGCCCGATTACAACGGTATGCGTACTTTTCCCCTAGGCCGTTCTAGTTATTCGTTTCGAGCATCAGAACTGCGAAAATTTTGAGTTTCTCAAGCGTTTCTTACATCCAAACTGCCATATCTCGCGAACGGATTGACCAATCCGCAAAATTTCTGTTGCATCTGAAAGTAGAAACTCGCCCAATTACAACGGTATGCGTACTTTTCCCCTAGCCCGTTCTAGTTATTCGTTTCGAGCAACAGAACTGCGAAAATTTTGAGTTTTTCAAGCGTTGCTTACCTCCAAACTGCCATATCTCGCGAACGGATTGACCAATCCGCAAAATTTCTGTTGCATCTGAAAGTAGAAACTCGCCCAATTACAACGGTATGCGTACTTTTCCCCTAGCCCGTTCTAGTTATTCGTTTCGAGCAACAGAACTGCGAAAATTTTGAGTTTTTCAAGCGTTGCTTACCTCCAAACTGCCATATCTCGCGAACGGATTGACCAATCCGCAAAATTTCTGTTGCATCTGAAAGTAGAAACTCGCCCGATTACAACAGTGTGCGTACTTTTCCCCTAGGCCGTTCTAGTTATGCTTGTCGAGCATCAGAACTGCGAAAATTTTGAGTTTCTGGAGCGTTTCTTACCTCCAAACTGCCATATCTCGCGAACGGATTGACCAATCCGCAAAATTTCTGTTGCATCTGAAAGTAGAAACTCGCCCGATTACAACACTATGCGTACTTTTCCCCTAGGCCGTTCTAGTTATTCGTTTCGAGCATCAGAACTGCGAAAATTTTGAGTTTCTCGAGCGTTTCTTACATCCAAACTGCCATATCTCGCGAACGGATTGACCAATCCGCAAAATTTCTGTTGCATCTGAAAGTAGAAACTCGCCCGATTACAACGGTATGCGTACTTTTCCCCTAGGCCATTCTAGTTATTCGTTTCGAGCATCAGAACTGCGAAAATTTTGAGTTTCTCAAGCGTTTCTTACTTCCAAACTGCCATATCTCGCGAACGGATTGACCAATCCGCAAAATTTCTGTTGCATCTCAAAGTAGAAACTCGCCCGATTACAACACTATGCGTACTTTTCCCCTAGGCCGTTCTAGTTATTCGTTTCGAGCATCAGAACTGCGAAAATTTTGAGTTTCTCAAGCGTTTCTTACTTCCAAACTGCCATATCTCGCGAACGGATTGACCAATCCGCAAAATTTCTGTTGCATCTCAAAGTAGAAACTCGCCCGATTACAACACTATGCGTACTTTCCCCCTAGCCCGTTCTAGTTATTCGTTTCGAGCAACAGAACTGCGAAAATTTTGAGTTTTTCAAGCGTTGCTTACCTCCAAACTGCCATATCTCGCGAACGGATTGACCAATCCGCAAAATTTCTGTTGCATCTGAAAGTAGAAACTCGCCCGATTACAACGGTGTGCGTACTTTTCCCCTAGGCCTTTCTAGTTATGCTTGTCGAGCATCAGAACTGCGAAAATTTTGAGTTTCTCGAGCGTTTCTTACCTCCAAACTGCCATATCTCGCGAACGGATTGACCAATTAGCAAAATTTCTGTTGCATCTGAAAGTAGAAACTCGCCCGATTACAACACTATGCGTACTTTTCCCCTAGGCCGTTCTAGTTGTTCGTTTCGAGCATCAGAACTGCGAAAATTTTGAGTTTCTCAAGCGTTTCTTACTTCCAAACTGCCATATCTCGCGAACGGATTGACCAATCCGCAAAATTTCTGTTGCATCTCAAAGTAGAAACTCGCCCGATTACAACACTATGCGTACTTTTCCCCTAGGCCGTTCTAGTTATTCGTTTCGAGCATCAGAACTGCGAAAATTTTGAGTTTCTCAAGCGTTTCTTACTTCCAAACTGCCATATCTCGCGAACGGATTGACCAATCCGCAAAATTTCTGTTGCATCTGAAAGTAGAAACTCGCCCGATTACAACGGTATGCGTACTTTTCCCCTAGCCCGTTCTAGTTATTCGTTTCGAGCATCAGAACTGCGAAAATTTTGAGTTTCTCAAGCGTTGCTTACCTCCAAACTGCCATATCTCGCGAACGGATTGACCAATCCGCAAAATTTCTGTTGCATCTGAAAGTAGAAATTCGCCCGATTACAACTGTCTGGGTACTTTTCCGCTAGCCCGTTCTAGTTATTCGTTTCGAGCATCAGAACTGCGAAAATTTTGAGTTTCTCAAGCGTTTCTTACATCCAAACTGCCATATCTCGCGAACGGATTGACCAATCCGCAAAATTTCTGTTGCATCTGAAAGTAGAAATTCGCCCGATTACAACGGTGTGCGTACTTTTCCCCTAGGCCGTTCTAGTTATGCTTGTCGAGCATCAGAACTGCGAAAATTTTGAGTTTCTCAAGCGTTGCTTACCTCCAAACTGCCATATCTCGCGAACGGATTGACCAATCCGCAAAATTTCTGTTGCATCTGAAAGTAGAAACTCGCCCGATTACAACGGTTTGCGTACTTTTCCCCTAGGCCGGTCTAGTTATTCGTTTCGAGCATCAGAGCTGCGAAAATTTTGAGTTTCTCGAGCGTTTCTTACATCCAAACTGCCATATCTCGCGAACGGATTGACCAATCCGCAAAATTTCTGTTGCATCTGAAAGTAGAAATTCGCCCGATTACAACTGTATGCGTACTTTTCCGCTAGCCCGTTCTAGTTATTCGTTTCGAGCATCAGAACTGCGAAAATTTTGAGTTTCTCAAGCGTTTCTTACTTCCAAACTGCCATATCTCGCGAACGGATTGACCAATCCGCAAAATTTCTGTTGCACCTGAAAGTAGAAACTCGCCCGATTACAACGGTGTGCGTACTTTTCCCCTAGGCCGTTCTAGTTATTCGTTTCGAGCATCAGAACTGCGAAAATTTTGAGTTTCTCAAGCGTTTCTTACATCCAAACTGCCATATCTCGCGAACGGATTGACCAATCCGCAAAATTTCTGTTGCATCTGAAAGTAGAAACTCGCCCAATTACAACGGTATGCGTACTTTTCCCCTAGCCCGTTCTAGTTATTCGTTTCGAGCAACAGAACTGCGAAAATTTTGAGTTTTTCAAGCGTTGCTTACCTCCAAACTGCCATATCTCGCGAACGGATTGACCAATCCGCAAAATTTCTGTTGCATCTGAAAGTAGAAACTCGCCCAATTACAACGGTATGCGTACTTTTCCCCTAGCCCGTTCTAGTTATTCGTTTCGAGCAACAGAACTGCGAAAATTTTGAGTTTTTCAAGCGTTGCTTACCTCCAAACTGCCATATCTCGCGAACGGATTGACCAATCCGCAAAATTTCTGTTGCATCTGAAAGTAGAAACTCGCCCGATTACAACGGTGTGCGTACTTTTCCCCTAGGCCGTTCTAGTTATGCTTGTCGAGCATCAGAACTGCGAAAATTTTGAGTTTCTCGAGCGTTTCTTACCTCCAAACTGCCATATCTCGCGAACGGATTGACCAATCCGCAAAATTTCTGTTGCATCTGAAAGTAGAAACTCGCCCGATTACAACACTATGCGTACTTTTCCCCTAGGCCGTTCTAGTTGTTCGTTTCGAGCATCAGAACTGCGAAAATTTTGAGTTTCTCAAGCGTTTCTTACTTCCAAACTGCCATATCTCGCGAACGGATTGACCAATCCGCAAAATTTCTGTTGCATCTCAAAGTAGAAACTCGCCCGATTACAACACTATGCGTACTTTTCCCCTAGGCCGTTCTAGTTATTCGTTTCGAGCATCAGAACTGCGAAAATTTTGAGTTTCTCAAGCGTTTCTTACTTCCAAACTGCCATATCTCGCGAACGGATTGACCAATCCGCAAAATTTCTGTTGCATCTGAAAGTAGAAACTCGCCCGATTACAACGGTATGCGTACTTTTCCCCTAGCCCGTTCTAGTTATTCGTTTCGAGCATTAGAACTGCGAAAATTTTGAGTTTCTCAAGCGTTGCTTACCTCCAAACTGCCATATCTCGCGAACGGATTGACCAATCCGCAAAATTTCTGTTGCATCTGAAAGTAGAAACTCGCCCGATTACAACGGTGTGCGTACCTTTCCCCTAGGCCGGTCTAGTTATTCGTTTCGAGCATCAGAACTGCGAAAATTTTGAGTTTTTCAAGCGTTGCTTACCTCCAAACTGCCATATCTCGCGAACGGATTGGCCAATCCGCAAAATTTCTGTTGCATCTGAAAGTAGAAACTCGCCCGATTACAACGGTGTGCGTACTTTTCCCCTAGGCCGTTCTAGTTATGCTTGTCGAGCATCAGAACTGCGAAAATTTTGAGTTTCTCGAGCGTTTCTTACCTCCAAACTGCCATATCTCGCGAACGGATTGACCAATTAGCAAAATTTCTGTTGCATCTGAAAGTAGAAACTCGCCCGATTACAACACTATGCGTACTTTTCCCCTAGGCCGTTCTAGTTGTTCGTTTCGAGCATCAGAACTGCGAAAATTTTGAGTTTCTCAAGCGTTTCTTACTTCCAAACTGCCATATCTCGCGAACGGATTGACCAATCCGCAAAATTTCTGTTGCATCTCAAAGTAGAAACTCGCCCGATTACAACACTATGCGTACTTTTCCCCTAGGCCGTTCTAGTTATTCGTTTCGAGCATCAGAACTGCGAAAATTTTGAGTTTCTCAAGCGTTTCTTACTTCCAAACTGCCATATCTCGCGAACGGATTGACCAATCCGCAAAATTTCTGTTGCATCTGAAAGTAGAAACTCGCCCGATTACAACGGTATGCGTACTTTTCCCCTAGCCCGTTCTAGTTATTCGTTTCGAGCATCAGAACTGCGAAAATTTTGAGTTTCTCAAGCGTTGCTTACCTCCAAACTGCCATATCTCGCGAACGGATTGACCAATCCGCAAAATTTCTGTTGCATCTGAAAGTAGAAACTCGCCCGATTACAACGGTGTGCGTACCTTTCCCCTAGGCCGGTCTAGTTATTCGTTTCGAGCATCAGAACTGCGAAAATTTTGAGTTTCTCGAGCGTTTCTTACATCCAAACTGCCATATCTCGCGAACGGATTGACCAATCCGCAAAATTTCTGTTGCATCTGAAAGTAGAAATTCGCCCGATTACAACTGTCTGGGTACTTTTCCGCTAGCCCGTTCTAGTTATTCGTTTCGAGCATCAGAACTGCGAAAATTTTGAGTTTCTCAAGCGTTTCTTACATCCAAACTGCCATATCTCGCGAACGGATTGACCAATCCGCAAAATTTCTGTTGCATCTGAAAGTAGAAATTCGCCCGATTACAACGGTGTGCGTACTTTTCCCCTAGGCCGTTCTAGTTATGCTTGTCGAGCATCAGAACTGCGAAAATTTTGAGTTTCTCAAGCGTTGCTTACCTCCAAACTGCCATATCTCGCGAACGGATTGACCAATCCGCAAAATTTCTGTTGCATCTGAAAGTAGAAACTCGCCCGATTACAACGGTTTGCGTACTTTTCCCCTAGGCCGGTCTAGTTATTCGTTTCGAGCATCAGAGCTGCGAAAATTTTGAGTTTCTCGAGCGTTTCTTACATCCAAACTGCCATATCTCGCGAACGGATTGACCAATCCGCAAAATTTCTGTTGCATCTGAAAGTAGAAATTCGCCCGATTACAACTGTATGCGTACTTTTCCGCTAGCCCGTTCTAGTTATTCGTTTCGAGCATCAGAACTGCGAAAATTTTGAGTTTCTCAAGCGTTTCTTACTTCCAAACTGCCATATCTCGCGAACGGATTGACCAATCCGCAAAATTTCTGTTGCACCTGAAAGTAGAAACTCGCCCGATTACAACGGTGTGCGTACTTTTCCCCTAGGCCGTTCTAGTTATTCGTTTCGAGCATCAGAACTGCGAAAATTTTGAGTTTCTCAAGCGTTTCTTACATCCAAACTGCCATATCTCGCGAACGGATTGACCAATCCGCAAAATTTCTGTTGCATCTGAAAGTAGAAACTCGCCCAATTACAACGGTATGCGTACTTTTCCCCTAGCCCGTTCTAGTTATTCGTTTCGAGCAACAGAACTGCGAAAATTTTGAGTTTTTCAAGCGTTGCTTACCTCCAAACTGCCATATCTCGCGAACGGATTGACCAATCCGCAAAATTTCTGTTGCATCTGAAAGTAGAAACTCGCCCAATTACAACGGTATGCGTACTTTTCCCCTAGCCCGTTCTAGTTATTCGTTTCGAGCAACAGAACTGCGAAAATTTTGAGTTTTTCAAGCGTTGCTTACCTCCAAACTGCCATATCTCGCGAACGGATTGACCAATCCGCAAAATTTCTGTTGCATCTGAAAGTAGAAACTCGCCCGATTACAACGGTGTGCGTACTTTTCCCCTAGGCCGTTCTAGTTATGCTTGTCGAGCATCAGAACTGCGAAAATTTTGAGTTTCTCGAGCGTTTCTTACCTCCAAACTGCCATATCTCGCGAACGGATTGACCAATCCGCAAAATTTCTGTTGCATCTGAAAGTAGAAACTCGCCCGATTACAACACTATGCGTACTTTTCCCCTAGGCCGTTCTAGTTGTTCGTTTCGAGCATCAGAACTGCGAAAATTTTGAGTTTCTCAAGCGTTTCTTACTTCCAAACTGCCATATCTCGCGAACGGATTGACCAATCCGCAAAATTTCTGTTGCATCTCAAAGTAGAAACTCGCCCGATTACAACACTATGCGTACTTTTCCCCTAGGCCGTTCTAGTTATTCGTTTCGAGCATCAGAACTGCGAAAATTTTGAGTTTCTCAAGCGTTTCTTACTTCCAAACTGCCATATCTCGCGAACGGATTGACCAATCCGCAAAATTTCTGTTGCATCTGAAAGTAGAAACTCGCCCGATTACAACGGTATGCGTACTTTTCCCCTAGCCCGTTCTAGTTATTCGTTTCGAGCATCAGAACTGCGAAAATTTTGAGTTTCTCAAGCGTTGCTTACCTCCAAACTGCCATATCTCGCGAACGGATTGACCAATCCGCAAAATTTCTGTTGCATCTGAAAGTAGAAACTCGCCCGATTACAACGGTGTGCGTACCTTTCCCCTAGGCCGGTCTAGTTATTCGTTTCGAGCATCAGAACTGCGAAAATTTTGAGTTTTTCAAGCGTTGCTTACCTCCAAACTGCCATATCTCGCGAACGGATTGACCAATCCGCAAAATTTCTGTTGCATCTGAAAGTAGAAACTCGCCCGATTACAACGGTGTGCGTACTTTTCCCCTAGGCCGTTCTAGTTATGCTTGTCGAGCATCAGAACTGCGAAAATTTTGAGTTTCTCGAGCGTTTCTTACCTCCAAACTGCCATATCTCGCGAACGGATTGACCAATTAGCAAAATTTCTGTTGCATCTGAAAGTAGAAACTCGCCCGATTACAACACTATGCGTACTTTTCCCCTAGGCCGTTCTAGTTGTTCGTTTCGAGCATCAGAACTGCGAAAATTTTGAGTTTCTCAAGCGTTTCTTACTTCCAAACTGCCATATCTCGCGAACGGATTGACCAATCCGCAAAATTTCTGTTGCATCTCAAAGTAGAAACTCGCCCGATTACAACACTATGCGTACTTTTCCCCTAGGCCGTTCTAGTTATTCGTTTCGAGCATCAGAACTGCGAAAATTTTGAGTTTCTCAAGCGTTTCTTACTTCCAAACTGCCATATCTCGCGAACGGATTGACCAATCCGCAAAATTTCTGTTGCATCTGAAAGTAGAAACTCGCCCGATTACAACGGTATGCGTACTTTTCCCCTAGCCCGTTCTAGTTATTCGTTTCGAGCATCAGAACTGCGAAAATTTTGAGTTTCTCAAGCGTTGCTTACCTCCAAACTGCCATATCTCGCGAACGGATTGACCAATCCGCAAAATTTCTGTTGCATCTGAAAGTAGAAACTCGCCCGATTACAACGGTGTGCGTACCTTTCCCCTAGGCCGGTCTAGTTATTCGTTTCGAGCATCAGAACTGCGAAAATTTTGAGTTTCTCGAGCGTTTCTTACATCCAAACTGCCATATCTCGCGAACGGATTGACCAATCCGCAAAATTTCTGTTGCATCTGAAAGTAGAAATTCGCCCGATTACAACTGTCTGGGTACTTTTCCGCTAGCCCGTTCTAGTTATTCGTTTCGAGCATCAGAACTGCGAAAATTTTGAGTTTCTCAAGCGTTTCTTACATCCAAACTGCCATATCTCGCGAACGGATTGACCAATCCGCAAAATTTCTGTTGCATCTGAAAGTAGAAACTCGCCCAATTACAACGGTATGCGTACTTTTCCCCTAGCCCGTTCTAGTTATTCGTTTCGAGCAACAGAACTGCGAAAATTTTGAGTTTTTCAAGCGTTGCTTACCTCCAAACTGCCATATCTCGCGAACGGATTGACCAATCCGCAAAATTTCTGTTGCATCTGAAAGTAGAAACTCGCCCAATTACAACGGTATGCGTACTTTTCCCCTAGCCCGTTCTAGTTATTCGTTTCGAGCAACAGAACTGCGAAAATTTTGAGTTTTTCAAGCGTTGCTTACCTCCAAACTGCCATATCTCGCGAACGGATTGACCAATCCGCAAAATTTCTGTTGCATCTGAAAGTAGAAACTCGCCCGATTACAACGGTGTGCGTACTTTTCCCCTAGGCCGTTCTAGTTATGCTTGTCGAGCATCAGAACTGCGAAAATTTTGAGTTTCTCGAGCGTTTCTTACCTCCAAACTGCCATATCTCGCGAACGGATTGACCAATCCGCAAAATTTCTGTTGCATCTGAAAGTAGAAACTCGCCCGATTACAACACTATGCGTACTTTTCCCCTAGGCCGTTCTAGTTGTTCGTTTCGAGCATCAGAACTGCGAAAATTTTGAGTTTCTCAAGCGTTTCTTACTTCCAAACTGCCATATCTCGCGAACGGATTGACCAATCCGCAAAATTTCTGTTGCATCTCAAAGTAGAAACTCGCCCGATTACAACACTATGCGTACTTTTCCCTAGGCCGTTCTAGTTATTCGTTTCGAGCATCAGAACTGCGAAAATTTTGAGTTTCTCAAGCGTTTCTTACTTCCAAACTGCCATATCTCGCGAACGGATTGACCAATCCGCAAAATTTCTGTTGCATCTGAAAGTAGAAACTCGCCCGATTACAACGGTATGCGTACTTTTCCCCTAGCCCGTTCTAGTTATTCGTTTCGAGCATCAGAACTGCGAAAATTTTGAGTTTCTCAAGCGTTGCTTACCTCCAAACTGCCATATCTCGCGAACGGATTGACCAATCCGCAAAATTTCTGTTGCATCTGAAAGTAGAAACTCGCCCGATTACAACGGTGTGCGTACCTTTCCCCTAGGCCGGTCTAGTTATTCGTTTCGAGCATCAGAACTGCGAAAATTTTGAGTTTTTCAAGCGTTGCTTACCTCCAAACTGCCATATCTCGCGAACGGATTGACCAATCCGCAAAATTTCTGTTGCATCTGAAAGTAGAAACTCGCCCGATTACAACGGTGTGCGTACTTTTCCCCTAGGCCGTTCTAGTTATGCTTGTCGAGCATCAGAACTGCGAAAATTTTGAGTTTCTCGAGCGTTTCTTACCTCCAAACTGCCATATCTCGCGAACGGATTGACCAATTAGCAAAATTTCTGTTGCATCTGAAAGTAGAAACTAGCCCGATTACAACACTATGCGTACTTTTCCCCTAGGCCGTTCTAGTTGTTCGTTTCGAGCATCAGAACTGCGAAAATTTTGAGTTTCTCAAGCGTTTCTTACTTCCAAACTGCCATATCTCGCGAACGGATTGACCAATCCGCAAAATTTCTGTTGCATCTCAAAGTAGAAACTCGCCCGATTACAACACTATGCGTACTTTTCCCCTAGGCCGTTCTAGTTATTCGTTTCGAGCATCAGAACTGCGAAAATTTTGAGTTTCTCAAGCGTTTCTTACTTCCAAACTGCCATATCTCGCGAACGGATTGACCAATCCGCAAAATTTCTGTTGCATCTGAAAGTAGAAACTCGCCCGATTACAACGGTATGCGTACTTTTCCCCTAGCCCGTTCTAGTTATTCGTTTCGAGCATCAGAACTGCGAAAATTTTGAGTTTCTCAAGCGTTGCTTACCTCCAAACTGCCATATCTCGCGAACGGATTGACCAATCCGCAAAATTTCTGTTGCATCTGAAAGTAGAAACTCGCCCGATTACAACGGTGTGCGTACCTTTCCCCTAGGCCGGTCTAGTTATTCGTTTCGAGCATCAGAACTGCGAAAATTTTGAGTTTCTCGAGCGTTTCTTACATCCAAACTGCCATATCTCGCGAACGGATTGACCAATCCGCAAAATTTCTGTTGCATCTGAAAGTAGAAATTCGCCCGATTACAACTGTCTGGGTACTTTTCCGCTAGCCCGTTCTAGTTATTCGTTTCGAGCATCAGAACTGCGAAAATTTTGAGTTTCTCAAGCGTTTCTTACATCCAAACTGCCATATCTCGCGAACGGATTGACCAATCCGCAAAATTTCTGTTGCATCTGAAAGTAGAAATTCGCCCGATTACAACGGTGTGCGTACTTTTCCCCTAGGCCGTTCTAGTTATGCTTGTCGAGCATCAGAACTGCGAAAATTTTGAGTTTCTCAAGCGTTGCTTACCTCCAAACTGCCATATCTCGCGAACGGATTGACCAATCCGCAAAATTTCTGTTGCATCTGAAAGTAGAAACTCGCCCGATTACAACGGTTTGCGTACTTTTCCCCTAGGCCGGTCTAGTTATTCGTTTCGAGCATCAGAGCTGCGAAAATTTTGAGTTTCTCGAGCGTTTCTTACATCCAAACTGCCATATCTCGCGAACGGATTGACCAATCCGCAAAATTTCTGTTGCATCTGAAAGTAGAAATTCGCCCGATTACAACTGTATGCGTACTTTTCCGCTAGCCCGTTCTAGTTATTCGTTTCGAGCATCAGAACTGCGAAAATTTTGAGTTTCTCAAGCGTTTCTTACTTCCAAACTGCCATATCTCGCGAACGGATTGACCAATCCGCAAAATTTCTGTTGCACCTGAAAGTAGAAACTCGCCCGATTACAACGGTGTGCGTACTTTTCCCCTAGGCCGTTCTAGTTATTCGTTTCGAGCATCAGAACTGCGAAAATTTTGAGTTTCTCAAGCGTTTCTTACATCCAAACTGCCATATCTCGCGAACGGATTGACCAATCCGCAAAATTTCTGTTGCATCTGAAAGTAGAAACTCGCCCAATTACAACGGTATGCGTACTTTTCCCCTAGCCCGTTCTAGTTATTCGTTTCGAGCAACAGAACTGCGAAAATTTTGAGTTTTTCAAGCGTTGCTTACCTCCAAACTGCCATATCTCGCGAACGGATTGACCAATCCGCAAAATTTCTGTTGCATCTGAAAGTAGAAACTCGCCCAATTACAACGGTATGCGTACTTTTCCCCTAGCCCGTTCTAGTTATTCGTTTCGAGCAACAGAACTGCGAAAATTTTGAGTTTTTCAAGCGTTGCTTACCTCCAAACTGCCATATCTCGCGAACGGATTGACCAATCCGCAAAATTTCTGTTGCATCTGAAAGTAGAAACTCGCCCGATTACAACGGTGTGCGTACTTTTCCCCTAGGCCGTTCTAGTTATGCTTGTCGAGCATCAGAACTGCGAAAATTTTGGAGTTTCTCGAGCGTTTCTTACCTCCAAACTGCCATATCTCGCGAACGGATTGACCAATCCGCAAAATTTCTGTTGCATCTGAAAGTAGAAACTCGCCCGATTACAACACTATGCGTACTTTTCCCCTAGGCCGTTCTAGTTGTTCGTTTCGAGCATCAGAACTGCGAAAATTTTGAGTTTCTCAAGCGTTTCTTACTTCCAAACTGCCATATCTCGCGAACGGATTGACCAATCCGCAAAATTTCTGTTGCATCTCAAAGTAGAAACTCGCCCGATTACAACACTATGCGTACTTTTCCCCTAGGCCGTTCTAGTTATTCGTTTCGAGCATCAGAACTGCGAAAATTTTGAGTTTCTCAAGCGTTTCTTACTTCCAAACTGCCATATCTCGCGAACGGATTGACCAATCCGCAAAATTTCTGTTGCATCTGAAAGTAGAAACTCGCCCGATTACAACGGTATGCGTACTTTTCCCCTAGCCCGTTCTAGTTATTCGTTTCGAGCATCAGAACTGCGAAAATTTTGAGTTTCTCAAGCGTTGCTTACCTCCAAACTGCCATATCTCGCGAACGGATTGACCAATCCGCAAAATTTCTGTTGCATCTGAAAGTAGAAACTCGCCCGATTACAACGGTTTGCGTACTTTTCCCCTAGGCCGGTCTAGTTATTCGTTTCGAGCATCAGAGCTGCGAAATTTTGAGTTTCTCGAGCGTTTCTTACATCCAAACTGCCATATCTCGCGAACGGATTGACCAATCCGCAAAATTTCTGTTGCACCTGAAAGTAGAAACTCGCCCGATTACAACGGTGTGCGTACTTTTCCCCTAGGCCGTTCTAGTTATTCGTTTCGAGCATCAGAACTGCGAAAATTTTGAGTTTCTCAAGCGTTTCTTACATCCAAACTGCCATATCTCGCGAACGGATTGACCAATCCGCAAAATTTCTGTTGCATCTGAAAGTAGAAACTCGCCCAATTACAACGGTATGCGTACTTTTTCCCCTAGCCCGTTCTAGTTATTCGTTTCGAGCAACAGAACTGCGAAAATTTTGAGTTTTTCAAGCGTTGCTTACCTCCAAACTGCCATATCTCGCGAACGGATTGACCAATCCGCAAAATTTCTGTTGCATCTGAAAGTAGAAACTCGCCCAATTACACGGTATGCGTACTTTTCCCCTAGCCCGTTCTAGTTATTCGTTTCGAGCAACAGAACTGCGAAAATTTTGAGTTTTTCAAGCGTTGCTTACCTCCAAACTGCCATATCTCGCGAACGGATTGACCAATCCGCAAAATTTCTGTTGCATCTGAAAGTAGAAACTCGCCCGATTACAACGGTGTGCGTACTTTTCCCCTAGGCCGTTCTAGTTATGCTTGTCGAGCATCAGAACTGCGAAAATTTTGAGTTTCTCGAGCGTTTCTTACCTCCAAACTGCCATATCTCGCGAACGGATTGACCAATCCGCAAAATTTCTGTTGCATCTGAAAGTAGAAACTCGCCCGATTACAACACTATGCGTACTTTTCCCCTAGGCCGTTCTAGTTGTTCGTTTCGAGCATCAGAACTGCGAAAATTTTGAGTTTCTCAAGCGTTTCTTACTTCCAAACTGCCATATCTCGCGAACGGATTGACCAATCCGCAAAATTTCTGTTGCATCTCAAAGTAGAAACTCGCCCGATTACAACACTATGCGTACTTTTCCCCTAGGCCGTTCTAGTTATTCGTTTCGAGCATCAGAACTGCGAAAATTTTGAGTTTCTCAAGCGTTTCTTACTTCCAAACTGCCATATCTCGCGAACGGATTGACCAATCCGCAAAATTTCTGTTGCATCTGAAAGTAGAAACTCGCCCGATTACAACGGTATGCGTACTTTTCCCCTAGCCCGTTCTAGTTATTCGTTTCGAGCATCAGAACTGCGAAAATTTTGAGTTTCTCAAGCGTTGCTTACCTCCAAACTGCCATATCTCGCGAACGGATTGACCAATCCGCAAAATTTCTGTTGCATCTGAAAGTAGAAACTCGCCCGATTACAACGGTGTGCGTACCTTTCCCCTAGGCCGGTCTAGTTATTCGTTTCGAGCATCAGAACTGCGAAAATTTTGAGTTTTTCAAGCGTTGCTTACCTCCAAACTGCCATATCTCGCGAACGGATTGACCAATCCGCAAAATTTCTGTTGCATCTGAAAGTAGAAACTCGCCCGATTACAACGGTGTGCGTACTTTTCCCCTAGGCCGTTCTAGTTATGCTTGTCGAGCATCAGAACTGCGAAAATTTTGAGTTTCTCGAGCGTTTCTTACCTCCAAACTGCCATATCTCGCGAACGGATTGACCAATTAGCAAAATTTCTGTTGCATCTGAAAGTAGAAACTCGCCCGATTACAACACTATGCGTACTTTTCCCCTAGGCCGTTCTAGTTGTTCGTTTCGAGCATCAGAACTGCGAAAATTTTGAGTTTCTCAAGCGTTTCTTACTTCCAAACTGCCATATCTCGCGAACGGATTGACCAATCCGCAAAATTTCTGTTGCATCTCAAAGTAGAAACTCGCCCGATTACAACACTATGCGTACTTTTCCCCTAGGCCGTTCTAGTTATTCGTTTCGAGCATCAGAACTGCGAAAATTTTGAGTTTCTCAAGCGTTTCTTACTTCCAAACTGCCATATCTCGCGAACGGATTGACCAATCCGCAAAATTTCTGTTGCATCTGAAAGTAGAAACTCGCCCGATTACAACGGTATGCGTACTTTTCCCCTAGCCCGTTCTAGTTATTCGTTTCGAGCATCAGAACTGCGAAAATTTTGAGTTTCTCAAGCGTTGCTTACCTCCAAACTGCCATATCTCGCGAACGGATTGACCAATCCGCAAAATTTCTGTTGCATCTGAAAGTAGAAACTCGCCCGATTACAACGGTGTGCGTACCTTTCCCCTAGGCCGGTCTAGTTATTCGTTTCGAGCATCAGAACTGCGAAAATTTTGAGTTTCTCGAGCGTTTCTTACATCCAAACTGCCATATCTCGCGAACGGATTGACCAATCCGCAAAATTTCTGTTGCATCTGAAAGTAGAAATTCGCCCGATTACAACTGTCTGGGTACTTTTCCGCTAGCCCGTTCTAGTTATTCGTTTCGAGCATCAGAACTGCGAAAATTTTGAGTTTCTCAAGCGTTTCTTACATCCAAACTGCCATATCTCGCGAACGGATTGACCAATCCGCAAAATTTCTGTTGCATCTGAAAGTAGAAATTCGCCCGATTACAACGGTGTGCGTACTTTTCCCCTAGGCCGTTCTAGTTATGCTTGTCGAGCATCAGAACTGCGAAAATTTTGAGTTTCTCAAGCGTTGCTTACCTCCAAACTGCCATATCTCGCGAACGGATTGACCAATCCGCAAAATTTCTGTTGCATCTGAAAGTAGAAACTCGCCCGATTACAACGGTTTGCGTACTTTTCCCCTAGGCCGGTCTAGTTATTCGTTTCGAGCATCAGAGCTGCGAAAATTTTGAGTTTCTCGAGCGTTTCTTACATCCAAACTGCCATATCTCGCGAACGGATTGACCAATCCGCAAAATTTCTGTTGCATCTGAAAGTAGAAATTCGCCCGATTACAACTGTATGCGTACTTTTCCGCTAGCCCGTTCTAGTTATTCGTTTCGAGCATCAGAACTGCGAAAATTTTGAGTTTCTCAAGCGTTTCTTACTTCCAAACTGCCATATCTCGCGAACGGATTGACCAATCCGCAAAATTTCTGTTGCACCTGAAAGTAGAAACTCGCCCGATTACAACGGTGTGCGTACTTTTCCCCTAGGCCGTTCTAGTTATTCGTTTCGAGCATCAGAACTGCGAAAATTTTGAGTTTCTCAAGCGTTTCTTACATCCAAACTGCCATATCTCGCGAACGGATTGACCAATCCGCAAAATTTCTGTTGCATCTGAAAGTAGAAACTCGCCCAATTACAACGGTATGCGTACTTTTCCCCTAGCCCGTTCTAGTTATTCGTTTCGAGCAACAGAACTGCGAAAATTTTGAGTTTTTCAAGCGTTGCTTACCTCCAAACTGCCATATCTCGCGAACGGATTGACCAATCCGCAAAATTTCTGTTGCATCTGAAAGTAGAAACTCGCCCGATTACAACGGTATGCGTACTTTTCCCCTAGCCCGTTCTAGTTATTCGTTTCGAGCATCAGAACTGCGAAAATTTTGAGTTTCTCAAGCGTTGCTTACCTCCAAACTGCCATATCTCGCGAACGGATTGACCAATCCGCAAAATTTCTGTTGCATCTGAAAGTAGAAACTCGCCCGATTACAACGGTGTGCGTACCTTTCCCCTAGGCCGGTCTAGTTATTCGTTTCGAGCATCAGAACTGCGAAAATTTTGAGTTTCTCGAGCGTTTCTTACATCCAAACTGCCATGTCTCGCGAACGGATTGACCAATCCGCAAAATTTCTGTTGCATCTGAAAGTAGAAATTCGCCCGATTACAACTGTCTGGGTACTTTTCCGCTAGCCCGTTCTAGTTATTCGTTTCGAGCATCAGAACTGCGAAAATTTTGAGTTTCTCAAGCGTTTCTTACATCCAAACTGCCATATCTCGCGAACGGATTGACCAATCCGCAAAATTTCTGTTGCATCTGAAAGTAGAAATTCGCCCGATTACAACGGTGTGCGTACTTTTCCCCTAGGCCGTTCTAGTTATGCTTGTCGAGCATCAGAACTGCGAAAATTTTGAGTTTCTCAAGCGTTGCTTACCTCCAAACTGCCATATCTCGCGAACGGATTGACCAATCCGCAAAATTTCTGTTGCATCTGAAAGTAGAAACTCGCCCGATTACAACGGTTTGCGTACTTTTCCCCTAGGCCGGTCTAGTTATTCGTTTCGAGCATCAGAGCTGCGAAAATTTTGAGTTTCTCGAGCGTTTCTTACATCCAAACTGCCATATCTCGCGAACGGATTGACCAATCCGCAAAATTTCTGTTGCATCTGAAAGTAGAAATTCGCCCGATTACAACTGTATGCGTACTTTTCCGCTAGCCCGTTCTAGTTATTCGTTTCGAGCATCAGAACTGCGAAAATTTTGAGTTTCTCAAGCGTTTCTTACTTCCAAACTGCCATATCTCGCGAACGGATTGACCAATCCGCAAAATTTCTGTTGCACCTGAAAGTAGAAACTCGCCCGATTACAACGGTGTGCGTACTTTTCCCCTAGGCCGTTCTAGTTATTCGTTTCGAGCATCAGAACTGCGAAAATTTTGAGTTTCTCAAGCGTTTCTTACATCCAAACTGCCATATCTCGCGAACGGATTGACCAATCCGCAAAATTTCTGTTGCATCTGAAAGTAGAAACTCGCCCAATTACAACGGTATGCGTACTTTTCCCCTAGCCCGTTCTAGTTATTCGTTTCGAGCAACAGAACTGCGAAAATTTTGAGTTTTTCAAGCGTTGCTTACCTCCAAACTGCCATATCTCGCGAACGGATTGACCAATCCGCAAAATTTCTGTTGCATCTGAAAGTAGAAACTCGCCCAATTACAACGGTATGCGTACTTTTCCCCTAGCCCGTTCTAGTTATTCGTTTCGAGCAACAGAACTGCGAAAATTTTGAGTTTTTCAAGCGTTGCTTACCTCCAAACTGCCATATCTCGCGAACGGATTGACCAATCCGCAAAATTTCTGTTGCATCTGAAAGTAGAAACTCGCCCGATTACAACGGTGTGCGTACTTTTCCCCTAGGCCGTTCTAGTTATGCTTGTCGAGCATCAGAACTGCGAAAATTTTGAGTTTCTCGAGCGTTTCTTACCTCCAAACTGCCATATCTCGCGAACGGATTGACCAATCCGCAAAATTTCTGTTGCATCTGAAAGTAGAAACTCGCCCGATTACAACACTATGCGTACTTTTCCCCTAGGCCGTTCTAGTTGTTCGTTTCGAGCATCAGAACTGCGAAAATTTTGAGTTTCTCAAGCGTTTCTTACTTCCAAACTGCCATATCTCGCGAACGGATTGACCAATCCGCAAAATTTCTGTTGCATCTCAAAGTAGAAACTCGCCCGATTACAACACTATGCGTACTTTTCCCCTAGGCCGTTCTAGTTATTCGTTTCGAGCATCAGAACTGCGAAAATTTTGAGTTTCTCAAGCGTTTCTTACTTCCAAACTGCCATATCTCGCGAACGGATTGACCCATCCGCAAAATTTCTGTTGCATCTGAAAGTAGAAACTCGCCCGATTACAACGGTATGCGTACTTTTCCCCTAGCCCGTTCTAGTTATTCGTTTCGAGCATCAGAACTGCGAAAATTTTGAGTTTCTCAAGCGTTGCTTACCTCCAAACTGCCATATCTCGCGAACGGATTGACCAATCCGCAAAATTTCTGTTGCATCTGAAAGTAGAAACTCGCCCGATTACAACGGTGTGCGTACCTTTCCCCTAGGCCGGTCTAGTTATTCGTTTCGAGCATCAGAACTGCGAAAATTTTGAGTTTTTCAAGCGTTGCTTACCTCCAAACTGCCATATCTCGCGAACGGATTGACCAATCCGCAAAATTTCTGTTGCATCTCAAAGTAGAAACTCGCCCGATTACAACACTATGCGTACTTCTCCCCTAGGCCGTTCTAGTTATTCGTTTCGAGCATCAGAACTGCGAAAATTTTGAGTTTCTCAAGCGTTTCTTACTTCCAAACTGCCATATCTCGCGAACGGATTGACCAATCCGCAAAATTTCTGTTGCATCTCAAAGTAGAAACTCGCCCGATTACAACACTATGCGTACTTTTCCCCTAGGCCGTTCTAGTTATTCGTTTCGAGCATCAGAACTGCGAAAATTTTGAGTTTCTCAAGCGTTTCTTACCTCCAAACTGCCATATCTCGCGAACGGATTGACCAATCCGCAAAATTTCTGTTGCATCTGAAAGTAGAAACTCGCCCGATTACAACGGTATGCGTACTTTTCCCCTAGCCCGTTCTAGTTATTCGTTTCGAGCAACAGAACTGCGAAAATTTTGAGTTTTTCAAGCGTTGCTTACCTCCAAACTGCCATATCTCGCGAACGGATTGACCAATCCGCAAAATTTCTGTTGCATCTGAAAGTAGAAACTCGCCCGATTACAACGGTGTGCGTACTTTTCCCCTAGGCCGTTCTAGTTATGCTTGTCGAGCATCAGAACTGCGAAAATTTTGAGTTTCTCGAGCGTTTCTTACCTCCAAACTGCCATATCTCGCGAACGGATTGACCAATTAGCAAAATTTCTGTTGCATCTGAAAGTAGAAACTCGCCCGATTACAACACTATGCGTACTTTTCCCCTAGGCCGTTCTAGTTGTTCGTTTCGAGCATCAGAACTGCGAAAATTTTGAGTTTCTCAAGCGTTTCTTACTTCCAAACTGCCATATCTCGCGAACGGATTGACCAATCCGCAAAATTTCTGTTGCATCTCAAAGTAGAAACTCGCCCGATTACAACACTATGCGTACTTTTCCCCTAGGCCGTTCTAGTTATTCGTTTCGAGCATCAGAACTGCGAAAATTTTGAGTTTCTCAAGCGTTTCTTACTTCCAAACTGCCATATCTCGCGAACGGATTGACCAATCCGCAAAATTTCTGTTGCATCTGAAAGTAGAAACTCGCCCGATTACAACGGTATGCGTACTTTTCCCCTAGCCCGTTCTAGTTATTCGTTTCGAGCATCAGAACTGCGAAAATTTTGAGTTTCTCAAGCGTTGCTTACCTCCAAACTGCCATATCTCGCGAACGGATTGACCAATCCGCAAAATTTCTGTTGCATCTGAAAGTAGAAACTCGCCCGATTACAACGGTGTGCGTACCTTTCCCCTAGGCCGGTCTAGTTATTCGTTTCGAGCATCAGAACTGCGAAAATTTTGAGTTTCTCGAGCGTTTCTTACATCCAAACTGCCATATCTCGCGAACGGATTGACCAATCCGCAAAATTTCTGTTGCATCTGAAAGTAGAAATTCGCCCGATTACAACTGTATGCGTACTTTTCCGCTAGCCCGTTCTAGTTATTCGTTTCGAGCATCAGAACTGCGAAAATTTTGAGTTTCTCAAGCGTTTCTTACTTCCAAACTGCCATATCTCGCGAACGGATTGACCAATCCGCAAAATTTCTGTTGCATCTGAAAGTAGAAACTCGCCCGATTACAACGGTGTGCGTACTTTTCCCCTAGGCCGTTCTAGTTATGCTTGTCGAGCATCAGAACTGCGAAAATTTTGAGTTTCTCAAGCGTTGCTTACCTCCAAACTGCTATATCTCGCGAACGGATTGACCAATCCGCAAAATTTCTGTTGCATCTGAAAGTAGAAACTCGCCCGATTACAAAGGTGTGCGTACTTTTCCCCTAGGCCGGTCTAGTTATTCGTTTCGAGCATCAGAACTGCGAAAATTTTGAGTTTCTCGAGCGTTTCTTACATCCAAACTGCCATATCTCGCGAACGGATTGACCAATCCGCAAAATTTCTGTTGCATCTGAAAGTAGAAATTCGCCCGATTACAACTGTATGCGTACTTTTCCGCTAGCCCGTTCTAGTTATTCGTTTCGAGCATCAGAACTGCGAAAATTTTGAGTTTCTCAAGCGTTTCTTACTTCCAAACTGCCATATCTCGCGAACGGATTGACCAATCCGCAAAATTTCTGTTGCATCTGAAAGTAGAAACTCGCCCGATTACAACGGTGTGCGTACTTTTCCCCTAGGCCGTTCTAGTTATGCTTGTCGAGCATCAGAACTGCGAAAATTTTGAGATTCTCAAGCGTTTCTTACATCCAAACTGCCATATCTCGCGAACGGATTGACCAATTCGCAAAATTTCTGTTGCATCTGAAAGTAGAAACTCGCCCGATTACAACGGTGTGCGTACTTTTCCCCTAGGCCGTTCTAGTTATTCGTTTCGAGCATCAGATCTGCGAAAATTTTGAGTTTCTCGAGCGTTTCTTACATCCAAACTGCCATATCTCGCGAACGGATTGACCAATCCGCAAAATTTCTGTTGCATCTGAAAGTAGAAACTCGCCCGATTACAACGGTGTGCGTACTTTTCCCCTAGGCCGTTCTAGTTATGCTTGTCGAGCAACAGAACTGCGAAAATTTTGAGTTTCTCAAGCGTTGCTTACCTCCAAACTGCCATATCTCGCGAACGGATTGACCAATCCGCAAAATTTCTGTTGCATCTGAAAGTAGAAACTCGCCCGATTACAACGGTGTGCGTACTTTTCCCCTAGGCCGTTCTAGTTATGCTTGTCGAGCATCAGAACTGCGAAAATTTTGAGTTTATCAAGCGTTTCTTGCCTCCAAACTGCCATATCTCGCGAACGGAATGACCAATCCGCAAAATTTCTGTTGCATCTGAAAGTAGAAACTCGCCCGACTACAACGGTGCGCGTACTTTTCCCCTAGGCCGTTCTAGTTATTCGTTTCGAGCATCAGAACAGCGAAAATTTTGAGTTTCTCAAGCGTTTCTTACCTCCAAACTGCCATATCTCGCGAACGGATTGACCAATCCGCAAAATTTCTGTTGCATCTGAAAGTAGAAACTCGCCCGATTACAACACTATGCGTACTTTTCCCCCAGGCCGTTCTAGTTATGCTTGTCGAGCATCAGAACTGCGAAAATTTTGAGTTTCTCAAGCGTTTCTTACATCCAAACTGCCATATCTCGCGAACGGATTGACCAATCCGCAAAATTTCTGTTGCATCTGAAAGTAGAAACTCGCCCAATTACAACGGTATGCGTACTTTTCCCCTAGCCCGTTCTAGTTATTCGTTTCGAGCAACAGAACTGCGAAAATTTTGAGTTTTTCAAGCGTTGCTTACCTCCAAACTGCCATATCTCGCGAACGGATTGACCAATCCGCAAAATTTCTGTTGCATCTGAAAGTAGAAACTCGCCCGATTACAACGGTGTGCGTACTTTTCCCCTAGGCCGTTCTAGTTATGCTTGTCGAGCATCAGAACTGCGAAAATTTTGAGTTTCTCAAGCGTTTCTTACCTCCAAACTGCCATATCTCGCGAACGGAATGACCAATCCGCAAAATTGCTGTTGCATCTGAAAGTAGAAACTCGCCCGATTACAACGGTGTGCGTACTTTTCCCCTAGGCCGTTCTTGTTATTCGTTTCGAGCATCAGAACCGCGAAAATTTTGTGTTTCTCAAGCGTTTCTTACATCCAAACTGCCACATCTCGCGAACGGATTGACCAATCCGCAAAATTTCTGTTGCATCTGAAAGTAGAAACTCGCCCGATTACAACGGTATGCGTACTTTTCCCCTAGGCCGTTCTAGTTATTCGTTTCGAGCATCAGAACTGCGAAAATTTTGAGTTTCTCAAGCGTTTCTTACATCCAAACTGCCATATCTCGCGAACGGATTGACCAATCCGCAAAATTTCTGTTGCATCTGAAAGTAGAAACTCGCCCAATTACAACGGTATGCGTACTTTTCCCCTAGCCCGTTCTAGTTATTCGTTTCGAGCAACAGAACTGCGAAAATTTTGAGTTTTTCAAGCGTTGCTTACCTCCAAACTGCCATATCTCGCGAACGGATTGACCAATCCGCAAAATTTCTGTTGCATCTGAAAGTAGAAACTCGCCCAATTACAACGGTATGCGTACTTTTCCCCTAGCCCGTTCTAGTTATTCGTTTCGAGCAACAGAACTGCGAAAATTTTGAGTTTTTCAAGCGTTGCTTACCTCCAAACTGCCATATCTCGCGAACGGATTGACCAATCCGCAAAATTTCTGTTGCATCTGAAAGTAGAAACTCGCCCGATTACAACGGTGTGCGTACTTTTCCCCTAGGCCGTTCTAGTTATGCTTGTCGAGCATCAGAACTGCGAAAATTTTGAGTTTCTCGAGCGTTTCTTACCTCCAAACTGCCATATCTCGCGAACGGATTGACCAATCCGCAAAATTTCTGTTGCATCTGAAAGTAGAAACTCGCCCGATTACAACACTATGCGTACTTTTCCCCTAGGCCGTTCTAGTTATTCGTTCCGAGCATCAGAACTGCGAAAATTTTGAGTTTCTCGAGCGTTTCTTACACCCAAACTGCCATATCTCGCGAACGGAATGACCAATCCGCAAAATTTCTGTTGCATCTGAAAGTAGAAACTCGCCCGACTACAACGGTGCGCGTACTTTTCCCCTAGGCCGTTCTAGTTATTCGTTTCGAGCATCAGAACAGCGAAAATTTTGAGTTTCTCAAGCGTTTCTTACTTCCAAACTGCCATATCTCGCGAACGGATTGACCAATCCGCAAAATTTCTGTTGCATCTGAAAGTAGAAACTCGCCCGATTACAACACTATGCGTACTTTTCCCCCAGGCCGTTCTAGTTATGCTTGTCGAGCATCAGAACTGCGAAAATTTTGAGTTTCTCAAGCGTTTCTTACATCCAAACTGCCATATCTCGCGAACGGATTGACCAATCCGCAAAATTTCTGTTGCATCTGAAAGTAGAAACTCGCCCAATTACAACGGTATGCGTACTTTTCCCCTAGCCCGTTCTAGTTATTCGTTTCGAGCAACAGAACTGCGAAAATTTTGAGTTTTTCAAGCGTTGCTTACCTCCAAACTGCCATATCTCGCGAACGGATTGACCAATCCGCAAAATTTCTGTTGCATCTGAAAGTAGAAACTCGCCCGATTACAACGGTGTGCGTACTTTTCCCCTAGGCCGTTCTAGTTATGCTTGTCGAGCATCAGAACTGCGAAAATTTTGAGTTTCTCAAGCGTTTCTTACCTCCAAACTGCCATATCTCGCGAACGGAATGACCAATCCGCAAAATTGCTGTTGCATCTGAAAGTAGAAACTCGCCCGATTACAACGGTGTGCGTACTTTTCCCCTAGGCCGTTCTTGTTATTCGTTTCGAGCATCAGAACCGCGAAAATTTTGTGTTTCTCAAGCGTTTCTTACATCCAAACTGCCACATCTCGCGAACGGATTGACCAATCCGCAAAATTTCTGTTGCATCTGAAAGTAGAAACTCGCCCGATTACAACGGTATGCGTACTTTTCCCCTAGGCCGTTCTAGTTATTCGTTTCGAGCATCAGAACTGCGAAGATTTTGAGTTTCTCAAGCGTTTCTTACTTCCAAACTGCCATATCTCGCGAACGGATTGACCAATCCGCAAAATTTCTGTTGCATCTCAAAGTAGAAACTCGCCCGATTACAACACTATGCGTACTTTTCCCCTAGGCCGTTCTAGTTATTCGTTTCGAGCATCAGAACTGCGAAAATTTTGAGTTTCTCAAGCGTTTCTTACCTCCAAACTGCCATATCTCGCGAACGGATTGACCAATCCGCAAAATTTCTGTTGCATCTGAAAGTAGAAACTCGCCCGATTACAACGGTATGCGTACTTTTCCCCTAGCCCGTTCTAGTTATTCGTTTCGAGCAACAGAACTGCGAAAATTTTGAGTTTTTCAAGCGTTGCTTACCTCCAAACTGCCATATCTCGCGAACGGATTGACCAATCCGCAAAATTTCTGTTGCATCTCAAAGTAGAAACTCGCCCGATTACAACACTATGCGTACTTTTCCCCTAGGCCGTTCTAGTTATTCGTTTCGAGCATCAGAACTGCGAAAATTTTGAGTTTCTCAAGCGTTTCTTACTTCCAAACTGCCATATCTCGCGAACGGATTGACCAATCCGCAAAATTTCTGTTGCATCTGAAAGTAGAAACTCGCCCGATTACAACGGTATGCGTACTTTTCCCCTAGCCCGTTCTAGTTATGCTTGTCGAGCATCAGAACTGCGAAAATTTTGAGTTTCTCAAGCGTTGCTTACATCCAAACTGCCATATCTCGCGAACGGATTGACCAATCCGCAAAATTTCTGTTGCATCTGAAAGTAGAAATTCGCCCGATTACAACTGTATGCGTACTTTTCCGCTAGCCCGTTCTAGTTATTCATTTCGAGCATCAGAACTGCGAAAATTTTGAGTTTCTCAAGCGTTTCTTACTTCCAAACTGCCATATCTCGCGAACGGATTGACCAATCCGCAAAATTTCTGTTGCATCTGAAAGTAGAAACTCGCCCGATTACAACGGTGTGCGTACTTTTCCCCTAGGCCGTTCTAGTTATGCTTGTCGAGCATCAGAACTGCGAAAATTTTGAGATTCTCAAGCGTTTCTTACATCCAAACTGCCATATCTCGCGAACGGATTGACCAATTCGCAAAATTTCTGTTGCATCTGAAAGTAGAAACTCGCCCGATTACAACTGTATGCGTACTTTTCCGCTAGCCCGTTCTAGTTATTCATTTCGAGCATCAGAACTGCGAAAATTTTGAGTTTCTCAAGCGTTTCTTACCTCCAAACTGCCATATCTCGCGAACGGATTGACCAATCCGCAAAATTTCTGTTGCATCTGAAAGTAGAAACTCGCCCGATTACAACGGTGTGCGTACTTTTCCCCTAGGCCGGTCTAGTTATTCGTTTCGAGCATCAGAACTGCGAAAATTTTGAGTTTCTCGAGCGTTTCTTACATCCAAACTGCCATATCTCGCGAACGGATTGACCAATCCGCAAAATTTCTGTTGCATCTGAAAGTAGAAATTCGCCCGATTACAACTGTATGCGTACTTTTCCGCTAGCCCGTTCTAGTTATTCATTTCGAGCATCAGAACTGCGAAAATTTTGAGTTTCTCAAGCGTTTCTTACTTCCAAACTGCCATATCTCGCGAACGGATTGACCAATCCGCAAAATTTCTGTTGCATCTGAAAGTAGAAACTCGCCCGATTACAACGGTGTGCGTACTTTTCCCCTAGGCCGTTCTAGTTATGCTTGTCGAGCATCAGAACTGCGAAAATTTTGAGATTCTCAAGCGTTTCTTACATCCAAACTGCCATATCTCGCGAACGGATTGACCAATTCGCAAAATTTCTGTTGCATCTGAAAGTAGAAACTCGCCCGATTACAACGGTGTGCGTACTTTTCCCCTAGGCCGTTCTAGTTATTCGTTTCGAGCATCAGATCTGCGAAAATTTTGTGTTTCTCGAGCGTTTCTTACATCCAAACTGCCATATCTCGCGAACGGATTGACCAATCCGCAAAATTTCTGTTGCATCTGAAAGTAGAAATTCGCCCGATTACAACTGTGTGCGTACTTTTCCGCTAGCCCGTTCTAGTTATTCGTTTCGAGCATCAGAACTGCGAAAATTTTGAGTTTCTCAAGCGTTTCTTACATCCAAACTGCCATATCTCGCGAACGGATTGACCAATCCGCAAAATTTCTGTTGCATCTGAAAGTAGAAACTCGCCCAATTACAACGGTATGCGTACTTTTCCCCTAGCCCGTTCTAGTTATTCGTTTCGAGCAACAGAACTGCGAAAATTTTGAGTTTTTCAAGCGTTGCTTACCTCCAAACTGCCATATCTCGCGAACGGATTGACCAATCCGCAAAATTTCTGTTGCATCTCAAAGTAGAAACTCGCCCGATTACAACACTATGCGTACTTTTCCCCTAGGCCGTTCTAGTTATTCGTTTCGAGCATCAGAACTGCGAAAATTTTGAGTTTCTCAAGCGTTTCTTACTTCCAAACTGCCATATCTCGCGAACGGATTGACCAATCCGCAAAATTTCTGTTGCATCTGAAAGTAGAAACTCGCCCGATTACAACGGTTTGCGTACTTTTCCCCTAGCCCGTTCTAGTTATGCTTGTCGAGCATCAGAACTGCGAAAATTTTGAGTTTCTCAAGCGTTGCTTACATCCAAACTGCCATATCTCGCGAACGGATTGACCAATCCGCAAAATTTCTGTTGCATCTGAAAGTAGAAACTCGCCCGATTACAACGGTGTGCGTACTTTTCCCCTAGGCCGGTCTAGTTATTCGTTTCGAGCATCAGAACTGCGAAAATTTTGAGTTTCTCGAGCGTTTCTTACATCCAAACTGCCATATCTCGCGAACGGATTGACCAATCCGCAAAATTTCTGTTGCATCTGAAAGTAGAAATTCGCCCGATTACAACTGTATGCGTACTTTTCCGCTAGCCCGTTCTAGTTATTCATTTCGAGCATCAGAACTGCGAAAATTTTGAGTTTCTCAAGCGTTTCTTACTTCCAAACTGCCATATCTCGCGAACGGATTGACCAATCCGCAAAATTTCTGTTGCATCTGAAAGTAGAAACTCGCCCGATTACAACGGTGTGCGTACTTTTCCCCTAGGCCGTTCTAGTTATGCTTGTCGAGCATCAGAACTGCGAAAATTTTGAGATTCTCAAGCGTTTCTTACATCCAAACTGCCATATCTCGCGAACGGATTGACCAATTCGCAAAATTTCTGTTGCATCTGAAAGTAGAAACTCGCCCGATTACAACGGTGTGCGTACTTTTCCCCTAGGCCGTTCTAGTTATTCGTTTCGAGCATCAGATCTGCGAAAATTTTGTGTTTCTCGAGCGTTTCTTACATCCAAACTGCCATATCTCGCGAACGGATTGACCAATCCGCAAAATTTCTGTTGCATCTGAAAGTAGAAATTCGCCCGATTACAACTGTGTGCGTACTTTTCCGCTAGCCCGTTCTAGTTATTCGTTTCGAGCATCAGAACTGCGAAAATTTTGAGTTTCTCAAGCGTTTCTTACCTCCAAACTGCCATATCTCGCGAACGGAATGACAAATCCGCAAAATTTCTTTTGCATCTGAAAGTAGAAACTCGCCCGATTACAACGGTATGCGTACTTTTCCCCTAGCCCGTTCTAGTTATTCGTTTCGAGCATCAGAACTGCGAAAATTTTGAGTTTCTCAAGCGTTTCTTACTTCCAAACTGCCATATCTCGCGAACGGATTGACCAATCCGCAAAATTTCTGTTGCATCTGAAAGTAGAAACTCGCCCGATTACAACGGTGTGCGTACTTTTCCCCTAGGCCGTTCTAGTTATGCTTGTCGAGCATCAGAACTGCGAAAATTTTGAGTTTCTCAAGCGTTTCTTACCTCCAAACTGCCATATCTCGCGAACGGATTGACCAATTCGCAAAATTTCTGTTGCATCTGAAAGTAGAAACTCGCCCGATTACAACGGTGTGCGTACTTTTCCCCTAGGCCGTTCTAGTTATTCGTTTCGAGCATCAGATCTGCGAAAATTTTGAGTTTCTCGAGCGTTTCTTACATCCAAACTGCCATATCTTGCGAACGGATTGACCAATCCGCAAAATTTCTGTTGCATCTGAAAGTAGAAATTCGCCCGATTACAAATGTATGCGTACTTTTCCCCTAGCCCGTTCTAGTTATTCGTTTCGAGCAACAGAACTGCGAAAATTTTGAGTTTCTCAAGCGTTGCTTACCTCCAAACTGCCATATCTCGCGAACGGATTGACCAATCCGCAAAATTTCTGTTGCATCTGAAAGTAGAAACTCGCCCGATTACAACGGTGTGCGTACTTTTCCCCTAGGCCGTTCTAGTTATGCTTGTCGAGCATCAGAACTGCGAAAATTTTGAGTTTATCAAGCGTTTCTTGCCTCCAAACTGCCATATCTCGCGAACGGAATGACCAATCCGCAAAATTTCTGTTGCATCTGAAAGTAGAAACTCGCCCGACTACAACGGTGCGCGTACTTTTCCCCTAGGCCGTTCTACTTATTCGTTTCGAGCATCAGAACAGCGAAAATTTTGAGTTTCTCAAGCGTTTCTTACCTCCAAACTGCCATATCTCGCGAACGGATTGACCAATCCGCAAAATTTCTGTTGCATCTGAAAGTAGAAACTCGCCCGATTACAACACTATGCGTACTTTTCCCCCAGGCCGTTCTAGTTATGCTTGTCGAGCATCAGAACTGCGAAAATTTTGAGTTTCTCAAGCGTTTCTTACCTCCAAACTGCCATATCTCGCGAACGGAATGACCAATCCGCAAAATTTCTGTTGCATCTGAAAGTAGAAACTCGCCCGATTACAACGGTGTGCGTACTTTTCCCCTAGGCCGTTCTTGTTATTCGTTTCGAGCATCAGAACCGCGAAAATTTTGTGTTTCTCAAGCGTTTCTTACATCCAAACTGCCACATCTCGCGAACGGATTGACCAATCCGCAAAATTTCTGTTGCATCTGAAAGTAGAAACTCGCCCGATTACAACGGTATGCGTACTTTTCCCCTAGGCCGTTCTAGTTATTCGTTTCGAGCATCAGAACTGCGAAAATTTTGAGTTTCTCAAGCGTTTCTTACTTCCAAACTGCCATATCTCGCGAACGGATTGACCAATCCGCAAAATTTCTGTTGCATCTCAAAGTAGAAACTCGCCCGATTACAACACTATGCGTACTTTTCCCCTAGGCCGTTCTAGTTATTCGTTTCGAGCATCAGAACTGCGAAAATTTTGAGTTTCTCAAGCGTTTCTTACCTCCAAACTGCCATATCTCGCGAACGGATTGACCAATCCGCAAAATTTCTGTTGCATCTGAAAGTAGAAACTCGCCCGATTACAACGGTATGCGTACTTTTCCCCTAGCCCGTTCTAGTTATTCGTTTCGAGCATCAGAACTGCGAAAATTTTGAGTTTCTCAAGCGTTGCTTACCTCCAAACTGCCATATCTCGCGAACGGATTGACCAATCCGCAAAATTTCTGTTGCATCTGAAAGTAGAAACTCGCCCGATTACAACGGTGTGCGTACTTTTCCCCGAGGCCGTTCTAGTTATGCTTGTCGAGCATCAGAACTGCGAAAATTTTGAGTTTCTCGAGCGTTTCTTACCTCCAAACTGCCATATCTCGCGAACGGATTGACCAATCCGCAAAATTTATGTTGCATCTGAAAGTAGAAACTCGCCCAATTACAACGGTGTGCGTACTTTTCCCCTAGGCCGTTCTAGTTATGCTTGTCGAGCATCAGAACTGCGAAAATTTTGAGTTTCTCAAGCGTTTCTTACCTCCAAACTGCCATATTTCGCGAACGGAATGACCAATCCGCAAAATTTCTGTTGCATCTGAAAGTAGAAACTCGTCCGATTACAACGGTGTGCGTACTTTTCCCCTAGGCCGTTCTTGTTATTCGTTTCGAGCATCAGAACTGCGAAAATTTTGTGTTTCTCAAGCGTTTCTTACATCCAAACTGCCACATCTCGCGAACGGATTGACCAATCCGCAAAATTTCTGTTGCATCTGAAAGTAGAAACTCGCCCGATTACAACGGTAGGCGTACTTTTCCCCTAGGCCGTTCTAGTTATTCGTTTCGAGCATCAGAACTGCGAAAATTTTGAGTTTCTCAAGCGTTTCTTACATCCAAACTGCCATATCTCGCGAACGGATTGACCAATCCGCAAAATTTCTGTTGCATCTGAAAGTAGAAACTCGCCCAATTACAACGGTATGCGTACTTTTCCCCTAGCCCGTTCTAGTTATTCGTTTCGAGCAACAGAACTGCGAAAATTTTGAGTTTTTCAAGCGTTGCTTACCTCCAAACTGCCATATCTCGCGAACGGATTGACCAATCCGCAAAATTTCTGTTGCATCTGAAAGTAGAAACTCGCCCGATTACAACGGTGTGCGTACTTTTCCCCTAGGCCGTTCTAGTTATGCTTGTCGAGCATCAGAACTGCGAAAATTTTGAGTTTCTCGAGCGTTTCTTACCTCCAAACTGCCATATCTCGCGAACGGATTGACCAATTAGCAAAATTTCTGTTGCATCTGAAAGTAGAGACTCGCCCGATTACAACGGTATGCGTACTTTTCCCCTAGGCCGTTCTAGTTATTCGTTTCGAGCATCAGAACTGCGAAAATTTTGAGTTTCTCAAGCGTTTCTTACTTCCAAACTGCCATATCTCGCGAACGGATTGACCAATCCGCAAAATTTCTGTTGCATCTCAAAGTAGAAACTCGCCCGATTACAACACTATGCGTACTTTTCCCCTAGGCCGTTCTAGTTATTCGTTTCGAGCATCAGAACTGCGAAAATTTTGAGTTTCTCAAGCGTTTCTTACTTCCAAACTGCCATATCTCGCGAACGGATTGACCAATCCGCAAAATTTCTGTTGCATCTGAAAGTAGAAACTCGCCCGATTACAACGGTATGCGTACTTTTCCCCTAGCCCGTTCTAGTTATTCGTTTCGAGCATCAGAACTGCGAAAATTTTGAGTTTCTCAAGCGTTGCTTACCTCCAAACTGCCATATCTCGCGAACGGATTGACCAATCCGCAAAATTTCTGTTGCATCTGAAAGTAGAAACTCGCCCGATTACAACGGTGTGCGTACTTTTCCCCTAGGCCGGTCTAGTTATTCGTTTCGAGCATCAGAACAGCGAAAATTTTGAGTTTCTCGAGCGTTTCTTACATCCAAACTGCCATATCTCGCGAACGGATTGACCAATCCGCAAAATTTCTGTTGCATCTGAAAGTAGAAATTCGCCCGATTACAACTGTATGCGTACTTTTCCGCTAGCCCGTTCTAGTTATTCGTTTCGAGCATCAGAACTGCGAAAATTTTGAGTTTCTCAAGCGTTTCTTACTTCCAAACTGCCATATCTCGCGAACGGATTGACCAATCCGCAAAATTTCTGTTGCATCTGAAAGTAGAAACTCGCCCGATTACAACGGTGTGCGTACTTTTCCCCTAGGCCGGTCTAGTTATTCGTTTCGAGCATCAGAACTGCGAAAATTTTGAGTTTCTCGAGCGTTTCTTACATCCAAACTGCCATATCTCGCGAACGGATTGACCAATCCGCAAAATTTCTGTTGCATCTGAAAGTAGAAATTCGCCCGATTACAACTGTATGCGTACTTTTCCGCTAGCCCGTTCTAGTTATTCGTTTCGAGCATCAGAACTGCGAAAATTTTGAGTTTCTCAAGCGTTTCTTACTTCCAAACTGCCATATCTCGCGAACGGATTGACCAATCCGCAAAATTTCTGTTGCATCTGAAAGTAGAAACTCGCCCGATTACAATGGTGTGCGTACTTTTCCCCTAGGCCGTTCTAGTTATGCTTGTCGAGCATCAGAACTGCGAAAATTTTGAGATTCTCAAGCGTTTCTTGCCTCCAAACTGCCATATCTCGCGAACGGATTGACCAATTCGCAAAATTTCTGTTGCATCTGAATGTAGAAACTCGCCCGATTACAACGGTGTGCGTACTTTTCCCCTAGGCCGTTCTAGTTATTCGTTTCGAGCATCAGATCTGCGAAAATTTTGTGTTTCTCGAGCGTTTCTTACATCCAAACTGCCATATCTCGCGAACGGATTGACCAATCCGCAAAATTTCTGTTGCATCTGAAAGTAGAAATTCGCCCGATTACAATTGTATGCGTACTTTTCCGCTAGCCCGTTCTAGTTATTCGTTTCGAGCATCAGAACTGCGAAAATTTTGAGTTTCTCAAGCGTTTCTTACCTCCAAACTGCCATATCTCGCGAACGGAATGACAAATCCGCAAAATTTCTTTTGCATCTGAAAGTAGAAACTCGCCCGATTACAACGGTATGCGTACTTTTCCCCTAGCCCGTTCTAGTTATTCGTTTCGAGCATCAGAACTGCGAAAATTTTGAGTTTCTCAAGCGTTTCTTACTTCCAAACTGCCATATCTCGCGAACGGATTGACCAATCCGCAAAATTTCTGTTGCATCTGAAAGTAGAAACTCGCCCGATTACAACGGTGTGCGTACTTTTCCCCTAGGCCGTTCTAGTTATGCTTGTCGAGCATCAGAACTGCGAAAATTTTGAGTTTCTCAAGCGTTTCTTACCTCCAAACTGCCATATCTCGCGAACGGATTGACCAATTCGCAAAATTTCTGTTGCATCTGAAAGTAGAAACTCGCCCGATTACAACGGTGTGCGTACTTTTCCCCTAGGCCGTTCTAGTTATTCGTTTCGAGCATCAGATCTGCGAAAATTTTGAGTTTCTCGAGCGTTTCTTACATCCAAACTGCCATATCTCGCGAACGGATTGACCAATCCGCAAAATTTCTGTTGCATCTGAAAGTAGAAATTCGCCCGATTACAAATGTATGCGTACTTTTCCCCTAGCCCGTTCTAGTTATTCGTTTCGAGCAACAGAACTGCGAAAATTTTGAGTTTCTCAAGCGTTGCTTACCTCCAAACTGCCATATCTCGCGAACGGATTGACCAATCCGCAAAATTTCTGTTGCATCTGAAAGTAGAAACTCGCCCGATTACAACGGTGTGCGTACTTTTCCCCTAGGCCGTTCTAGTTATGCTTGTCGAGCATCAGAACTGCGAAAATTTTGAGTTTATCAAGCGTTTCTTGCCTCCAAACTGCCATATCTCGCGAACGGAATGACCAATCCGCAAAATTTCTGTTGCATCTCAAAGTAGAAACTCGCCCGATTACAACACTATGCGTACTTTTCCCCTAGGCCGTTCTAGTTATTCGTTTCGAGCATCAGAACTGCGAAAATTTTGAGTTTCTCAAGCGTTTCTTACTTCCAAACTGCCATATCTCGCGAACGGATTGACCAATCCGCAAAATTTCTGTTGCATCTGAAAGTAGAAACTCGCCCGATTACAACGGTATGCGTACTTTTCCCCTAGCCCGTTCTAGTTATTCGTTTCGAGCATCAGAACTGCGAAAATTTTGAGTTTCTCAAGCGTTGCTTACCTCCAAACTGCCATATCTCGCGAACGGATTGACCAATCCGCAAAATTTCTGTTGCATCTGAAAGTAGAAACTCGCCCGATTACAACGGTGTGCGTACTTTTCCCCTAGGCCGGTCTAGTTATTCGTTTCGAGCATCAGAACAGCGAAAATTTTGAGTTTCTCGAGCGTTTCTTACATCCAAACTGCCATATCTCGCGAACGGATTGACCAATCCGCAAAATTTCTGTTGCATCTGAAAGTAGAAATTCGCCCGATTACAACTGTATGCGTACTTTTCCGCTAGCCCGTTCTAGTTATTCGTTTCGAGCATCAGAACTGCGAAAATTTTGAGTTTCTCAAGCGTTTCTTACTTCCAAACTGCCATATCTCGCGAACGGATTGACCAATCCGCAAAATTTCTGTTGCATCTGAAAGTAGAAACTCGCCCGATTACAACGGTGTGCGTACTTTTCCCCTAGGCCGGTCTAGTTATTCGTTTCGAGCATCAGAACTGCGAAAATTTTGAGTTTCTCGAGCGTTTCTTACATCCAAACTGCCATGTCTCGCGAACGGATTGACCAATCCGCAAAATTTCTGTTGCATCTGAAAGTAGAAATTCGCCCGATTACAACTGTATGCGTACTTTTCCGCTAGCCCGTTCTAGTTATTCGTTTCGAGCATCAGAACTGCGAAAATTTTGAGTTTCTCAAGCGTTTCTTACTTCCAAACTGCCATATCTCGCGAACGGATTGACCAATCCGCAAAATTTCTGTTGCATCTGAAAGTAGAAACTCGCCCGATTACAATGGTGTGCGTACTTTTCCCCTAGGCCGTTCTAGTTATGCTTGTCGAGCATCAGAACTGCGAAAATTTTGAGATTCTCAAGCGTTTCTTGCCTCCAAACTGCCATATCTCGCGAACGGATTGACCAATTCGCAAAATTTCTGTTGCATCTGAAAGTAGAAACTCGCCCGATTACAACGGTGTGCGTACTTTTCCCCTAGGCCGTTCTAGTTATTCGTTTCGAGCATCAGATCTGCGAAAATTTTGTGTTTCTCGAGCGTTTCTTACATCCAAACTGCCATATCTCGCGAACGGATTGACCAATCCGCAAAATTTCTGTTGCATCTGAAAGTAGAAATTCGCCCGATTACAACTGTATGCGTACTTTTCCGCTAGCCCGTTCTAGTTATTCGTTTCGAGCATCAGAACTGCGAAAATTTTGAGTTTCTCAAGCGTTTCTTACCTCCAAACTGCCATATCTCGCGAACGGAATGACAAATCCGCAAAATTTCTTTTGCATCTGAAAGTAGAAACTCGCCCGATTACAACGGTATGCGTACTTTTCCCCTAGCCCGTTCTAGTTATTCGTTTCGAGCATCAGAACTGCGAAAATTTTGAGTTTCTCAAGCGTTTCTTACTTCCAAACTGCCATATCTCGCGAACGGATTGACCAATCCGCAAAATTTCTGTTGCATCTGAAAGTAGAAACTCGCCCGATTACAACGGTGTGCGTACTTTTCCCCTAGGCCGTTCTAGTTATGCTTGTCGAGCATCAGAACTGCGAAAATTTTGAGTTTCTCAAGCGTTTCTTACCTCCAAACTGCCATATCTCGCGAACGGATTGACCAATTCGCAAAATTTCTGTTGCATCTGAAAGTAGAAATTCGCCCGATTACAAATGTATGCGTACTTTTCCCCTAGCCCGTTCTAGTTATTCGTTTCGAGCAACAGAACTGCGAAAATTTTGAGTTTCTCAAGCGTTGCTTACCTCCAAACTGCCATATCTCGCGAACGGATTGACCAATCCGCAAAATTTCTGTTGCATCTGAAAGTAGAAACTCGCCCGATTACAACGGTGTGCGTACTTTTCCCCTAGGCCGTTCTAGTTATGCTTGTCGAGCATCAGAACTGCGAAAATTTTGAGTTTATCAAGCGTTTCTTGCCTCCAAACTGCCATATCTCGCGAACGGAATGACCAATCCGCAAAATTTCTGTTGCATCAGAAAGTAGAAACTCGCCCGACTACAACGGTGCGCGTACTTTTCCCCTAGGCCGTTCTAGTTATTCGTTTCGAGCATCAGAACAGCGAAAATTTTGAGTTTCTCAAGCGTTTCTTACCTCCAAACTGCCATATCTCGCGAACGGATTGACCAATCCGCAAAATTTCTGTTGCATCTGAAAGTAGAAACTCGCCCGATTACAACGGTATGAGTACTTTTCCCCCAGGCCGTTCTAGTTATGCTTGTCGAGCATCAGAACTGCGAAAATTTTGAGTTTCTCAAGCGTTTCTTACCTCCAAACTGCCATATCTCGCGAACGGAATGACCAATCCGCAAAATTTCTGTTGCATCTGAAAGTAGAAACTCGCCCGATTACAACGGTGTGCGTACTTTTCCCCTAGGCCGTTCTTGTTATTCGTTTCGAGCATCAGAACCGCAAAAATTTTGTGTTTCTCAAGCGTTTCTTTCATCCAAACTGCCACATCTCGCGAACGGATTGACCAATCCGCAAAATTTCTGTTGCATCTGAAAGTAGAAACTCGCCCGATTACAACGGTATGCGTACTTTTCCCCTAGGCCGTTCTAGTTATTCGTTTCGAGCATCAGAACTGCGAAAATTTTGAGTTTCTCGAGCGTTTCTTACATCCAAACTGCCATATCTCGCGAACGGATTGACCAATCCGCAAAATTTCTGTTGCATCTGAAAGTAGAAATTCGCCCGATTACAACTGTATGCGTACTTTTCCGCTAGCCCGTTCTAGTTATTCGTTTCGAGCATCAGAACTGCGAAAATTTTGAGTTTCTCAAGCGTTTCTTACTTCCAAACTGCCATATCTCGCGAACGGATTGAACAATCCGCAAAATTTCTGTTGCATCTGAAAGTAGAAACTCGCCCGATTACAACGGTGTGCGTACTTTTCCCCTAGGCCGTTCTAGTTATTCGTTTCGAGCATCAGAACTGCGAAAATTTTGAGTTTCTCGAGCGTTTCTTACATCCAAACTGCCATATCTCGCGAACGGATTGACCAATCCGCAAAATTTCTGTTGCATCTGAAAGTAGAAACTCGCCCGATTACAACGGTGTGCGTACTTTTCCCCTAGGCCGTTCTAGTTATGCTTGTCGAGCATCAGAACTGCGAAAATTTTGAGATTCTCAAGCGTTTCTTACATCCAAACTGCCATATCTCGCGAACGGATTGACCAATTCGCAAAATTTCTGTTGCATCTGAAAGTAGAAACTCGCCCGATTACAACGGTGTGCGTACTTTTCCCCTAGGCCGTTCTAGTTATTCGTTTCGAGCATCAGATCTGCGAAAATTTTGTGTTTCTCGAGCGTTTCTTACATCCAAACTGCCATATCTCGCGAACGGATTGACCAATCCGCAAAATTTCTGTTGCATCTGAAAGTAGAAACTCGCCCGACTACAACGGTGCGCGTACTTTTCCCCTAGGCCGTTCCAGTTATTCGTTTCGAGCATCAGAACAGCGAAAATTTTGAGTTTCTCAAGCGTTTCTTACCTCCAAACTGCCATATCTCGCGAACGGATTGACCAATCCGCAAAATTTCTGTTGCATCTGAAAGTAGAAACTCGCCCGATTACAACACTATGCGTACTTTTCCCCCAGGCCGTTCTAGTTATGCTTGTCGAGCATCAGAACTGCGAAAATTTTGAGTTTCTCTAGCGTTTCTTACCTCCAAACTGCCATATCTCGCGAACGGAATGACCAATCCGCAAAATTTCTGTTGCATCTGAAAGTAGAAACTCGCCCGATTACAACGGTGTGCGTACTTTTACCCTAGGCCGTTCTTGTTATTCGTTTCGAGCATCAGAACCGCGAAAATTTTGTGTTTCTCAAGCGTTTCTTTCATCCAAACTGCCACATCTCGCGAACGGATTGACCAATCCGCAAAATTTCTGTTGCATCTGAAAGTAGAAACTCGCCCGATTACAACGGTGTGCGTACTTTTCCCCTAGGCCGTTCTAGTTATGCTTGTCGAGCATCAGAACTGCGAAAATTTTGAGTTTCTCGAGCGTTTCTTACCTCCAAACTGCCATATCTCGCGAACGGATTGACCAATCCGCAAAATTTCTGTTGCATCTGAAAGTAGAAACTCGCCCGATTACAACGGTGTGCGTACTTTTCCCCTAGGCCGTTCTAGTTATGCTTGTCGAGCATCAGAACTGCGAAAATTTTGAGTTTCTCAAGCGTTTCTTACCTCCAAACTGCCATATTTCGCGAACGGAATGACCAATCCGCAAAATTTCTGTTGCATCTGAAAGTAGAAACTCGCCCGATTACAACGGTGTGCGTACTTTTCCCCTAGGCCGTTCTTGTTATTCGTTTCGAGCATCAGAACCGCGAAAATTTTGTGTTTCTCAAGCGTTTCTTACATCCAAACTGCCACATCTCGCGAACGGATTGACCAATCCGCAAAATTTCTGTTGCATCTGAAAGTAGAAACTCGCCCGATTACAACGGTAGGCGTACTTTTCCCCTAGGCCGTTCTAGTTATTCGTTTCGAGCATCAGAACTGCGAAAATTTTGAGTTTCTCAAGCGTTTCTTACATCCAAACTGCCATATCTCGCGAACGGATTGACCAATCCGCAAAATTTCTGTTGCATCTCAAAGTAGAAACTCGCCCGATTGCAACACTATGCGTACTTTTCCCCTAGGCCGTTCTAGTTATTCGTTTCGAGCATCAGAACTGCGAAAATTTTGAGTTTCTCGAGCGTTTCTTACCTCCAAACTGCCATATCTCGCGAACGGATTGACCAATCCGCAAAATTTCTGTTGCATCTGAAAGTAGAAACTCGCCCGTTTACAACACTATGCGTACTTTTCCCCTAGGCCGTTCTAGTTATTCGTTTCGAGCATCAGAACTGCGAAAATTTTGAGTTTCTCGTGCGTTTCTTACATCCAAACTGCCATATCTCGCGAACGGATTGACCAATCCGCAAAATTTCTGTTGCATCTGAAAGTAGAAACTCGCCCGATTACAACGGTATGCGTACTTTTCCCCTAGGCCGTTCTAGTTATTCGTTTCGAGCATCAGAACTGCGAAAATTTTGAGTTTCTCAAGCGTTTCTTACATCCAAACTGCCATATCTCGCGAACGGATTGACCAATCCGCAAAATTTCTGTTGCATCTGAAAGTAGAAACTCGCCCGATTACAACGGTGTGCGTACTTTTCCCCTAGGACGTTCTAGTTATGCTTGTCGAGCATCAGAACTGCGAAAATTTTGAGTTTCTCAAGCGTTTCTTACCTCCAAACTGCCATATTTCGCGAACGGAATGTCCAATCCGCAAAATTTCTGTTGCATCTGAAAGTAGAAACTCGCCCGATTACAACGGTGTGCGTACTTTTCCCCTAGGCCGTTCTTGTTATTCGTTTCGAGCATCAGAACCGCGAAAATTTTGTGTTTCTCAAGCGTTTCTTACATCCAAACTGCCACATCTCGCGAACGGATTGACCAGTCCGCAAAATTTCTGTTGCATCTGAAAGTAGAAACTCGCCCGATTACAACGGTAGGCGTACTTTTCCCCTAGGCCGTTCTAGTTATTCGTTTCGAGCATCAGAACTGCGAAAATTTTGAGTTTCTCAAGCGTTTCTTACATCCAAACTGCCATATCTCGCGAACGGATTGACCAATCCGCAAAATTTCTGTTGCATCTGAAAGTAGAAACTCGCCCAATTACAACGGTATGCGTACTTTTCCCATAGCCCGTTCTAGTTATTCGTTTCGAGCAACAGAACTGCGAAAATTTTGAGTTTTTCAAGCGTTGCTTACCTCCAAACTGCCATATCTCGCGAACGGATTGACCAATCCGCAAAATTTCTGTTGCATCTGAAAGTAGAAACTCGCCCGATTACAACGGTGTTCGTACTTTTCCCCTAGGCCGTTCTAGTTATGCTTGTCGAGCATCAGAACTGCGAAAATTTTGAGTTTCTCGAGCGTTTCTTACCTCCAAACTGCCATATCTCGCGAACGGATTGATCAATCCGCAAAATTTCTGTTGCATCTGAAAGTAGAAACTCGCCCGATTACAACACTATGCGTACTTTTCCCCTAGGCCATTCTAGTTATTCGTTTCGAGCATCAGAACTGCGAAAATTTTGAGTTTCTCAAGCGTTTCTTACTTCCAAACTGCCATATCTCGCGAACGGATTGACCAATCCGCAAAATTTCTGTTGCATCTCAAAGTAGAAACTCGCCCGATTACAACACTATGCGTACTTTTCCCCTAGGCCGTTCTAGTTATTCGTTTCGAGCATCAGAACTGCGAAAATTTTGAGTTTCTCAAGCGTTTCTTACTTCCAAACTGCCATATCTCGCGAACGGATTGACCAATCCGCAAAATTTCTGTTGCATCTCAAAGTAGAAACTCGCCCGATTACAACACTATGCGTACTTTTCCCCTAGGCCGTTCTAGTTATTCGTTTCGAGCATCAGAACTGCGAAAATTTTGAGTTTCTCTAGCGTTTCTTACCTCCAAACTGCCATATCTCGCGAACGGATTGACCAATCCGCAAAATTTCTGTTGCATCTGAAAGTAGAAACTCGCCCGATTACAACGGTATGCGTACTTTTCCCCTAGCCCGTTCTAGTTATTCGTTTCGAGCAACAGAACTGCGAAAATTTTGAGTTTTTCAAGCGTTGCTTATCTCCAAACTGCCATATCTCGCGAACGGATTGACCAATCCGCAAAATTTCTGTTGCATCTGAAAGTAGAAACTCGCCCGATTACAACGGTATGCGTACTTTTCCCCTAGCCCGTTCTAGTTATTCGTTTCGAGCATCAGAACTGCGAAAATTTTGAGTTTCTCAAGCGTTTCTTACATCCAAACTGCCACATCTCGCGAACGGATTGACCAATCCGCAAAATTTCTGTTGCATCTGAAAGTAGAAACTCGCCCGATTACAGCGGTATGCGTACTTTTCCCCTAGGCCGTTCTAGTTATTCGTTTCGAGCATCAGAACTGCGAAAATTTTGAGTTTCTCAAGCGTTTCTTACTTCCAAACTGCCATATCTCGCGAACGGATTGACCAATCCGCAAAATTTCTGTTGCATCTCAAAGTAGAAACTCGCCCGATTACAACACTATGCGTACTTTTCCCCTAGGCCGTTCTAGTTATTCGTTTCGAGCATCAGAACTGCGAAAATTTTGAGTTTCTCAAGCGTTTCTTACATCCAAACTGCCATATCTCGCGAACGGATTGACCAATCCGCAAAATTTCTGTTGCATCTGAAAGTAGAAACTCGCCCGATTACAACGGTATGCGTACTTTTCCCCTAGCCCGTTCTAGTTATTCGTTTCGAGCATCAGAACTGCGAAAATTTTGAGTTTCTCAAGCGTTTCTTACCTCCAAACTGCCATATCTCGCGAACGGATTGACCAATTCGCAAAATTTCTGTTGCATCTGAAAGTAGAAACTCGCCCGATTACAACGGTGTGCGTACTTTTCCCCTAGGCCGTTCTAGTTATTCGTTTCGAGCATCAGATCTGCGAAAATTTTGAGTTTCTCGAGCGTTTCTTACATCCAAACTGCCATATCTCGCGAACGGATTGACCAATCCGCAAAATTTCTGTTGCATCTGAAAGTAGAAATTCGCCCGATTACAAATGTATGCGTACTTTTCCCCTAGCCCGTTCTAGTTATTCGTTTCGAGCAACAGAACTGCGAAAATTTTGAGTTTCTCAAGCGTTGCTTACCTCCAAACTGCCATATCTCGCGAACGGATTGACCAATCCGCAAAATTTCTGTTGCATCTGAAAGTAGAAACTCGCCCGATTACAACGGTGTGCGTACTTTTCCCCTAGGCCGTTCTAGTTATGCTTGTCGAGCATCAGAACTGGGAAAATTTTGAGTTTATCAAGCGTTTCTTGCCTCCAAACTGCCATATCTCGCGAACGGAATGACCAATCCGCAAAATTTCTGTTGCATCTGAAAGTAGAAACTCGCCCGACTACAACGGTGTGCGTACTTTTCCCCTAGGCCGTTCTTGTTATTCGTTTCGAGCATCAGAACCGCGAAAATTTTGTGTTGCTCAAGCGTTTCTTACATCCAAACTGCCACATCTCGCGAACGGATTGACCAATCCGCAAAATTTCTGTTGCATCTGAAAGTAGAAACTCGCCCGATTACAACGGTATGCGTACTTTTCCCCTAGGCCGTTCTAGTTATTCGTTTCGAGCATCAGAACTGCGAAAATTTTGAGTTTCTCAAGCGTTTCTTACATCCAAACTGCCATATCTCGCGAACGGATTGACCAATCCGCAAAATTTCTGTTGCATCTGAAAGTAGAAACTCGCCCGATTACAACGGTGTGCGCACTTTTCCCCTAGGCCGTTCTAGTTATGCTTGTCGAGCATCAGAACTGCGAAAATTTTGAGTTTCTCGAGCGTTTCTTACCTCCAAACTGCCATATCTCGCGAACGGATTGACCAATCCGCAAAATTTCTGTTGCATCTGAAAGTAGAAATTCGCCCGATTACAAATGTATGCGTACTTTTCCACTAGCCCGTTCTAGTTATTCGTTTCGAGCAACAGAACTGCGAAAATTTTGAGTTTCTCAAGCGTTGCTTACCTCCAAACTGCCATATCTCGCGAACGGATTGACCAATCCGCAAAATTTCTGTTGCATCTCAAAGTAGAAACTCGCCCGATTACAACACTATGCGTACTTTTCCCCTAGGCCGTTCTAGTTATTCGTTTCGAGCATCAGAACTGCGAAAATTTTGAGTTTCTCAAGCGTTTCTTACTTCCAAACTGCCATATCTCGCGAACGGATTGACCAATCCGCAAAATTTCTGTTGCATCTCAAAGTAGATACTCGCCCGATTACAACACTATGCGTACTTTTCCCCTAGGCCGTTCTAGTTATTCGTTTCGAGCATCAGAACTGCGAAAATTTTGAGTTTCTCGAGCGTTTCTTACATCCAAACTGCCATATCTCGCGAACGGATTGACCAATCCGCAAAATTTCTGTTGCATCTGAAAGTAGATATTCGCCCGATTACAAATGTATGCGTACTTTTCCCCTAGGCCGTTCTAGTTATTCGTTTCGAGCATCAGAACTGCGAAAATTTTGAGTTTCTCAAGCGTTTCTTACTTCCAAACTGCCATATCTCGCGAACGGATTGACCAATCCGCAAAATTTCTGTTGCATCTCAAAGTAGAAACTCGCCCGATTAAAACACTATGCGTACTTTTCCCCTAGGCCGTTCTAGTTATTCGTTTCGAGCATCAGAACTGCGAAAATTTTGAGTTTCTCAAGCGTTTCTTACCTCCAAACTGCCATATCTCGCGAACGGATTGACCAATCCGCAAAATTTCCGTTGCATCTGAAAGTAGAAACTCGCCCGATTACAACGGTATGCGTACTTTTCCCCTAGCCCGTTCTAGTTATTCGTTTCGAGCATCAGAACTGCGAAAATTTTGAGTTTCTCAAGCGTTGCTTACCTCCAAACTGCCATATCTCGCGAACGGATTGACCAATCCGCAAAATTTCTGTTGCATCTGAAAGTAGAAACTCGCCCGATTACAACCGTGTGCGTACTTTTCCCCTAGGCCGTTCTAGTTATTCGTTTCGAGCATCAGAACTGCGAAAATTTTGAGTTTCTCGAGCGTTTCTTACATCCAAACTGCCATATCTCGCGAACGGATTGACCAATCCGCAAAATTTCTGTTGCATCTGAAAGTAGAAATTCGCCCGATTACAACTGTATGCGTACTTTTCCCCTAGGCCGTTCTAGTTATTCGTTTCGAGCATCAGATCTGCGAAAATTTTGAGTTTCTCAAGCGTTTCTTACCTCCAAACTGCCATATCTCGCGAACGGAATGACAAATCCGCAAAATTTCTGTTGCATCTGAAAGTAGAAACTCACCCGATTACAACGGTATGCGTACTTTTCCCCTAGCCCGTTCTAGTTATTCGTTTCGAGCATCAGAACTGCGAAAATTTTGAGTTTCTCAAGCGTTTCTTACTTCCAAACTGCCATATCTCGCGAACGGATTGACCAATCCGCAAAATTTCTGTTGCATCTGAAAGTAGAAACTCGCCCGATTACAACGGTGTGCGTACTTTTCCCCTAGGCCGTTCTAGTTATGCTTGTCGAGCATCAGAACTGCGAAAATTTTGAGTTTCTCAAGCGTTTCTTACCTCCAAACTGCCATATCTCGCGAACGGATTGACCAATTCGCAAAATTTCTGTTGCATCTGAAAGTAGAAACTCGCCCGATTACAACGGTGTGCGTACTTTTCCCCTAGGCCGTTCTAGTTATTCGTTTCGAGCATCAGATCTGCGAAAATTTTGAGTTTCTCTAGCGTTTCTTACATCCAAACTGCCATATCTCGCGAACGGATTGACCAATCCGCAAAATTTCTGTTGCATCTGAAAGTAGAAATTCGCCCGATTACAAATGTATGCGTACTTTTCCCCTAGCCCGTTCTAGTTATTCGTTTCGAGCAACAGAACTGCGAAAATTTTGAGTTTCTCAAGCGTTGCTTACCTCCAAACTGCCATATCTCGCGAACGGATTGACCAATCCGCAAAATTTCTGTTGCATCTGAAAGTAGAAACTCGCCCGATTACAACGGTGTGCGTACTTTTCCCCTAGGCCGTTCTAGTTATGCTTGTCGAGCATCAGAACTGCGAAAATTTTGAGTTTATCAAGCGTTTCTTGCCTCCAAACTGCCATATCTCGCGAACGGAATGACCAATCCGCAAAATTTCTGTTGCATCTGAAAGTAGAAACTCGCCCGATTACAACGGTGTGCGTACTTTTCCCCTAGGCCGTTCTTGTTATTCGTTTCGAGCATCAGAACCGCGAAAATTTTGTGTTTCTCAAGCGTTTCTTACATCCAAACTGCCATATCTCGCGAACGGATTGACCAATCCGCAAAATTTCTGTTGCATCTGAAAGTAGAAACTCGCCCGATTACAACGGTGTGCGTACTTTTCCCCTAGGCCGTTCTAGTTATTCGTTTCGAGCATCAGAACTGCGAAAATTTTGAGTTTCTCGAGCGTTTCTTACATCCAAACTGCCATATCTCGCGAACGGACTGACCAATCCGCAAAATTTCTGTTGCATCTGAAAGTAGAAATTCGCCCGATTACAACTGTATGCGTACTTTTCCCCTAGCCCGTTCTAGTTATTCGTTTCGAGCAACAGAACTGCGAAAATTTTGAGTTTCTCAAGCGTTGCTTACCTCCAAACTGCCATATCTCGCGAACGGATTGACCAATCCGCAAAATTTCTGTTGCATCTGAAAGTAGAAACTCGCCCGATTACAACGGTGTGCGTACTTTTCCCCTAGGCCGTTCTAGTTATGCTTGTCGAGCATCAGAACTGCGAAAATTTTGAGTTTCTCGAGCGTTTCTTACCTCCAAACTGCCATATCTCGCGAACGGATTGACCAATCCGCAAAATTTCTGTTGCATCTGAAAGTAGAAACTCGCCCGATTACAACGGTGTGCGTACTTTTCCCCTAGGCCGTTCTAGTTATGCTTGTCGAGCATCAGAACTGCGAAAATTTTGAGTTTATCAAGCGTTTCTTGCCTCCAAACTGCCATATCTCGCGAACGGAATGACCAATCCGCAAAATTTCTGTTGCATCTGAAAGTAGAAACTCGCCCGATTACAACGGTGTGCGTACTTTTCCCCTAGGCCGTTCTTGTTATTCGTTTCGAGCATCAGAACCGCGAAAATTTTGTGTTTCTCAAGCGTTTCTTACATCCAAACTGCCATATCTCGCGAACGGATTGACCAATCCGCAAAATTTCTGTTGCATCTGAAAGTAGAAACTCGCCCGATTACAACGGTGTGCGTACTTTTCCCTAGGCCGTTCTAGTTATTCGTTTCGAGCATCAGAACTGCGAAAATTTTGAGTTTCTCGAGCGTTTCTTACATCCAAACTGCCATATCTCGCGAACGGACTGACCAATCCGCAAAATTTCTGTTGCATCTGAAAGTAGAAATTCGCCCGATTACAACTGTATGCGTACTTTTCCCCTAGCCCGTTCTAGTTATTCGTTTCGAGCAACAGAACTGCGAAAATTTTGAGTTTCTCAAGCGTTGCTTACCTCCAAACTGCCATATCTCGCGAACGGATTGACCAATCCGCAAAATTTCTGTTGCATCTGAAAGTAGAAACTCGCCCGATTACAACGGTGTGCGTACTTTTCCCCTAGGCCGTTCTAGTTATGCTTGTCGAGCATCAGAACTGCGAAAATTTTGAGTTTCTCGAGCGTTTCTTACCTCCAAACTGCCATATCTCGCGAACGGATTGACCAATCCGCAAAATTTCTGTTGCATCTGAAAGTAGAAACTCGCCCGATTACAACGGTGTGCGTACTTTTCCCCTACGCCGTTCTAGTTATGCTTGTCGAGCATCAGAACTGCGAAAATTTTGAGTTTCTCGAGCGTTTCTTACCTCCAAACTGCCATATCTCGCGAACGGATTGACCAATCCGCAAAATTTCTGTTGCATCTGAAAGTAGAAACTCGCCCGATTACAACACTATGCGTACTTTTTCCCTAGGCCGTTCTAGTTATACGTTTCGAGCATCAGAACTGCGAAAATTTTGAGTTTCTCAAGCGTTTCTTACTTCCAAACTGCCATATCTCGCGAACGGATTGACCAACCCGCAAAATTTCTGTTGCATCTGAAGGTAGAAACTCGCCCGATTACAACGGTATGCGTACTTTTCCCCTAGGCCGTTCTAGTTATTCGTTTCGAGCATCAGAACTGCGAAAATTTTGAGTTTCTCAAGCGTTTCGTACCTCCAAACTGCCATATCTCGCGAACGGATTGAGCAATCCGCAAATTTCTGTTGCATCTGAAAGTAGAAACTCGCCCGATTACAACACTATGCGTACTTTTCCCCTAGGCCGTTCTAGTTATTCGTTTCGAGCAACAGAACTGCGAAAATTTTGAGTTTCTCAAGCGTTTCTTACTTCCAAACTGCCATATCTCGCGAACGGATTGACCAATCCGCAAAATTTCTGTTGCATCTGAAGGTAGAAACTCGCCCGATTACAACGGTATGCGTACTTTTCCCCTAGGCCGTTCTAGTTATGCTTGTCGAGCATCAGAACCGCGAAAATTTTGTTTCTTAAGCGTTTCTTACATCCAAACTGCCATATCTCGCGAACGGATTGACCAATCCGCAAAATTTCTGTTGCATCTGAAAGTAGAAACTCGCCCGATTACAACGGTGTGCGTACTTTTCCCCTAGGCCGTTGTAGTTATTCGTTTCGAGCATCAGAACTGCGAAAATTTTGAGTTTCTCGAGCGTTTCTTACATCCAAACTGCCATATCTCGCGAACGGATTGACCAATCCGCAAAATTTCTGTTGCATCTGAAAGTAGAAATTCGCCCGATTACAACTGTATGCGTACTTTTCCCCTAGCCCGTTCTAGTTATTCGTTTCGAGCAACAGAACTGCGAAAATTTGAGTTTCTCAAGCGTTGCTTACCTCCAAACTGCCATATCTCGCGAACGGATTGACCAATCCGCAAATTTCTGTTGCATCTGAAAGTAGAAACTCGCCCGATTACAACGGTGTGCGTACTTTTCCCCTAGGCCGTTCTAGTTATGCTTGTCGAGCATCAGAACTGCGAAAATTTTGAGTTTCTCGAGCGTTTCTTACCTCCAAACTGCCATATCTCGCGAACGGATTGACCAATCCGCAAAATTTCTGTTGCATCTGAAAGTAGAAACTCGCCCGATTACAACGGTGTGCGTACTTTTCCCCTAGGCCGTTCTAGTTATGCTTGTCGAGCATCAGAACTGCGAAAATTTTGAGTTTCTCGAGCGTTTCTTACCTCCAAACTGCCATATCTCGCGAACGGATTGACCAATCCGCAAAATTTCTATTGCATCTGAAAGTAGAAACTCGCCCGATTACAACACTATGCGTACTTTTTCCCTAGGCCCTTCTAGTTATACGTTTCGAGCATCAGAACTGCGAAAATTTTGAGTTTCTCAAGCGTTGCTTACCTCCAAACTGCCATATCTCGCGAACGGATTGACCAATTCGCAAAATTTCTGTTGCATCTGAAAGTAGAAACTCGCCCGATTACAACACTATGAGTACTTCTCCCCTAGGCCGTTCTAGTTATTCGTTTCGAGCATCAGAACTGCGAAAATTTTGAGTTTCTCAAGCGTTTCTTACATCCAAACTGCCATAACTGGCGAACGGATTGACCAATCCGCAAAATTTCTGTTGCATCTGAAAGTAGAAACTCGCCCGATTACAACTGTATGCGTACTTTTCCCCTAGCCCGTTCTAGTTATTCGTTTCGGGCAACAGAACTGCGAAAATTTTGAGTTTTTCAAGCGTTGCTTACCTCCAAACTGCCATATCTCGCGAACGGATTGACCAATCCGCAAAATTTCTATGGCATCTGAAAGTAGAAACTCGCCCGATTACAACGGTATGCGTACTTTTCCCCTAGCCCGTTCTAGTTATTCGTTACGAGCAACAGAACTGCGAAAATTTTGAGTTTCTCAAGCGTTGCTTACCTCCAAACTGCCATATCTCGCGAACGGATTGACCAATCCGCAAAATTTCTATGGCATCTGAAAGTAGAAGCTCGCCCGATTACAACGGTATGCGTACTTTTCCCCTAGCCCGTTCTAGTTATTCGTTACGAGCAACAGAACTGCGAAAATTTTGAGTTTCTCAAGCGTTGCTTACCTCCAAACTGCCATATCTCGCGAACGGATTGACCAATCCGCAAAATTTCTGTTGCATCTGAAAGTAGAAACTCGCCCGATTACAACGGTGTGCGTACTTTTCCCCTAGGCCGTTCTAGTTATTCGTTTCGAGCATCAGAACTGCGAAAATTTTGAGTTTCTCGAGCGTTTCTTACATCCAAACTGCCATATCTCGCGAACGGATGGACCAATCCGCAAAATTTCTGTTGCATCTGAAAGTAGAAATTCGCCCGATTACAAATGTATGCGTACTTTTCCCCTAGCCCGTTCTAGTTATTCGTTTCGAGCATCAGAACTGCGAAAATTTTGAGTTTCTCAAGCGTTTCTTACCTCCAAACTGCCATATCTCGCGAACGGAATGACAAATCCGCAAAATTTCTGTTGCATCTGAAAGTAGAAACTCGCCCGATTACAACGGTATGCGTACTTTTTCCCTAGGCCGTTCTAGTTATTCGTTTCGAGCATCAGAACTGCGAAAATTTTGAGTTTCTCAAGCGTTTCTTACTTCCAAACTGCCATATCTCGCGAACGGATTGACCAACCCGCAAAATTTCTGTTGCATCTGAAGGTAGAAACTCGCCCGATTACAACGGTGTGCGTACTTTTCCCCTAGGCCGTTCTAGTTATTCGTTTCGAGCATCAGAACTGCGAAAATTTTGAGTTTCTCAAGCGTTGCTTACCTCCAAACTGCCATATCTCGCGAACGGATTGACCAATCCGCAAAATTTCTGTTGCATCTGAAAGTAGAAACTCGCCCGATTACAACGGTGTGCGTACTTTTCCCCTAGGCCGTTCTAGTTATGCTTGTCGAGCATCAGAACTGCGAAAATTTTGAGTTTCTCGAGCGTTTCTTACCTCCAAACTGCCATATCTCGCGAACGGATTGACCAATCCGCAAAATTTCTGTTGCATCTGAAAGTAGAAACTCGCCCGATTACAACGGTGTGCGTACTTTTCCCCTAGGCCGTTCTAGTTATGCTTGTCGAGCATCAGAACTGCGAAAATTTTGAGTTTCTCGAGCGTTTCTTACCTCCAAACTGCCATATCTCGCGAACGGATTGACCAATCCGCAAAATTTCTATTGCATCTGAAAGTAGAAACTCGCCCGATTACAACACTATGCGTACTTTTTCCCTAGGCCCTTCTAGTTATACGTTTCGAGCATCAGAACTGCGAAAATTTTGAGTTTCTCAAGCGTTGCTTACCTCCAAACTGCCATATCTCGCGAACGGATTGACCAATTCGCAAAATTTCTGTTGCATCTGAAAGTAGAAACTCGCCCGATTACAACACTATGAGTACTTCTCCCCTAGGCCGTTCTAGTTATTCGTTTCGAGCATCAGAACTGCGAAAATTTTGAGTTTCTCAAGCGTTTCTTACATCCAAACTGCCATAACTGGCGAACGGATTGACCAATCCGCAAAATTTCTGTTGCATCTGAAAGTAGAAACTCGCCCGATTACAACTGTATGCGTACTTTTCCCCTAGCCCGTTCTAGTTATTCGTTTCGGGCAACAGAACTGCGAAAATTTTGAGTTTTTCAAGCGTTGCTTACCTCCAAACTGCCATATCTCGCGAACGGATTGACCAATCCGCAAAATTTCTATGGCATCTGAAAGTAGAAACTCGCCCGATTACAACGGTATGCGTACTTTTCCCCTAGCCCGTTCTAGTTATTCGTTACGAGCAACAGAACTGCGAAAATTTTGAGTTTCTCAAGCGTTGCTTACCTCCAAACTGCCATATCTCGCGAACGGATTGACCAATCCGCAAAATTTCTATGGCATCTGAAAGTAGAAGCTCGCCCGATTACAACGGTATGCGTACTTTTCCCCTAGCCCGTTCTAGTTATTCGTTACGAGCAACAGAACTGCGAAAATTTTGAGTTTCTCAAGCGTTGCTTACCTCCAAACTGCCATATCTCGCGAACGGATTGACCAATCCGCAAAATTTCTGTTGCATCTGAAAGTAGAAACTCGCCCGATTACAACGGTGTGCGTACTTTTCCCCTAGGCCGTTCTAGTTATTCGTTTCGAGCATCAGAACTGCGAAAATTTTGAGTTTCTCGAGCGTTTCTTACATCCAAACTGCCATATCTCGCGAACGGATGGACCAATCCGCAAAATTTCTGTTGCATCTGAAAGTAGAAATTCGCCCGATTACAAATGTATGCGTACTTTTCCCCTAGCCCGTTCTAGTTATTCGTTTCGAGCATCAGAACTGCGAAAATTTTGAGTTTCTCAAGCGTTTCTTACCTCCAAACTGCCATATCTCGCGAACGGAATGACAAATCCGCAAAATTTCTGTTGCATCTGAAAGTAGAAACTCGCCCGATTACAACGGTATGCGTACTTTTTCCCTAGGCCGTTCTAGTTATTCGTTTCGAGCATCAGAACTGCGAAAATTTTGAGTTTCTCAAGCGTTTCTTACTTCCAAACTGCCATATCTCGCGAACGGATTGACCAACCCGCAAAATTTCTGTTGCATCTGAAGGTAGAAACTCGCCCGATTACAACGGTGTGCGTACTTTTCCCCTAGGCCGTTCTAGTTATTCGTTTCGAGCATCAGAACTGCGAAAATTTTGAGTTTCTCAAGCGTTGCTTACCTCCAAACTGCCATATCTCGCGAACGGATTGACCAATCCGCAAAATTTCAGTTGCATCTGAAAGTAGAAACTCGCCCGATTACAACGGTGTGCGTACTTTTCCCCTAGGCTGTTCTAGTTATGCTTGTCGAGCAGCAGAACTCGAAAATTTTGAGTTTCTCGAGCGTTTCTTACCTCCAAACTGCCATATCTCGCGAACGGATTGACCAATCCGCAAAATTTCTGTTGCATCTGAAAGTAGAAACTCGCCCGATTACAACGGTGTGCGTACTTTTCCCCTAGGCCGTTCTGGTTATGCTTGTCGAGCATCAGAACTGCGAAAATTTTGAGTTTTTCAAGCGTTGCTTACCTCCAAACTGCCATATCTCGCGAACGGATTGTCCAATCCGCAAAATTTCTGTTGCATCTGAAAGTAGAAACTCGCCCGATTACAACGGTGTGCGTACTTTTCCCCTAGGCCGTTCTAGTTATGCTTGTCGAGCATCAGAACTGCGAAAATTTTGAGTTTCTCGAGCGTTTCTTACCTCCAAACTGCCATATCTCGCGAACGGATTGACCAATCCGCAAAATTTCTGTTGCATCTGAAAGTAGAAACTCGCCCGATTACAACACTATGCGTACTTTTCCCCTAGGCCGTTCTAGTTATTCGTTTCGAGCATCAGAACTGCGAAAATTTTGAGTTTCTCAAGCGTTTCTTACTTCCAAACTGCCATATCTCGCGAACGGATTGACCAATTCGCAAAATTTCTGTTGCATCTGAAAGTAGAAACTCGCCCGATTACAACACTATGAGTACTTTTCCCCTAGGCTGTTCTAGTTATGCTTGTCGAGCATCAGAACTGCGAAAATTTTGAGTTTCTCGAGCGTTTCTTACCTCCAAACTGCCATATCTCGCGAACGGATTGACCAATCCGCAAAATTTCTGTTGCATCTGAAAGTAGAAACTCGCCCGATTACAACGGTATGCGTACTTTTCCCCTAGCCCGTTCTAGTTATTCGTTTCGGGCAACAGAACTGCGAAAATTTTGAGTTTTTCAAGCGTTGCTTACCTCCAAACTGCCATATCTCGCGAACGGATTGACCAATCCGCAAAATTTCTGTTGCATCTGAAAGTAGATACTCGCCCGATTACAACGGTATGAGTACTTTTCCCCTGGGCCATTCTAGTTATTCGTTTCGAGCATCAGAACTGTGCAAATTTTGAGTTTCTCAACCGTTTCTTACCTCCAAACTGCCATATCTCGCGAACGGATAGACCAATCCGCAAAATTTCTGCTGCATCTGAAAGTAGAAACTCGCCCAATTGAAACGGTATGTGTGCTTTTCCCCTGGGCCATTCTAGTTATTCGTTTCGAGCATCAGAACTGTGCAAATTTTGAGTTTCTCAACCGTTTCTTACCTCCAAACTGCCATATCTCGCGAACGGATTGACCAATCCGCAAAATTTCTGTTGCATCTGAAAGTAGAAACTCGCCCGATTACAACGGTGTGCGTACTTTTCCCCTAGGCCGTTCTTGTTATTCGTTTCGAGCATCAGAAGCGCGAAAATTTTGAGTTTCTCAAGCGTTTCTTGCATCCAAACTGCCATATCTCGCGAACGGATTGACCAATCCGCAAAATTTCTGTTGCATCTGAAAGTAGAAACTCGCCCGATTACAACGGTATGCGTACTTTTCCCCTAGCCCGTTCTAGTTATTCGTTTCGAGCAATAGAACTGCGAAAATTTTGAGTTTCTCAAGCGTTGCTTACCTCCAAACTGCCATATCTCGCGAACGGATTGACCAATCCGCAAAATTTCTGTTGCATCTGAAAGTAGAAACTCGCCCGATTACAACGGTGTGCGTACTTTTCCCCTAGGCAGTTCTAGTTATGCTTGTCGAGCATCAGAACTGCGAAAATTTTGAGTTTCTCGAGCGTTTCTTACCTCCAAACTGCCATATCTCGCGAACGGATTGACCAATCCGCAAAATTTCTGTTGCATCTGAAAGTAGATACTCGCCCGATTACAACGGTATGAGTACTTTTCCCCTGGGCCATTCTAGTTATTCGTTTCGAGCATCAGAACTGTGCAAATTTTGAGTTTCTCAACCGTTTCTTACCTCCAAACTGCCATATCTCGCGAACGGATAGACCAATCCGCAAAATTTCTGCTGCATCTGAAAGTAGAAACTCGCCCAATTGAAACGGTATGTGTGCTTTTCCCCTGGGCCATTCTAGTTATTCGTTTCGAGCATCAGAACTGTGCAAATTTTGAGTTTCTCAACCGTTTCTTACCTCCAAACTGCCATATCTCGCGAACGGATTGACCAATCCGCAAAATTTCTGTTGCATCTGAAAGTAGAAACTCGCCCGATTTCAGCGGTGTGCGAACTTTTCCCCTAGGCCGTTCTTGTTATTAGTTTCGAGCATCAGAAGCGCGAAAATTTTGAGTTTCTCAAGCGTTTCTTACATCCAAACTGCCATATCTCGCGAACGGATTGATCAATCCGCAAAATTTCTGTTGCATCTGAAAGTAGAAACTCGCCCGATTACAACTGTATGCGTACTTTTCCCCTAGGCCGTTCTAGTTATGCTTGTCGAGCATCAGAACTGCGAAAATTTTGAGTTTCTCGAGCGTTTCTTACCTCCAAACTGCCATATCTCGCGAACGGATTGACCAATCCGCAAAATTTCTGTTGCATCTGAAAGTAGATACTCGCCCGATTACAACGGTATGAGTACTTTTCCCCTGGGCCATTCTAGTTATTCGTTTCGAGCATCAGAACTGCGAAAATTTTGAGTTTCTCAAGCGTTTCGCACCTCCAGACTGCCATATCTCGCGAACGGATTGACCAATCCGCAAAATTTCTGTTGCATCTGAAAGTAGAAACTCACCCGATTACAACTGTATGCGTACTTTTCCCCTAGGCCGTTCTAGTTATGCTTGTCGAGCATCAGAACTGCGAAAATTTTGAGTTTCTCGAGCGTTTCTTACCTCCAAACTGCCATATCTCGCGAACGGATTGACCAATCCGCAAAATTTCTGTTGCATCTGAAAGTAGATACTCGCCCGATTACAACGGTATGAGTACTTTTCCCCTGGGCCATTCTAGTTATTCTTTTCGAGCATCAGAACTGTGCAAATTTTGAGTTTCTCAACCGTTTCTTACCTCCAAACTGCCATATCTCGCGAACGGATTTTCCAATCCGCAAAATTTCTGTTGCATCTGAAATTAGAAACTCGCCCGATTACAACACTATGCTTACTTTTCCCCTAGGCCGTTCTAGTTATTCGTTTCGAGCATCAGAACTGCGAAAATTTTGAGTTTCTCAAGCGTTTCTTACTTCCAAACTGCCATATCTCGCGAACGGATTGACCAATCCGCAAAATTTCTGTTGCATCTGAAGGTAGAAACTCGCCCGATTACAACGGTATGCGTACTTTTCCCCTAGGCCGTTCTAGTTATTCGTTTCGAGCATCAGAACTGCGAAAATTTTGAGTTTCTCAAGCGTTTCGTACCTCCAAACTGCCATATCTCGCGAACGGATTGACCAATCCGCAAAATTTCTGTTGCATCTGAAAGTAGAAACTCGCCCGATTACAACTGTATGCGTACTTTTCCCCTAGGCCGTTCTAGTTATACTTGGCGAGCATCAGAACTGCGAAAATTTTGAGTTTCTCGAGCGTTTCTTACCTCCAAACTGCCATATCTCGCGAACGGATGGACCAATCCGCAAAATTTCTATTGCATCTGAAAGTAGATACTCGCCCGATTACAACGGTATGAGTACTTTTCCCCTGGGCCATTCTAGTTATTCGTTTCGAGCATCAGAACTGCGAAAATTTTGAGTTTCTCAAGCGTTTCGTACCTCCAAACTGCCATATCTCGCGAACGGATTGACCAATCCGCAAAATTTCTGTTGCATCTGAAAGTAGAAACTCGCCCGATTACAACTGTATGCGTACTTTTCCCCTAGGCCGTTCTAGTCATGCTTGTCGAGCATCAGAACTACGAAAATTTTGAGTTTCTCGAGCGTTTCTTACCTCCAAACTGCCATATCTCGCGAACGGATTGACCAATCCGCAAAATTTCTGTTGCATCTGAAAGTAGAAACTCGCCCAATTGAAACGGTATGTGTGCTTTTCCCCTGGGCCATTCTAGTTATTCGTTTCGTGCATCAGAACTGTGCAAATCTTGAGTTTCTCAACCGTTTCTTACCTCCAAACTGCCATATCTCGCGAACGGATTTTCCAATCCGCAAAAATTTCTGTTGCATCTGAAAGTAGAAACTCGTCCGATTACAACGGTATGCGTACTTTTCCCCTTGGCCGTTATAGTTATTCGTTTCGAGCATCAGAACTGCGAAAATTTTGAGTTTCTCAAGCGTTTCGTACCTCCAAACTGCCATATCTCGCGAACGGATTGACCAATCCGCAAAATTTCTGATGCATCTGAAAGTAGAAACTCGCCCGATTACAACGGTATGCGTACGTTTCCCCTAGGCCGTTCTGGTTATTCGTTTCGAGCATCAGAACTGTGAAAATTTTGAGTTTCTCAACCGTTTCTTACCTCCGAACTGCCATATCTCGCGAACGAATTGACCAGTCCGCAAGATTTCTCTTGCACCTGAAAGTAGAAACTCGCCCGATTACAACGGTGTGCGTACTTTTCCCCTAGGCCGTTCTAGTTATGCTTGTCGAGCATCAGAACTGCGAAAATTTTGAGTTTCTCGAGCGTTTCTTACCTCCAAACTGCCATATCTCGCGAACGTATTGACCAATCCGCAAAATTTCTGTTGCATCTGTAAGTAGATACTCGCCCGATTACAACGGTATGAGTACTTTTCCCCTGGGCCATTCTAGTTATTCGTTTCGAGCATCAGAACTGCGAAAATTTTGAGTTTCTCAAGCGTTTCTTACCTCCAAACTGCCATATCTCGCGAACGGATTGACCAATCCGCAAAATTTCTGTTGCATCTGAAAGTAGAAACTCGCCCGATTACAACGGTGTGCGTACTTTTCCCCTAGGCCGTTCTAGTTATGCTTGTCGAGCATCAGAACTGCGAAAATTTTGAGTTTCTCGAGCGTTTCTTACCTCCAAACTGCCATATCTGGCGAATGGATTGACCAATCCGGAAAATTTCTGTTGCATCTGAAAGTAGAAACTCGCCCGATTACAACGGTATGCGTACTTTTCCCCTAGGCCATTCTAGTTATTCGTTTCGAGCATCAGAACTGCGAAAATTTTGAGTTTCTCAAGCGTTGCTTGCATCCAAACTGCCATATCTCGCGAACGGATTGACCAATCCGCAAAATTTCTGTTGCATCTGAAAGTAGAAACTCGCCCGATTACAACGGTGTGCGTACTTTTCCCCTAGGCCGTTCTTCTTATTCGTTTCGAGCATCAGAACCGCGAAAAGTTTGAGTTTCTCAAGCGTTTCCTACATCCAAACTGCCATATCTCGCGAACGGATTGACCAATCCGCAAAATTTCTGTTGCATCTGAAAGTAGAAACTCGCCCGATTACAACGGTATGCGTACTTTTCCCCTAGCCCGTTCTAGTTATTCGTTTCGAGCAACAGAACTGCGAAAATTTTGAGTTTCTCAAGCGTTGCTTACCTCCAAACTGCCATATCTCGCGAACGGATTGACCAATCCGCAAAATTTCTGTTGCATCTGAAAGTAGAAACTCGCCCGATTACCACGGTGTGCGTACTTTTCCCCTAGGCCGTTCTAGTTATGCTTGTCGAGCATCAGAACGGCGAAAATTTTGAGTTTCTCGAGCGTTTCTTACCTCCAAACTGCCATATCTCGCGAACGGATTGACCAATCCGCAAAATTTCTGTTGCATCTGAAAGTAGAAACTCGCCCGATTACAACTGTATGCGTACTTTTCCCCTATCCCGTTCTAGTTATTCGTTTCGAGCAACAGAACTGCGAAAATTTTGAGTTTCTCAAGCGTTGCTTACATCCAAACTGCCATATCTCGCGAACGCATTGACCAATCCGCAAAATTTCTGTTGCATCTGAAAGTAGAAACTCGCCCGATTACAACGGTGTGCGTACTTTTCCCCTAGGCCGTTCTAGTTATGCTTGTCGAGCATCAGAACTGCGAAAATTTTGAGTTTCTCGAGCGTTTCTTACCTCCAAACTGCCATATCTCGCGAACGGATTGACCAATCCGCAAAATTTCTGTTGCATCTGAAAGTAGAAACTCGCCCGATTACAACGGTGTGCGTACTTTTCCCCTAGGCCGTTCTTGTTATTCGTTTCGAGCATCAGAAGCGCGAAAATTTTGAGTTTCTCAAGCGTTTCTTGCATCCAAACTGCCATATCTCGCGAACGGATTGACCAATCCGCAAAATTTCTGTTGCATCTGAAAGTAGAAACTCGCCCGATTACAACGGTATGCGTACTTTTCCCCTAGCCCGTTCTAGTTATTCGTTTCGAGCAATAGAACTGCGAAAATTTTGAGTTTCTCAAGCGTTGCTTACCTCCAAACTGCCATATCTCGCGAACGGATTGACCAATCCGCAAAATTTCTGTTGCATCTGAAAGTAGAAACTCGCCCGATTACAACGGTGTGCGTAATTTTCCCCTAGGCAGTTCTAGTTATGCTTGTCGAGCATCAGAACTGCGAAAATTTTGAGTTTCTCGAGCGTTTCTTACCTCCAAACTGCCATATCTCGCGAACGGATTGACCAATCCGCAAAATTTCTGTTGCATCTGAAAGTAGATACTCGCCCGATTACAACGGTATGAGTACTTTTCCCCTGGGCCATTCTAGTTATTCGTTTCGAGCATCAGAACTGTGCAAATTTTGAGTTTCTCAACCGTTTCTTACCTCCAAACTGCCATATCTCGCGAACGGATAGACCAATCCGCAAAATTTCTGCTGCATCTGAAAGTAGAAACTCGCCCGATTACAACGGTGTGCGTACTTTTCCCCTAGGCCGTTCTTGTTATTCGTTTCGAGCATCAGAAGCGCGAAAATTTTGAGTTTCTCAAGCGTTTCTTGCATCCAAACTGCCATATCTCGCGAACGGATTGACCAATCCGCAAAATTTCTGTTGCATCTGAAAGTAGAAACTCGCCCGATTACAACGGTATGCGTACTTTTCCCCTAGCCCGTTCTAGTTATGCTTGTCGAGCATCAGAACTGCGAAAATTTTGAGTTTCTCGAGCGTTTCTTACCTCCAAACTGCCATATCTCGCGAACGGATTGACCAATCCGCAAAATTTCTGTTGCATCTGAAAGTAGATACTCGCCCGATTACAACGGTATGAGTACTTTTCCCCTGGGCCATTCTAGTTATTCGTTTCGAGCATCAGAACTGCGAAAATTTTGAGTTTCTCAAGCGTTTCGCACCTCCAGACTGCCATATCTCGCGAACGGATTGACCAATCCGCAAAATTTCTGTTGCATCTGAAAGTAGAAACTCACCCGATTACAACTGTATGCGTACTTTTCCCCTAGGCCGTTCTAGTTATGCTTGTCGAGCATCAGAACTGCGAAAATTTTGAGTTTCTCGAGCGTTTCTTACCTCCAAACTGCCATATCTCGCGAACGGATTGACAAATCCGCAAAATTTCTGTTGCATCTGAAAGTAGATACTCGCCCGATTACAACGGTATGAGTACTTTTCCCCTGGGCCATTCTAGTTATTCTTTTCGAGCATCAGAACTGTGCAAATTTTGAGTTTCTCAACCGTTTCTTACCTCCAAACTGCCATATCTCGCGAACGGATTTTCCAATCCGCAAAATTTCTGTTGCATCTGAAATTAGAAACTCGCCCGATTACAACACTATGCTTACTTTTCCCCTAGGCCGTTCTAGTTATTCGTTTCGAGCATCAGAACTGCGAAAATTTTGAGTTTCTCAAGCGTTTCTTACTTCCAAACTGCCATATCTCGCGAACGGATTGACCAATCCGCAAAATTTCTGTTGCATCTGAAGGTAGAAACTCGCCCGATTACAACGGTATGCGTACTTTTCCCCTAGGCCGTTCTAGTTATTCGTTTCGAGCATCAGAACTGCGAAAATTTTGAGTTTCTCAAGCGTTTCGTACCTCCAAACTGCCATATCTCGCGAACGGATTGACCAATCCGCAAAATTTCTGTTGCATCTGAAAGTAGAAACTCGCCCGATTACAACTGTATGCGTACTTTTCCCCTAGGCCGTTCTAGTTATACTTGGCGAGCATCAGAACTGCGAAAATTTTGAGTTTCTCGAGCGTTTCTTACCTCCAAACTGCCATATCTCGCGAACGGATTGACCAATCCGCAAAATTTCTATTGCATCTGAAAGTAGATACTCGCCCGATTACAACGGTATGAGTACTTTTCCCCTGGGCCATTCTAGTTATTCGTTTCGAGCATCAGAACTGCGAAAATTTTGAGTTTCTCAAGCGTTTCGCACCTCCAGACTGCCATATCTCGCGAACGGATTGACCAATCCGCAAAATTTCTGTTGCATCTGAAAGTAGAAACTCACCCGATTACAACTGTATGCGTACTTTTCCCCTAGGCCGTTCTAGTTATGCTTGTCGAGCTTCAGAACTGCGAAAATTTTGAGTTTCTCGAGCGTTTCTTACCTCCAAACTGCCATATCTCGCGAACGGATTGACCAATCCGCAAAATTTCTGTTGCATCTGAAAGTAGATACTCGCCCGATTACAACGGTATGAGTACTTTTCCCCTGGGCCATTCTAGTTATTCTTTTCGAGCATCAGAACTGTGCAAATTTTGAGTTTCTCAACCGTTTCTTACCTCCAAACTGCCATATCTCGCGAACGGATTTTCCAATCCGCAAAATTTCTGTTGCATCTGAAATTAGAAACTCGCCCGATTACAACACTATGCTTACTTTTCCCCTAGGCCGTTCTAGTTATTCGTTTCGAGCATCAGAACTGCGAAAATTTTGAGTTTCTCAAGCGTTTCTTACTTCCAAACTGCCATATCTCGCGAACGGATTGACCAATCCGCAAAATTTCTGTTGCATCTGAAGGTAGAAACTCGCCCGATTACAACGGTATGCGTACTTTTCCCCTAGGCCGTTCTAGTTATTCGTTTCGAGCATCAGAACTGCGAAAATTTTGAGTTTCTCAAGCGTTTCGTACCTCCAAACTGCCATATCTCGCGAACGGATTGACCAATCCGCAAAATTTCTGTTGCATCTGAAAGTAGAAACTCGCCCGATTACAACTGTATGCGTACTTTTCCCCTAGGCCGTTCTAGTTATACTTGGCGAGCATCAGAACTGCGAAAATTTTGAGTTTCTCGAGCGTTTCTTACCTCCAAACTGCCATATCTCGCGAACGGATTGACCAATCCGCAAAATTTCTATTGCATCTGAAAGTAGATACTCGCCCGATTACAACGGTATGAGTACTTTTCCCCTGGGCCATTCTAGTTATTCGTTTCGAGCATCAGAACTGCGAAAATTTTGAGTTTCTCAAGCGTTTCGTACCTCCAAACTGCCATATCTCGCGAACGGATTGACCAATCCGCAAAATTTCTGTTGCATCTGAAAGTAGAAACTCGCCCGATTACAACTGTATGCGTACTTTTCCCCTAGGCCGTTCTAGTCATGCTTGTCGAGCATCAGAACTACGAAAATTTTGAGTTTCTCGAGCGTTTCTTACCTCCAAACTGCCATATCTCGCGAACGGATTGACCAATCCGCAAAATTTCTGTTGCATCTGAAAGTAGAAACTCGCCCAATTGAAACGGTATGTGTGCTTTTCCCCTGGGCCATTCTAGTTATTCGTTTCGTGCATCAGAACTGTGCAAATCTTGAGTTTCTCAACCGTTTCTTACCTCCAAACTGCCATATCTCGCGAACGGATTTTCCAATCCGCAAAAATTTCTGTTGCATCTGAAAGTAGAAACTCGTCCGATTACAACGGTATGCGTACTTTTCCCCTTGGCCGTTATAGTTATTCGTTTCGAGCATCAGAACTGCGAAAATTTTGAGTTTCTCAAGCGTTTCGTACCTCCAAACTGCCATATCTCGCGAACGGATTGACCAATCCGCAAAATTTCTGATGCATCTGAAAGTAGAAACTCGCCCGATTACAACGGTATGCGTACGTTTCCCCTAGGCCGTTCTGGTTATTCGTTTCGAGCATCAGAACTGTGAAAATTTTGAGTTTCTCAACCGTTTCTTACCTCCGAACTGCCATATCTCGCGAACGAATTGACCAGTCCGCAAGATTTCTCTTGCATCTGAAAGTAGAAACTCGCCCGATTACAACGGTGTGCGTACTTTTCCCCTAGGCCGTTCTAGTTATGCTTGTCGAGCATCAGAACTGCGAAAATTTTGAGTTTCTCGAGCGTTTCTTACCTCCAAACTGCCATATCTCGCGAATGGATTGACCAATCCGGAAAATTTCTGTTGCATCTGAAAGTAGAAACTCGCCCGATTACAACGGTATGCGTACTTTTCCCCTAGGCCATTCTAGTTATTCGTTTCGAGCATCAGAACTGCGAAAATTTTGAGTTTCTCAAGCGTTGCTTACCTCCAAACTGCCATATCTCGCGAACGGATTGACCAATCCGCAAAATTTCTGTTGCATCTGAAAGTAGAAACTCGCCCGATTACAACGGTGTGCGTACTTTTCCCCTAGGCCGTTCTTCTTATTCGTTTCGAGCAACAGAACCGCGAAAAGTTTGAGTTTCTCAAGCGTTTCCTACATCCAAACTGCCATATCTCGCGAACGGATTGACCAATCCGCAAAATTTCTGTTGCATCTGAAAGTAGAAACTCGCCCGATTACAACGGTATGCGTACTTTTCCCCTAGCCCGTTCTAGTTATTCGTTTCGAGCAACAGAACTGCGAAAATTTTGAGTTTCTCAAGCGTTGCTTACCTCCAAACTGCCATATCTCGCGAACGGATTGACCAATCCGCAAAATTTCTGTTGCATCTGAAAGTAGAAACTCGCCCGATTACCACGGTGTGCGTACTTTTCCCCTAGGCCGTTCTAGTTATGCTTGTCGAGCATCAGAACGGCGAAAATTTTGAGTTTCTCGAGCGTTTCTTACCTCCAAACTGCCATATCTCGCGAACGGATTGACCAATCCGTAAAATTTCTGTTGCATCTGAAAGTAGAAACTCGCCCGATTACAACTGTATGCGTACTTTTCCCCTATCCCGTTCTAGTTATTCGTTTCGAGCAACAGAACTGCGAAAATTTTGAGTTTCTCAAGCGTTGCTTACATCCAAACTGCCATATCTCGCGAACGCATTGACCAATCCGCAAAATTTCTGTTGCATCTGAAAGTAGAAACTCGCCCGATTACAACGGTGTGCGTACTTTTCCCCTAGGCCGTTCTAGTTATGCTTGTCGAGCATCAGAACTGCGAAAATTTTGAGTTTCTCGAGCGTTTCTTACCTCCAAACTGCCATATCTCGCGAACGGATTGACCAATCCGCAAAATTTCTGTTGCATCTGAAAGTAGAAACTCGCCCGATTACAACACTATGCGTACTTTTCCCCTAGGCCGTTCTAGTTATTCGTTTCGAGCATCAGAACTGCGAAAATTTTGAGTTTCTCAAGCGTTTCTTACTTCCAAACTGCCATATCTCGCGAACGGATTGACCAATCCGCAAAATTTCTGTTGCATCTGAAGGTAGAAACTCGCCCGATTACAACGGTATGGGTACTTTTCCCCTAGGCCGTTCTTGTTATTCGTTTCGAGCATCAGAACTGCGAAAATTTTGAGTTTCTCAAGCGTTTCTCACCTACAAACTGCCATATCTCGCGAGCGGATTGACCAATCCGCAAAATTTCTGATGCATCTGAAAGTAGAAACTCGCCCTATTACAACTTTATGCGTACTTTTCCCCTAGCCCGTTCTAGTTATTCGTTTCGAGCAACAGAACTGCGAAAATTTTGAGTTTCTCAAGCGTTGCTTACCTCCAAACTGCCATATCTCGCGAACGGATTGACCAATCCGCAAAATTTCTGTTGCATCTGAAAGTAGAAACTCGCCCGATTACAACGGTGTGCGTACTTTTCCCCTAGGCCGTTCTTGTTATTCGTTTCGAGCATCAGAACCGCGAAAATTTTGAGTTTCTCAAACGTTTCTTACCTCCAAACTGCCATATCTCGCGAGCGGATTGACCAATCCGCAAAATTTCTGTTGCATCTGAAAGTAGAAACTCGCCCGATTACAACGGTATGCGTACTTTTCCCCTAAACCGTTCTAGTTATTCGTTTCGAGCAACAGAACTGCGAAAATTTTGAGTTTCTCAAGCGTTGCTTACCTCCAAACTGCCATATCTCGCGAACGGATTGACCAATCCGCAAAATTTCTGTTGCATCTGAAAGTAGAAACTCGCCCGATTACAACGGTGTGCGTACTTTTCCCCTAGGCCGTTCTAGTTATGCTTGTCGAGCATCAGAACTGCGAAAATTTTGAGTTTCTCGAGCGTTTCTTACCTCCAAACTGCCATATCTCGCGAACGGATTGACCAATCCGCAAAATTTCTGTTGCATCTGAAAGTAGAAACTCGCCCGATTACAACGGTGTGCGTACTTTTCCCCTAGGCCGTTCTTGTTATTCGTTTCGAGCATCAGAACCGCGAAAATTTTGAGTTTCTCAAACGTTTCTTACCTCCAAACTGCCATATCTCGCGAGCGGATTGACCAATCCGCAAAATTTCTGTTGCATCTGAAAGTAGAAACTCGCCCGATTACAACGGTATGCGTACTTTTCCCCTAAACCGTTCTAGTTATTCGTTTCGAGCAACAGAACTGCGAAAATTTTGAGTTTCTCAAGCGTTGCTTACCTCCAAACTGCCATATCTCGCGAACGGATTGACCAATCCGCAAAATTTCTGTTGCATCTGAAAGTAGAAACTCGCCCGATTACAACGGTGTGCGTACTTTTCCCCTAGGCCGTTCTAGTTATGCTTGTCGAGCATCAGAACTGCGAAAATTTTGAGTTTCTCGAGCGTTTCTTACCTCCAAACTGCCATATCTCGCGAACGGATTGACCAATCCGCAAAATTTCTGTTGCATCTGAAAGTAGATACTCGCCCGATTACAACGGTATGTGTGCTTTTCCCCTGGGCCATTCTAGTTATTCGTTTCGAGCATCAGAACTGTGCAAATTTAGAGTTTCTCAACCGTTTCTTACCTCCAAACTGCCATATATCGCGAACGGATTTTCCAATCCGCAAAATTTCTGTTGCATCTGAAAGTAGAAACTCGCCCGATTACAACGGTATGCGTACTTTTCCCCTAGCCCGTTCTAGTTATTCGTTTCGAGCAACAGAACTGCGAAAATTTTGAGTTTCTCAAGCGTTTCTCACCTACAAACTGCCGCATCTCGCGAACGGATTGTCCAATCCGCAAAATTTCTGATGCATCTGAAAGTAGAAACTCGCCCGATTACAACTGTATGCGTACTTTTCCCCTAGGCCGTTCTGGTTATTCGTTTCGAGCATCAGAACTGTGAAAATTTTGAGTTTCTCAACCGTTTCTTACCTCCGAACTGCCATATCTCGCGAACGGATTGACCAATCCGCAAAATTTCTGTTGCATCTGAAAGTAGAAACTCGCCCGATTACAACGGTGTGCGTACTTTTCCCCTAGGCCGTTCTAGTTATGCTTGTCGAGCATCAGAACTGCGAAAATTTTGAGTTTCACGAGCGTTTCTTACCTCCAAACTGCCATATCTCGCGAACGGATTGACCAATCCGCAAAATTTCTGTTGCATCTGAAAGTAGAAACTCGCCCGATTACAACGGTATGCGTACTTTTCCCCTAAACCGTTCTAGTTATTCGTTTCGAGCAACAGAACTGCGAAAATTTTGAGTTTCTCAAGCGTTGCTTACCTCCAAACTGCCATATCTCGCGAACGGATTGACCTTTGGCGGCGCTAATAAGAAGATGTTTGAGATAGGAGAGAACGGAAATAGGAAAAGGAGTGGGGATAAGCGTTTCATCCCGGGCCTGCTAGTGGACTCGTCAGTAAGGCATCCTAGCAGGCCCTGCCTTATACGCAGGGACATTGGAAGATCGGTAAGAGGTCGTATATATAGCGATCGGAGCAGGTACGGGAACTTGCGGGAAACGGTTGATGGTGAGTTTCCCTCTGGTGGCAAGCGTGGGTAGTGCCGCCACATAACCCCCTTGCCAGTGGTAAACGATACTTTGAAGTTCCGTCCTGATGTCCCAGTGGCGTAGCTATTTGTTCCGTTGTTCGGTGGCACAACAGGCACAGGAGGAGGTTGTCCAGAGCGGTGGAAGGGAAGAATGCTTCTTTTTCGTAGTAAGGCCCAGCTGCTGTCGATTGCGGAATACGCGTGGCGAGCATCGTTTGCTCAAGCCGCGTTTTCGCTTGTTGTCCGACGTTGATGCGTGCGCGTACCAGTATTTATGAAACGCATCGGTGTGGTCGGTGAATAATGTCGACACAAGCTGCCTGCTGTCCTCCTGGGGTTGATCCTGATGGTTAGCCGGGAGTATAGCGTTCGTGTCGTCGCTGGCAGGTCGAGGAGTCAACCCTCGGAGAGGGGGATTTACGAAAAATCGGCCTTTACGTTGCGTTCCTTCCATCGTCTTGTGCTGCACCTGTACTGCTGCTGTGCTGTTGTCCAGAAGGTTGCGTTGGTTCTTAGACGGGGTCACCACTTTGGCGGCGCTAATAAGAAGATGTTTGAGATAGGAGAGAACGGAAATAGGAAAAGGAGTGGGGATAAGCGTTTCATCCCGGGCCTGCTAGTGGACTCGTCAGTAAGGCATCCTAGCAGGCCCTGCCTTATACGCCGGGACATTGGAAGATCGGTAAGAGGTCGTATATATAGCGATCGGAGCAGGTACGGGAACTTGCGGGAAACGGTTGATGGTGAGTTTCCCTCTGGTGGCAAGCGTGGGTAGTGCCGCCACAGACCAATCCGCAAAATTTCTGTTGCATCTGAAAGTAGAAACTCGCCCGATTACAACGGTGTGCGTACTTTTCCCCTAGGCCGTTCTAGTTATGCTTGTCGAGCATCAGAACTGCGAAAATTTTGAGTTTCTCAAGCGTTTCGTACCTCCAAACTGCCATATCTCGCGAACGGATTGACCAATCCGCAAAATTTCTGATGCATCTGAAAGTAGAAACTCGCCCGATTAGAACGGTATGCGTACGTTTCCCCTAGGCCGTTCTGGTTATTCGTTTCGAGCATCAGAACTGTGAAAATTTTGAGTTTCTCAACCGTTTCTTACCTCCGAACTGCCATATCTCGCGAACGGATTGACCAATCCGCAAAATTTCTGTTGCATCTGAAAGTAGAAACTCGCCCGATTACAACGGTATGCGTACTTTTCCCCTAGGCCGTTCTAGTTATGCTTGTCGAGCATCAGAACTGCGAAAATTTTGAGTTTCTCGAGCGTTTCTCACCTACAAACTGCCATATCTCGCGAACGGATTGACCAATCCGCAAAATTTCTGTTGCATCTGAAATTAGAAACTCGCCCGATTACAACACTATGCGTACTTTTCCCCTAGGCCGTTCTAGTTATTCGTTTCGAGCATCAGAACTGCGAAAATTTTGAGTTTCTCAAGCGTTTCTTACTTCCAAACTGCCATATCTCGCGAACGGATTGACCAATCCGCAAAATTTCTGTTGCATCTGAAAGTAGAAACTCGCCCGATTACAACGGTATGCGTACTTTTCCCCTAGGCCGTTCTAGTTATGCTTGTCGAGCATCAGAACTGCGAAAATTTTGAGTTTCTCGAGCGTTTCTCACCTACAAACTGCCATATCTCGCGAACGGATAGACCAATCCGCAAAATTTCTGTTGCATCTGAAAGTAGAAACTCGCCCAATTGAAACGGTATGTGTGCTTTTCCCCTGGGCCATTCTAGTTATTCGTTTCGAGCATCAGAACTGTGCAAATTTTGAGTTTCTCAACCGTTTCTTACCTCCAAACTGCCATATCTCGCGAACGGATAGACCAATCCGCAAAATTTCTGTTGCATCTGAAAGTAGAAACTCGCCCAATTGAAACGGTATGTGTGCTTTTCCCCTGGGCCATTCTAGTTATTCGTTTCGAGCATCAGAACTGTGCAAATTTTGAGTTTCTCAACCGTTTCTTACCTCCAAACTGCCATATCTCGCGAACGGATTTTCCAATCCGCAAAATTTCTGTTGCATCTGAAAGTAGAAACTCGTCCGATTACAACGGTATGCGTACTTTTCCCCTAGGCCGTTCTAGTTATTCGTTTCGAGCATCAGAACTGTGAAAATTTTTAGTTTCTCAAGCGTTTCTTACTTCCAAACTGCCATATCTCGCGAACGGTTTGACGAATCCGCAAAATTTCTGTTGCATCTGAAAGTAGAAACTCGCCCGATTACAACTGTATGCGTACTTTTCCCCTAGCCCGTTCTAGTTATTCGTTTCGAGCAACAGAACTGCGAAAATTTTGAATTTCTCAAGCGTTGTTACGTCCAAACTGCCATATCTCGCGAACGGATTGACCAATCCGCAAAATTTCTGTTGCATCTGAAGGTAGAAACTCGCCCGATTACAACGGTATGCGTACTTTTCCCCTAGGCCGTTCTAGTTATTCGTTTCGAGCATCAGAACTGCGAAAATTTTGAGTTTCTCAAGCGTTTCGTACCACCAAACTGCCATATCTCGCGAACGGATTGACCAATCCGCAAAATTTCTGATGCATCTGAAAGTAGAAACTCGCCCGATTACAACGGTATGCGTACGTTTCCCCTAGCCCGTTCTAGTTATTCGTTTCGAGCAACAGAACTGCGAAAATTTTGAGTTTCTCGAGCGTTGCTTACCTCCAAACTGCCATATCTCGCGAACGGATTGACCAATCCGCAAAATTTCTGTTGCATCTGAAAGTAGAAACTCGCCCGATTACAACACTATGCGTACTTTTCCCCTAGGCCGTTCTAGTTATTCGTTTCGAGCATCAGAACTGCGAAAATTTTGAGTTTCTCAAGCGTTTCTTACTTCCAAACTGCCATATCTCGCGAACGGATTGACTAATCCGCAAAATTTCTGTTGCATCTGAAGGTAGAAACTCGCCCGATTACAACGGTATGCGTACTTTTCCCCTAGGCCGTACTTGTTATTCGTTTCGAGCATCAGAACTGCGAAAATTTTGAGTTTCTCAAGCGTTTCTCACCTACAAACTGCCATATCTCGCGAGCGGATTGACCAATCCGCAAAATTTCTGATGCATCTGAAAGTAGAAACTCGCCCAATTGAAACGGTATGTGTGCTTTTCCCCTGGGCCATTCTAGTTATTCGTTTCGAGCATCAGAACTGTGCAAATTTTGAGTTTCTCAACCGTTTCTTACCTCCAAACTGCCATATCTCGCGAACGGATAGACCAATCCGCAAAATTTCTGTTGCATCTGAAAGTAGAAACTCGCCCAATTGAAACGGTATGTGTGCTTTTCCCCTGGGCCATTCTAGTTATTCGTTTCGAGCATCAGAACTGTGCAAATTTTGAGTTTCTCAACCGTTTCTTACCTCCAAACTGCCATATCTCGCGAACGGATTTTCCAATCCGCAAAATTTCTGTTGCATCTGAAAGTAGAAACTCGTCCGATTACAACGGTATGCGTACTTTTCCCCTAGGCCGTTCTAGTTATTCGTTTCGAGCATCAGAACTGTGAAAATTTTTAGTTTCTCAAGCGTTTCTTACTTCCAAACTGCCATATCTCGCGAACGGTTTGACGAATCCGCAAAATTTCTGTTGCATCTGAAAGTAGAAACTCGCCCGATTACAACTGTATGCGTACTTTTCCCCTAGCCCGTTCTAGTTATTCGTTTCGAGCAACAGAACTGCGAAAATTTTGAGTTTCTCAAGCGTTGTTACGTCCAAACTGCCATATCTCGCGAACGGATTGACCAATCCGCAAAATTTCTGTTGCATCTGAAGGTAGAAACTCGCCCGATTACAACGGTATGCGTACTTTTCCCCTAGGCCGTTCTAGTTATTCGTTTCGAGCATCAGAACTGCGAAAATTTTGAGTTTCTCAAGCGTTTCGTACCACCAAACTGCCATATCTCGCGAACGGATTGACCAATCCGCAAAATTTCTGATGCATCTGAAAGTAGAAACTCGCCCGATTACAACGGTATGCGTACGTTTCCCCTAGCCCGTTCTAGTTATTCGTTTCGAGCAACAGAACTGCGAAAATTTTGAGTTTCTCGAGCGTTGCTTACCTCCAAACTGCCATATCTCGCGAACGGATTGACCAATCCGCAAAATTTCTGTTGCATCTGAAAGTAGAAACTCGCCCGATTACAACACTATGCGTACTTTTCCCCTAGGCCGTTCTAGTTATTCGTTTCGAGCATCAGAACTGCGAAAATTTTGAGTTTCTCAAGCGTTTCTTACTTCCAAACTGCCATATCTCGCGAACGGATTGACTAATCCGCAAAATTTCTGTTGCATCTGAAGGTAGAAACTCGCCCGATTACAACGGTATGCGTACTTTTCCCCTAGGCCGTACTTGTTATTCGTTTCGAGCATCAGAACTGCGAAAATTTTGAGTTTCTCAAGCGTTTCTCACCTACAAACTGCCATATCTCGCGAGCGGATTGACCAATCCGCAAAATTTCTGATGCATCTGAAAGTAGAAACTCGCCCTATTACAACTTTATGCGTACTTTTCCCCTAGCCCGTTCTAGTTATTCGTTTCGAGCAACAGAACTGCGAAAATTTTGAGTTTCTCAAGCGTTGCTTACCTCCAAACTGCCATATCTCGCGAACGGATTGACCAATCCGCAAAATTTCTGTTGCATCTGAAAGTAGAAACTCGCCCGATTACAACGGTGTGCGTACTTTTCCCCTAGGCCGTTCTTGTTATTCGTTTCGAGCATCAGAACTGCGAAAATTTTGAGTTTTTCGAGCGTTTCTCACCTACAAACTGCCATATCTCGCGAACGGATAGACCAATCCGCAAAATTTCTGTTGCATCTGAAAGTAGAAACTCGCCCAATTGAAACGGTATGTGTGCTTTTCCCCTGGGCCATTCTAGTTATTCGTTTCGAGCATCAGAACTGTGCAAATTTTGAGATTCTCAACCGTTTCTTACCTCCAAACTGCCATATCTCGCGAACGGATACACCAATCCGCAAAATTTCTGTTGCATCTGAAAGTAGAAACTCGCCCAATTGAAACGGTATGTGTGCTTTTCCCCTGGGCCATTCTAGTTATTCGTTTCGAGCATCAGAACTGTGCAAATTTTGAGTTTCTCAACCGTTTCTTACCTCCAAACTGCCATATCTCGCGAACGGATTTTCCAATCCGCAAAATTTCTGTTGCATCTGAAAGTAGAAACTCGTCCGATTACAACGGTATGCGTACTTTTCCCCTAGGCCGTTCTAGTTATTCGTTTCGAGCATCAGAACTGTGAAAATTTTTAGTTTCTCAAGCGTTTCTTACTTCCAAACTGCCATATCTCGCGAACGGTTTGACGAATCCGCAAAATTTCTGTTGCATCTGAAAGTAGAAACTCGCCCGATTACAACTGTATGCGTACTTTTCCCCTAGCCCGTTCTAGTTATTCGTTTCGAGCAACAGAACTGCGAAAATTTTGAGTTTCTCAAGCGTTTCTCACCTACAAACTGCCGCATCTCGCGAACGGATTGTCCAATCCGCAAAATTTCTGATGCATCTGAAAGTAGAAACTCGCCCGATTACAACTGTATGCGTACTTTTCCCCTAGGCCGTTCTGGTTATTCGTTTCGAGCATCAGAACTGTGAAAATTTTGAGTTTCTCAACCGTTTCTTACCTCCGAACTGCCATATCTCGCGAACGGATTGACCAATCCGCAAAATTTCTGTTGCATCTGAAAGTAGAAACTCGCCCGATTACAACGGTGTGCGTACTTTTCCCCTAGGCCGTTCTAGTTATGCTTGTCGAGCATCAGAACTGCGAAAATTTTGAGTTTCTCGAGCGTTTCTTACCTCCAAACTGCCATATCTCGCGAACGGATTGACCAATCCGCAAAATTTCTGTTGCATCTGAAAGTAGAAACTCGCCCGATTACAACACTATGCGTACTTTTCCCCTAGGCCGTTCTAGTTATTCGTTTCGAGCATCAGAACTGCGAAAATTTTGAGTTTCTCAAGCGTTTCTTACTTCCAAACTGCCATATCTCGCGAACGGATTGACTAATCCGCAAAATTTCTGTTGCATCTGAAGGTAGAAACTCGCCCGATTACAACGGTATGCGTACTTTTCCCCTAGGCCGTACTTGTTATTCGTTTCGAGCATCAGAACTGCGAAAATTTTGAGTTTCTCAAGCGTTTCTCACCTACAAACTGCCATATCTCGCGAGCGGATTGACCAATCCGCAAAATTTCTGATGCATCTGAAAGTAGAAACTCGCCCTATTACAACTTTATGCGTACTTTTCCCCTAGCCCGTTCTAGTTATTCGTTTCGAGCAACAGAACTGCGAAAATTTTGAGTTTCTCAAGCGTTGCTTACCTCCAAACTGCCATATCTCGCGAACGGATTGACCAATCCGCAAAATTTCTGTTGCATCTGAAAGTAGAAACTCGCCCGATTACAACGGTGTGCGTACTTTTCCCCTAGGCCGTTCTTGTTATTCGTTTCTAGCATCAGAACTGCGAAAATTTTGAGTTTTTCGAGCGTTTCTCACCTACAAACTGCCATATCTCGCGAACGGATAGACCAATCCGCAAAATTTCTGTTGCATCTGAAAGTAGAAACTCGCCCAATTGAAACGGTATGTGTGCTTTTCCCCTGGGCCATTCTAGTTATTCGTTTCGAGCATCAGAACTGTGCAAACTTTGAGATTCTCAACCGTTTCTTACCTCCAAACTGCCATATCTCGCGAACGGATACACCAATCCGCAAAATTTCTGTTGCATCTGAAAGTAGAAACTCGCCCAATTGAAACGGTATGTGTGCTTTTCCCCTGGGCCATTCTAGTTATTCGTTTCGAGCATCAGAACTGTGCAAATTTTGAGTTTCTCAACCGTTTCTTACCTCCAAACTGCCATATCTCGCGAACGGATTTTCCAATCCGCAAAATTTCTGTTGCATCTGAAAGTAGAAACTCGTCCGATTACAACGGTATGCGTACTTTTCCCCTAGGCCGTTCTAGTTATTCGTTTCGAGCATCAGAACTGTGAAAATTTTTAGTTTCTCAAGCGTTTCTTACTTCCAAACTGCCATATCTCGCGAACGGTTTGACGAATCCGCAAAATTTCTGTTGCATCTGAAAGTAGAAACTCGCCCGATTACAACTGTATGCGTACTTTTCCCCTAGCCCGTTCTAGTTATTCGTTTCGAGCAACAGAACTGCGAAAATTTTGAGTTTCTCAAGCGTTGTTACGTCCAAACTGCCATATCTCGCGAACGGATTGACCAATCCGCAAAATTTCTGTTGCATCTGAAGGTAGAAACTCGCCCGATTACAACGGTATGCGTACTTTTCCCCTAGGCCGTTCTAGTTATTCATTTCGAGCATCAGAACTGCGAAAATTTTGAGATTCTCAAGCGTTTCGTACCTCCAAACTGCCATATCTCGCGAACGGATTGACCAATCCGCAAAATTTCTGATGCATCTGAAAGTAGAAACTCGCCCGATTACAAAGGTATGCGTACGTTTCCCCTAGCCCGCTCTAGTTATTCGTTTCGAGCAACAGAACTGCGAAAATTTTGAGTTTCTCAAGCGTTGCTTACCTCCAAACTGCCATATCTCGCGAACGGATTGACCAATCCGCAAAATTTCTGTTGCATCTGAAAGTAGAAACTCGCCCGATTACAACACTATGCGTACTTTTCCCCTAGGCCGTTCTAGTTATTCGTTTCGAGCATCAGAACTGCGAAAATTTTGAGTTTCTCAAGCGTTTCTTACTTCCAAACTGCCATACCTCGCGAACGGATTGACCAATCCGCAAAATTTCTGTTGCATCTGAAGGTAGAAACTCGCCCGATTACAACGGTATGCGTACTTTTCCCCTAGGCCGTTCTAGTTATTCGTTTCGAGCATCAGAACTGCGAAAATTTTGAGATTCTCAAGCGTTTCTCACGTACAAACTGCCACATCTCGCGAACGGATTGTCCAACCCGCAAAATTTCTGATGCATCTGAAAGTAGAAACTCGCCCGATTACAACTGTATGCGTACTTTTCCCCTAGCCCGTTCTAGTTATTCGTTTCGAGCAACAGAACTGCGAAAATTTTGAGTTTATCAAGCGTTGCTTACCTCCAAACTGCCATATCTCGCGAACGGATTGACCAATCCGCAAAATTTCTGTTGCATCTGAAAGTAGAAACTCGCCCGATTACAACGGTGTGCGTACTTTTCCCCTAGGCCGTTCTTGTTATTCGTTTCGAGCATCAGAACCGCGAAAATTTTGAGTTTCTCAAGCGTTTCTTACATCCAAACTGCCATATCTCGCGAACGGATTGACCAATCCGCAAAATTTCTGTTGCATCTGAAAGTAGAAACTCGCCCGATTACAACGGTGTGCGTACTTTTCCCCTAGGCCGTTCTTGTTATTCGTTTCGAGCATCAGAACCGCGAAAATTTTGAGTTTCTCAAACGTTTCTTACCTCCAAACTGCCATATCTCGCGAGCGGAGTGACCAATCCGCAAAATTTCTGTTGCATCTGAAAGTAGAAACTCGCCCGATTACAACGGTATGCGTACTTTTCCCCTAGCCCGTTCTAGTTATTCGTTTCGAGCAACAGAACTGCGAAAATTTTGAGTTTCTCAACCGTTTCTTACCTCCGAACTGCCATATCTCGCGAACGGATTGACCAATCCGCAAAATTTCTGTTGCATCTGAAAGTAGAAACTCGCCCGATTACAACGGTGTGCGTACTTTTCCCCTAGGCCGTTCTAGTTATGCTTGTCGAGCATCAGAACTGCGAAAATTTTGAGTTTCTCGAGCGTTTCTTACCTCCAAACTGCCATATCTCGCGAACGGATTGACCAATCCGCAAAATTTCTGTTGCATCTGAAAGTAGAAACTCGCCCGATTACAACGGTGTGCGTACTTTTCCCCTAGGCCGTTCTTGTTATTCGTTTCGAGCATCAGAACCGCGAAAATTTTGAGTTTCTCAAACGTTTCTTACCTCCAAACTGCCATATCTCGCGAGCAGAGTGACCAATCCGCAAAATTTCTGTTGCATCTGAAAGTAGAAACTCGCCCGATTACAACGGTATGCGTACTTTTCCCCTAGCCTGTTCTAGTTATTCGTTTCGAGCAACAGAACTGCGAAAATTTTGAGTTTCTCAACCGTTTCTTACATCCAAACTGCCATATCTCGCGAACGGATTGACCAATCCGCAAAATTTCTGTTGCATCTGAAAGTAGAAACTCGCCCGATTACAACGGTGTGCGTACTTTTCCCCTAGGCCGTTCTTGTTATTCGTTTCGAGCATCAGAACCGCGAAAATTTTGAGTTTCTCAAACGTTTCTTACCTCCAAACTGCCATATCTCGCGAGCGGAGTGACCAATCCGCAAAATTTCTGTTGCATCTGAAAGTAGAAACTCGCCCGATTACAACGGTATGCGTACTTTTCCCCTAGCCCGTTCTAGTTATTCGTTTCGAGCAACAGAACTGCGAAAATTTTGAGTTTCTCAACCGTTTCTTACCTCCGAACTGCCATATCTCGCGAACGGATTGACCAATCCGCAAAATTTCTGTTGCATCTGAAAGTAGAAACTCGCCCGATTACAACGGTGTGCGTACTTTTCCCCTAGGCCGTTCTAGTTATGCTTGTCGAGCATCAGAACTGCGAAAATTTTGAGTTTCTCGAGCGTTTCTTACCTCCAAACTGCCATATCTCGCGAACGGATTGACCAATCCGCAAAATTTCTGTTGCATCTGAAAGTAGAAACTCGCCCGATTACAACGGTGTGCGTACTTTTCCCCTAGGCCGTTCTTGTTATTCGTTTCGAGCATCAGAACCGCGAAAATTTTGAGTTTCTCAAACGTTTCTTACCTCCAAACTGCCATATCTCGCGAGCAGAGTGACCAATCCGCAAAATTTCTGTTGCATCTGAAAGTAGAAACTCGCCCGATTACAACGGTATGCGTACTTTTCCCCTAGCCTGTTCTAGTTATTCGTTTCGAGCAACAGAACTGCGAAAATTTTGAGTTTCTCAACCGTTTCTTACCTCCGAACTGCCATATCTCGCGAACGGATTGACCAATCCGCAAAATTTCTGTTGCATCTGAAAGTAGAAACTCGCCCGATTACAACGGTGTGCGTACTTTTCCCCTAGGCCGTTCTAGTTATGCTTGTCGAGCATCAGAACTGCGAAAATTTTGAGTTTCTCGAGCGTTTCTTACCTCCAAACTGCCATATCTCGCGAACGGATTGACCAATCCGCAAAATTTCTGTTGCATCTGAAAGTAGAAACTCGCCCGATTACAACTGTATGCGTACTTTTCCCCTAGCCCGTTCTAGTTATTCGTTTCGAGCAACAGAACTGCGAAAATTTTGAGTTTCTCAAGCGTTGCTTACATCCAAACTGCCATATCTCGCGAACGGATTGACCAATCCGCAAAATTTCTGTTGCATCTGAAAGTAGAAACTCGCCCGATTACAACGGTGTGCGTACTTTTCCCCTAGGCCGTTCTAGTTATGCTTGTCGAGCATCAGAACTGCGAAAATTTTGAGTTTCTCGAGCGTTTCTTACCTCCAAACTGCCATATCTCGCGAACGGATTGACCAATCCGCAAAATTTCTGTTGCATCTGAAAGTAGAAACTCGCCCGATTACAACACTATGCGTACTTTTCCCCTAGGCCGTTCTAGTTATTCGTTTCGAGCATCAGAACTGCGAAAATTTTGAGTTTCTCAAGCGTTGCTTACCTCCAAACTGCCATATCTCGCGAACGGATTGACCAATCCGCAAAATTTCTGTTGCATCTGAAGGTAGAAACTCGCCCGATTACAACGGTATGCGTACTTTTCCCCTAGGCCGTTCTTGTTATTCGTTTCGAGCATCAGAACTGCGAAAATTTTGAGTTTCTCAAGCGTTTCTCACCTACAAACTGCCATATCTCGCGAGCGGATTGACCAATCCGCAAAATTTCTGATGCATCTGAAAGTAGAAACTCGCCCTATTACAACTTTATGCGTACTTTTCCCCTAGCCCGTTCTAGTTATTCGTTTCGAGCAACAGAACTGCGAAAATTTTGAGTTTCTCAAGCGTTGCTTACCTCCAAACTGCCATATCTCGCGAACGGATTGACCAATCCGCAAAATTTCTGTTGCATCTGAAAGTAGAAACTCGCCCGATTACGACGGTGTGCGTACTTTTCCCCTAGGCCGTTCTTGTTATTCGTTTCGAGCATCAGAACCGCGAAAATTTTGAGTTTCTCAAACGTTTCTTACCTCCAAACTGCCATATCTCGCGAGCGGATTGTCCAATCCGCAAAATTTCTGTTGCATCTGAAAGTAGAAACTCGCCCGATTACAACGGTATGCGTACTTTTCCCCTAAACCGTTCTAGTTATTCGTTTCGAGCAACAGAACTGCGAAAATTTTGAGTTTCTCAAGCGTTGCTTACCTCCAAACTGCCATATCTCGCGAACGGATTGACCAATCCGCAAAATTTCTGTTGCATCTGAAAGTAGAAACTCGCCCGATTACAACGGTGTGCGTACTTTTCCCCTAGGCCGTTCTAGTTATGCTTGTCGAGCATCAGAACTGCGAAAATTTTGAGTTTCTCGAGTGTTTCTTACCTCCAAACAGCCATATCTCGCGAACGGATTGACCAATCCGCAAAATTTCTGTTGCATCTGAAAGTAGATACTCGCCCGATTACAACGGTATGTGTGCTTTTCCCCTGGGCCATTCTAGTTATTCGTTTGGAGCATCAGAACTGTGCAAATTTTGAGTTTCTCAACCGTTTCTTACCTCCAAACTGCCATATCTCGCGAACGGATAGACCAATCCGCAAAATTTCTGTTGCATCTGAAAGTAGAAACTCGCCCAATTGAAACGGTATGTGTGCTTTTCCCCTGGGCCATTCTAGTTATTCGTTTCGAGCATCAGAACTGTGCAAATTTTGAGTTTCTCAACCGTTTCTTACCTCCAAACTGCCATATCTCGCGAACGGATTTTCCAATCCGCAAAATTTCTGTTGCATCTGAAAGTAGAAACTCGTCCGATTACAACGGTATGCGTACTTTTCCCCTAGGCCGTTCTAGTTATTCGTTTCGAGCATCAGAACTGTGAAAATTTTTAGATTCTCAAGCGTTTCTTACTTCCAAACTGCCATATCTCGCGAACGGTTTGACGAATCCGCAAAATTTCTGTTGCATCTGAAAGTAGAAACTCGCCCGATTACAACTGTATGCGTACTTTTCCCCTAGCCCGTTCTAGTTATTCGTTTCGAGCAACAGAACTGCGAAAATTTTGAGTTTATCAAGCGTTGCTTACCTCCAAACTGCCATATCTCGCGAACGGATTGACCAATCCGCAAAATTTCTGTTGCATCTGAAAGTAGAAACTCGCCCGATTACAACGGTGTGCGTACTTTTCCCCTAGGCCGTTCTTGTTATTCGTTTCGAGCATCAGAACCGCGAAAATTTTGAGTTTCTCAAGCGTTTCTTACATCCAAACTGCCATATCTCGCGAACGGATTGACCAATCCGCAAAATTTCTGATGCATCTGAAAGTAGAAACTCGCCCGATTACAACGGTGTGCGTACTTTTCCCCTAGGCCGTTCTTGTTATTCGTTTCGAGCATCAGAACCGCGAAAATTTTGAGTTTCTCAAACGTTTCTTACCTCCAAACTGCCATATCTCGCGAGCGGAGTGACCAATCCGCAAAATTTCTGTTGCATCTGAAAGTAGAAACTCGCCCGATTACAACGGTATGCGTACTTTTCCCCTAGGCCGTTCTTGTTATTCGTTTCGAGCATCAGAACCGCGAAAATTTTGAGTTTCTCAAACGTTTCTTACCTCCAAACTGCCATATCTCGCGAGCGGAGTGACCAATCCGCAAAATTTCTGTTGCATCTGAAAGTAGAAACTCGCCCGATTACAACGGTATGCGTACTTTTCCCCTAGCCCGTTCTAGTTATTCGTTTCGAGCAACAGAACTGCGAAAATTTTGAGTTTCTCAACCGTTTCTTACCTCCGAACTGCCATATCTCGCGAACGGATTGACCAATCCGCAAAATTTCTGTTGCATCTGAAAGTAGAAACTCGCCCGATTACAACGGTGTGCGTACTTTTCCCCTAGGCCGTTCTAGTTATGCTTGTCGAGCATCAGAACTGCGAAAATTTTGAGTTTCTCGAGCGTTTCTTACCTCCAAACTGCCATATCTCGCGAACGGATTGACCAATCCGCAAAATTTCTGTTGCATCTGAAAGTAGAAACTCGCCCGATTACAACTGTATGCGTACTTTTCCCCTAGCCCGTTCTAGTTATTCGTTTCGAGCAACAGAACTGCGAAAATTTTGAGTTTCTCAAGCGTTGCTTACATCCAAACTGCCATATCTCGCGAACGGATTGACCAATCCGCAAAATTTCTGTTGCATCTGAAAGTAGAAACTCGCCCGATTACAACGGTGTGCGTACTTTTCCCCTAGGCCGTTCTAGTTATGCTTGTCGAGCATCAGAACTGCGAAAATTTTGAGTTTCTCGAGCGTTTCTTACCTCCAAACTGCCATATCTCGCGAACGGATTGACCAATCCGCAAAATTTCTGTTGCATCTGAAAGTAGAAACTCGCCCGATTACAACACTATGCGTACTTTTCCCCTAGGCCGTTCTAGTTATTCGTTTCGAGCATCAGAACTGCGAAAATTTTGAGTTTCTCAAGCGTTTCTTACTTCCAAACTGCCATATCTCGCGAACGGATTGACCAATCCGCAAAATTTCTGTTGCATCTGAAGGTAGAAACTCGCCCGATTACAACGGTATGCGTACTTTTCCCCTAGGCCGTTCTTGTTATTCGTTTCAAGCATCAGAACTGCGAAAATTTTGAGTTTCTCAAGCGTTTCTCACCTACAAACTGCCATATCTCGCGAGCGGATTGACCAATCCGCAAAATTTCTGATGCATCTGAAAGTAGAAACTCGCCCTATTACAACTTTATGCGTACTTTTCCCCTAGCCCGTTCTAGTTATTCGTTTCGAGCAACAGAACTGCGAAAATTTGGAGTTTCTCAAGCGTTGCTTACCTCCAAACTGCCATATCTCGCGAACGGATTGACCAATCCGCAAAATTTCTGTTGCATCTGAAAGTAGAAACTCGCCCGATTACAACGGTGTGCGTACTTTTCCCCTAGGCCGTTCTTGTTATTCGTTTCGAGCATCAGAACCGCGAAAATTTTGAGTTTCTCAAACGTTTCTTACCTCCAAACTGCCATATCTCGCGAGCGGATTGTCCAATCCGCAAAATTTCTGTTGCATCTGAAAGTAGAAACTCGCCCGATTACAACGGTATGCGTACTTTTCCCCTAAACCGTTCTAGTTATTCGTTTCGAGCAACAGAACTGCGAAAATTTTGAGTTTCTCAAGCGTTGCTTACCTCCAAACTGCCATATCTCGCGAACGGATTGACCAATCCGCAAAATTTCTGTTGCATCTGAAAGTAGAAACTCGCCCGATTACAACGGTGTGCGTACTTTTCCCCTAGGACGTTCTAGTTATGCTTGTCGAGCATCAGAACTGCGAAAATTTTGAGTTTCTCGAGCGTTTCTTACCTCCAAACAGCCATATCTCGCGAACGGATTGACCAATCCGCAAAATTTCTGTTGCCTCTGAAAGTAGATACTCGCCCGATTACAACGGTATGTGTGCTTTTCCCCTGGGCCATTCTAGTTATTCGTTTCGTGCATCAGAACTGTGCAAATTTAGAGTTTCTCAACCGTTTCTTACCTCCAAACTGCCATATCTCGCGAACGGATTTTCCAATCCGCAAAATTTCTGTTGCATCTGAAAGTAGAAACTCGTCCGATTACAACGGTATGCGTACTTTTCCCCTAGGCCGTTCTAGTTATTCGTTTCGAGCATCAGAACTGCGAAAATTTTGAGTTTCTCAAGCGTTTCTTACTTCCAAACTGCCATATCTCGCGAACGGATTGACCAATCCGCAAAATTTCTGTTGCATCTGAAGGTAGAAACTCGCCCGATTACAACGGTATGCGTACTTTTCCCCTAGGCCGTTCTTGTTATTCGTTTCAAGCATCAGAACTGCGAAAATTTTGAGTTTCTCAAGCGTTTCTCACCTACAAACTGCCATATCTCGCGAGCGGATTGACCAATCCGCAAAATTTCTGATGCATCTGAAAGTAGAAACTCGCCCTATTACAACTTTATGCGTACTTTTCCCCTAGCCCGTTCTAGTTATTCGTTTCGAGCAACAGAACTGCGAAAATTTGGAGTTTCTCAAGCGTTGCTTACCTCCAAACTGCCATATCTCGCGAACGGATTGACCAATCCGCAAAATTTCTGTTGCATCTGAAAGTAGAAACTCGCCCGATTACAACGGTGTGCGTACTTTTCCCCTAGGCCGTTCTTGTTATTCGTTTCGAGCATCAGAACCGCGAAAATTTTGAGTTTCTCAAACGTTTCTTACCTCCAAACTGCCATATCTCGCGAGCGGATTGTCCAATCCGCAAAATTTCTGTTGCATCTGAAAGTAGAAACTCGCCCGATTACAACGGTATGCGTACTTTTCCCCTAAACCGTTCTAGTTATTCGTTTCGAGCAACAGAACTGCGAAAATTTTGAGTTTCTCAAGCGTTGCTTACCTCCAAACTGCCATATCTCGCGAACGGATTGACCAATCCGCAAAATTTCTGTTGCATCTGAAAGTAGAAACTCGCCCGATTACAACGGTGTGCGTACTTTTCCCCTAGGACGTTCTAGTTATGCTTGTCGAGCATCAGAACTGCGAAAATTTTGAGTTTCTCGAGCGTTTCTTACCTCCAAACAGCCATATCTCGCGAACGGATTGACCAATCCGCAAAATTTCTGTTGCCTCTGAAAGTAGATACTCGCCCGATTACAACGGTATGTGTGCTTTTCCCCTGGGCCATTCTAGTTATTCGTTTCGTGCATCAGAACTGTGCAAATTTAGAGTTTCTCAACCGTTTCTTACCTCCAAACTGCCATATCTCGCGAACGGATTTTCCAATCCGCAAAATTTCTGTTGCATCTGAAAGTAGAAACTCGTCCGATTACAACGGTATGCGTACTTTTCCCCTAGGCCGTTCTAGTTATTCGTTTCGAGCATCAGAACTGCGAAAATTTTGAGTTTCTCAAGCGTTTCTTACTTCCAAACTGCCATATCTCGCGAACGGATTGACCAATCCGCAAAATTTCTGTTGCATCTGAAGGTAGAAACTCGCCCGATTACAACGGTATGCGTACTTTTCCCCTAGGCCGTTCTTGTTATTCGTTTCAAGCATCAGAACTGCGAAAATTTTGAGTTTCTCAAGCGTTTCTCACCTACAAACTGCCATATCTCGCGAGCGGATTGACCAATCCGCAAAATTTCTGATGCATCTGAAAGTAGAAACTCGCCCTATTACAACTTTATGCGTACTTTTCCCCTAGCCCGTTCTAGTTATTCGTTTCGTGCATCAGAACTGTGCAAATTTAGAGTTTCTCAACCGTTTCTTACCTCCAAACTGCCATATCTCGCGAACGGATTTTCCAATCCGCAAAATTTCTGTTGCATCTGAAAGTAGAAACTCGTCCGATTACAACGGTATGCGTACTTTTCCCCTAGGCCGTTCTTGTTATTCGTTTCGAGCATCAGAACCGCGAAAATTTTGAGTTTCTCAAACGTTTCTTACCTCCAAACTGCCATATCTCGCGAGCGGATTGTCCAATCCGCAAAATTTCTGTTGCATCTGAAAGTAGAAACTCGCCCGATTACAACGGTATGCGTACTTTTCCCCTAAACCGTTCTAGTTATTCGTTTCGAGCAACAGAACTGCGAAAATTTTGAGTTTCTCAAGCGTTGCTTACCTCCAAACTGCCATATCTCGCGAACGGATTGACCAATCCGCAAAATTTCTGTTGCATCTGAAAGTAGAAACTCGCCCGATTACAACGGTGTGCGTACTTTTCCCCTAGGACGTTCTAGTTATGCTTGTCGAGCATCAGAACTGCGAAAATTTTGAGTTTCTCGAGCGTTTCTTACCTCCAAACAGCCATATCTCGCGAACGGATTGACCAATCCGCAAAATTTCTGTTGCCTCTGAAAGTAGATACTCGCCCGATTACAACGGTATGTGTGCTTTTCCCCTGGGCCATTCTAGTTATTCGTTTCGTGCATCAGAACTGTGCAAATTTAGAGTTTCTCAACCGTTTCTTACCTCCAAACTGCCATATCTCGCGAACGGATTGACCAATCCGCAAAATTTCTGTTGCATCTGAAAGTAGAAACTCGCCCGATTACAACACTATGCGTACTTTTCCCCTAGGCCGTTCTAGTTATTCGTTTCGAGCATCAGAACTGCGAAAATTTTGAGTTTCTCAAGCGTTGCTTACCTCCAAACTGCCATATCTCGCGAACGGATTGACCAATCCGCAAAATTTCTGTTGCATCTGAAGGTAGAAACTCGCCCGATTACAACGGTATGCGTACTTTTCCCCTAGGCCGTTCTTGTTATTCGTTTCGAGCATCAGAACTGCGAAAATTTTGAGTTTCTCAAGCGTTTCTCACCTACAAACTGCCATATCTCGCGAGCGGATTGACCAATCCGCAAAATTTCTGATGCATCTGAAAGTAGAAACTCGCCCTATTACAACTTTATGCGTACTTTTCCCCTAGCCCGTTCTAGTTATTCGTTTCGAGCAACAGAACTGCGAAAATTTTGAGTTTCTCAAGCGTTGCTTACCTCCAAACTGCCATATCTCGCGAACGGATTGACCAATCCGCAAAATTTCTGTTGCATCTGAAAGTAGAAACTCGCCCGATTACGACGGTGTGCGTACTTTTCCCCTAGGCCGTTCTTGTTATTCGTTTCGAGCATCAGAACCGCGAAAATTTTGAGTTTCTCAAACGTTTCTTACCTCCAAACTGCCATATCTCGCGAGCGGATTGTCCAATCCGCAAAATTTCTGTTGCATCTGAAAGTAGAAACTCGCCCGATTACAACGGTATGCGTACTTTTCCCCTAAACCGTTCTAGTTATTCGTTTCGAGCAACAGAACTGCGAAAATTTTGAGTTTCTCAAGCGTTGCTTACCTCCAAACTGCCATATCTCGCGAACGGATTGACCAATCCGCAAAATTTCTGTTGCATCTGAAAGTAGAAACTCGCCCGATTACAACGGTGTGCGTACTTTTCCCCTAGGCCGTTCTAGTTATGCTTGTCGAGCATCAGAACTGCGAAAATTTTGAGTTTCTCGAGTGTTTCTTACCTCCAAACAGCCATATCTCGCGAACGGATTGACCAATCCGCAAAATTTCTGTTGCATCTGAAAGTAGATACTCGCCCGATTACAACGGTATGTGTGCTTTTCCCCTGGGCCATTCTAGTTATTCGTTTGGAGCATCAGAACTGTGCAAATTTTGAGTTTCTCAACCGTTTCTTACCTCCAAACTGCCATATCTCGCGAACGGATAGACCAATCCGCAAAATTTCTGTTGCATCTGAAAGTAGAAACTCGCCCAATTGAAACGGTATGTGTGCTTTTCCCCTGGGCCATTCTAGTTATTCGTTTCGAGCATCAGAACTGTGCAAATTTTGAGTTTCTCAACCGTTTCTTACCTCCAAACTGCCATATCTCGCGAACGGATTTTCCAATCCGCAAAATTTCTGTTGCATCTGAAAGTAGAAACTCGTCCGATTACAACGGTATGCGTACTTTTCCCCTAGGCCGTTCTAGTTATTCGTTTCGAGCATCAGAACTGTGAAAATTTTTAGATTCTCAAGCGTTTCTTACTTCCAAACTGCCATATCTCGCGAACGGTTTGACGAATCCGCAAAATTTCTGTTGCATCTGAAAGTAGAAACTCGCCCGATTACAACTGTATGCGTACTTTTCCCCTAGCCCGTTCTAGTTATTCGTTTCGAGCAACAGAACTGCGAAAATTTTGAGTTTATCAAGCGTTGCTTACCTCCAAACTGCCATATCTCGCGAACGGATTGACCAATCCGCAAAATTTCTGTTGCATCTGAAAGTAGAAACTCGCCCGATTACAACGGTGTGCGTACTTTTCCCCTAGGCCGTTCTTGTTATTCGTTTCGAGCATCAGAACCGCGAAAATTTTGAGTTTCTCAAGCGTTTCTTACATCCAAACTGCCATATCTCGCGAACGGATTGACCAATCCGCAAAATTTCTGATGCATCTGAAAGTAGAAACTCGCCCGATTACAACGGTGTGCGTACTTTTCCCCTAGGCCGTTCTTGTTATTCGTTTCGAGCATCAGAACCGCGAAAATTTTGAGTTTCTCAAACGTTTCTTACCTCCAAACTGCCATATCTCGCGAGCGGAGTGACCAATCCGCAAAATTTCTGTTGCATCTGAAAGTAGAAACTCGCCCGATTACAACGGTATGCGTACTTTTCCCCTAGGCCGTTCTTGTTATTCGTTTCGAGCATCAGAACCGCGAAAATTTTGAGTTTCTCAAACGTTTCTTACCTCCAAACTGCCATATCTCGCGAGCGGAGTGACCAATCCGCAAAATTTCTGTTGCATCTGAAAGTAGAAACTCGCCCGATTACAACGGTATGCGTACTTTTCCCCTAGCCCGTTCTAGTTATTCGTTTCGAGCAACAGAACTGCGAAAATTTTGAGTTTCTCAACCGTTTCTTACCTCCGAACTGCCATATCTCGCGAACGGATTGACCAATCCGCAAAATTTCTGTTGCATCTGAAAGTAGAAACTCGCCCGATTACAACGGTGTGCGTACTTTTCCCCTAGGCCGTTCTAGTTATGCTTGTCGAGCATCAGAACTGCGAAAATTTTGAGTTTCTCGAGCGTTTCTTACCTCCAAACTGCCATATCTCGCGAACGGATTGACCAATCCGCAAAATTTCTGTTGCATCTGAAAGTAGAAACTCGCCCGATTACAACTGTATGCGTACTTTTCCCCTAGCCCGTTCTAGTTATTCGTTTCGAGCAACAGAACTGCGAAAATTTTGAGTTTCTCAAGCGTTGCTTACATCCAAACTGCCATATCTCGCGAACGGATTGACCAATCCGCAAAATTTCTGTTGCATCTGAAAGTAGAAACTCGCCCGATTACAACGGTGTGCGTACTTTTCCCCTAGGCCGTTCTAGTTATGCTTGTCGAGCATCAGAACTGCGAAAATTTTGAGTTTCTCGAGCGTTTCTTACCTCCAAACTGCCATATCTCGCGAACGGATTGACCAATCCGCAAAATTTCTGTTGCATCTGAAAGTAGAAACTCGCCCGATTACAACACTATGCGTACTTTTCCCCTAGGCCGTTCTAGTTATTCGTTTCGAGCATCAGAACTGCGAAAATTTTGAGTTTCTCAAGCGTTTCTTACTTCCAAACTGCCATATCTCGCGAACGGATTGACCAATCCGCAAAATTTCTGTTGCATCTGAAGGTAGAAACTCGCCCGATTACAACGGTATGCGTACTTTTCCCCTAGGCCGTTCTTGTTATTCGTTTCAAGCATCAGAACTGCGAAAATTTTGAGTTTCTCAAGCGTTTCTCACCTACAAACTGCCATATCTCGCGAGCGGATTGACCAATCCGCAAAATTTCTGATGCATCTGAAAGTAGAAACTCGCCCTATTACAACTTTATGCGTACTTTTCCCCTAGCCCGTTCTAGTTATTCGTTTCGAGCAACAGAACTGCGAAAATTTGGAGTTTCTCAAGCGTTGCTTACCTCCAAACTGCCATATCTCGCGAACGGATTGACCAATCCGCAAAATTTCTGTTGCATCTGAAAGTAGAAACTCGCCCGATTACAACGGTGTGCGTACTTTTCCCCTAGGCCGTTCTTGTTATTCGTTTCGAGCATCAGAACCGCGAAAATTTTGAGTTTCTCAAACGTTTCTTACCTCCAAACTGCCATATCTCGCGAGCGGATTGTCCAATCCGCAAAATTTCTGTTGCATCTGAAAGTAGAAACTCGCCCGATTACAACGGTATGCGTACTTTTCCCCTAAACCGTTCTAGTTATTCGTTTCGAGCAACAGAACTGCGAAAATTTTGAGTTTCTCAAGCGTTGCTTACCTCCAAACTGCCATATCTCGCGAACGGATTGACCAATCCGCAAAATTTCTGTTGCATCTGAAAGTAGAAACTCGCCCGATTACAACGGTGTGCGTACTTTTCCCCTAGGACGTTCTAGTTATGCTTGTCGAGCATCAGAACTGCGAAAATTTTGAGTTTCTCGAGCGTTTCTTACCTCCAAACAGCCATATCTCGCGAACGGATTGACCAATCCGCAAAATTTCTGTTGCCTCTGAAAGTAGATACTCGCCCGATTACAACGGTATGTGTGCTTTTCCCCTGGGCCATTCTAGTTATTCGTTTCGTGCATCAGAACTGTGCAAATTTAGAGTTTCTCAACCGTTTCTTACCTCCAAACTGCCATATCTCGCGAACGGATTTTCCAATCCGCAAAATTTCTGTTGCATCTGAAAGTAGAAACTCGTCCGATTACAACGGTATGCGTACTTTTCCCCTAGGCCGTTCTAGTTATTCGTTTCGAGCATCAGAACTGCGAAAATTTTGAGTTTCTCAAGCGTTTCTTACTTCCAAACTGCCATATCTCGCGAACGGATTGACCAATCCGCAAAATTTCTGTTGCATCTGAAGGTAGAAACTCGCCCGATTACAACGGTATGCGTACTTTTCCCCTAGGCCGTTCTTGTTATTCGTTTCAAGCATCAGAACTGCGAAAATTTTGAGTTTCTCAAGCGTTTCTCACCTACAAACTGCCATATCTCGCGAGCGGATTGACCAATCCGCAAAATTTCTGATGCATCTGAAAGTAGAAACTCGCCCTATTACAACTTTATGCGTACTTTTCCCCTAGCCCGTTCTAGTTATTCGTTTCGAGCAACAGAACTGCGAAAATTTGGAGTTTCTCAAGCGTTGCTTACCTCCAAACTGCCATATCTCGCGAACGGATTGACCAATCCGCAAAATTTCTGTTGCATCTGAAAGTAGAAACTCGCCCGATTACAACGGTGTGCGTACTTTTCCCCTAGGCCGTTCTTGTTATTCGTTTCGAGCATCAGAACCGCGAAAATTTTGAGTTTCTCAAACGTTTCTTACCTCCAAACTGCCATATCTCGCGAGCGGATTGTCCAATCCGCAAAATTTCTGTTGCATCTGAAAGTAGAAACTCGCCCGATTACAACGGTATGCGTACTTTTCCCCTAAACCGTTCTAGTTATTCGTTTCGAGCAACAGAACTGCGAAAATTTTGAGTTTCTCAAGCGTTGCTTACCTCCAAACTGCCATATCTCGCGAACGGATTGACCAATCCGCAAAATTTCTGTTGCATCTGAAAGTAGAAACTCGCCCGATTACAACGGTGTGCGTACTTTTCCCCTAGGACGTTCTAGTTATGCTTGTCGAGCATCAGAACTGCGAAAATTTTGAGTTTCTCGAGCGTTTCTTACCTCCAAACAGCCATATCTCGCGAACGGATTGACCAATCCGCAAAATTTCTGTTGCCTCTGAAAGTAGATACTCGCCCGATTACAACGGTATGTGTGCTTTTCCCCTGGGCCATTCTAGTTATTCGTTTCGTGCATCAGAACTGTGCAAATTTAGAGTTTCTCAACCGTTTCTTACCTCCAAACTGCCATATCTCGCGAACGGATTTTCCAATCCGCAAAATTTCTGTTGCATCTGAAAGTAGAAACTCGTCCGATTACAACGGTATGCGTACTTTTCCCCTAGGCCGTTCTAGTTATTCGTTTCGAGCATCAGAACTGCGAAAATTTTGAGTTTCTCAAGCGTTTCTTACTTCCAAACTGCCATATCTCGCGAACGGATTGACCAATCCGCAAAATTTCTGTTGCATCTGAAGGTAGAAACTCGCCCGATTACAACGGTATGCGTACTTTTCCCCTAGGCCGTTCTTGTTATTCGTTTCAAGCATCAGAACTGCGAAAATTTTGAGTTTCTCAAGCGTTTCTCACCTACAAACTGCCATATCTCGCGAGCGGATTGACCAATCCGCAAAATTTCTGATGCATCTGAAAGTAGAAACTCGCCCTATTACAACTTTATGCGTACTTTTCCCCTAGCCCGTTCTAGTTATTCGTTTCGTGCATCAGAACTGTGCAAATTTAGAGTTTCTCAACCGTTTCTTACCTCCAAACTGCCATATCTCGCGAACGGATTTTCCAATCCGCAAAATTTCTGTTGCATCTGAAAGTAGAAACTCGTCCGATTACAACGGTATGCGTACTTTTCCCCTAGGCCGTTCTTGTTATTCGTTTCGAGCATCAGAACCGCGAAAATTTTGAGTTTCTCAAACGTTTCTTACCTCCAAACTGCCATATCTCGCGAGCGGATTGTCCAATCCGCAAAATTTCTGTTGCATCTGAAAGTAGAAACTCGCCCGATTACAACGGTATGCGTACTTTTCCCCTAAACCGTTCTAGTTATTCGTTTCGAGCAACAGAACTGCGAAAATTTTGAGTTTCTCAAGCGTTGCTTACCTCCAAACTGCCATATCTCGCGAACGGATTGACCAATCCGCAAAATTTCTGTTGCATCTGAAAGTAGAAACTCGCCCGATTACAACGGTGTGCGTACTTTTCCCCTAGGACGTTCTAGTTATGCTTGTCGAGCATCAGAACTGCGAAAATTTTGAGTTTCTCGAGCGTTTCTTACCTCCAAACAGCCATATCTCGCGAACGGATTGACCAATCCGCAAAATTTCTGTTGCCTCTGAAAGTAGATACTCGCCCGATTACAACGGTATGTGTGCTTTTCCCCTGGGCCATTCTAGTTATTCGTTTCGTGCATCAGAACTGTGCAAATTTAGAGTTTCTCAACCGTTTCTTACCTCCAAACTGCCATATCTCGCGAACGGATTTTCCAATCCGCAAAATTTCTGTTGCATCTGAAAGTAGAAACTCGTCCGATTACAACGGTATGCGTACTTTTCCCCTAGGCCGTTCTAGTTATTCGTTTCGAGCATCATAACTGCGAAAATTTTGAGTTTCTCAAGCGTTTCTTACTTCCAAACTGCCATATCTCGCGAACGGATTGACCAATCCGCAAAATTTCTGTTGCATCTGAAGGTAGAAACTCGCCCGATTACAACGGTATGCGTACTTTTCCCATAGGCCGTTCTAGTTATTCGTTTCGAGCAACAGAACTGCGAAAATTTTGAGTTTCTCAAGAGTTGCTTACATCCAAACTGCCATATCTCGCGAACGGATTGACCAATCCGCAAAATTTCTGTTGCATCTGAAAGTAGAAACTCGCCCGAATACAACGGTGTGCGTACTTTTCCCCTAGGCCGTTCTAGTTATGCTTGTCGAGCATCAGAACTGCGAAAATTTTGAGTTTCTCGAGCGTTTCTTACCTCCAAACTGCCATATCTCGCGAACGGATTGACCAATCCGCAAAATTTCTGTTGCATCTGAAAGTAGATACTCGCCCGATTACAACGGTATGTGTGCTTTTCCCCTGGGCCATTCTAGTTATTCGTTTCGAGCATCAGAACTGTGCAAATTTAGAGTTTCTCAACCGTTTCTTACCTCCAAACTGCCATATCTCGCGAACGGATTTTCCAATCCGCAAAATTTCTGTTGCATCTGAAAGTAGAAACTCGTCCGATTACAACGGTATGCGTACTTTTCCCCTAGGCCGTTCTAGTTATTCGTTTCGAGCAACAGAAATGCGAAAATTTTGAGTTTCTCAAGCGTTGCTTACATCCAAACTGCCATATCTCGCGAACGGAATGACCAATCCGCAAAATTTCTGTTGCATCTGAAAGTAGAAACTCGCCCGATTACAACGGTGTGCGTACTTTTCCCCTAGGCCGTTCTAGTTATTCGTTTCGAGCACCAGAACTGCGAAAATTTTGAGTTTCTCAAGCGTTTCGTACCTCCAAACTGCCATATCTCGCGAACGGATTGACCAATCAGCAAAATTTCTGATGCATCTGAAAGTACAAACTCGCCCGATTACAACGGTATTCGTACGTTTCCCCTAGGCCGTTCTGGTTATTCGTTTCGAGCAGAGAACTGTGAAAATTTTGAGTTTCTCAACCGTTTCTTACCTCCGAACTGCCATATCTCGCGAACGGATTGACCAATCCGCAAAATTTCTGTTGCATCTGAAAGTAGAAACTCGCCCGATTACAACGGTGTGCGTACTTTTCCCCTAGGCCGTTCTAGTTATGCTTGTCGAGCATCAGAACTGCGAAAATTTTGAGTTTCTCGAGCGTTTCTTACCTCCAAACTGCCATATCTCGCGAACGGATTGACCAATCCGCAAAATTTCTGTTGCATCTGAAAGTAGAAACTCGCCCGATTACAACACTATGCGTACTTTTCCCCTAGGCCGTTCTAGTTATTCGTTTCGAGCATCAGAACTGCGAAAATTTTGAGTTTCTCAAGCGTTTCTTACTTCCAAACTGCCACATCTCGCGAACGGATTGACCAATCCGCAAAATTTCTGTTGCATCTGAAAGTAGAAACTCGCCCGATTACAACGGTATGCGTAGTTTTCCCCTAGGCCGTTCTAGTTATGCTTGTCGAGCATCAGAACTGCGAAAATTTTGGGTTTCTCGAGCGTTTCTCACCTACAAACTGCCACATCTCGCGAACGGATTGACCAATCCGCAAAATTTCTGTTGCATCTGAAAGTAGATACTCGCCCGATTACAACGGTATGAGTACTTTTCCCCTGGGCCATTCTAGTTATTCGTTTCGAGCATCAGAACTGTGCAAATTTTGAGTTTCTCAACCGTTTCTTACCTCCAAACTGCCATATCTCGCGAACGGATAGACCAATCCGCAAAATTTCTGTTGCATCTGAAAGTAGAAACTCGCCCAATTGAAACGGTATGTGTGCTTTTCCCCTGGGCCATTCTAGTTATTCGTTTCGAGCATCAGAACTGTGCAAATTTTGAGTTTCTCAACCGTTTCTTACCTCCAAACTGCCATATCTCGCGAACGGATTTTCCAATCCGCAAAATTTCTGTTGCATCTGAAAGTAGAAACTCGTCCGATTACAACGGTATGCGTACTTTTCCCCTAGGCCGTTCTAGTTATTCGTTTCGAGCATCAGAACTGTGAAAATTTTTAGTTTCTCAAGCGTTTCTTACTTCCAAACTGCCATATCTCGCGAACGGTTTGACGAATCCGCAAAATTTCTGTTGCATCTGAAAGTAGAAACTCGCCCGATTACAACTGTATGCGTACTTTTCCCCTAGCCCGTTCTAGTTATTCGTTTCGAGCAACAGAACTGCGAAAATTTTGAGTTTCTCAAGCGTTGTTACGTCCAAACTGCCATATCTCGCGAACGGATTGACCAATCCGCAAAATTTCTGTTGCATCTGAAGGTAGAAACTCGCCCGATTACAACGGTATGCGTACTTTTCCCCTAGGCCGTTCTAGTTATTCGTTTCGAGCATCAGAACTGCGAAAATTTTGAGTTTCTCAAGCGTTTCGTACCTCCAAACTACCATATCTCGCGAACGGTTTGACGAATCCGCAAAATTTCTGTTGCATCTGAAAGTAGAAACTCGCCCGATTACAACTGTATGCGTACTTTTCCCCTAGCCCGTTCTAGTTATTCGTTTCGAGCAACAGAACTGCGAAAATTTTGAGTTTCTCAAGCGTTGTTACGTCCAAACTGCCATATCTCGCGAACGGATTGACCAATCCGCAAAATTTCTGTTGCATCTGAAGGTAGAAACTCGCCCGATTACAACGGTATGCGTACTTTTCCCCTAGGCCGTTCTAGTTATTCGTTTCGAGCATCAGAACTGCGAAAATTTTGAGTTTCTCAAGCGTTTCGTACCTTCAAACTGCCATATCTCGCGAACGGATTGACCAATCTGCAAAATTTCTGATGCATCTGAAAGTAGAAACTCGCCCGATTACAACGGTATGCATACGTTTCCCCTAGCCCGTTCTAGTTATTCGTTTCGAGCAACCGAACTGCGAAAATTTTGAGTTTCTCAAGCGTTGCTTACCTCCAAACTGCCATATCTCGCGAACGGATTGACCAATCCGCAAAATTTCTGTTGCATCTGAAAGTAGAAACTCGCCCGATTACTACGGTGTGCGTACTTTTCCCCTAGGCCGTTCTAGTTATGCTTGTCGAGCATCAGAACTGCGAAAATTTTGAGTTTCTCGAGCGTTTCTTACCTCCAAACTGCCATATCTCGCGAACGGATTGACCAATCCGCAAAATTTCTGTTGCATCTGAAAGTAGAAACTCGCCCGATTACAACACTATGCGTACTTTTCCCCTAGGCCGTTCTAGTTATTCGTTTCGAGCATCAGAACTGCGAAAATTTTGAGTTTCTCAAGCGTTTCTTACTTCCAAACTGCCATATCTCGCGAACGGATTGACCAATCCGCAAAATTTCTGTTGCATCTGAAAGTAGAAACTCGCCCGATTACAACACTATGCGTACTTTTCCCCTAGGCCGTTCTAGTTATTCGTTTCGAGCATCAGAACTGCGAAAATTTTGAGTTTCTCAAGCGTTTCTTACTTCCAAACTGCCATATCTCGCGAACGGATTGACCAATCCGCAAAATTTCTGTTGCATCTGAAGCTAGAAACTCGCCCGATTACAACGGTATGCGTACTTTTCCCCTACGCCGTTCTAGTTATTCGTTTCGAGCATCAGAACTGCGAAAATTTTGAGTTTCTCAAGCGTTTCTCACGTACAAACTGCCACATCTCGCGAACGGATTGTCCAACCCGCAAAATTTCTGATGCATCTGAAAGTAGAAACTCGCCCGATTACAACTGTATGCGTACTTTTCCCCTAGCCCGTTCTTGTTATTCGTTTCGAGCAACAGAACTGCGAAAATTTTGAGTTTCTCAAGCGTTGCTTACCTCCAAACTGCCATATCTCGCGAACGGATTGACCAATCCGCAAAATTTCTGTTGCATCTGAAAGTAGAAACTCGCCCGATTACAACGGTGTGCGTACTTTTCCCCTAGGCCGTTCTTGTTATTCGTTTCGAGCATCAGAACCGCGAAAATTTCGAGTTTCTCAAGCGTTTCTTACATCCAAACTGCCATATCTCGCGAACGGATTGACCAATCCGCAAAATTTCTGTTGCATCTGAAAGTAGAAACTCGCCCGATTACAACGGTATGCGTACTTTTCCCCTAGGCCGTTCTAGTTATTCGTTTCGAGCATCAGAACTGCGAAAATTTTGAGTTTCTCAAGCGTTTCTTACCTCCAAACTGCCATATCTGGCGAACGGATTCACCAATCCGCAAAATTTCTGTTGCATCTGAAAGTAGAAACTCGCCCGATTACAACGGTATGCGTACTTTCCCCCTAGGCCGTTCTAGTTATGCTTGTCGAGCATCAGAACTGCGAAAATTTTGAGTTTCTCGAGCGTTTCTTACCTCCGAACTGCCATATCTCGCGAACGGATTGACCAATCCGCAAAATTTCTGTTGCATCTGAAAGTAGAAATTCGCCCGATTACAACTGTATGCGTACTTTTCCCCTAGCCCGTTCTAGTTATTCGTTTCGAGCAACAGAACTGCGAAAATTTTGAGTTTCTCAAGCGTTGCTTACCTCCAAACTGCCATATCTCGCGAACGGATTGACCAATCCGCAAAATTTCTGTTGTATCTGAAAGTAGAAACTCGCCCGATTACAACGGTGTGCGTACTTTTCCCCTAGGCCGTTCTAGTTATGCTTGTCGAGCATCAGAACTGCGAAAATTTTGAGTTTCTCAAGCGTTTCTTACCTCCAAACTGCCATATCTCGCGAACAGATTGACCAATCCGCAAAATTTCTGTTGCATCTGAAAGTAGAAACTCGCCCGATTACAACGGTGTGGGTACTTTTCCCCTAGGCCGTTCTTGTTATTCGTTTCGAGCATCAGAACCGCGAAAATTTTGAGTTTCTCAAGCGTTTCTTACCTCCAAACTGCCACATCTCGCGAACGGATTGACCAATCCGCAAAATTTCTGTTGCATCTGAAAGTATAAACTCGCCCGATTACAACGGTATGCGTACTTTTCCCCTAGGCCGTTCTAGTTATTCGTTTCGAGAATCAGAACTGCGAAAATTTTGAGTTTCTCAAGCGTTTCTTACCTCCAAACTGCCATATCTCGCGAACGGATTGACCAATCCGCAAAATTTCTATTGCATCTGAAAGTAGAAACTCGCCCGATTACAACGGTATGCGTACTTTTCCCCTAGGCCGCCCTAGTTATTCGTTTCGAGCATCAGAACTGCAAAAATTTTGAGTTTCTCAAGCGTTTCTTACTTCCAAACTGCCATATCTCGCGAACGGATTGACCAATCCGCAAAATTTCTGTTGCATCTGAAGGTAGAAACTCGCCCGATTACAACGGTATGCGTACTTTTCCCCTAGGCCGTTCTAGTTATTCGTTTCGAGCATCAGAACTGCGAAAATTTTGAGTTTCTCAAGCGTTTCTCACCTACAAACTGCCACATCTCTCGAACGGATTGTCCAATCCGCAAAACTTCTGATGCATCTGAAAGTAGAAACTCGCCCGATTACAACTGTATGCGTACTTTTCCCCTAGCCCGTTCTAGTTATTCGTATCGAGCAACAGAACTGCGAAAATTTTGAGTTTCTCAAGCGTTGCTTACATCCAAACTGCCATATCTCGCGAACGGATTGACCAATCCGCAAAATTTCTGTTGCATCTGAAAGTAGAAACTCGCCCGATTACAACGGTGTGCGTACTTTTCCCCTAGGCCGTTCTTGTTATTCGTTTCGAGCATCAGAACCGCGAAAATTTTGAGTTTCTCAAAAGTTTCTTACCTCCAAACTGCCATATCTCGCGAGCGGAGTGACCAATCCGCAAAATTTCTGTTGCATCTGAAAGTAGAAACTCGCCCGATTACAACGGTATGCGTACTTTTCCCCTAGCCCGTTCTAGTTATTCGTTTCGAGCAACAGAACTGCGAAAATTTTGAGTTTCTCAAGCGTTTCCCACCTACAAACTGCCGCATCTCGCGAACGGATTGCCCAATCCGCAAAATTTCTGATGCATCTGAAAGTAGAAACTCGCCCGATTACAACTGTATGCGTACTTTTCCCCTAGGCCGTTCTGGTTATTCGTTTCGAGCATCAGAACTGTGAAAATTTTGAGTTTCTCAACCGTTTCTTACCTCCGAACTGCCATATCTCGCGAACGGATTGACCAATCCGCAAAATTTCTGTTGCATCTGAAAGTAGAAACTCGCCCGATTACAACGGTGTGCGTACTTTTCCCCTAGGCCGTTCTAGTTATGCTTGTCGAGCATCAGAACTGCGAAAATTTTGAGTTTCTCGAGCTTTTCTTAACTCCAAACTGCCATATCTCGCGAACGGATTGACCAATCCGCAAAATTTCTGTTGCATCTGAAAGTAGAAACTCGCCCGATTACAACGGTGTGCGTACTTTTCCCCTAGGCCGTTCTTGTTATTCGTTTCGAGCATCAGAACCGCGAAAATTTTGAGTTTCTCAAACGTTTCTTACCTCCAAACTGCCATATCTCGCGAGCGGAGTGACCAATCCGCAAAATTTCTGTTGCATCTGAATGTAGAAACTCGCCCGATTACAACGGTATGCGTACTTTTCCCCTAGGCCGTTCTAGTTATTCGTTTCGAGCATCAGAACTGCGAAAATTTTGAGTTTCTCAAGCGTTTCTTACTTCCAAACTGCCATATCTCGCGAACGGATTGACCAATCCGCAAAATTTCTGTTGCATCTGAAGGTAGAAACTCGCCCGATTACAACGGTATGCGTACTTTTCCCCTAGGCCGTTCTAGTTATTCGTTTCGAGCATCAGAACTGCGAAAATTTTGAGTTTCTCAAGCGTTTCTCACCTACAAACTGCCATATCTCGCGAGCGGATTGACCAATCCGCAAAATTTCTGATGCATCTGAAAGTAGAAACTCGCCCGATTACAACTTTATGCGTACTTTTCCCCTAGCCCGTTCTAGTTATTCGTTTCGAGCAACAGAACTGCGCAAATTTTGAGTTTCTCAAGCGTTGCTTACCTCCAAACTGCCATATCTCGCGAACGGATTGACCAATCCGCAAAATTTCTGTTGCATCTGAAAGTAGAAACTCGCCCGATTACAACGGTGTGCGTACTTTTCCCCTAGGCCGTTCTTGTTATTCGTTTCGAGCATCAGAACCGCGAAAATTTTGAGTTTCTCAAACGTTTCTTACCTCCAAACTGCCATATCTCGCGAGCGGATTGACCAATCCGCAAAATTTCTGTTGCATCTGAAAGTAGAAACTCGCCCGATTACAACGGTATGCGTACTTTTCCCCTAAACCGTTCTAGTTATTCGTTTCGAGCAACAGAACTGCGAAAATTTTGAGTTTCTCAAGCGTTGCTTACCTCCAAACTGCCATATCTCGCGAACGGATTGACCAATCCGCAAAATTTCTGTTGCATCTGAAAGTAGAAACTCGCCCGATTACAACGGTGTGCGTACTTTTCCCCTAGGCCGTTCTAGTTATGCTTGTCGAGCATCAGAACTGCGAAAATTTTGAGTTTCTCGTGCGTTTCTTATCTGCAAACTGCCATATCTCGCGAACGGATTGACCAATCCGCAAAATTTCTGTTGCATCTGAAAGTAGATACTCGCCCGATTACAACGGTATGTGTGCTTTTCCCCTGGGCCATTCTAGTTATTCGTTTCGAGCATCAGAACTGTGCAAATTTAGAGTTTCTCAACCGTTTCTTACCTCCAAACTGCCATATCTCGCGAACGGATTTTCCAATCCGCAAAATTTCTGTTGCATCTGAAAGTAGAAACTCGTCCGATTACAACGGTATGCGTACTTTTCCCCTAGGCCGTTCTAGTTATTCGTTTCGAGCAAAAGAACTGCGAAAATTTTGAGTTTCTCAAGCGTTGCTTACATCCAAACTGCCATATCTCGCGAACGGAATGACCAATCCGCAAAATTTCTGTTGCATCTGAAAGTAGAAACTCGCCCGATTACAACGGTGTGCGTACTTTTCCCCTAGGCCGTTCTAGTTATTCGTTTCGAGCACCAGAACTGCGAAAATTTTGAGTTTCTCAAGCGTTTCGTACCTCCAAACTGCCATATCTCGCGAACGGATTGACCAATCCGCAAAATTTCTGATGCATCTGAAAGTAGAAACTCGCCCGATTACAACGGTATGCGTACGTTTCCCCTAGGCCGTTCTGGTTATTCGTTTCGAGCATCAGAACTGTGAAAATTTTGAGTTTCTCAACCGTTTCTTACCTCCGAACTGCCATATCTCGCGAACGGATTGACCAATCAGCAAAATTTCTGTTGCATCTGAAAGTAGAAACTCGCCCGATTACAACGGTGTGCGTACTTTTCTCCTAGGCCGTTCTAGTTATGCTTGTCGAGCATCAGAACTGCGAAAATTTTGAGTTTCTCGAGCGTTTCTTACCCCCAAACTGCCATATCTCGCGAACGGATTGACCAATCCGCAAAATTTCTGTTGCATCTGAAATTAGAAACTCGCCCGATTACAACACTATGCGTACTTTTCCCCTCGGCCGTTCTAGTTATTCGTTTCGAGCATCAGAACTGCGAAAATTTTGAGTTTCTCAAGCGTTTCTTACTTCCAAACTGCCATATCACGCGAACGGATTGACCAATCCGCAAAATTTGTGTTGCATCTGAAGGTAGAAACTCGCCCGATTACAACGGTATGCGTACTTTTCCCCTAGGCCGTTCTAGTTATGCTTGTCGAGCATCAGAACTGCGAAAATTTTGAGTTTCTCGAGCGTTTCTCACCTACAAACTGCCACATCTCGCGAACGGATTGACCAATCCGCAAAATTTCTGTTGCATCTGAAAGTAGATACTCGCCCGATTACAACGGTATGAGTACTTTTCCCCTGGGCCATTCTAGTTATTCGTTTCGAGCATCAGAACTGTGCAAATTTTGAGTTTCTCAACCGTTTCTTACCTCCAAACTGCCATATCTCGCGAACGGATAGACCAATCCGCAAAATTTCTGTTGCATCTGAAAGTAGAAACTCGCCCAATTGAAACGGTATGTGTGCTTTTCCCCTGGGCCATTCTAGTTATTCGTTTCGAGCATCAGAACTGTGCAAATTTTGAGTTTCTCAACCGTTTCTTACCTCCAAACTGCCATATCTCGCGAACGGATTTTCCAATCCGCAAAATTTCTGTTGCATCTGAAAGTAGAAACTCGTCCGATTACAACGGTATGTGTACTTTTCCCCTAGGCCGTTCTAGTTATTCGTTTCGAGCATCAGAACTGTGAAAATTTTTAGTTTCTCAAGCGTTTCTTACTTCCAAACTGCCATATCTCGCGAACGGTTTGACGAATCCGCAAAATTTCTGTTGCATCTGAAAGTAGAAACTCGCCCGATTACAACTGTATGCGTACTTTTCCCCTAGCCCGTTCTAGTTATTCGTTTCGAGCAACAGAACTGCGAAAATTTTGAGTTTCTCAAGCGTTGTTACGTCCAAACTGCCATATCTCGCGAACGGATCGACCAATCCGCAAAATTTCTGTTGCATCTGAAGGTAGAAACTCGCCCGATTACAACGGTATGCGTACTTTTCCCCTAGGCCGTTCTAGTTATTCGTTTCGAGCATCAGAACTGCGAAAATTTTGAGTTTCTCAAGCTTTTCGTACCTCCAAACTGCCATATCTCGCGAACGGAATGACCAATCCGCAAAATTTCTGATGCATCTGAAAGTAGAAACTCGCCCGATTACAACGGTATGCGTACGTTTCCCCTAGCCCGTTCTAGTTATTCGTTTCGAGCAACAGAACTGCGAAAATTTTGAGTTTCTCAAGCGTTGCTTACCTCCAAACTGCCATATCTCGCGAACGGATTGACCAATCCGCAAAATATCTGTTGCATCTGAAAGTGGAAACTCGCCCGATTACAACACTATGCGTACTTTTCCCCTAGGCCGTTCTAGTTATTCCTTTCGAGCATCAGAACTGCGAAAATTTTGAGTTTCTCAAGCGTTTCTTACTTCCAAACAGCCATATCTCGCGAACGGATTGACCAATCCGCAAAATTTCTGTTGCATCTGAAGGTAGAAACTCGCCCGATTACAACGGTATGCGTACTTTCCCCCTAGGCCGTTCTAGTTATTCGTTTCGAGCATCAGAACTGCGAAAATTTTGAGTTTCTCAAGCGTTTCTCACCTACAAACTGCCATATCTCGCGAACGGATTGACCAATCCGCAAAATTTCTGTTGCATCTGAAAGTAGAAACTTCCCCGATTACAACGGTGTGCGTACTTTTCCCCTAGGCCGTTCTAGTTATTCGTTTCGAGCATCAGAACTGCGAGAATTTTGAGTTTCTCGAGCGTTTCTTACTTCCAAACTGCCATATCTCGCGAACGGATTGACCAATCCGCAAAATTTCTGTTGCATCTGAAGGTAGAGACTCGCCCGATTACAACGGTGTGCGTACTTTTCCCCTAGGCCGTTCTTGTCATTCGTTTCGAGCATCAGAACCGCGAAAATTTTGAGTTTCTCAAGCGTTTCTTACTTCCAAACTGCCATATCTCGCGAACGGATTGACCAATCCGCAAAATTTCTGTTGCATTTGAAAGTAGAAACTCGCCCGATTACAACGGTATGCGTACTTTTCCCCTAGGCCGTTCTAGTTATTCGTTTCGAGCATCAGAACCGCGAAAATTTTGAGTTTCTCGAGAGTTTCTTACATCCAAACTGCCATATCTCGCGAACGGATTGACCAATCCGCAAAATTTCTGTTGCATCTGAAAGTAGAAAGTCGCCCGATTACAACGGTGTGCGTACTTTTCCCCTAGGCCGTTCTAGTTATTCGTTTCGAGCATCAGAACTGCGAAAATTTTGAGTTTCTCGAGCGTTTCTTACATCCAAACTGCCATATCTCGCGAACGGATTGACCAATCCGCAAAATTTCTGTTGCATCTGAAAGTAGAGATTCGCCCGATTACAACTGTATGCGAACTTTTCCCGTAGCCCGTTCTAGTTATTCGTTTCGAGCAACAGAACTGCGAAAATTTTGAGTTTCTCAAGCGTTGCTTACCTCCAAACTGCCATATCTCGCGAACGGATTGACCAATCCGCAAAATTTCTGTTGCATCTGAAAGTAGAAACTCGCCCGATTACAACGGTGTGGGTACTTTTCCCCTAGGCCGTTCTTGTTATTCGTTTCGAGCATCAGAACCGCGAAAATTTTGAGTTTCTCAAGCGTTTCTTACCTCCAAACTGCCACATCTCGCGAACGGATTGACCAATCCGCAAAATTTCTGTTGCATCTGAAAGTAGAAACTCGCCCGATTACAACGGTGTGCGTACTTTTCCCCTAGGCCGTTCTAGTTATTCGTTTCGAGCATCAGAACTGCAAAAATTTTGAGTTTCTCAAGCGTTTCTTACTTCCAAACTGCCATATCTCGCGAACGGATTTGACCAATCCGCAAAATTTCTGTTGCATCTGAAACTAGAAACTCGCCCGATTACAACGGTATGCGTACTTTTCCCCTAGGCCGTTCTAGTTATTCGTTTCGAGCATCAGAACTGTGAAAATTTTGAGTTTCTCAAGCGTTGCTTACCTCCAAACTGCCATATCTCGCGAACGGATTGACCAATCCGCAAAATTTCTGTTGCATCTGAAAGTAGAAACTCGCCCGATTACAACGGTGTGGGTACTTTTCCCCTAGGCCGTTCTTGTTATTCGTTTCGAGCATCAGAACCGCGAAAATTTTGAGTTTCTCAAGCGTTTCTTACCTCCAAACTGCCACATCTCGCGAACGGATTGACCAATCTGCAAAATTTCTGTTGCATCTGAAAGTAGAAACTCGCCCGATTACAACGGTGTGCGTACTTTTCCCCTAGGCCGTTCTAGTTATTCGTTTCGAGCATCAGAACTGCAAAAATTTTGAGTTTCTCAAGCGTTTCTTACTTCCAAACTGCCATATCTCGCGAACGGATTGACCAATCCGCAAAATTTCTGTTGCATCTGAAACTAGAAACTCGCCCGATCACAACGGTATGCGTACTTTTCCCCTAGGCCGTTCTAGTTATTCGTTTCGAGCATCAGAACTGTGAAAATTTTGAGTTTCTCAAGCGTTTCTTACCTCCAAACTGCCATATCTCGCGAACGGATTGACCAATCCGCAAAATTTCTGTTGCATCTGAAAGTAGAAGCTCGCCCGATTACAACGGTATGCGTACTTTTCCCCTAGGCCGTTCTAGTTATTCGTTTCGAGCATCAGAACTGCGAAAATTTTGAGTTTCTCAAGCATTTCTTACATCCAAACTGCCATATCTCGCGAACGGATTGACCAATCCTTAAAATTTCTGTTGCATCTGAAAGTAGAAACTCGCCCGATTACAACGGTGTGCGTACTTTTCCCCTAGGCCGTTCTTGTTATTCGTTTCGAGCATCAGAACCGCGAAAATTTTGTGTTTCTCAAGCGTTTCTTACATCCAAACTGCCACATCTCGCGAACGGATTGACCAATCCGCAAAATTTCTGTTGCATCTGAAAGTAGAAACTCGCCCGATTACAACGGTATGCGTACTTTTCCCCTAGGCCGTTCTAGTTATTCGTTTCGAGCATCAGAACTGCGAAAATTTTGAGTTTCTCAAGCGTTTCTTACATCCAAACTGCCATATCTCGCGAACGGATTGACCAATCCGCAAAATTTGTGTTGCATCTGAAGGTAGAAACTCGGCCGATTACAACGGTATGCGTACTATTCCCCTAGGCCGTTCTAGTTATTCGTTTCGAGCATCAGAACTGCGAAAATTTTGAGTTTCTCAAGCGTTTCTCACCTACAAACTGCCACATCTCGCGAACAGATTGACCAATCCGCAAAATTTCTGTTGCATCTGAAAGTAGATACTCGCCCGATTACAACGGTGTGGATACTTTTCCCCTAGGCCGTTCTTGTTATTCGTTTCGAGCATCAGAACCGCGAAAATTTTGAGTTTCTCAAGCGTTTCTTACCTCCAAACTGCCACATCTCGCGAACGGATTGACCAATCCGCAAAATTTCTGTTGCATCTGAAAGTATAAACTCGCCCGATTACAACGGTATGCGTACTTTTCCCCTAGGCCGCTCTAGTTATTCGTTTCGAGCATCAGAACTGCGAAAATTTTGAGTTTCTCAAGCGTTTCTTACCTCCAAACTGCCATATCTCGCGAACGGATTGACCAATCCGCAAAATTTCTATTGCATCTGAAAGTAGAAACTCGCCCGATTACAACGGTATGCGTACTTTTCCCCTAGGCCGCCCTAGTTATTCGTTTCGAGCATCAGAACTGCGAAAATTTTGAGTTTCTCGAGCGTTTCTTACATCCAAACTGCCATATCTCGCGAACGGATTGACCAATCCGCAAAATTTCTGTTGCATCTGAAAGTAGAAATTCGCCCGATTACAACTGTATGCGTACTTTTCCCCTATCCCGTTCTAGTTATTCGTTTCGAGCAACAGAACTGCGAAAATTTTGAGTTTTTCAAGCGTTGCTTACCTCCAAACTGCCATATCTCGCGAACGGATTGACCAATACGCAAAATTTCTGTTGCATCTGAAAGTAGAAACTCGCCCGATTACAGCGGTGTGCGTACTTTTCCCCTAGGCCGTTCTAGTTATGCTTGTCGAGCATCAGAACTGCGAAAATTTTGAGTTTCTCGAGCGTTTCTTACCTCCAAACTGCCATATCTCGCGAACGGATTGACCAATCCGCAAAATTTCTGTTGCATCTGAAAGTAGAAACTCCCCCGACTACAACACTATGCGTACTTTTCCCCTAGGCCGTTCTAGTTATTCGTTTCGAGCATCAGAACTGCGAAAATTTTGAGTTTCTCAAGCGTTTCTTACATCCAAACTGCCATATCTCGCGAACGGATTGATCAATCCGCAAAATTTCTGTTGCATCTGAAAGTAGAAACTCGCCCGATTACAACACTGTGCGTACTTTTCCCCTAGGCCGTTCTAGTTATTCGTTTCGAGCATCAGAACTGCGAAAATTTTGAGATTCTCAAGCGTTTCTTACCTCCAAACTGCCATAACTCGCGAACGGATTGAACAATCCGCAAAATTTCTGTTGCATCTGAAAGTAGAAACTCGCCCGATTACAACTGTATGCGTACTTTTCCCCTAGCCCGTTCTAGTTATTCGTTTCGAGCAACAGAACTGCGAAAATTTTGAGTTTCTCAAGCGTTGCTTACCTCCAAACTGCCATATCTCGCGAACGGATTGACAAATCCGCAAAATTTCTGTTGCATCTGAAAGTAGAAACTCGCCCGATTACAACGGTGTGCGTACTTTTCCCCTAGGCCGTTCTAGTTATGCTTGTCGAGCATCAGAACTGCGAAAATTTTGAGTTTCTCAAGCGTTGCTTACCTCCAAACTGCCATATCTCGTGAACGGATTGACCAATCCGCAAAATTTCTATTGCATCTGAAAGTAGAAACTCGCCCGATTACAACGGTATGCGTACTTTTCCCCTAGGCCGCCCTAGTTATTCGTTTCGAGCATCAGAACTGCAAAAATTTTGAGTTTCTCAAGCGTTTCTTACTTCCAAACTGCCATATCTCGCGAACGGATTGACCAATCCGCAAAATTTCTGTTGCATCTGAAAGTAGAAACTCGCCCGATTTAAACGGTATGCGTACTTTTCCCCTAGGCCGTTCTAGTTATTCGTTTCGAGCATCAGAACTGTGAAAATTTTGAGTTTCTCAAGCGTTTCTTACCTCCAAACTGTCATATCTCGCGAACGGATTGACCAATCCGCAAAATTTCTGTTGCATCTGAAAGTAGAAACTCGGCCGATTACAACGGTGTGCGTACTTTTCCCCTAGGCCGTTCTAGTTATTCGTTTCGAGCATCAGAACTGCGAAAATTTTGAGTTTCTCGAGCGTTTCTTACATCCAAACTGCCATATCTCGCGAACGGATTGACCAATCCGCAAAATTTCTGTTGCATCTGAAAGTAGAAATTCGCCCGATTACAACTGTATGCGTACTTTTCCCCTATCCCGTTCTAGTTATTCGTTACGAGCAACAGAACTGCGAAAATTTTGAGTTTCTCAAGCGTTACTTACCTCCAAACTGCCATATCTCGCGAACGGATTGACCAATCCGCAAAATTTCTGTTGCATCTGAAAGTAGAAACTCGCCCGATTACAACGGTGTGCGTACTTTTCCCCTAGGCCGTTCTAGTTATGCTTGTCGAGCATCAGAACTGCGAAAATTTTGAGTTTCTCAAGCGTTTCTTACCTCCAAACTGCCATACCTCGCGAACGGATTGACCAATCCGCAAAATTTCTGTTGCATCTGAAAGTAGAAACTCGCCCGATTGCAACGGTATGCGTACTTTTCCCCTAGGCCGTTCTAGTTATTCGTTTCGAGCATCAGAACTGCGAAAATTTTGAGTTTCTCAAGCGTTTCTTACCACCAAACTGCCATATCTCGCGAACGGATTGACCAATCCGCAAAATTTCTGTTGCATCTGAAAGTAGGAACTCGCCCGATTACAACGGTATGCGTACTTTTCCCCTAGCCCGTTCTAGTTATTCGTTTCGAGCAACAGAACTGCGAAAATTTTGAGTTTTTCAAGCGTTGCTTACCTCCAAACTGCCATATCTCGCGAACGGATTGACCAATACGCAAAATTTCTGTTGCATGTGAAAGTAGAAACTCGCCCGATTACAGCGGTGTCCGTACTTTTCCCCTAGGCCGTTCTAGTTATGCTTGTCGAGCATCAGATCTGCGAAAATTTTGAGTTTCTCGAGCGTTTCTTACCTCCAAACTGCCATATCTCGCGAACGGATTGACCAATCCGCAAAATTTCTGTTGCATCTGAAAGTAGAAACTCCCCCGACTACAACACTATGCGTACTTTTCCCCTAGGCCGTTCTAGTTATTCGTTTCGAGCATCAGAACTGCGAGAATTTTGAGTTTCTTAAGCGTTTCTTACTTCCAAACTGCCATATCTGGCGAACGAATTGATCAATCCGCAAAATTTCTGTTGCATCTGAAAGTAGAAACTCGCCCGATTACAACACTGTGCGTACTTTTCCCCTAGGCCGTTCTAGTTATTCGTTTCGGGCAACAGAACTGCGAAAATTTTGAGTTTTTCAAGCGTTGCTTACCTCCAAACTGCCATATCTCGCGAACCGATTGACCAATCCGCAAAATTTCTGTTGCATCTGAAAGTAGAAACTCGCCCGATTACAACGGTGTGCGTACTTTTCCCCTAGCCCGTTCTAGTTATTCGTTTCGAGCAACAGAACTGCGAAAATTTTGAGTTTTTCAAGCGTTGCTTACCTCCAAACTGCCATATCTCGCGAACGGATTGACCAATCCGCAAAATTTCTGTTGCATCTGAAAGTGGAAACTCGCCCGATTACAACGGTGTGCGTACTTTTCCCCTAGGCCGTTCTAGTTATGCTTGTCGAGCATCAGAACTGCGAAAATTTTGAGTTTCTCAAGCGTTTCTTACTTCCAAACTGCCATATCTCGCGAACGGATTGACAAATCCGCAAAATTTCTGTTGCATCTGAAAGTAGAAACTCGCCCGATTACAATACTATGCGTACTTGTCCCCTAGGCCGTTCTAGTTATTCGTTTCGAGCATCAGAACTGCGAAAATTTTGAGTTTCTCAAGCGTTTCTTACTTCCAAACTGCCATAACTCGTGAACGGATTCACCAATCCGCAAAATTTCTGTTGCATCTGAAAGTAGAAACTCGCCCGATTACAACGGTATGCGTACTTTTCCCCTAGGCCGTTCTAGTTATGCTTGTCGAGCATCAGAACTGCGAAAATTTTGAGTTTCTCGAGCGTTTCTTACCTCCAAACTGCCATATCTCGCGAACGGATTGACCAATCCGCAAAATTTCTGTTGCATCTGAAAGTAGAAACTCTCCCGACTACAACACTATGCGTACTTTTCCCCTAGGCCGTTCTAGTTATTCGTTTCGAGCATCAGAACTGCGAAAATTTTGAGTTTCTCAAGCGTTTCTTACATCCAAACTGCCATATCTCGCGAACGGATTGACCAATCCGCAAAATTTCTGTTGCATCTGAAAGTAGAAACTCGCCCGATTACAACACTATGCGTACTTTTCCCGTGGGCCGTTCTAGTTATTCGTTTCGAGCATCAGAACTGCGAAAATTTTGAGATTCTCAAGCGTTTCTTACTTCCAAACTGCCATAACTCGCGAACGGATTCACCAATCCGCAAAATTTCTGTTGCATCTGAAAGTAGAAACTCGCCCGATTACAACGGTGTGCGTACTTTTCCCCTAGGCCGTTCTAGTTATGCTTGTCGAGCATCAGAACTGCGAAAATTTTGAGTTTCTCGAGCGTTTCTTACCTCCAAACTGCCATATCTCGCGAACGGATTGACCAATCCGCAAAATTTCTGTTGCATCTGAAAGTAGAAACTCCCCCGACTACAACACTATGCGTACTTTTCCCCTAGGCCGTCCTAGTTATTCGTTTCGAGCATCAGAACTGCGACAATTTTGAGTTTCTCAAGCGTTTCTTACTTCCAAACTGCCATATCTCGCGATCGGATTGACCAATCCGCAAAATTTCTGTTGCATCTGAAAGTAGAAACTCGCCCGATTACAACACTATGCGTACTTTTCCCGTAGGCCGTTCTAGTTATTCGTTTCGAGCATCAGAACTGCGAAAATTTTGAGTTTCTCAAGCGTTTCTTACCTCCAAACTGCCATAACTCGCGAACGGATTGACCAATCCGCAAAATTTCTATTGCATCTGAAAGTAGAAACTCGCCCGATTACAACGGTATGCGTACTTTTCCCCTAGCCCGTTCTAGTTATTCGTTTCGGGCAACAGAACTGCGAAAATTTTGAGTTTCTCGAGCGTCTCTTACCTCCAAACTGCCATATCTCGCGAACGGATTGACCAATCCGCAAAATTTCTGTTGCATCTGAAAGTAGAAACTCGCCCGATTACAACGGTGTGCGTACTTTTCCCCTAGGCCGTTCTAGTTATTCGTTTCGAGCATCAGAACTGCGAAAATTTTGAGTTTCTCAAGCGTTTCTTACTTCCAAACTGCCATATCTCGCGAACGTATTGACCAATCCGCAAAATTTCTGTTGCATCTGAAAGTAAAAACTCGCCGAATACAACGGTATGCGTACTTTTCCCCTAGCCCGTTCTAGTTATTCGTTTCGGGCAACAGAACTGCGAAAATTTTGAGTTTTTCAAGCGTTGCTTACCTCCAAACTGCCATATCTCGCGAACGGATTGACCAATCCGCAAAATTTCTGTTGCATCTGAAAGTAGAAACTCGCCCGATTACAACGGTGTGCGTACTTTTCCCCTAGGCCGTTCTAGTTATGCTTGTCGAGCATCAGATCTGCGAAAATTTTGAGTTTCTCGAGCGTTTCTTACCTCCAACCTGCCATATCTCGCGAACGGATTCACCAATCCGCAAAATTTCTGTTGCATCTGAAAGTAGAAACTCGCCCGATTACAACACTATGCGTACTTTTCCCCTAGGCCGTTCTAGTTATGCTTTTCGAGCATCAGAACTGCGAAAATTTTGAGTTTCTCGAGCGTTTCTTACCTCCAAACTGCCATATCTCGCGAACGGATTGACCAATCCGCAAAATTTCTGTTGCATATGACAGTAAAAACTCGCCCGATTACAACACTATGCGTACTTTTCCCCTAGGCCGTTCTAGTTATTCGTTTCGAGCATCAGAACTGCGAAAATTTTGAGTTTCTCGAGCGTTTCTTTCCTCCAAACTGTCATATCTCGCGAACGGATTGACCAATCCGCAAAATTTCTGTTGCATCTGAAAATAGAAATTCGCCCGATTACAACTGTATGCGTACTTTTCCCCTAGCCCGTTCTAGTTATTCGTTTCGACCAACAGAACTGCGAAAATTTTGAGTTTCTCAAGCGTTGCGTACCTCCAAACTGCCATATCTCGCGAACGGATTGACCAATCCGCAAAATTTCTGTTGCATCTGAAAGTAGAAACTCGCCCGATTACAACACTATGCGTACTTTTCCCCTAGGCTCTTCTAGTTATGCTTGTCGAGCATCAGAACTGCGAAAATTTTGAGTTTCTCAAGCGTTTCTTACCTCCAAACTGCCATATCTCGCGAACGGATTGACCAATCCGCAAAATTTCTGTTGCATCTGAAAGTAGAAACACGCCCGATTGCAACGGTATGCGCACTTTTCCCCTAGGCCGTTCTAGTTATTCGTTTCGAGCATCAGAGCTGCGAAAATTTTGAGTTTCTCAAGCGTTTTTTACTTCCAAACTGCCATATCTCGCGAACGGATTGACCAATCCGCAAAATTTCTGTTGCATCTGAAGGTAGAAACTCGCCCGATTACAACGGTATGCGTACTTTTCCCCTAGGCCGTTCTAGTTATTCGTTTCGAGCATCAGAACTGCGAAAATTTTGAGTTTCGCAAGCGTTTCTCACCTACAAACTGCCACATCTCGCGAACGGATTGTCCAATCCGCAAAATTTCTGATGCATCTGAAAGTAGAAACTCGCCCGATTACAACTGTATGCGCACTTTTACCCTAGCCCGTTCTAGTTATTCGTTTCGAGCAACAGAACTGCGAAAATTTTGAGTTTTTCAAGCGTTGCTTACCTCCAAACTGCCATATCTCGCGAACGGATTGACCAATCCGCAAAATTTCTGTTGCATCTGAAAGTAGAAACTCGCCCGATTACAACGGTGTGCGTACTTTTCCCCTAGGCCGTTCTAGTTATTCGTTTCGAGCATCAGAACTGCGAAAATTTTGAGTTTCTCAAGCGTTTCTTACTTCCAAACTGCCATATCTCGCGAACGGATTGACCAATCCGCAAAAATTTCTGTTGCATCTGAAAGTAGAAACTCGCCGATTACAACGGTATGCGTACTTTTCCCCTAGGCCGTTCTAGTTATTCGTTTCGAGCATCAGAACTGCGAAAATTTTGAGTTTCTCAAACGTTTCTTACTTCCAAACTGCCACATCTCGCGAACGGATTGACCAATCCGCAAAATTTCTGTTGCATCTGAAGGTAGAAACTCGCCCGATTACAACGGTATGCGTACTTTTCCCCTAGACCGTTCTAGTTATTCGTTTCGAGCATCAGAACTGCGAAAATTTTGAGTTTCTCAAGCGTTTCTCACCTACAAACTGCCACATCTCGCGAACGGATTGTCCAATCCGCAAAATTTCTGATGCATCTGAAAGTAGAAACTCGCCCGATTACAACTGTATGCGTACTTTTCCCCTAGCCCGTTCTAGTTATTCGTTTCGAGCAACAGAACTGCGAAAATTTTGAGTTTCTCAAGCGTTGCTTACCTCCAAACTGCCATATCTCGCGAACGGGTTGACCAATCCGCAAAATTTCTGTCGCATCTGAAAGCAGAAACTCGCCCGATTACAACGGTGTGCGTACTTTTCCCCTAGGCCGTTCTAGTTATTCGTTTCGAGCATCAGAACTGCGAAAATTTTGAGTTTCTCAAGCGTTTCTTACTTCCAAACTGCCATATCTCGCGAACGGATTGACCAATCCGCAAAATTTCTGTTGCATCTGAAGGTAGAAACTCGCCCGATTACAACGGTATGCGTACTTTTCCCCTAGGCCGTTTTAGTTATTCGTTTCGAGCATCAGAACTGCGAAAATTTTGAGTTTCGCAAGCGTTTCTCACCTACAAACTGCCACATCTCGCGAACGGATTGTCCAATCCGCAAAATTTCTGATGCATCTGAAAGTAGAAACTCGCCCGATTACAACTGTATGCGCACTTTTACCCTAGCCCGTTCTAGTTATTCGTTTCGAGCAACAGAACTGCGAAAATTTTGAGTTTTTCAAGCGTTGCTTACCTCCAAACTGCCATATCTCGCGAACGGATTGACCAATCCGCAAAATTTCTGTTGCATCTGAAAGTAGAAACTCGCCCGATTACAACGGTGTGCGTACTTTTCCCCTAGGCCGTTCTAGTTATTCGTTTCGAGCATCAGAACTGCGAAAATTTTGAGTTTCTCAAGCGTTTCTTACTTCCAAACTGCCATATCTCGCGAACGGATTGACCAATCCGCAAAAATTTCTGTTGCATCTGAAAGTAGAAACTCGCCGATTACAACGGTATGCGTACTTTTCCCCTAGCCCGTTCTAGTTATTCGTTTCGGCAACAGAACTGCGAAAATTTTGAGTTTTTCAAGCGTTGCTTACCTCCAAACTGCCATATCTCGCGAACGGATTGACCAATCCGCAAAATTTCTGTTGCATCTGAAAGTAGAAACTCGCCCGATTACAACGGTGTGCGTACTTTTCCCCTAGGCCGTTCTAGTTATGCTTGTCGAGCATCAGAACTGCGAAAATTTTGAGTTTCTCAAGCGTTTCTCACCTACAAACTGCCACATCTCGCGAACGGATTGTCCAATCCGCAAAATTTCTGATGCATCTGAAAGTAGAAACTCGCCCGATTACAACTGTATGCGTACTTTTCCCCTAGCCCGTTCTAGTTATTCGTTTCGAGCAACAGAACTGCGAAAATTTTGAGTTTCTCAAGCGTTGCTTACCTCCAAACTGCCATATCTCGCGAACGGATTGACAAATCCGCAAAATTTCTGTCGCATCTGAAAGCAGAAACTCGCCCGATTACAACGGTGTGCGTACTTTTCCCCTAGGCCGTTCTAGTTATTCGTTTCGAGCATCAGAACTGCGAAAATTTTGAGTTTCTCAAGCGTTTCTTACTTCCAAACTGCCATATCTCGCGAACGGATTGACCAATCCGCAAAAATTTCTGTTGCATCTGAAAGTAGAAACTCGCCGATTACAACGGTATGCGTACTTTTCCCCTAGCCCGTTCTAGTTATTCGTTTCGGCAACAGAACTGCGAAAATTTTGAGTTTTTCAAGCGTTGCTTACCTCCAAACTGCCATATCTCGCGAACGGATTGACCAATCCGCAAAATTTCTGTTGCATCTGAAAGTAGAAACTCGCCCGATTACAACGGTGTGCGTACTTTTCCCCTAGGCCGTTCTAGTTATGCTTGTCGAGCATCAGAACTGCGAAAATTTTGAGTTTCTCGAGCGTTTCTTACCTCCAAACTGCCATATCTCGCGAACGGATTGACCAATCCGCAAAATTTCTGTTGCATCTGAAAGTAAAAACTCGCCCGATTACAACACTATGCGTTCTTTTCCCCTAGGCCGTTCTAGTTATTCGTTTCGAGCATCAGAACTGCGAAAATTTTGAGTTTCTCGAGCGTTTCTTACCTCCAAACTGTCATATCTCGCGAACGGATTGACCAATCCGCAAAATTTCTGTTGCATCTGAAAATAGAAATTCGCCCGATTACAACTGTATGCGTACTTTTCCCCTAGGCCGTTCTAGTTATTCGTTTCGAGCATCAGAACTGCGAAAATTTTGAGTTTCTCAAGCGTTTCTTACTTCCAAACTGCCACATCTCGCGAACGGATTGACCAATCCGCAAAATTTCTGTTGCATCTGAAGGTAGAAACTCGCCCGATTACAACGGTATGCGTACTTTTCCCCTAGACCGTTCTAGTTATTCGTTTCGAGCATCAGAACTGCGAAAATTTTGAGTTTCTCAAGCGTTTCTCACCTACAAACTGCCACATCTCGCGAACGGATTGTCCAATCCGCAAAATTTCTGATGCATCTGAAAGTAGAAACTCGCCCGATTACAACTGTATGCGTACTTTTCCCCTAGCCCGTTCTAGTTATTCGTTTCGAGCAACAGAACTGCGAAAATTTTGAGTTTCTCAAGCGTTGCTTACCTCCAAACTGCCATATCTCGCGAACGGGTTGACCAATCCGCAAAATTTCTGTCGCATCTGAAAGCAGAAACTCGCCCGATTACAACTGTATGCGTACTTTTCCCCTAGGCCGTTCTAGTTATTCGTTTCGAGCATCAGAACTGCGAAAATTTTGAGTTTCTCAAGCGTTTCTTACTTCCAAACTGCCATATCTCGCGAACGGATTGACCAATCCGCAAAATTTCTGTTGCATCTGAAGGTAGAAACTCGCCCGATTACAACGGTATGCGTACTTTTCCCCTAGACCGTTCTAGTTATTCGTTTCGAGCATCAGAACTGCGAAAATTTTGAGTTTCTCAAGCGTTTCTCACCTACAAACTGCCACATCTCGCGAACGGATTGTCCAATCCGCAAAATTTCTGATGCATCTGAAAGTAGAAACTCGCCCGATTACAACTGTATGCGTACTTTTCCCCTAGCCCGTTCTAGTTATTCGTTTCGAGCAACAGAACTGCGAAAATTTTGAGTTTCTCAAGCGTTGCTTACCTCCAAACTGCCATATCTCGCGAACGGATTGACCAATCCGCAAAATTTCTGTCGCATCTGAAAGCAGAAACTCGCCCGATTACAACGGTGTGCGTACTTTTCCCCTAGGCCGTTCTAGTTATTCGTTTCGAGCATCAGAACTGCGAAAATTTTGAGTTTCTCAAGCGTTTCTTACTTCCAAACTGCCATATCTCGCGAACGGATTGACCAATCCGCAAAAATTTCTGTTGCATCTGAAAGTAGAAACTCGCCGATTACAACGGTATGCGTACTTTTCCCCTAGCCCGTTCTAGTTATTCGTTTCGGCAACAGAACTGCGAAAATTTTGAGTTTTTCAAGCGTTGCTTACCTCCAAACTGCCATATCTCGCGAACGGATTGACCAATCCGCAAAATTTCTGTTGCATCTGAAAGTAGAAACTCGCCCGATTACAACGGTGTGCGTACTTTTCCCCTAGGCCGTTCTAGTTATGCTTGTCGAGCATCAGAACTGCGAAAATTTTGAGTTTCTCGAGCGTTTCTTACCTCCAAACTGCCATATCTCGCGAACGGATTGACCAATCCGCAAAATTTCTGTTGCATCTGAAAGTAAAAACTCGCCCGATTACAACACTATGCGTACTTTTCCCCTAGGCCGTTCTAGTTATTCGTTTCGAGCATCAGAACTGCGAAAATTTTGAGTTTCTCGAGCGTTTCTTACCTCCAAACTGTCATATCTCGCGAACGGATTGACCAATCCGCAAAATTTCTGTTGCATCTGAAAATAGAAATTCGCCCGATTACAACTGTATGCGTACTTTTCCCTAGGCCGTTCTAGTTATTCGTTTCGAGCATCAGAACTGCGAAAATTTTGAGTTTCTCAAGCGTTTCTTACTTCCAAACTGCCACATCTCGCGAACGGAATTGACCAATCCGCAAAATTTCTGTTGCATCTGAAGGTAGAAACTCGCCCGATTACAACGGTATGCGTACTTTTCCCCTAGACCGTTCTAGTTATTCGTTTCGAGCATCAGAACTGCGAAAATTTTGAGTTTCTCAAGCGTTTTCTCACCTACAAAACTGCCACATCTCGCGAACGGATTGTCCTCCGCAAAATTTCTGATGCATCTGAAAGTAGAAACTCGCCCGATTACAACTGTATGCGTACTTTTCCCCTAGCCCGTTCTAGTTATTCGTTTCGAGCAACAGAACTGCGAAAATTTTGAGTTTCTCAAGCGTTGCTTACCTCCAAACTGCCATATCTCGCGAACGGGTTGACCAATCCGCAAAATTTCTGTCGCATCTGAAAGCAGAAACTCGCCCGATTACAACGGTGTGCGTACTTTTCCCCTAGGCCGTTCTAGTTATTCGTTTCGAGCATCAGAACTGCGAAAATTTTGAGTTTCTCAAGCGTTTCTTACTTCCAAACTGCCATATCTCGCGAACGGATTGACCAATCCGCAAAATTTCTGTTGCATCTGAAGGTAGAAACTCGCCCGATTACAACGGTATGCGTACTTTTCCCCTAGGCCGTTTTAGTTATTCGTTTCGAGCATCAGAACTGCGAAAATTTTGAGTTTCTCAAGCGTTTCTTACCTCCAAACTGCCATATCTCGCGAACGGATTGACCAATCCGCAAAATTTCTGTTGCATCTGAAAGTAGAAACTCGCCCGATTACAACACTATGCGTACTTTTCCCCTAGGCCGTTCCAGTTATTCGTTTCGAGCAACAGAACTGCGAAAATTTTGAGTTTTTCAAGCGTTTCTTACTTCCAAACTGCCATATCTCGCGAACGGATTGACCAATCCGCAAAATTTCTGTTGCATCTGAAGGTAGAAACTCGCCCGATTACAACGGTATGCGTACTTTTCCCCTAGGCCGTTCTAGTTATTCGTTTCGAGCATCAGAACTGCGAAAATTTTGAGTTTCTCGAGCGTTTCTTACCTCCAAACTGTCATATCTCGCGAACGGATTGACCAATCCGCAAAATTTCTGTTGCATCTGAAAATAGAAATTCGCCCGATTACAACTGTATGCGTACTTTTCCCCTAGGCCGTTCTAGTTATTCGTTTCGAGCATCAGAACTGCGAAAATTTTGAGTTTCTCAAGCGTTTCTTACTTCCAAACTGCCATATCTCGCGAACGGATTGACCAATCCGCAAAATTTCTGTTGCATCTGAAGGTAGAAACTCGCCCGATTACAACGGTATGCGTACTTTTCCCCTAGACCGTTCTAGTTATTCGTTTCGAGCATCAGAACTGCGAAAATTTTGAGTTTCTCAAGCGTTTCTCACCTACAAACTGCCACATCTCGCGAACGGATTGTCCAATCCGCAAAATTTCTGATGCATCTGAAAGTAGAAACTCGCCCGATTACAACTGTATGCGTACTTTTCCCCTAGCCCGTTCTAGTTATTCGTTTCGAGCAACAGAACTGCGAAAATTTTGAGTTTCTCAAGCGTTGCTTACCTCCAAACTGCCATATCTCGCGAACGGATTGACCAATCCGCAAAATTTCTGTCGCATCTGAAAGCAGAAACTCGCCCGATTACAACGGTGTGCGTACTTTTCCCCTAGGCCGTTCTAGTTATTCGTTTCGAGCATCAGAACTGCGAAAATTTTGAGTTTCTCAAGCGTTTCTTACTTCCAAACTGCCATATCTCGCGAACGGATTGACCAATCCGCAAAATTTCTGTTGCATCTGAAGGTAGAAACTCGCCCGATTACAACGGTATGCGTACTTTTCCCCTAGGCCGTTTTAGTTATTCGTTTCGAGCATCAGAACTGCGAAAATTTTGAGTTTCTCAAGCGTTTCTTACCTCCAAACTGCCATATCTCGCGAACGGATTGACCAATCCGCAAAATTTCTGTTGCATCTGAAAATAGAAATTCGCCCGATTACAACTGTATGCGTACTTTTCCCCTAGGCCGTTCTAGTTATTCGTTTCGAGCATCAGAACTGCGAAAATTTTGAGTTTCTCAAGCGTTTCTTACTTCCAAACTGCCATATCTCGCGAACGGATTGACCAATCCGCAAAATTTCTGTTGCATCTGAAGGTAGAAACTCGCCCGATTACAACGGTATGCGTACTTTTCCCCTAGACCGTTCTAGTTATTCGTTTCGAGCATCAGAACTGCGAAAATTTTGAGTTTCTCAAGCGTTTCTCACCTACAAACTGCCACATCTCGCGAACGGATTGTCCAATCCGCAAAATTTCTGATGCATCTGAAAGTAGAAACTCGCCCGATTACAACTGTATGCGTACTTTTCCCCTAGCCCGTTCTAGTTATTCGTTTCGAGCAACAGAACTGCGAAAATTTTGAGTTTCTCAAGCGTTGCTTACCTCCAAACTGCCATATCTCGCGAACGGATTGACCAATCCGCAAAATTTCTGTCGCATCTGAAAGCAGAAACTCGCCCGATTACAACGGTGTGCGTACTTTTCCCCTAGGCCGTTCTAGTTATTCGTTTCGAGCATCAGAACTGCGAAAATTTTGAGTTTCTCAAGCGTTTCTTACTTCCAAACTGCCATATCTCGCGAACGGATTGACCAATCCGCAAAATTTCTGTTGCATCTGAAGGTAGAAACTCGCCCGATTACAACGGTATGCGTACTTTTCCCTAGGCCGTTTTAGTTATTCGTTTCGAGCATCAGAACTGCGAAAATTTTGAGTTTCTCAAGCGTTTCTTACCTCCAAACTGCCATATCTCGCGAACGGATTGACCAATCCGCAAAATTTCTGTTGCATCTGAAAGTAGAAACTCGCCCGATTACAACACTATGCGTACTTTTCCCCTAGGCCGTTCCAGTTATTCGTTTCGAGCAACAGAACTGCGAAAATTTTGAGTTTTTCAAGCGTTGCTTACCTCCAAACTGCCGTATCTCGCGAACGGATTGACCAATCCGCAAAATTTCTGTTGCATCTGAAAGTAGAAACTCGCCCGATTACAACGGTATGCGTACTTTTCCCCTAGCCCGTTCTATTTATTCGTTTCGAGCAACAGAACTGCGAAAATTTTGAGTTTTTCAAGCGTTGCCTACCTCCAAACTGCCATATCTCGCGAACGGATTGACCAATCCGCAAAATTTCTGTTGCATCTGAAAGTAGAAAATCGCCCGATTACAACACTGTGCGTACTTTTCCCCTAGGCCGTTCTAGTTATTCGTTTCGAGCATCAGAACTGCGAAAATTTTGAGTTTCTCAAGCGTTTCTTACTTCCAAACTGCCATATCTCGCGAACGGATTGACCAACCCGCAAAATTTCTGTTGCATCTGAAAGTAGAAACTCGCCCGATTACAACACTATGCGTACTTTTCCCCTAGGCCGTTCTAGTTATTCGTTTCGAGCATCAGAACTGCGAAAATTTTGAGTTTCTCAAGCGTTTCTTACCTCCAAACTGCCATAACTCGCGAACGGATTGACCAATCCGCAAAATTTCTGTTGCATCTGAAAGTAGAAACTCGCCCGATTACAACGGTATGCGTACTTTTCCCGTAGGCCGTTCTAGTTATTCGTTTCGAGCATCAGAACTGCGAAAATTTGGAGTTTCTCAAGCGTTTCTCACCTACAAACTGCCACATCTCGCGAACGGATTGTCCAATCCGCAAAATTTCTGATGCATCTGAAAGTAGAAACTCGCCCGATTACAACGGTATGCGTACTTTTCCCCTAGGCCGCCCTAGTTATTCGTTTCGAGCATCAGAACTGCAAAAATTTTGAGTTTCTCAAGCGTTTCTTACTTCCAAACTGCCATATCTCGCGAACGGATTGACCAATCCGCAAAATTTCTGTTGCATCTGAAAGTAGAAACTCGCCCGATTACAACGGTGTGCGTACTTTTCCCCTAGGCCGTTATTGTTATTTGTGTCGAGCATCAGAACCGCGAAAATTTTGAGTTTCTCAAGCGTTTCTTACCTCCAAACTGCCATATCTCGCGAACGGATTGACCAATCCGCAAAATTTCTGTTGCATCTGAAAGTAGAAACTCGCCCGATTACAACGGTGTGCGTACTTTTCCCCTAGGCCGCCCTAGTTATTCGTTTCGAGCATCAGAACTGCAAAAATTTTGAGTTTCTCAAGCGTTTCTTACTTCCAAACAGCCATATCTCGCGAACGGATTGACCAATCCGCAAAATTTCTGTTGCATCTGAAAGTAGAAAATCGCCCGATTACAACACTGTGCGTACTTTTCCCCTAGGCCGTTCTAGTTATTCGTTTCGAGCATCAGAACTGCGAAAATTTTGAGTTTCTCAAGCGTTTCTTACTTCCAAACTGCCATATCTCGCGAACGGATTGACCAACCCGCAAAATTTCTGTTGCATCTGAAAGTAGAAACTCGCCCGATTACAACACTATGCGTACTTTTCCCCTAGGCCGTTCTAGTTATTCGTTTCGAGCATCAGAACTGCGAAAATTTTGAGTTTCTCAAGCGTTTCTTACCTCCAAACTGCCATAACTCGCGAACGGATTGACCAATCCGCAAAATTTCTGTTGCATCTGAAAGTAGAAACTCGCCCGATTACAACGGTATGCGTACTTTTCCCGTAGGCCGTTCTAGTTATTCGTTTCGAGCATCAGAACTGCGAAAATTTTGAGTTTCTCAAGCGTTTCTCACCTACAAACTGCCACATCTCGCGAACGGATTGTCCAATCCGCAAAATTTCTGATGCATCTGAAAGTAGAAACTCGCCCGATTACAACGGTATGCGTACTTTTCCCCTAGGCCGCCCTAGTTATTCGTTTCGAGCATCAGAACTGCAAAAATTTTGAGTTTCTCAAGCGTTTCTTACTTCCAAACTGCCATATCTCGCGAACGGATTGACCAATCCGCAAAATTTCTGTTGCATCTGAAAGGAGAAACTCGCCCGATTACAACGGTGTGCGTACTTTTCCCCTAGGCCGTTATTGTTATTTGTTTCGAGCATCAGAACCGCGAAAATTTTGAGTTTCTCAAGCGTTTCTTACCTCCAAACTGCCATATCTCGCGAACGGATTGACCAATCCGCAAAATTTCTGTTGCATCTGAAAGTAGAAACTCGCCCGATTACAACGGTGTGCGTACTTTTCCCCTAGGCCGCCCTAGTTATTCGTTTCGAGCATCAGAACTGCAAAAATTTTGAGTTTCTCAAGCGTTTCTTACTTCCAAACAGCCATATCTCGCGAACGGATTGACCAATCCGCAAAATTTCTGTTGCATCTGAAAGTAGAAACTCGCCCGATTACAACGGTGTGCGTACTTTTCCCCTAGGCCGTTCTAGTTATTCGTTTCGAGCATCAGAACTGCGAAAATTTTGAGTTTCTCAAGCGTTTCTTACTTCCAAACTGCCATATCTCGCGAACGGATTGACCAATCCGCAAAATTTCTGTTGCATCTGAAAGTAGAAACTCGCCCGATTATAACGGTGTGCGTACTTTTCCCCTAGGCCGTTATTGTTATTTGTTTTGAGCATCAGAACCGCGAAAATTTTGAGTTTCTCAAGCGTTTCTTACCTCCAAACTGCCATATCTCGCGAAAGGATTGACCAATCCGCAAAATTTCTGTTGCATCTGAAAGTAGAAACTCGCCCGATTACAACGGTATGCGTACTTTTCCCCTAGGCCGCCCTAGTTATTCGTTTCGAGCATCAGAACTGCAAAAATTTTGAGTTTCTCAAGCGTTTCTTACATCCAAACTGCCATATCTCGCGAACGGATTGACCAATCCGCAAAATTTCTGTTGCATCTGAAAGTAGAAACTCGCCCGATTACAATGGTGTGCGTACTTTTCCCCTCGGCCGTTCTAGTTATTCGTTTCGAGCATCAGAACTGCGAAAATTTTGAGTTTCTCAAGCGTTTCTTACCTCCAAACTGCCATATCTCGCGAACGGATTGACCAATCCGCAAAATTTCTGTTGCATCTGAAAGTAGAAACTCGCCCGATTACAACACTATGCGTACTTTTCCCCTAGGCCGTTCTAGTTATTCGTTTCGAGCAACAGAACTGCGAAAATTTTGAGTTTTTCAAGCGTTGCTTACCTCCAGACTGCCGTATCTCACGAACGGATTGACCAATCCGCAAAATTTCTGTTGCGTCTGAAAGTAGAAACTCGCCCGATTACAACGGTATGCGTACTTTTCCCCTAGCCCGTTCTATTTATTCGCTTCGAGCAACAGAACTGCGAAAATTTTGAGTTTTTCAAGCGTTGCCTACCTCCAAACTGCCATATCTCGCGAACGGATTGACCAATCCGCAAAATTTCTGTTGCATCTGAAAGTAGAAACTCGCCCGATTACAACGGTGTGCGTACTTTTCCCCTAGGCCGTTCTAGTTATGCTTGTCGAGCATCAGAACTGCGAAAATTTTGAGTTTCTCAAGCGTTTCTTACTTCCAAACTGCCATATCTCGCGAACGGATTGACCAACCCGCAAAATTTCTGTTGCATCTGAAAGTAGAAACTCGCCCGATTACAACACTATGCGTACTTGTCCCCTAGGCCGTTCTAGTTATTCGTTTCGAGCATCAGAACTGCGAAAATTTTGAGTTTCTCAAGCGTTTCTTACCTCCAAACTGCCATAACTCGCGAACGGATTGACCAATCCGCAAAATTTCTGTTGCATCTGAAAGTAGAAACTCGCCCGATTACAACGGTATGCGTACTTTTCCAGTAGGCCGTTCTAGTTATTCGTTTCGAGCATCAGAACTGCGAAAATTTTGAGTTTCTCAAGCGTTTCTCACCTACAAACTGCCACATCTCGCGGACGGATTGTCCAATCCGCAAAATTTCTGATGCATCTGAAAGTAGAAACTCGCCCGATTACAACGGTATGCGTACTTTTCCCCTAGGCCGCCCTAGTTATTCGTTTCGAGCATCAGAACTGCAAAAATTTTGAGTTTCTCAAGCGTTTCTTAATTCCAAACTGCCATATCTCGCGAACGGATTGACCAATCCGCAAAATTTCTGTTGCATCTGAAAGTAGAAACTCGCCCGATTACAACGGTGTGCGTACTTTTCCCCTAGGCCGTTATTGTTATTTGTTTCGAGCATCAGAACCGCGAAAATTTTGAGTTTCTCAAGCGTTTCTTACCTCCAAACTGCCATATCTCGCGAACGGATTGACCAATCCGCAAAATTTCTGTTGCACCTGAAAGTAGAAACTCGCCCGATTACAACGGTATGCGTACTTTTCCCCTAGGCCGTTCTAGTTATTCGTTTCGAGCATCAGAACTGCGAAAATTTTGAGTTTCTCAAGCGTTTCTTACCTCCAAACTGCCATATCTCGCGAACGGATTGACCAATCCGCAAAATTTCTGTTGCATCTGAAAGTAGAAACTCGCCCGATTACAACGGTGTGCGTACTTTTCCCCTAGGCCGTTCTAGTTATGCTTGTCGAGCATCAGAACTGCGAAAATTTTGAGTTACTCGAGCGTTTCTTACCTCCAAACTGCCATAACTCGCGAACGGATTGACCAATCCGCAAAATTTCTGTTGCATCTGAAAGTAGAAACTCGCCCGATTACAACGGTATGCGTACTTTTCCCCTAGGCCGTTCTGGTTATTCGTTTCGAGCATCAGAACTGTGATAATTTTGAGTTTCTCAACCGTTTCTTACCTCCAAACTGCCATATCTCGCGAACGGATTGACCAATCCGCAAAATTTCTGTTGCATCTGAAAGTAGAAACTCGCCCGATTACAACTGTATGCCTACTTTTCCGCTAGCCCGTTCTAGTTATTCGTTTCGAGCAACAGAACTGCGAAAATTTTGAGTTTCTCAATCGTTTCTCACCTACAAACTGCCACATCTCGCGAACGGATTGTCCAATCCGCAAAATTTCTGATGCATCTGAAAGTAGAAACTCGCCCGATTACAACGGTATGCGTACTTTTCCCCTGGGCCGCCCTAGTTATTCGTTTGGAGCATCAGAACTGCAAAAATTTTGAGTTTCTCAAGCGTTTCTTACTTCCAAACTGCCATATCTCGCGAACGGATTGACCAATCCGCAAAATTTCTGTTGCATCTGAAAGTAGAAACTCGCCCGATTACAACGGTATGCGTACTTTTCCCCTAGGCCGTTCTAGTTATTCGTTTCGAGCATCAGAACTGCGAAAATTTTGAGTTTCTCAAGCGTTTCTTACCTCCAAACTGCCATATCTCGCGAACGGATAGACCAATCCGCAAAATTTCTGTTGCATCTGAAGGTAGAAACTCGGCCGATTACAACGGTATGCGTACTTTTCCCCTAGGCCGTTCTAGTTATTCGTTTCGAGCATCAGAACTGCGAAAATTTTGAGTTTCTCAAGCGTTTCTCACCTACAAACTGCCACATCTCGCGAACAGATTGACCAATCCGCAAAATTTCTGTTGCATCTGAAAGTAGAAACTCGCCCGATTACAACGGTGTGGGTACTTTTCCCGTAGGCCGTTCTGGTTATTCGTTTCGAGCATCAGAACCGCGAAAATTTTGAGTTTCTCAAGCGTTTCTTACCTCCAAACTGCCACATCTCGCGAACGGATTGACCAATCCGCAAAATTTCTGTTGCATCTGAAAGTATAAACTCGCCCGATTACAACGGTATGCGTACTTTTCCCCTACGCCGTTCTAGTTATTCGTTTCGAGCATCAGAACCGCGAAAATTTTGAGTTTCTCAAGCGTTTCTTACTTCCAAACTGCCATATCTCGCGAAAGGATTGACCAATCCGCAAAATTTTTGTTGCATCTGAAGGTCGAAACTCGCCCGATTACAACGGTATGCGTACTTTTCCCCTAGGCCGTTCTAGTTATTCGTTTCGAGCATCAGAACTGCGAAAATTTTGAGTTTCTCAAGCGTTTCTCACGTACAAACTGCCACATCTCGCGAACGGATTGTCCAATCCGCAAAATTTCTGATGCATCTGAAAGTAGAAACTCGCCCGATTACAACGGTATGCGTATTTTTCCCCTAGGCCGCCCTAGTTATTCGTTTCGAGCATCAGAACTGCAAAAATTTTGAGTTTCTCAAGCGTTTCTTACTTCCAAACTGCCATATCTCGCGAACGGATTGACAAATCCGCAAAATTTCTGTTGCATCTGAAAGTAGAAACTCGCCCGATTACAACGGTATGCGTACTTTTCCCCTAGGCCGTTCTAGTTATTCGTTTCGAGCATCAGAACTGTGAAAATTTTGAGTTTCTCAAGCGTTTCTTACCTCCAAACTGCCATATCTCGCGAACGGATTGACAAATCCGCAAAATTTCTGTTGCATCTGAAAGTAGAAACTCGCCCGATTACAACGGTATGCGTACTTTTCCCCTAGGCCGTTCTAGTTATTCGTTTCGAGCAACAGAACTGCGAAAATTTTGAGTTTCTCAAGCGTTGCTTACCTCCAAACTGCCATATCTCGCGAACGGATTGACCAATCCGCAAAATTTCTGTTGCATCTGAAAGTAGAAACTCGCCCGATTACAACGGTGTGCGTACTTTTCCCCTAGGCCGTTCTAGTTATGCTTGTCGAGCATCAGAACTGCGAAAATTTTGAGTTTCTCAAGCGTTTCTTACCTCCAAACTGCCATATCTCGCGAACGGATTGACCAATCCGCAAAATTTCTGTCGCATCTGAAAGTAGAAACTCGCCCGATTGAAACGGTATGCGTACTTTTCCCCTAGGCCGTTCTAGTTATTCGTTTCGAGCATCAGAACTGCGAAAATTTTGAGTTTCTCAAGCGAGTCTTACTTCCAATCTGCCATATCTCGCGAACGGATTGACCAATCCGCAAAATTTCTGTTGCATCTGAAGGTAGAAACTCGCCCGATTACAACGGTATGCGTACTTTTCCCCTAGGCCGTTCTAGTTATTCGTTTCGAGCATCAGAACTGCGAAAATTTTGTTTCTCAATCGTTTCTCACCTACAAACTGCCACATCTCGCGAACGGATTGTCCAATCCGCAAAATTTCTGTTGCATCTGAAAGTAGAAACTCGCCCGATTACAATGGTGTGTGTACTTTTCCCCTAGGCCGTTCTTGTTATTCGTTTCGAGCATCAGAACCGCGAAAATTTTGAGTTTCTCAAGCGTTTCTTACATCCAAACTGCCATATCTCGCGAACGGATTGACCAATCCGCAAAATTTGTGTTGCATCTGAAGGTAGAAACTCGGCCGATTACAACGGTGTGCGTACTTTTCCCCTGGGCCGTTCTAGTTCTGCTTGTCGAGCATGAGAACTGCGAAAATTTTGAGTTTCTCGAGCGTTTCTTACCTCCAAACTGCCATATCTCGCGAACGGATTGACCAATCCGCAAAATTTCTGTTGCATCTGAAAGTAGAAACTCGCCCGATTACAACGGTATGCGTACTTTTCCCCTAGGCCGTTCTAGTTATTCGTTTCGAGCATCAGAACTGTGAAAATTTTGAGTTTCTCAAGCGTTTCTTACCTCCAAACTGCCATATCTCGCGAACGGATTGACCAATCCGCAAAATTTCTGTTGCATCTGAAAGTAGAAGCTCGCACGATTACAACGGTGTGCGTACTTTTCCCCTAGGCCGTTCTAGTTATTCGTTTCGAGCATCAGAACTGCGAAAGTTTTGAGTTTCTCAATCGTTTCTCACCTACAAACTGCCACATCTCGCGAACGGATTGTCCAATCCGCAAAATTTCTGATGCATCTGAAAGTAGAAACTCGCCCGATTACAACGGTATGCGTACTTTTCCCCTAGGCCGTTCTAGTTATTCGTTTCGAGCATCAGAACTGCGAAAATTTTGTTTCTCAATCGTTTCTCACCTACAAACTGCCACATCTCGCGAACGGATTGTCCAATCCGCAAAATTTCTGATGCATCTGAAAGTAGAAACTCGCCCGATTACAACTGTATGCGTACTTTTCCCCTAGCCCGTTCTAGTTATTCGTTTCGAGCAACAGAACTGCGAAAATTTTGAGTTTCTCAAGCGTTGCTTACCTCCAAACTGCCATATCTCGCGAACGGATTGACCAATCCGCAAAATTTCTGTTGCATCTGAAAGTAGAAACTCGCCCGATTACAATGGTGTGTGTACTTTTCCCCTAGGCCGTTCTTGTTATTCGTTTCGAGCATCAGAACCGCGAAAATTTTGAGTTTCTCAAGCGTTTCTTACATCCAAACTGCCATATCTCGCGAACGGATTGACCAATCCGCAAAATTTGTGTTGCATCTGAAGGTAGAAACTCGGCCGATTACAACGGTGTGCGTACTTTTCCCCTGGGCCGTTCTAGTTCTGCTTGTCGAGCATGAGAACTGCGAAAATTTTGAGTTTCTCGAGCGTTTCTTACCTCCAAACTGCCATATCTCGCGAACGGATTGACCAATCCGCAAAATTTCTGTTGCATCTGAAAGTAGAAACTCGCCCGATTACAACGGTATGCGTACTTTTCCCCTAGGCCGTTCTAGTTATTCGTTTCGAGCATCAGAACTGCGAAAATTTTGAGATTCTCAATCGTTTCTCACCTACAAACTGCCACATCTCGCGAACGGATTGTCCAATCCGCAAAATTTCTGATGCATCTGAAAGTAGAAACTCGCCCGATTACAACTGTATGCGTACTTTTCCCCTAGCCCGTTCTAGTTATTCGTTTCGAGCAACAGAACTGCGAAAATTTTGAGTTTCTCAAGCGTTGCTTACCTCCAAACTCCCATATCTCGCGAACGGATTGACCAATCCGCAAAATTTCTGTTGCATCTGAAAGTAGAAACTCGCCCGATTAAAACGGTGTGCGTACTTTTCCCCTAGGCCGTTCTTGTTATTCGTTTCGAGCATCAGAACCGCGAAAATTTTGAGTTTCTCAAGCGTTTCTTACATCCAAACTGCCATATGTCGCGAACGGATTGACCAATCCGCAAAATTTCTGTTGCATCTGAAAGTAGAAACTCGCCCGATTACAACGGTAGGCGTACTTTTCCCCTAGGCCGTTCTAGTTATTCGTTTCGAGCATCAGAACTGCGAAAATTTTGAGTTTCTCAAGCATTTCTTACATCCAAACTGCCATATCTCGCGAACGGATTGACCAATCCGCAAAATTTCTGTTGCATCCGAAAGTAGAAACTCGCCCGATTACAACACTATGCGTACTTTTCCCCTAGGCCGTTCTAGTTATTCGTTTCGAGCATCAGAACTGCGAAAATTTTGAGTTTCTCAAGCGTTTCTTACATCCAAACTGCCATATCTCGCGAACGGATTGACCAGTCCGCAAAATTTGTGTTGCATCTGAAGGTAGAAACTCGGCCGATTACAACGGTGTGCGTACTTTTCCCCTGGGCCGTTCTAGTTCTGCTTGTCGAGCATGAGAACTGCGAAAATTTTGAGTTTCTCGAGCGTTTCTTACCTCCAAACTGCCATATCTCGCGAACGGATTGACCAATCCGCAAAATTTCTGTTGCATCTGAAAGTAGAAACTCGCCCGATTACAACGGTACGCGTACTTTTCCCCTAGGCCGTTCTAGTTATTCGTTTCGAGCATCAGAACTGTGAAAATTTTGAGTTTCTCAAGCGTTTCTTACCTCCAAACTGCCATATCTCGCGAACGGATTGACCAATCCGCAAAATTTCTGTTGCATCTGAAAGTAGAAACTCGCCCGATTACAACGGTATGCGTACTTTTCCCCTAGCCCGTTCTAGTTATTCGTTTCGAGCATCAGAACTGCGAAAATTTTGAGTTTGTCAATCGTTTCTCACCTACAAACTGCCACATCTCGCGAACGGATTGTCCAATCCGCAAAATTTCTGATGCATCTGAAAGTAGAAACTCGCCCGATTACAACTGTATGCGTACTTTTTCCCTAGGCCGTTCTAGTTATTCGTTTCGAGCATCAGAACTGCGAAAATTTTGAGTTTCTCAAGCGAGTCTTACTTCCAAACTGCCATATCTCGCGAACGGATTGACCAATCCGCAAAATTTCTGTTGCATCTGAAGGTAGAAACTCGCCCGATTACAACGGTATGCGTACTTTTCCCCTAGGCCGTTCTAGTTATTCGTTTCGAGCATCAGAACTGCGAAAATTTTGAGTTTCTCAATCGTTTCTCACCTACAAACTGCCACATCTCGCGAACGGATTGTCCAATACGCAAAATTTCTGATGCATCTGAAAGTAGAAACTCGCCCGATTACAACTGTATGCGTACTTTTCCCCTAGCCCGTTCTAGTTATTCGTTTCGAGCATCAGAACTGCGAAAATTTTGAGTTTCTCAAGCGTTTCTTACATCCAAACTGCCATATCTCGCGAACGGATTGACCAATCCGCAAAATTTCTGTTGCATCTGAAAGTAGAAACTCGCCCGATTGCAACGGTATGCGTACTTTTCCCCTAGGCCGTTCTAGTTATTCGTTTCGAGCATCAGAACTGCGAAAATTTTGAGTTTCTCAAGCGAGTCTTACTTCCAAACTGCCATATCTCGCGAACGGATTGACCAATCCGCAAAATTTCTGTTGCATCTGAAAGTAGAAACTCGCCCGATTACAACGGTATGCGTACTTTTCCCCTAGCCCGTTCTAGTTATTCGTTTCGAGCAACAGAACTGCGAAAATTTTGAGTTTTTCAAGCGTTGCTTACCTCCAAACTGCCATATCTCGCGAACGGATTGACCAATCCGCAAAATTTCTGTTGCATCTGAAAGTAGAAACTCGCCCGATTACAACGGTATGCGTACTTTTCCCCTAGCCCGTTCTAGTTATTCGTTTCGAGCAACAGAACTGCGAAAATTTTGAGTTTTTCAAGCGTTGCTTACCTCCAAACTGCCATATCTCGCGAACGGATTGACCAATCCGCAAAATTTCTGTTGCATCTGAAAGTAGAAACTCGCCCGATTACAACGGTATGCGTACTTTTCCCCTAGGCCGTTCTAGATATTCGTTTCGAGCATCAGAACTGTGAAAATTTTGAGTTTCTCAAGCGTTTCTTACCTCCAAACTGCCATATCTCGCGAACGGATTGACCAATCAGCAAAATTTCTGTTGCATCTGATAGTAGAAAGTCGCCCGATTACAACGGTGTGCGTACTTTTCCCCTAGGCCGTTCTAGTTATTCGTTTCGAGCATCAGAACTGCGAAAATTTTGAGTTTCTCGAGCGTTTCTTACATCCAAACTGCCATATCTCGCGAACGGATTGACCAATCCGCAAAATTTCTGTTGCATCTGAAAGTAGAAATTCGCCCGATAACAACTGTATGCGTACTTTTCCCCTAGCCCGTTCTAGTTATTCGTTTCGAGCAACAGAACTGCGAAAATTTTGAGTTTCTCAAGCGTTGCTTACCTCCAAACTGCCATATCTCGCGAACGGATTGACCAATCCGCAAAATTTCTGTTGCATCTGAAAGTAGAAACTCGCCCGATTACAACGGTGTGCGTACTTTTCCCCTAGGCCGTTCTAGTTATGCTTGTCGAGCATCAGAACTGCGAAAATTTTGAGTTTCTCAAGCGTTTCTTACCTCCAAACTGCCATATCTCGCGAACGGATTGACCAATCCGCAAAATTTCTGTTGCATCTGAAAGTAGAAACTCGCCCGATTGAAACGGTATGCGTACTTTTCCCCTAGACCGTTCTAGTTATTCGTTTCGAGCATCAGAACTGCGAAAATTTTGAGTTTCTCAAGCGAGTCTTACTTCCAAACTGCCATATCTCGCGAACGGATTGACCAATCCGCAAAATTTCTGTTGCATCTGAAGGTAGAAACTCGCCCGATTACAACGGTATGCGTACTTTTCCCCTAGGCCGTTCTAGTTATTCGTTTCGAGCATCAGAACTGCGAAAATTTTGAGTTTCTCAATCGTTTCTCACCTACAAACTGCCACATCTCGCGAACGGATTGTCCAATCCGCAAAATTTCTGATGCATCTGAAAGTAGAAACTCGCCCGATTACAACTGTATGCGTACTTTTCCCCTAGCCCGTTCTAGTTATTCGTTTCGAGCATCAGAACTGCGAAAATTTTGAGTTTCTCAAGCGTTTCTTACATCCAAACTGCCATATCTCGCGAACGGATTGACCAATCCGCAAAATTTCTGTTGCATCTGAAAGTAGAAACTCGCCCGATTGCAACGGTATGCGTACTTTTCCCCTAGGCCGTTCTAGTTATTCGTTTCGAGCATCAGAACTGCGAAAATTTTGAGTTTCTCAAGCGAGTCTTACTTCCAAACTGCCATATCTCGCGAACGGATTGACCAATCCGCAAAATTTCTGTTGCATCTGAAAGTAGAAACTCGCCCGATTACAACGGTATGCGTACTTTTCCCCTAGCCCGTTCTAGTTATTCGTTTCGAGCAACAGAACTGCGAAAATTTTGAGTTTTTCAAGCGTTGCTTACCTCCAAACTGCCATATCTCGCGAACGGATTGACCAATCCGCAAAATTTCTGTTGCATCTGAAAGTAGAAACTCGCCCGATTACAACGGTATGCGTACTTTTCCCCTAGCCCGTTCTAGTTATTCGTTTCGAGCAACAGAACTGCGAAAATTTTGAGTTTTTCAAGCGTTGCTTTCCTCCAAACTGCCATATCTCGCGAACGGATTGACCAATCCGCAAAATTTCTGTTGCATCTGAAAGTAGAAACTCGCCCGATTACAACGGTATGCGTACTTTTCCCCTAGGCCGTTCTAGATATTCGTTTCGAGCATCAGAACTGTGAAAATTTTGAGTTTCTCAAGCGTTTCTTACCTCCAAACTGCCATATCTCGCGAACGGATTGACCAATCAGCAAAATTTCTGTTGCATCTGATAGTAGAAAGTCGCCCGATTACAACGGTGTGCGTACTTTTCCCCTAGGCCGTTCTAGTTATTCGTTTCGAGCATCAGAACTGCGAAAATTTTGAGTTTCTCGAGCGTTTCTTACATCCAAACTGCCAAATCTCGCGAACGGATTGACCAATCCGCAAAATTTCTGTTGCATCTGAAAGTAGAAATTCGCCCGATAACAACTGTATGCGTACTTTTCCCCTAGCCCGTTCTAGTTATTCGTTTCGAGCAACAGAACTGCGAAAATTTTGAGTTTCTCAAGCGTTGCTTACCTCCAAACTGCCATATCTCGCGAACGGATTGACCAATCCGCAAAATTTCTGTTGCATCTGAAAGTAGAAACTCGCCCGATTACAACGGTGTGCGTACTTTTCCCCTAGGCCGTTCTAGTTATGCTTGTCGAGCATCAGAACTGCGAAAATTTTGAGTTTCTCAAGCGTTTCTTACCTCCAAACTGCCATATCTCGCGAACGGATTGACCAATCCGCAAAATTTCTGTTGCATCTGAAAGTAGAAACTCGCCCGATTGAAACGGTATGCGTACTTTTCCCCTAGGCCGTTCTAGTTATTCGTTTCGAGCATCAGAACTGCGAAAATTTTGAGTTTCTCAAGCGAGTCTTACTTCCAAACTGCCATATCTCGCGAACGGATTGACCAATCCGCAAAATTTCTGTTGCATCTGAAGGTAGAAACTCGCCCGATTACAACGGTATGCGTACTTTTCCCCTAGGCCGTTCTAGTTATTCGTTTCGAGCATCAGAACTGCGAAAATTTTGAGTTTCTCAATCGTTTCTCACCTACAAACTGCCACATCTCGCGAACGGATTGTCCAATCCGCAAAATTTCTGATGCATCTGAAAGTAGAAACTCGCCCGATTACAACGGTGTGCGTACTTTTCCCCTGAGCCGTTCTAGTTATGCTTGTCGAGCATGAGAACTGCGAAAATTTTGAGTTTCTCGAGCGTTTCTTACATCCAAACTGCCATATCTCGCGAACGGATTGACCAATCCGCAAAATTTCTGTTGCATCTGAAGGTAGAAACTCGGCCGATTACAACGGTGTGCGTACTTTTCCCCTGGGCCGTTCTAGTTATGCTTGTCGAGCATGAGAACTGCGAAAATTTTGAGTTTCTCGAGCGTTTCTTACCTCCAAACTGCCATATCTCGCGAACGGATTGACCAATCCGCAAAATTTCTGTTGCATCTGAAAGTAGAAACTCGCCCGATTACAACACTATGCGTACTTTTCCCCTAGGCCGTTCTTGTTATTCGTTTCGAGCATCAGAACTGCGAAAATTTTGAGTTTCTCAAGCGTTTCTTACACCCAAACTGCCATATCTCGCGAACGGATTGACCAATCCGCAAAATTTCTGTTGCATCTGAAAGTAGAAACTCGCCCGATTGCAACGGTATGCGTACTTTTCCCCTAGGCCGTTCTAGTTATTCGTTTCGAGCATCAGAACTGCGAAAATTTTGAGTTTCTCAAGCGAGTCTTACTTCCAAACTGCCATATCTCGCGAACGGATTGACCAATCCGCAAAATTTCTGTTGCATCTGAAAGAAGAAACTCGCCCGATTACAACGGTATGCGTACTTTTCCCCTAGCCCGTTCTAGTTATTCGTTTCGAGCAACAGAACTGCGAAAATTTTGAGTTTCTCAAGCGTTGCTTACCTCCAAACTGCCATATCTCGCGAACGGATTGACCAATCCGCAAAATTTCTGTTGCATCTGAAAGTAGAAACTAGCCCGATTACAACGGTGTGCGTACTTTTCCCCTAGGCCGTTCTAGTTATGCTTGTCGAGCATCAGAACTGCGAAAATTTTGAGTTTCTCAAGCGTTTCTTACCTCCAAACTGCCATATCTCGCGAACGGATTGACCAATCCGCAAAATTTCTGTTGCATCTGAAAGTAGAAACTCGCCCGATTGAATCGGTATGCGTACTTCTCCCCTAGGCCGTTCTAGTTATTCGTTTCGAGCATCAGAACTGCGAAAATTTTGAGTTTCTCAAGCGAGTCTTACTTCCAAACTGCCATATCTCGCTAACGGATTGACCAATCCGCAAAATTTCTGTTGCATCTGAAAGTAGAAACTCGCCCGATTACAACGGTATGCGTACTTTTCCCCTAGGCCGTTCTAGTTATTCGTTTCGAGCATCAGAACTGTGAAAATTTTGAGTTTCTCAAGCGTTTCTTACCTCCAAACTGCCATATCTCGCGAACGGATTGACCAATCCGCAAAATTTCTGATGCATCTGAAAGTAGAAACTCGCCCGATTACAACGGTGTGCGTACTTTTCCCCTGGGCCGTCCTAGTTATGCTTGTCGAGCATGAGAACTGCGAAAATTTTGAGTTTCTCGAGCGTTTCTTACATCCAAACTGCCATATCTCGCGAACGGATTGACCAATCCGCAAAATTTCTGTTGCATCTGAAGGTAGAAACTCGGCCGATTACAACGGTGTGCGTACTTTTCCCCTGGGCCGTTCTAGTTATGCTTGTCGAGCATGAGAACTGCGAAAATTTTGAGTTTCTCGAGCGTTTCTTACCTCCAAACTGCCATATCTCGCGAACGGATTGACCAATCCGCAAAATTTCTGTTGCATCTGAAAGTAGAAACTCGCCCGATTACAACACTATGCGTACTTTTCCCCTAGGCCGTTCTTGTTATTCGTTTCGAGCATCAGAACTGCGAAAATTTTGAGTTTCTCAAGCGTTTCTTACACCCAAACTGCCATATCTCGCGAACGGATTGACCAATCCGCAAAATTTCTGTTGCATCTGAAAGTAGAAACTCGCCCGATTGCAACGGTATGCGTACTTTTCCCCTAGGCCGTTCTAGTTATTCGTTTCGAGCATCAGAACTGCGAAAATTTTGAGTTTCTCAAGCGAGTCTTACTTCCAAACTGCCATATCTCGCGAACGGATTGACCAATCCGCAAAATTTCTGTTGCATCTGAAAGAAGAAACTCGCCCGATTACAACGGTATGCGTACTTTTCCCCTAGCCCGTTCTAGTTATTCGTTTCGAGCAACAGAACTGCGAAAATTTTGAGTTTCTCAAGCGTTGCTTACCTCCAAACTGCCATATCTCGCGAACGGATTGACCAATCCGCAAAATTTCTGTTGCATCTGAAAGTAGAAACTAGCCCGATTACAACGGTGTGCGTACTTTTCCCCTAGGCCGTTCTAGTTATGCTTGTCGAGCATCAGAACTGCGAAAATTTTGAGTTTCTCAAGCGTTTCTTACCTCCAAACTGCCATATCTCGCGAACGGATTGACCAATCCGCAAAATTTCTGTTGCATCTGAAAGTAGAAACTCGCCCGATTGAATCGGTATGCGTACTTTTCCCCTAGGCCGTTCTAGTTATTCGTTTCGAGCATCAGAACTGCGAAAATTTTGAGTTTCTCAAGCGAGTCTTACTTCCAAACTGCCATATCTCGCTAACGGATTGACCAATCCGCAAAATTTCTGTTGCATCTGAAAGTAGAAACTCGCCCGATTACAACGGTATGCGTACTTTTCCCCTAGGCCGTTCTAGTTATTCGTTTCGAGCATCAGAACTGTGAAAATTTTGAATTTCTCAAGCGTTTCTTACCTCCAAACTGCCATATCTCGCGAACGGATTGACCAATCCGCAAAATTTCTGTTGCATCTGAAAGTAGAAACTCGCCCGATTACAACGGTGTGCGTACTTTTCCCCTAGGCCGTTCTAGTTATTCGTTTCGAGCATCAGAACTGCGAAAATTTTTGAGTTTCTCGAGCGTTTCTTACATCCAAACTGCCATATCTCGCGAACGGATTGACCAATCCGCAAAATTTCTGTTGCATCTGAAAGTAGAAATTCGCCCGATTACAACTGTATGCGTACTTTTCCCCTATCCCGTTCTAGTTATTCGTTTCGAGCAACAGAACTGCGAAAATTTTGAGTTTCTCAAGCGTTGCTTACCTCCAAACTGCCATATCTCGCGAACGGATTGACCAATCCGCAAAATTTCTGTTGCATCTGAAAGTAGAAACTCGCACGATTACAACGGTGTGCGTACTTTTCCCCTAGGCCGTTCTAGTTATGCTTGTCGAGCATCAGAACTGCGAAAATTTTGAGTTTCTCAAGCGTTTCTTACCTCCAAACTACCATATCTCGCGAACGGATTGACCAATCCGCAAAATTTCTGTTGCATCTGAAAGTAGAAACTCGCCCGATTGCAACGGTATGCGTACTTTTCCCCTAGGCCGTTCTAGTTATTCGTTTCGAGCATCAGAACTGCGAAAATTTTGAGTTTCTCAAGCGAGTCTTACTTCCAAACTGCCATATCTCGCGAACGGATTGACCAATCCGCAAAATTTCTGTTGCATCTGAAAGTAGAAACTCGCCCGATTACAGCGGTATGCGTACTTTTCCCCTAGCCCGTTCTAGTTATTCGTTTCGAGCAACAGAACTGCGAAAATTTTGAGTTTCTCGAGCGTTTCTTACCTCCAAACTGCCATATCTCGCGAACGGATTGACCAATCCGCAAAATTTCTGTTGCATCTGAAAGTAGAAACTCGCCCGATTACAACGGTATGCGTACTTTTCCCCTAGCCCGTTCTAGTTATTCGTTTCGAGCAACAGAACTGCGAAAATTTTGAGTTTTTCAAGCGTTGCTTACCTCCAAACTGCCATATCTCGCGAACGGATTGACCAATCCGCAAAATTTCTGTTGCATGTGAAAGTTGAAACTCGCCCGATTACAGCGGTGTGCGTACTTTTCCCCTAGGCCGTTCTAGTTATGCTTGTCGAGCATCAGAACATGCGAAAATTTTGAGTTTCTCGAGCGTTTCTTACCTCCAAACTGCCATATCTCGCGAACGGATTGACCAATCCGCAAAATTTCTGTTGCATCTGAAAGTAGAAACTCCCCCGACTACAACACTATGCGTACTTTTCCCCTAGGCCGTTCTAGTTATTCGTTTCGAGCATCAGAACTGCGAAAATTTTGAGTTTCTCGGCGCGTTTCTTACCTCCAAACTGCCATAACTCGCGAACGGATTGACCAATCCGCAAAATTTCTGTTGCATCTGAAAGTAGAAACTCGCCCGATTACAACGATATGCGTACTTTTCCCCTAGCCCGTTCTAGTTATTCGTTTCGGGCAACAGAACTGCGAAAATTTTGAGTTTTTCAAGCGTTGATTACCTCCAAACTGCCATATCTCGCGAACCGATTGACCAATCCGCAAAATTTCTGTTGCATCTGAAAGTAGAAACTCGCCCGATTACAACGGTATGCGTACTTTTCCCCTAGGCCGTTCTAGTTATGCTTGTCGAGCATCAGAACTGCGAAAATTTTGAGTTTCTCGAGCGTTTCTTACCTCCAAACTGCCATATCTCGCGAACGGATTGACCAATCCGCAAAATTTCTGTTGCATCTGAAAGTAGAAACTCCCCCGACTACAACACTATGCGTACTTTTCCCCTAGGCCGTTCTAGTTATTCGTTTCGAGCATCAGAACTGCGAAAATTTTGAGTTTCTCAAGCGTTTCTTACTTCCAAACTGCCATATCTCGCGAACGGATTGATCAATCCGCAAAATTTCTGTTGCATCTGAAAGTAGAAACTCGCCCGATTACAACACTGTGCGTACTTTTCCCCTAGGCCGTTCTAGTTATTCGTTTCGAGCATCAGAACTGCGAAAATTTTGAGTTTCTCGGCGCGTTTCTTATCTCCAAACTGCCATAACTCGCGAACGGATTGACCAATCCGCAAAATTTCTGTTGCATCTGAAAGTAGAAACTCGCCCGATTACAACGATATGCGTACTTTTCCCCTAGCCCGTTCTAGTTATTCGTTTCGGGCAACAGAACTGCGAAAATTTTGAGTTTTTCAAGCGTTGCTTACCTCCAAACTGCCATATCTCGCGAACGGATTGACCAATCCGCAAAATTTCTGTTGCATCTGAAAGTAGAAACTCGCCCGATTACAACACTGTGCGTACTTTTCCCCTAGGCCGTTCTAGTTATTCGTTTCGAGCATCAGAACTGCGAAAATTTTGAGTTTCTCAAGCGTTGCTTACTTCCAAACTACCATATCTCGCGAACGGATTGACCAATCCGCAAAATTTCTGTTGCATCTGAAAGTAGAAACTCGCCGATTACAACGGCGTGCGTACTTTTCCCCTAGGCCGTTCTAGTTATGCTTGTCGAGCATCAGAACTGCGAAAATTTTGAGTTTCTCGAGCGTTTCTTACCTCCAAACTGCCATATCTCGCGAACGTATTGACCAACCCGCAAAATTTCTGTTGCATCTGAAAGTAGAAACTCGCCCGATTACAACACTGTGCGTACTTTTCCCGTAGGCCGTTCTAGTTATTCGTTTCGAGCATCAGAACTGCGAAAATTTTGAGTTTCTCAAGCGTTTCTTACCTCCAAACTGCCATAACTCGCGAACGGATTGACCAATCCGCAAAATTTCTGTTGCATCTGAAAGTAGAAACTCGCCCGATTACAACGGTGTGCGTACTTTTCCCCTAGCCCGTTCTAGTTATTCGTTTCGAGCAACAGAACTGCGAAAATTTTGAGTTTTTCAAGCGTTGCTTACACCCAAACTGCCATATCTCGCGAAAGGATTGACCAATCCGCAAAATTTCTGTTGCATCAGAAAGTAGAAATTCGCCCGATTACAACCCTATGCGTAATTTTCCCCTAGCCCGTTCTAGTTATTCGTTTCGAGCAACAGAACTGCGAAAATTTTGAGTTTTTCAAGCGTTGCTTACCTCCAAACTGCCATATCTCGCGAACGGATTGACCAATCCGCAAAATTTCTGTTGCATCTGAAAGTAGAAACTCGCCCGATTACAACGGTGTGCGTACTTTTCACCTAGGCCGTTCTAGTTATGCTTGTCGAGCATCAGAACTGCGAAAATTTTGAGTTTCTCAAGCGTCTCTTACTTCCAAACTGCCATATCTCGCGAACGGATTGACAAATCCGCAAAATTTCTGTTGCATCTGAAAGTAGAAACTCGCCCGATTACAATACTATGCGTACTTTTCCCCTAGGCCGTTCTAGTTATTCGTTTCGAGCATCAGAACTGCGAAAATTTTGAGTTTCTCAAGCGTTTCTTACCTCCAAACTGCCATAACTCGCGAACGGATTCACCAATCCGCAAAATTTCTGTTGCATCTGAAAGTAGAAACTCGCCCGATTACAACACTATGCGTACTTTTCCCCTAGGCCGTTCTAGTTATTCGTTTCGAGCATCAGAACTGCGAAAATTTTGAGTTTCTCAAGCGTTGCTTACCTCCAAACTGCCATATCTCGCGAACGGATTGACCAATCCGCAAAATTTCTGTTGCATCTGAAAGTAGAAACTCGCCCGATTACAACGGTGTGCGTACTTTTCCCCTAGGCCGTTCTAGTTATGCTTGTCGAGCATCAGAACTGCGAAAATTTTGAGTTTCTCGAGCGTTTCTTACCTCCAAACTGCCATATCTCGCGAACGTATTGACCAATCCGCAAAATTTCTGTTGCATCAGAAAGTAGAAACTCCCCCGACTACAACACTATGCGTACTTTTCCCCTAGGCCGTTCTAGTTATTCGTTTCGAGTATCAGAACTGCGAAAATTTTGAGTTTCTCAAGCGTTTCTTACTTCCAAACTGCCATATCTCGCGAACGGATTGACCAATCCGCAAAATTTCTGTTGCATCTGAAAGTATAAACTCGCCCGATTACAACACTGTGCGTACTTTTCCCGTAGGCCGTTCTAGTTATTCGTTTCGAGCATCAGAACTGCGAAAATTTTGAGTTTCTCAAGCGTTTCTTACTTCCAAACTGCCATACCTCGCGAACGGATTGACCAATCCGCAAAATTTCTGTTGCATCTGAAAGTAGAAACTCGCCCGATTACAACGGTATGCGTACTTTTCCCCTAGCCCGTTCTAGTTATTCGTTTCGGGCAACAGAACTGCGAAAATTTTGAGTTTTTCAAGCGTTGCTTACCTCCAAACTGCCATATCTCGCGAACGGATTGACCAATCCGCAAAATTTCTGTTGCATCTGAAAGTAGAAACTCGCCCGATTACAACGGTGTGCGTACTTTTCCCCTAGGCCGTTCTAGTTATGCTTGTCGAGCATCAGATCTGCGAAAATTTTGAGTTTCTCAAGCGTTTCTTACTTCCAAACTGCCATATCTCGCGAACGGATTGACCAGTCCGCAAAATTTCTGTTGCATCTGAAAGTAGAAACTCGTCCGATTACAACACTATGCGTACTTTTCCCGTAGGCCGTTCTAGTTATTCGTTTCGACCAACAGAACTGCGAAAATTTTGAGTTTCTCAAGCGTTGCGTACCTCCAAACTGCCATATCTCGCGAACGGATTGACCAATCCGCAAAATTTCTGTTGCATCTGAAAGTAGAAACTCGCCCGATTACAACACTATGCGTACTTTTCCCCTAGGCCGTTCTAGTTATGATTGTCGAGCATCAGAACTGAGAAAATTTTGAGTTTCTCAAGTGTTTCTTACATCCAAACTGCCATATCTCGCGAACGGATTGACCAATCCGCAAAATTTCTGTTGCATCTGAAAGTAGAAACACGCCCGATTGCAACGGCATGCGCACTTTTCCCCTAGGCCGTTCTAGTTATTCGTTTCGAGCATCAGAACTGCGAAAATTTTGAGTTTCTCAAGCGTTTCTTACTTCCAAACTGCCATATCTCGCGAACGGATTGACCAATCCGCAAAATTTCTGTTGCATCTGAAGGTACAAACTCGCCCGATTACAACGGTATGCGTACTTTTCCCCTAGGCCGTTCTAGTTATTCGTTTCGAGCATCAGAACTGCGAAAATTTTGAGTTTCTCAAGCGTTTCTCACCTACAAACTGCCACATCTCGCGAACGGATTGTCCAATCCGCAAAATTTCTGATGCATCTGAAAGTAGAAACTCGCCCGATTACAACTGTATGCGTACTTTTCCCCTAGCCCGTTCTAGTTATTCGTTTCGAGCAACAGAACTGCGAAAATTTTGAGTTTCTCAAGCGTTTCTTACATCCAAACTGCCATATCTCGCGAACGGATTTACCAATCCGCAAAATTTCTGTTGCATCTGAAAGTAGAAACTCGCCCGATTACAACGGTATGCGTACTTTTCCCCTAGCCCGTTCTAGTTATTCGTTTCGAGCAACAGAACTGCGAAAATTTTGAGTTTCTCAAGCGTTTCTTACTTCCAAACTGCCATATCTCGCGAACGGATTGACCAATCCGCACAATTTCTGTTGCATCTGAAAGTAGAAACTCGCCCGATTATAACACTATTCGTACTTTTCCCCTAGGCCGTTCTAGTTATTCGTTTCGAGCATCAGAACTGCGAAAATTTTGAGTTTCTCAAGCGTTTCTTACCTCCAAACTGCCATATCTCGCGAACGGATTGACCAATCCGCAAAATTTCTGTTGCATCTGAAAGTAGAAACTCGCCCGATTACAACACTATGCGTACTTTTCCCCTAGGCCGTTCTAGTTATTCGTTTCGAGCAACAGAACTGCGAAAATTTTGAGTTTTTCAAGCGTTGCTTACCTCCAAACTGCCGTATCTCGCGAACGGATTGACCAATCCGCAAAATTTCTGTTGCATCTGAAAGTAGAAACTCGCCCGATTACAACGATATGCGTACTTTTCCCCTAGCCCGTTCTATTTATTCGTTTCGAGCAACAGAACTGCGAAAATTTTGAGTTTTTCAAGCGTTGCCTACCTCCAAACTGCCATATCTCGCGAACGGATTGACCAATCCGCAAAATTTCTGTTGCATCTGAAAGTAGAAACTCGCCCGATTACAACGGTGTGCGTACTTTTCCCCTAGGCCGTTCTAGTTATGCTTGTCGAGCATCAGAACTGCGAAAATTTTGAGTTTCTCGAGCGTTTCTTACCTCCAAACTGCCATATCTCGCGAACGGATTGATCAATCCGCAAAATTTCTGTTGCATCTGAAAGTAGAAACTCGCCCGATTACAACACTATGCGTACTTTTCCCCTAGGCCGTTCTAGTTATTCGTTTCGAGCATCAGAACTGCGAAAATTTTGAGTTTCTCAAGCGTTTCTTACTTCCAAACTGCCATATCTCGCGAACGGATTGACCATTCCGCAAAATTTCTGTTGCATCTGAAAGTAGAAACTCGCCGATTACAACGGTATGCGTACTTTTCCCCTAGCCCGTTCTAGTTATTCGTTTCGGGCAACAGAACTGCGAAAATTTTGAGTTTTTCAAGCGTTGCTTACCTCCAAACTGCCATATCTCGCGAACGGATTGACCAATCCGCAAAATTTCTGTTGCATCTGAAAGTAGAAACTCGCCCGATTACAACACTATGCGTACTTTTCCCCTAGGCCGTTCTAGTTATGCTTGTCGAGCATCAGATCTGCGAAAATTTTGAGTTTCTCGAGCGTTTCTTACATCCAAACTGCCATATCTCGCGAACGGATTGACCAATCCGCAAAATTTCTGTTGCATCTGAAAGTAAAAACTCGCCCGATTACAACACTATGCGTACTTTTCCCCTAGGCCGTTCTAGTTATTCGTTTCGAGCATCAGAACTGCGAAAATTTTGAGTTTCTCGAGCGTTTCTTACCTCCAAACTGTGATATCTCGCGAACGGATTGACCAATCCGCAAAATTTCTGTTGCATCTGAAAATAGAAATTCGCCCGATTACAACTGTATGCGTACTTTTCCCCAAGCCCGTTCTAGTTATTCGTCTCGACCAACAGAACTGCGAAAATTTTGAGTTTCTCAAGCGTTGCGTACCTCCAAACTGCCATATCTCGCGAACGGATTGACCAATCCGCAAAATTTCTGTTGCATCTGAAAGTAGAAACTCGCCCGATTACAACACTATGCGTACTTTTCCCCTAGGCCGTTCTAGTTATGCTTGTCGAGCATCAGAGCTGCGAAAATTTTGAGTTTCTCAAGCGTTTCTTACATCCAAACTGCCATATCTCGCGAACGGATTGACCAATCCGCAAAATTTCTGTTGCATCTGAAAGTAGAAACACGCCCGATTGCAACGGTATGCGCACTTTTCCCCTAGGCCGTTCTAGTTATTCGTTTCGAGCATCAGAACTGCGAAAATTTTGAGTTTCTCAAGCGTTTCTTACTTCCAAACTGCCATATCTCGCGAACGGATTGACCAATCCGCAAAATTTCTGTTGCATCTGAAGGTAGAAACTCGCCCGATTACAACGGTATGCGTACTTTTCCCCTAGGCCGTTCTAGTTATTCGTTTCGAGCATCAGAACTGCGAAAATTTTGAGTTTCTCAAGCGTTTCTCACCTACAAACTGCCACATCTCGCGAACGGATTGTCCAATCCGCAAAATTTCTGATGCATCTGAAAGTAGAAACTCTCCCGATTACAACTGTATGCGTACTTTTCCCCTAGCCCGTTCTAGTTATTCGTTTCGAGCAACAGAACTGCGAAAATTGTGAGTTTCTCAAGCGTTGCTTACCTCCAAACTGCCATATCTAGCGAACGGATTGACCAATCCGCAAAATTTCTGTTGCATCTGAAAGCAGAAACTCGCCCGATTACAACGGTGTGCGTACTTTTCCCCTAGGCCGTTCTAGTTATTCGTTTCGAGCATCAGAACTGCGAAAATTTTGAGTTTCTCAAGCGTTTCTTACATCCAAACTGCCATATCTCGCGAACGGATTCACCAATCCGCAAAATTTCTGTTGCATCTGAAAGTAGAAACTCGCCCGATTACAACGGTATGCGTACTTTTCCCCTATACCGTTCTAGTTATTCGTTTCGAGCAACAGAACTGCGAAAATTTTGAGTTTCTCAAGCGTTTCTTACTTCCAAACTGCCATATCTCGCGAACGGATTGACCAATCCGCACAATTTCTGTTGCATCTGAAAGTAGAAACACGCCCGTCTACAACGGTATGCGTACTTTTCCCCTAGGCCGTTCTGGTTAATCGTTTCGAGCATCAGAACTGCGAAAATTTTGAGTTTCTCAAGCGTTTCTTACCTCCAAACTGCCATATCTCGCGAACGGATTGACCAATCCGCAAAATTTCTGTTGCATCTGAAAGTAGAAACTCGCCCGATTACAACACTATGCGTACTTTTCCCCTAGGCCGTTCTAGTTATTCGTTTCGAGCATCAGAACTGCGAAAATTTTGAGTTTCTCAAGCGTTTCTTACCTCCAAACTGCCATAACTCGCGAACGGATTGACCAATCCGCAAAATTTCTGATGCATCTGAAAGTAGAAACTCGCCCGATTATAACACTATTCGTACTTTTCCCCTAGGCCGTTCTAGTTATTCGTTTCGAGCATCAGAACTGCGAAAATTTTGAGTTTCTCAAGCGTTTCTTACCTCCAAACTGCCATATCTCGCGAACGGATTGACCAATCCGCAAAATTTCTGTTGCATCTGAATGTAGAAACTCGCCCGATTACAACACTATGCGTACTTTTCCCCTAGGCCGTTCTAGTTATTCGTTTCGAGCAACAGAACTGCGAAAATTTTGAGTTTTTCAAGCGTTGCTTACCTCCAAACTGCCGTATCTCGCGAACGGATTGACCAATCCGCAAAATTTCTGTTGCATCTGAAAGTAGAAACTCGCCCGATTACAACGGTATGCGTACTTTTCCCCTAGCCCGTTCTATTTATTCGTTTCGAGCAACAGAACTGCGAAAATTTTGAGTTTTTCAAGCGTTGCCTACCTCCAAACTGCCATATCTCGCGAACGGATCGACCAATCCGCAAAATTTCTGTTGCATCTGAAAGTAGAAACTCGCCCGATTACAACACTGTGCGTACTTTTCCCCTAGGCCGTTCTAGTTATTCGTTTCGAGCATCAGAACTGCGAAAATTTTGAGTTTCTCAAGCGTTTCTTACTTCCAAACTGCCATATCTCGCGAACGGATTGACCAATCCGCAAAATTTCTGTTGCATCTGAAAGTAGAAACTCGCCCGATTACAACACTATGCGTACTTTTCCCGTAGGCCGTTCTAGTTATTCGTTTCGAGCAACAGAACTGCGAAAATTTTGAGTTTCTCAAGCGTTTCTTACCTCCAAACTGCCATAACTCGCGAACGGATTGACCAATCCGCAAAATTTCTGTTGCATCTGAAAGTAGAAACTCGCCCGATTACAACGGTATGCGTACTTTTCCCCTAGCCCGTTCTAGTTATTCGTTTCGGGCAACAGAACTGCGAAAATTTTGAGTTTTTCAAGCGTTGCTTACCTCCAAACTGCCATATCTCGCGAACGGATTGACCAATCCGCAAAATTTCTGTTGCATCTGAAAGTAGAAACTCGCCCGATTACAACGGTCTGCGTACTTTTCCCCTAGCCCGTTCTAGTTATTCGTTTCGAGCAACAGAACTGCGAAAATTTTGAGTTTTTCAAGCGTTGCTTACCTCCAAACTGCCATATCTCGCGAACGGATTGACCAATCCGCAAAATTTCTGTTGCATCTGAAAGTAGAAACTCGCCCGATTACAACGGTGTGCGTACTTTTCCCCTAGGCCGTTCTAGTTATGCTTGTCGAGCATCAGAACTGCGAAAATTTTGAGTTTCTCGAGCGTTTCTTACCTCCAAACTGCCATATCTCGCGAACGGATTGACCAATCCGCAAAATTTCTGTTGCATCTGAAAGTAGAAACTCGCCCGATTACAACACTATGCGTACTTTTCCCCTAGGCCGTTCTAGTTATTCGTTTCGAGCATCAGAACTGCGAAAATTTTGAGTTTCTCAAGCGTTTCTTACTTCCAAACTGCCATATCTCGCGAACGGATTGACCATTCCGCAAAATTTCTGTTGCATCTGAAAGTAGAAACTCGCCGATTACAACGGTATGCGTACCTTTTCCTCTAGCCCGTTCTAGTTATTCGTTTCGGGCAACAGAACTGCGAAAATTTTGAGTTTTTCAAGCGTTGCTTACCTCCAAACTGCCATATCTCGCTAACGGATTGACCAATCCGCAAAATTTCTGTTGCATCTGAAAGTAAAAACTCGACCGATTACAACACTATGCGTACTTTTCCCCTAGGCCGTTCTAGTTATTCGTTTCGAGCATCAGAACTGCGAAAATTTTGAGTTTCTCGAGCGTTGTTACGTCCAAACTGCCATATCTCGCGAACGGATTGACCAATCCGCAAAATTTCTGTTGCATCTGAAAGTAGAAACTCGCCCGATTACAACGGTGTGCGTACTTTTCCCCTAGGCCGTTCTAGTTATTCGTTTCGAGCATCAGAACTGCGAAAATTTTGAGTTTCTCAAGCGTTTCTTACCTCCAAACTGCCATATCTCGCGAACGGATTGACCAATCCGCAAAATTTCTGTTGCATCTGAAAGTAGAAACTCGCCCGATTACAACGGTGTTCGTACTTTTCCCCTAGGCCGTTCTAGTTATGCTTGTCGAGCATCAGAACTGCGAAAATTTTGAGTTACTCGAGCGTTTCTTACCTCCAAACTGCCATATCTCGCGAACGGATTGACCAATCCGCAAAATTTCTGTTGCATCTGAAAGTAGAAACTCGCCCGATTACAACAGTGTGCGTACTCTTCCCCAAGACCGTTCTAGTTATGCTTGTCGAGCATCAGAACTGTGATAATTTTGAGTTTCTCAACCGTTTCTTACCTCCAAACTGCCATATCTCGCGAACGGATTGACCAATCCGCAAAATTTCTGTTGCACCGGAAAGTAGAAACTCGCCCGATTACAACGGTGTGCGTACTTTTCCCCTAGGCCGTTCTAGTTATTCGTTTCGAGCATCAGAACTGCGAAAATTTTGAGTTTCTCAAGCGTTTCTTACCTCCAAACTGCCATATCTCGCGAACGGATTGACCAATCCGCAAAATTTCTGTTGCATCTGAAAGTAGAAACTCGCCCGATTACAAAGGTGTGCGTACTTTTCCCCTAGGCCGTTCTTGTTATTCGTTTCGAGCATCAGAACCGCGAAAATTTTGAGTTTCTCAAGCGTTTCTTACCTCCAAACTGCCATATCTCGCGAACGGATTGACCAATCCGCAAAATTTCTGTTGCATCTGAAAGTAGAAACTCGCCCGATTACAACGGTATGCGTACTTTTCCCCTAGGCCGTTCTAGTTATTCGTTTCGAGCATCAGAACTGCGAAAATTTTGAGTTTCTCAAGCGTTTCTTACCTCCAAACTGCCATATCTCGCGAACGGATTGTCCAATCCGCAAAATTTCTGATGCATCTGAAAGTAGAAACTCGCCCGATTACAACTGTATGCGTACTTTTCCCCTAACCCGTTCTAGTTATTCGTTTCGAGCATCAGAACTGCGAAAATTTTGAGTTTCTCAAGCGTTTCTTACCTCCAAACTGCCATATCTCGCGAACGGATTGACCAATCCGCAAAATTTCTGTTGCATCTGAAAGTAGAAACTCGCCCGATTACAACGGTATGCGTACTTTTCCCCTAGGCCGTTCTAGTTATTCGTTTCGAGCATCAGAACTGCGAAAATTTTGAGTTTCTCAAGCGTTTCTTACCTACAAACTGCCATATTTCGCGAACGGACTTCACCAATCCGCAAAATTTCTGTTGCATCTGAAAGTAGAAACTCGCCCGATTACAACGGTATGCGTACTTTTCCCCTAGGCCGTTCTGGTTATTCGTTTCGAGCATCAGAACTGTGAAAATTTTGAGTTTCTCAAGCGTTTCTTACCTCCAAACTGCCATATCTCGCGAACGGATTGTCCAATCCGCAAAATTTCTGTTGCATCTGAAAGTAGAAACTAGCCCGATTACAACGGTATGCGTACTTCTCCCCTAGGCCGTTCTAGTTATTCGTCTCGAGCATCAGAACTGCGAAAATTTTGAGTTTCTCAAGCGTTTCTTACATCCAAACTGCCATATCTCGCGAACGGATTGACCAATCCGCAAAATTTCTGTTGCATCTCAAAGTCGAAGCTCGCCCGATTACAACGGTATGCGTGCTTTTCCCCTAGGCCGTTCTAGTTATTCGTTTCGAGCATCAGAACTGCGAAAATTTTGAGTTTCTCAAGCGTTTCTCACCTACAAACTGCCACATCTCGCGAACGGATTGTCCAATCCGCAAAGTTTCTGATGCATCTGAAAGTAGAAACTCGCCCGATTACAACGGTATGCGTACTTTTCCGCTCGGCCCTCCTAGTTATTCGTTTCGAGCATCAGAACTGCAAAAATTTTGAGTTTCTCAAGCGTTTCTTACCTCCAAACTGCCATATCTCGCGAACGGATTGACCAATCCGCAAAATTTCTGTTGCATCTGAAAGTAGAAACTCGCCCGATTACAACGGTATGCGTACTTTTCCCCTAGGCCGTTCTAGTTATTCGTTTCGAGCATCAGAACTGCGAAAATTTTGAGTTTCTCAAGCGTTTCTTACCTACAAACTGCCATATTTCGCGAACGGACTTCACCAATCCGCAAAATTTCTGTTGCATCTGAAAGTAGAAACTCGCCCGATTACAACGGTATGCGTACTTTTCCCCTAGACCGTTCTAGTTATGCTTGTCGAGCATCAGAACTGCGAAAATTTTGAGTTTCTCAAGCGTTTCTTACCTCCAAACTGCCATATCTAGCGAACGGATTGACCAATCCGCAAAATTTCTGTTGCATCTGAAGGTCGAAACTCGCCCGATTACAACGGTATGCGTACTTTTCCCCTAGGCCGTTCTAGTTATTCGTTTCGAGCATCAGAACTGCGAAAATTTTGAGTTTCTCAAGCGTTTCTTACCTCCAAACTGCCATATCTCGCGAACGGATTGACCAATCCGCAAAATTTCTGTTGCATCTGAAAGTAGAAACTCGCCCGATTACAACGGTATGCGTACTTTTCCCCTAGGCCGTTCTAGTTATTCGTTTCGAGCATCAGAACTGCGAAAATTTTGAGTTTCTCAAGCGTTTCTCACCTACAAACTGCCACATCTCGCGAACGGATTGTCCAATCCGCAAAATTTCTGATGCATCTGAAAGTAGAAACTCGCCCAATTACAACGGTATGCGTACTTTTCCCCTAGGCCGCCCTAGTTATTCATTTCGAGCATCAGAACTGCAAAAATTTTGAGTTTCTCAAGCGTTTCTTACATCCAAACTGCCATATCTCGCGAACGGATTGTCCAATCCGCAAAATTTCTGATGCATCTGAAAGTAGAAACTCGCCCGATTACAACTGTATGCGTACTTTTCCCCTAACCCGTTCTAGTTATTCGTTTCGAGCATCAGAACTGCGAAAATTTTGAGTTTCTCAAGCGTTTCTTACCTCCAAACTGCCATATCTCGCGAACGGATTGACCAATCCGCAAAATTTCTGTTGCATCTGAAAGTAGAAACTCGCCCGATTACAACGGTATGCGTACTTTTCCCCTAGGCCGTTGTAGTTATTCGTTTCGAGCATCAGAACTGCGAAAATTTTGAGTTTCTCAAGCGTTTCTCACCTACAAACTGCCACATCTCGCGAACGGATTGTCCAATCCGCAAAGTTTCTGATGCATCTGAAAGTAGAAACTCGCCCGATTACAACGGTATGCGTACTTTTCCGCTAGGCCGCCCTAGTTATTCGTTTCGAGCATCAGAACTGCAAAAATTTTGAGTTTCTCAAGCGTTTCTTACTTCCAAACTGCCATATCGCGCGAACGGATTGACCAATCCGCAAAATTTCTGTTGCATCTGAAAGTAGAAACTCGCCCGATTACAACGGTATGCGTACTTTTCCCCTAGGCCGTTCTAGTTATTCGTTTCGAGCATCAGAACTGCGAAAATTTTGAGTTTCTCAAGCGTTTCTTACCTACAAACTGCCATATTTCGCGAACGGACTTGACCAATCCGCAAAATTTCTGTTGCATCTGAAAGTAGAAACTCGCCCGATTACAACGGTATGCGTACTTTTCCCCTAGACCGTTCTAGTTATGCTTGTCGAGCATCAGAACTGCGAAAATTTTGAGTTTCTCAAGCGTTTCTTACCTCCAAACTGCCATATCTCGCGAACGGATTGACCAATCCGCAAAATTTCTGTTGCATCTGAAAGTAGAAACTCGCCCGAATACAACGGTATGCGTACTTTTCCCCTAGGCCGTTCTAGTTATTCGTTTCGAGCATCAGAACTGCGAAAATTTTGAGTTTCTCAAGCGTTTCTCACCTACAAACTGCCACATCTCGCGAACGGATTGTCCAATCCGCAAAATTTCTGATGCATCTGAAAGTAGAAACTCGCCCGATTACAACGGTATGCGTACTTTTCCCCTAGGCCGCCCTAGTTATTCATTTCGAGCATCAGAACTGCAAAAATTTTGAGTTTCTCAAGCGTTTCTTACCTCCAAACTGCCATATCTCGCGAACGGATTGTCCAATCCGCAAAATTTCTGATGCATCTGAAAGTAGAAACCCGCCCGATTACAACTGTATGCGTACTTTTCCCCTAACCCGTTCTAGTTATTCGTTTCGAGCATCAGAACTGCGAAAATTTTGAGTTTCTCAAGCGTTTCATACCTCCAAACTGCCATATCTCGCGAACGGATTGACCAATCCGCAAAATTTCTGTTGCATCTGAAAGTAGAAACTCGCCCGATTACAACGGTATGCGTACTTCTACCCTAGGCCGTTCTAGTTATTCGTTTCGAGCATCAGAACTGCGAAAATTTGGAGTTTCTCAAGCCTTTCTAACCTACAAACTGCCACATCTCGCGAACGGATTGTCCAATCCGCAAAGTTTCTGATGCATCTGAAAGTAGAAACTCGCCCGATTACAACTGTATGCGTACTTTTCCCCTAACCCGTTCTAGTTATTCGTTTCGAGCATCAGAACTGCGAAAATTTTGAGTTTCTCAAGCGTTTCTTACCTCCAAACTGCCATATCTCGCGAACGGATTGACCAATCCGCAAAATTTCTGTTGCATCTGAAAGTAGAAACTCGCCCGATTACAACGGTATGCGTACTTTTCCCCTAGGCCGTTCTAGTTATTCGTTTCGAGCATCAGAACTGCGAAAATTTTGAGTTTCTCAAGCGTTTCTTACCTACGAACTGCCATATTTCGCGAACGGACTTGACCAATCCGCAAAATTTCTGTTGCATCTGAAAGTAGAAACTCGCCCGATTACAACGGTATGCGTACTTTTCCCCTAGACCGTTCTAGTTATGCTTGTCGAGCATCAGAACTGCGAAAATTTTGAGTTTCTCAAGCGTTTCTTACCTCCAAACTGCCATATCTCGCGAACGGATTGACCAATCCGCAAAATTTCTGTTGCATCTGAAAGTAGAAACTCGCCCGAATACAACGGTATGCGTACTTTTCCCCTAGGCCGTTCTAGTTATTCGTTTCGAGCATCAGAACTGCGAAAATTTTGAGTTTCTCAAGCGTTTCTCACCTACAAACTGCCACATCTCGCGAACGGATTGTCCAATCCGCAAAATTTCTGATGCATCTGAAAGTAGAAACTCGCCCGATTACAACTGTATGCGTACTTTTCCCCTAACCCGTTCTAGTTATTCGTTTCGAGCATCAGAACTGCGAAAATTTTGAGTTTCTCAAGCGTTTCTTACCTCCAAACTGCCATATCTCGCGAACGGATTGACCAATCCGCAAAATTTCTGTTGCATCTGAAAGCAGAAACTCGCCCGATTACAACGGTATGCGTACTTTTCCCCTAGGCCGTTCTAGTTATTCGTTTCGAGCATCAGAACTGCGAAAATTTTGAGTTTCTCAAGCGTTTCTAACCTACAAACTGCCACATCTCGCGAACGGATTGTCCAATCCGCAAAGTTTCTGATGCATCTGAAAGTAGAGACTCGCCCAATTACAACGGTATGCGTACTTTTCCGCTAGGCCGCCCTAGTTATTCGTTTCGAGCATCAGAACTGCAAAAATTTTGAGTTTCTCAAGCGTTTCTTACTTCCAAACTGCCATATCTCGCGAACGGATTGACCAATCCGCAAAATTTCTGTTGCATCTGAAAGTAGAAACTCGCCCGATTACAACGGTATGCGTACTTTTCCCCTAGGCCGTTCTAGTTATTCGTTTCGAGCATCAGAACTGCGAAAATTTTGAGTTTCTCAAGCGTTTCTTACCTACAAACTGCCATATTTCGCGAACGGACTTGACCAATCCGCAAAATTTCTGTTGCATCTGAAAGTAGAAACTCGCCCGATTACAACGGTATGCGTACTTTTCCCCTAGACCGTTCTAGTTATGCTTGTCGAGCATCAGAACTGCGAAAATTTTGAGTTTCTCAAGCGTTTCTTACCTCCAAACTGCCATATCTCGCGAACGGATTGACCAATCCGCAAAATTTCTGTTGCATCTGAAGGTCGAAACTCGCCCGATTACAACGGTATGCGTACTTTTCCCCTAGGCCGTTCTAGTTATTCGTTTCGAGCATCAGAACTGCGAAAATTTTGAGTTTCTCAAGCGTTTCTTACCTCCAAACTGCCATATCTCGCGAACGGATTGACCAATCCGCAAAATTTCTGTTGCAACTGAAAGTAGAAACTCGCCCGATTACAACGGTATGCGTACTTTTCCCCTAGGCCGTTCTAGTTATTCGTTTCGAGCATCAGAACTGCGAAAATTTTGAGTTTCTCAAGCGTTTCTCACCTACAAACTGCCACATCTCGCGAACGGATTGTCCAATCCGCAAAATTTCTGATGCATCTGAAAGTAGAAACTCGCCCAATTACAACGGTATGCGTACTTTTCCCCTAGGCCGCCCTAGTTATTCATTTCGAGCATCAGAACTGCAAAAATTTTGAGTTTCTCAAGCGTTTCTTACTTCCAAACTGCCATATCTCGCGAACGGATTGACCAATCCGCAAAATTTCTGTTGCATCTGAAAGTAGAAACTCGCCCGATTACAACGGTATGCGTACTTTTCCCCTAGGCCGTTCTAGTTATTCGTTTCGAGCATCAGAACTGCGAAAATTTTGAGTTTCTCAAGCGTTTCTTACCTACAAACTGCCATATTTCGCGAACGGACTTGACCAATCCGCAAAATTTCTGTTGCATCTGAAAGTAGAAACTCGCCCGATTACAACGGTATGCGTACTTTTCCCCTAGGCCGTTCTAGTTATTCGTTTCGAGCATCAGAACTGCGAAAATTTTGAGTCTCTCAAGCGTTTCTCACCTACAAACTGCCACATCTCGCGAACGGATTGTCCAATCCGCAAAGTTTCTGATGCATCTGAAAGTAGAAACTCGCCCGATTACAACGGTATGCGTACTTTTCCGCTAGGCCGCCCTAGTTATTCGTTTCGAGCATCAGAACTGCAAAAATTTTGAGTTTCTCAAGCGTTTCTTACTTCCAAACTGCCATATCTCGCGAACGGATTGACCAATCCGCAAAATTTCTGTTGCATCTGAAGGTCGAAACTCGCCCGATTACAACGGTATGCGTACTTTTCCCCTAGGCCGTTCTAGTTATTCGTTTCGAGCATCAGAACTGCGAAAATTTTGAGTTTCTCAAGCGTTTCTTACATCCAAACTGCCATATCTCGCGAACGGTTTGACCAATCCGCAAAATTTCTGTTGCATCTGAAAGTAGAAACTCGCCCGATTACAACGGTATGCGTACTTTTCCCCTAGGCCGTTCTAGCTATTCGTTTCGAGCATCAGAACTGCGAAAATTTTGAGTTTCTCAAGCGTTTCTTACGTCCAAACTGCCATATCTCCCGAACGGATTGACCAATCCGCAAAATTTCTGTTGCATCTGAAGGTCGAAACTCGCCCGATTACAACGGTATGCGTACTTTTCCCCTAGGCCGTTCTAGTTATTCGTTTCGAGCAACAGAACTGCGAAAATTTTGAGTTTCTCAAGCGTTTCTTACCTCCAAACTGCCATATCTCGCGAACGGATTGACCAATCCGCAAAATTTCTGTTGCATCTGAAAGTAGAAACTCGCCCGATTACAACGGTATGCGTACTTTTCCCCTAGGCCGTTCTAGTTATTCGTTTCGAGCATCAGAACTGCGAAAATTTTGAGTTTCTCAAGCGTTTCTCACATACAAACTGCCACATCTCGCGAACGGATTGTCCAATCCGCAAAATTTCTGATGCATCTGAAAGTAGAAACTCGCCCGATTACAACGGTATGCGTACTTTTCCCCTAGGCCGCCCTAGTTATTCATTTCGAGCATCAGAACTGCAAAAATTTTGAGTTTCTCAAGCGTTTCTTACCTCCAAACTGCCATATCTCGCGAACGGATTGTCCAATCCGCAAAATTTCTGATGCATCTGAAAGTAGAAACTCGCCCGATTACAACTGTATGCGTACTTTTCCCCTGACCCGTTCTAGTTATTCGTTTCGAGCATCAGAACGGCGAAAATTTTGAGTTTCTCAAGCGTTTCTTACCTCCAAACTGCCATATCTCGCGAACGGATTGACCAATCCGCAAAATTTCTATTGCATCTGAAAGTAGAAACTCGCCCGATTACAACGGTATGCGTACTTTTCCCCTAGGCCGTTCTAGTTATTCGTTTCGAGCATCAGAACTGCGAAAATTTTGAGTCTCTCAAGCGTTTCTCACCTACAAACTGCCACATCTCGCGAACGGATTGTCCGATCCGCAAAGTTTCTGATGCATCTGAAAGTAGAAACTCACCCGATTACAACGGTATGCGTACTTTTCCGCTAGGCCGCCCTAGTTATTCGTTTCGAGCATCAGAACTGCAAAAATTTTGAGTTTCTCAAGCGTTTCTTACTTCCAAACTGCCATATCTCGCGAACGGATTGACCAATCCGCAAAATTTCTGTTGCATCTGAAAGTAGAAACTCGCCCGAATACAACGGTATGCGTACTTTTCCCCTAGGCCGTTCTAGTTATTCGTTTCGAGCATCAGAACTGCGAAAATTTTGAGTTTCTCAAGCGTTTCTTACATCCAAACTGCCATATCTCGCGAACGGTTTGACCAATCCGCAAAATTTCTGTTGCATCTGAAAGTAGAAACTCGCCCGATTACAACGGTATGCGTACTTTTCCCCTAGGCCGTTCTAGCTATTCGTTTCGAGCATCAGAACTGCGAAAATTTTGAGTTGCTCAAGCGTTTCTTACTTCCAAACTGCCATATCTCGCGAACGGATTGACCAATCCGCAAAATTTCTGTTGCATCTGAAGGTCGAAACTCGCCCGATTACAACGGTATGCGTACTTTTCCCCTAGGCCGTTCTAGTTATTCGTTTCGAGCATCAGAACTGCGAAAATTTTGAGTTTCTCAAGCGTTTCTTACCTACAAACTGCCATATTTCGCGAACGGACTTGACCAATCCGCAAAATTTCTGTTGCATCTGAAAGTAGAAACTCGCCCGATTACAACGGTATGCGTACTTTTCCCCTAGACCGTTCTAGTTATGCTTGTCGAGCATCAGAACTGCGAAAATTTTGAGTTTCTCAAGCGTTTCTTACCTCCAAACTGCCATATCTCGCGAACGGATTGACCAATCCGCAAAATTTCTGTTGCATCTGAAGGTCGAAACTCGCCCGATTACAACGGTATGCGTACTTTTCCCCTAGGCCGTTCTAGTTATTCGTTTCGAGCATCAGAACTGCGAAAATTTTGAGTTTCTCAAGCGTTTCTTACATCCAAACTGCCATATCTCGCGAACGGATTGACCAATCCGCAAAATTTCTGTTGCATCTGAAAGTAGAAACTCGCCCGATTACAACTGTATGCGTACTTTTCCCCTAACCCGTTCTAGTTATTCGTTTCGAGCATCAGAACTGCGAAAATTTTGAGTTTCTCAAGCGTTTCTTACCTCCAAACTGCCATATCTCGCGAACGGATTGACCAATCCGCAAAATTTCTGTTGCATCTGAAAGTAGAAACTCGCCCGATTACAACGGTATGCGGACTTTTCCCCTAGGCCGTTCTAGTTATTCGTTTCGAGCATCAGAACTGCGAAAATTTTGAGTTTCTCAAGCGTTTCTCACCTACAAGCTGCCACATCTCGCGAACGGATTGTCCAATCCGCAAAGTTTCTGATGCATCTGAAAGTAGAAACTCGCCCGATTACAACGGTATGCGTACTTTTCCGCTAGGCCGTTCTAGTTATTCGTTTCGAGCATCAGAACTGCGAAAATTTTGAGTTTCTCAAGCGTTTCTTACCTCCAAACTGCCATATCTCGCGAACGGATTGACCAATCCGCAAAATTTCTGTTGCATCTGAAAGTAGAAACTCGCCCGATTACAACTGTATGCGTACTTTTCCCCTAGGCCGTTCTAGTTATTCGTTTCGAGCATCAGAACTGCGAAAATTTTGAGTTTCTCAAGCGTTTCTTACCTACAAACTGCCATATTTCGCGAACGGACTTGACCAATCCGCAAAATTTCTGTTGCATCTGAAAGTAGAAACTCGCCCGATTACAACGGTATGCGTACTTTTCCCCTAGACCGTTCTAGTTATGCTTGTCGAGCATCAGAACTGCGAAAATTTTGAGTTTCTCAAGCGTTTCTTACCTCCAAACTGCCATATCTCGCGAACGGATTGACCAATCCGCAAAATTTCTGTTGCATCTGAAAGTAGAAACTCGCCCGATTACAACGGTATGCGTACTTTTCCCCTAGGCCGTTCTAGCTATTCGTTTCGAGCATCAGAACTGCGAAAATTTTGAGTTTCTCAAGCGTTTCTTACTTCCAAACTGCCATATCTCGCGAACGGATTGACCAATCCGCAAAATTTCTATTGCATCTGAAGGTCGAAACTCGCCCGATTACAACGGTATGCGTACTTTTCCCCTAGGCCGTTCTAGTTATTCGTTTCGAGCATCAGAACTGCGAAAATTTTGAGTTTCTCAAGCGTTTCTCACATACAAACTGCCACATCTCGCGAACGGATTGTCCAATCCGCAAAATTTCAGATGCATCTGAAAGTAGAAACGCGCCCGATTACAACGGTATGCGTACTTTTCCCCTAGAACGTTCTAGTTATGCTTGTCGAGCATCAGAACTGCGAAAATTTTGAGTTTCTCAAGCGTTTCTTACCTCCAAACTGCCATATCTCGCGAACGGATTGACCAATCCGCAAAATTTCTGTTGCATCTGAAAGTAGAAACTTGCCCGAATACAACGGTATGCGTACTTTTCCCCTAGGCCGTTCTAGTTATTCGTTTCGAGCATCAGAACTGCGAAAATTTTGAGGTTCTCAAGCGTTTCTTACATCCAAACTGCCATATCTCGCGAACGGTTTGACCAATCCGCAAAATTTCTGTTGCATCTGAAAGTAGAAACTCGCCCGATTACAACTGTATGCGTACTTTTCCCCTAGCCCGTTCTAGTTATTCGTTTCGAGCAACAGAACTGCGAAAATTTTGAGTTTCTCAAGCGTTGCTTACCTCCAAACTGCCATATCTCGCGAACGGATTGACCAATCCGCAAAATTATTGTTGCATCTGAAAGTAGAAACTCGCCCGATTACAACTGTATGCGTACTTTTCCCCTAGTCCGTTCTAGTTATTCGTTTCGAGCATCAGAACTGTGAAAATTTTGAGTTTCTCAACCGTTTCTTACCTCCGAACTGCCATATCTCGCGAACGGATTGACCACTCCGCAAAATTTCTGTTGCATCTGAAAGTAGAAACTCGCCCGATTACAACGGTATGCGTACTTTTCCCCTAGACCGTTCTAGTTATGCTTGTCGAGCATCAGAACTGCGAAAATTTTGAGTTTCTCAAGCGTTTCTTACCTCCAAACTGCCATATCTCGCGAACGGATTGACCAATCCGCAAAATTTCTGTTGCATCTGAAAGTAGAAACTCGCCCGAATACAACGGTATGCGTACTTTTCCCCTAGGCCGTTCTAGTTATTCGTATCGAGCATCAGAACTGCGAAAATTTTGAGTTTCTCAAGCGTTTCTTACATCCAAACTGCCATATCTCGCGAACGGTTTGACCAATCCGCAAAATTTCTGTTGCATCTGAAAGTAGAAACTCGCCCGATTACAACGGTATGCGTACTTTTCCCCTAGGCCGTTCTAGCTATTCGTTTCGAGCATCAGAACTGCGAAAATTTTGAGTTTCTCAAGCGTTTCTTACTTCCAAACTGCCATATCTCGCGAACGGATTGACCAATCCGCAAAATTTCTGTTGCATCTGAAGGTCGAAACTCGCCCGATTACAACGGTATGCGTACTTTTCCCCTAGGCCGTTCTAGTTATTCGTTTCGAGCATCAGAACTGCGAAAATTTTGAGTTTCTCAAGCGTTTCTCACATACAAACTGCCACATCTCGCGAACGGATTGTCCAATCCGCAAAATTTCAGATGCATCTGAAAGTAGAAACTCGCCCGATTACAACGGTATGCGTACTTTTCCCCTAGACCGTTCTAGTTATGCTTGTCGAGCATCAGAACTGCGAAAATTTTGAGTTTCTCAAGCGTTTCTTACTTCCAAACTGCCATATCTCGCGAACGGATTGACCAATCCGCAAAATTTCTGTTGCATCTGAAAGTAGAAACTCGCCCGAATACAACGGTATGCGTACTTTTCCCCTAGGCCGTTCTAGTTATTCGTTTCGAGCATCAGAACTGCGAAAATTTTGAGGTTCTCAAGCGTTTCTTACATCCAAACTGCCATATCTCGCGAACGGTTTGACCAATCCGCAAAATTTCTGTTGCATCTGAAAGTAGAAACTCGCCCGATTACAACGGTGTGCGTACTTTTCCCCTAGGCCGTTCTAGTTATTCGTTTCGAGCAACAGAACTGCGAAAATTTTGAGATTCTCAAGCGTTGCTTACCTCCAAACTGCCATATCTCGCGAAGGGATTGACCAAACCGCAAAATTTCTGTTGCATCTGAAAGTAGAAACTCGCCCGATTACAACTGTATGCGTACTTTTCCCCTAGGCCGTTCTAGTTATTCGTTTCGAGCATCAGAACTGCGAAAATTTTGAGTTTCTCAAGCGTTTCTCACCTACAAACTGCCACATCTCGCGAACGGATTATCCAATCCGCAAAGTTTCTGATGCATCTGAAAGTAGAAACTCGCCCGATTACAACGGTATGCGTACTTTTCCGCTAGGCCGCCCTAGTTATTCGTTTCGAGCATCAGAACTGCAAAAATTTTGAGTTTCTCAAGCGTTTCTTACTTCCAAACTGCCATATCTCGCGAACGGATTGACCAATCCGCAAAATTTCTGTTGCATCTGAAAGTAGAAACTCGCCCGATTACAACGGTATGCGTACTTTTCCCCTAGACCGTTCTAGTTATGCTTGTCGAGCATCAGAACTGCGAAAATTTTGAGTTTCTCAAGCGTTTCTTACCTCCAAACTGCCATATCTCGCGAACGGATTGACCAATCCGCAAAATTTCTGTTGCATCTGAAAGTAGAAACTCGCCCGAATACAACGGTATGCGTACTTTTCCCCTAGGCCGTTCCAGTTATTCGTTTCGAGCATCAGAACTGCGAAAATTTTGAGTTTCTCGAGCGTTTCTTACATCCAAACTGCCATATCTCGCGAACGGTTTGACCAATCCGCAAAATTTCTGTTGCATCTGAAAGTAGAAACTCGCCCGATTACAACGGTATGCGTACTTTTCCCCTAGGCCGTTCTAGCTATTCGTTTCGAGCATCAGAACTGCGAAAATTTTGAGTTTCTCAAGCGTTTCTTACTTCCAAACTGCCATATCTCGCGAACGGATTGACCAATCCGCAAAATTTCTGTTGCATCTGAAGGTCGAAACTCGCCCGATTACAACGGTATGCATACTTTTCCCCTAGGCCGTTCTAGTTATTCGTTTCGAGCATCAGAACTGCGAAAATTTTGAGTTTCTCAAGCGTTTCTTACCTCCAAACTGCCATATCTCGCGAACGGATTGACCAATCCGCAAAATTTCTGTTGCATCTGAAAGTAGAAACTCGCCCGATTACAACGGTATGCGTACTTTTCCCCTAGGCCGTTCTAGTTATTCGTTTCGAGCATCAGAACTGCGAAAATTTTGAGTTTCTCAAGCGTTTCTCACATACAAACTGCCACATCTCGCGAACGGATTGTCCAATCCGCAAAATTTCAGATGCATCTGAAAGTAGAAACTCGCCCGATTACAACGGTATGCGTACTTTTCCCCTAGACCGTTCTAGTTATGCTTGTCGAGCATCAGAACTGCGAAAATTTTGAGTTTCTCAAGCGTTTCTTACCTCCAAACTGCCATATCTCGCGAACGGATTGACCAATCCGCAAAATTTCTGTTGCATCTGAAAGTAGAAACTCGCCCGAATACAACGGTATGCGTACTTTTCCCCTAGGCCGTTCTAGTTATTCGTTTCGAGCATCAGAACTCCGAAAATTTTGAGGTTCTCAAGCGTTTCTTACATCCAAACTGCCATATCTCGCGAACGGTTTGACCAATCCGCAAAATTTCTGTTGCATCTGAAAGTAGAAACTCGCCCGATTACAACTGTATGCGTACTTTTCCCCTAGCCCGTTCTAGTTATTCGTTTCGAGCAACAGAACTGCGAAAATTTTGAGTTTCTCAAGCGTTGCTTCCCTCCAAACTGCCATATCTCGCGAACGGATTGACCAATCCGCAAAATTATTGTTGCATCTGAAAGTAGAAACTCGCCCGATTACAACTGTATGCGTACTTTTCCCCTAGTCCGTTCTAGTTATTCGTTTCGAGCATCAGAACTGTGAAAATTCTGAGTTTCTCAACCGTTTCTTACCTCCGAACTGCCATATCTCGCGAACGGATTGACCACTCCGCAAAATTTCTGTTGCATCTGAAAGTAGAATCTCGCCCGATTACAACGGTGTGCGTACTCTTCCCCTAGGCCGTTCTAGTTATTCGTTTCGAGCAACAGAACTGCGAAAATTTTGAGTTTCTCAAGCGTTGCTTACCTCCAAACTGCCATATCTCGCGAACGGATTGACCAAACCGCAAAATTTCTGTTGCATCTGAAAGTAGAAACTCGCCCGATTACAACTGTATGCGTACTTTTCCCCTAGTCCGTTCTAGTTATTCGTTTCGAGCATCAGAACTGCGAAAATTTTGAGTTTCTCAAGCGTTTCTTACTTCCAAACTGCCATATCTCGCGAACGGATTGACCAATCCGCAAAATTTCTGTTGCATCTGAAGGTTGAAACTCGCCCGATTACAACGGTATGAGTACTTTTCCCCTAGACCGTTCTAGTTATGCTTGTCGAGCAACAGAACTGCGAAAATTTTGAGTTTCTCAAGCGTTTCTTACCTCCAAACTGCCATATCTCGCGAACGGATTGACCAATCCGCAAAATTTCTGTTGCATCTGAAAGTAGAAACTCGCCCGATTACAACGGTATGAGTACTTTTCCCCTAGACCGTTCTAGTTATGCTTGTCGAGCAACAGAACTGCGAAAATTTTGAGTTTCTCAAGCGTTTCTTACCTCCAAACTGCCATATCTCGCGAACGGATTGACCAATCCGCAAAATTTCTGTTGCATCTGAAAGTAGAAACTCGCCCGAATACAACGGTATGCGTACTTTTCCCCTAGGCCGTTCCAGTTATTCGTTTCGAGCATCAGAACTGCGAAAATTTTGAGTTTCTCAAGCGTTTCTTACCTCCAAACTGCCATATCTCGCGAACGGATTGACCAATCCGCAAAATTTCTGTTGCATCTGAAAGTAGAAACTCGCCCGATTACAACGGTATGCGTACTTTTCCCCTAGGCCGTTCTAGTTATTCGTTTCGAGCATCAGAACTGCGAAAATTTTGAGTTTCTCAAGCGTTTCTCACATACAAACTGCCACATCTCGCGAACGGATTGTCCAATCCGCAAAATTTCAGATGCATCTGAAAGTAGAAACTCGCCCGATTACAACGGTATGCGTACTTTTCCCCTAGACCGTTCTAGTTATGCTTGTCGAGCATCAGAACTGCGAAAATTTTGAGTTTCTCAAGCGTTTCTTACCTCCAAACTGCCATATCTCGCGAACGGATTGACCAATCCGCAAAATTTCTGTTGCATCTGAAAGTAGAAACTCGCCCGAATACAACGGTATGCGTACTTTTCCCCTAGGCCGTTCTAGTTATTCGTTTCGAGCATCAGAACTGCGAAAATTTTGAGGTTCTCAAGCGTTTCTTACATCCAAACTGCCATATCTCGCGAACGGTTTGACCAATCCGCAAAATTTCTGTTGCATCTGAAAGTAGAAACTCGCCCGATTACAACTGTATGCGTACTTTTCCCCTAGCCCGTTCTAGTTATTCGTTTCGAGCAACAGAACTGCGAAAATTTTGAGTTTCTCAAGCGTTGCTTCCCTCCAAACTGCCATATCTCGCGAACGGATTGACCAATCCGCAAAATTATTGTTGCATCTGAAAGTAGAAACTCGCCCGATTACAACTGTATGCGTACTTTTCCCCTAGTCCGTTCTAGTTATTCGTTTCGAGCATCAGAACTGTGAAAATTTTGAGTTTCTCAACCGTTTCTTACCTCCGAACTGCCATATCTCGCGAACGGATTGACCAAACCGCAAAATTTCTGTTGCATCTGAAAGTAGAAACTCGCCCGATTACAACTGTATGCGTACTTTTCCCCTAGTCCGTTCTAGTTATTCGTTTCGAGCATCAGAACTGCGAAAATTTTGAGTTTTTCAAGCGTTGCTTACCTCCAAACTGCCATATCTCGCGAACGGATTGACCAATCCGCAAAATTTCTGTTGCATCTGAAAGTAGAAACTCGCCCGATTACAACTGTATGCGTACTTTTCCCCTAGTCCGTTCTTGTTATTCGTTTCGAGCATCAGAACTGCGAAAATTTTGAGTTTCTCAAGCGTTTCTTACCTCCAAACTGCCATATCTCGCGAACGGAATGACCAATCCGCAAAATTTCTGTTGCATCTGAAAGTAGAAACTCGCCCGATTACAACGGTATGCGTACTTTTCCCCTAGGCCGTTCTAGTTATTCGTTTCGAGCATCAGAACTGCGAAAATGTTGAGTTTCTCAAGCGTTTCTTACCTCCAAACTGCCATATCTCGCGAACGGATTGACCAATCCGCAAAATTTCTGTTGCATCTGAAAGTAGAAACTCGCCCGATTACAACGGCATGCGTACTTTTCCCCTAGACCGTTCCAGTTATGCTTGTCGAGCATCAGAACTGCGAAAATTTTGAGTTTCTCAAGCGTTTCTTACCTCCAAACTGCCATATCTCGCGAACGGATTGACCAATCCGCAAAATTTCTGTTGCATCTGAAAGTAGAAACTCGCCCGATTACAACTGTATGCGTACTTTTCCCCTAGGCCGTTCTAGTTATTCGTGTCGAGCAACAGAACTGCGAAAATTTTGAGTTTCTCAAGCGTTGCTTACTTCCAAACTGCCATATCTCGCGAACGGATTGACCAATCCGCAAAATTTCTGTTGCATCTGAAGGTAGAAACTCGCCCGATTACAACGGTATGCGTACTTTTCCCCTAGGCCGTTCTAGTTATTCGTTTCGAGCATCAGAACTGCGAAAATTTTGAGTTTCTCAAGCGCTTCTTACATCCAAACTGCCATATCTCGCGAACGGATTGACCAATCCGCAAAATTTCTGTTGCATCTGAAGGTAGAAACTCGCCCGATTACAACGGTATGCGTACTTTTCCCCTAGGCCGTTCTGGTTATTCGTGTCGAGCATCAGAACTGCGAAAATTTTGAGTTTCTCAAGCGTTTCGTACCTCCAAACTGCCATATCTCGCGAACGGTTTGACCAATCCGCAAAATTTCTGTTGCATCTGAAGGTAGAAACTCGCCCGATTACAACGGTATGCGTACTTTTCCCCTAGGCCGTTCTGGTTATTCGTTTCGAGCATCAGAACTGCGAAAATTTTGAGTTTCTCAAGCGTTTCTTACCTCCAAACTGCCATATCTCGCGAACGGATTGACCAATCCGCAAAATTTCTGTTGCATCTGAAAGTAGAAACTCGCCCGATTACAACGGTGTGCGTACTTTTCCCCTAGGCCGTTCTGGTTATTCGTTTCGAGCATCAGAACTGTGAAAATTTTGAATTTCTCAAGCGTTTCTTACCTCCAAACTGCCATATGTCGCGAACGGATTGAACAATCCGCAAAATTTCTGTTGCATCTGAAAGTAGAAACTCGCCCGATTACAACGGTATACGTACTTTTCCCCTAGGCCGTTCTAGTTATTCGCTTCGAGCATCAGAACTGCGAAAATTTTGAGTTTCTCAAGCGTTTCTTACCTCCAAACTGCCATATCTCGCGAACGGATTGACCAATCCGCAAAATTTCTGTTGCATCTGAAAGTAGAAACTCGCCCGATTACAACGGTATGCGTACTTTTCCCCTAGGCCGTTCTAGTTATTCGTTTCGAGCATCAGAACTGCGAAAATTTTGAGTTTCTCAAGCGTTTCTTACTTCCAAACTGCCATATCTCGCGTACGGATTGACAAATCCGCAAAATTTCTGTTGCATCTGAAGGTAGAAACTCGCCCGATTACAACGGTATGCGTACTTTTCCCCTAGGCCGTTCTGGTTATTCGTGTCGAGCATCAGAACTGCGAAAATTTTGAGTTTCTCAAGCGTTTCGTACCTCCAAACTGCCATATCTCGCGAACGGTTTGACCAATCCGCAAAATTTCTGTTGCATCTGAAGGTAGAAACTCGCCCGATTACAACGGTATGCGTACTTTTCCCCTAGACCGTTCTAGTTATGCTTGTCGAGCATCAGAACTGCGAAAATTTTGAGTTTCTCAAGCGTTTCTTACCTCCAAACTGCCATATCTCGCGAACGGATTGACCAATCCGCAAAATTTCTGTTGCATCTGAAAGTAGAAACTCGCCCGAATACAACGGTATGCGTACTTTTCCCCTAGGCCGTTCTAGTTATTCGTTTCGAGCATCAGAACTCCGAAAATTTTGAGGTTCTCAAGCGTTTCTTACATCCAAACTGCCATATCTCGCGAACGGTTTGACCAATCCGCAAAATTTCTGTTGCATCTGAAAGTAGAAACTCGCCCGATTACAACTGTATGCGTACTTTTCCCCTAGCCCGTTCTAGTTATTCGTTTCGAGCAACAGAACTGCGAAAATTTTGAGTTTCTCAAGCGTTGCTTCCCTCCAAACTGCCATATCTCGCGAACGGATTGACCAATCCGCAAAATTATTGTTGCATCTGAAAGTAGAAACTCGCCCGATTACAACTGTATGCGTACTTTTCCCCTAGTCCGTTCTAGTTATTCGTTTCGAGCATCAGAACTGTGAAAATTCTGACTTTCTCAACCGTTTCTTACCTCCGAACTGCCATATCTCGCGAACGGATTGACCACTCCGCAAAATTTCTGTTGCATCTGAAAGTAGAATCTCGCCCGATTACAACGGTGTGCGTACTCTTCCCCTAGGCCGTTCTAGTTATTCGTTTCGAGCAACAGAACTGCGAAAATTTTGAGTTTCTCAAGCGTTGCTTACCTCCAAACTGCCATATCTCGCGAACGGATTGACCAAACCGCAAAATTTCTGTTGCATCTGAAAGTAGAAACTCGCCCGATTACAACTGTATGCGTACTTTTCCCCTAGTCCGTTCTAGTTATTCGTTTCGAGCATCAGAACTGCGAAAATTTTGAGTTTCTCAAGCGTTTCTTACTTCCAAACTGCCATATCTCGCGAACGGATTGACCAATCCGCAAAATTTCTGTTGCATCTGAAGGTTGAAACTCGCCCGATTACAACGGTATGAGTACTTTTCCCCTAGACCGTTCTAGTTATGCTTGTCGAGCAACAGAACTGCGAAAATTTTGAGTTTCTCAAGCGTTTCTTACCTCCAAACTGCCATATCTCGCGAACGGATTGACCAATCCGCAAAATTTCTGTTGCATCTGAAAGTAGAAACTCGCCCGATTACAACGGTATGAGTACTTTTCCCCTAGACCGTTCTAGTTATGCTTGTCGAGCAACAGAACTGCGAAAATTTTGAGTTTCTCAAGCGTTTCTTACCTCCAAACTGCCATATCTCGCGAACGGATTGACCAATCCGCAAAATTTCTGTTGCATCTGAAAGTAGAAACTCGCCCGAATACAACGGTATGCGTACTTTTCCCCTAGGCCGTTCCAGTTATTCGTTTCGAGCATCAGAACTGCGAAAATTTTGAGTTTCTCAAGCGTTTCTTACCTCCAAACTGCCATATCTCGCGAACGGATTGACCAATCCGCAAAATTTCTGTTGCATCTGAAAGTAGAAACTCGCCCGATTACAACGGTATGCGTACTTTTCCCCTAGGCCGTTCTAGTTATTCGTTTCGAGCATCAGAACTGCGAAAATTTTGAGTTTCTCAAGCGTTTCTCACATACAAACTGCCACATCTCGCGAACGGATTGTCCAATCCGCAAAATTTCAGATGCATCTGAAAGTAGAAACTCGCCCGATTACAACGGTATGCGTACTTTTCCCCTAGACCGTTCTAGTTATGCTTGTCGAGCATCAGAACTGCGAAAATTTTGAGTTTCTCAAGCGTTTCTTACCTCCAAACTGCCATATCTCGCGAACGGATTGACCAATCCGCAAAATTTCTGTTGCATCTGAAAGTAGAAACTCGCCCGAATACAACGGTATGCGTACTTTTCCCCTAGGCCGTTCTAGTTATTCGTTTCGAGCATCAGAACTGCGAAAATTTTGAGGTTCTCAAGCGTTTCTTACATCCAAACTGCCATATCTCGCGAACGGTTTGACCAATCCGCAAAATTTCTGTTGCATCTGAAAGTAGAAACTCGCCCGATTACAACTGTATGCGTACTTTTCCCCTAGCCCGTTCTAGTTATTCGTTTCGAGCAACAGAACTGCGAAAATTTTGAGTTTCTCAAGCGTTGCTTCCCTCCAAACTGCCATATCTCGCGAACGGATTGACCAATCCGCAAAATTATTGTTGCATCTGAAAGTAGAAACTCGCCCGATTACAACTGTATGCGTACTTTTCCCCTAGTCCGTTCTAGTTATTCGTTTCGAGCATCAGAACTGTGAAAATTTTGAGTTTCTCAACCGTTTCTTACCTCCGAACTGCCATATCTCGCGAACGGATTGACCAAACCGCAAAATTTCTGTTGCATCTGAAAGTAGAAACTCGCCCGATTACAACTGTATGCGTACTTTTCCCCTAGTCCGTTCTAGTTATTCGTTTCGAGCATCAGAACTGCGAAAATTTTGAGTTTTTCAAGCGTTGCTTACCTCCAAACTGCCATATCTCGCGAACGGATTGACCAATCCGCAAAATTTCTGTTGCATCTGAAAGTAGAAACTCGCCCGATTACAACTGTATGCGTACTTTTCCCCTAGTCCGTTCTTGTTATTCGTTTCGAGCATCAGAACTGCGAAAATTTTGAGTTTCTCAAGCGTTTCTTACCTCCAAACTGCCATATCTCGCGAACGGAATGACCAATCCGCAAAATTTCTGTTGCATCTGAAAGTAGAAACTCGCCCGATTACAACGGTATGCGTACTTTTCCCCTAGGCCGTTCTAGTTATTCGTTTCGAGCATCAGAACTGCGAAAATGTTGAGTTTCTCAAGCGTTTCTTACCTCCAAACTGCCATATCTCGCGAACGGATTGACCAATCCGCAAAATTTCTGTTGCATCTGAAAGTAGAAACTCGCCCGATTACAACGGCATGCGTACTTTTCCCCTAGACCGTTCCAGTTATGCTCTTCGAGCATCAGAACTGCGAAAATTTTGAGTTTCTCAAGCGTTTCTTACCTCCAAACTGCCATATCTCGCGAACGGATTGACCAATCCGCAAAATTTCTGTTGCATCTGAAAGTAGAAACTCGCCCGATTACAACTGTATGCGTACTTTTCCCCTAGGCCGTTCTAGTTATTCGTGTCGAGCAACAGAACTGCGAAAATTTTGAGTTTCTCAAGCGTTGCTTACTTCCAAACTGCCATATCTCGCGAACGGATTGACCAATCCGCAAAATTTCTGTTGCATCTGAAGGTAGAAACTCGCCCGATTACAACGGTATGCGTACTTTTCCCCTAGGCCGTTCTAGTTATTCGTTTCGAGCATCAGAACTGCGAAAATTTTGAGTTTCTCAAGCGCTTCTTACATCCAAACTGCCATATCTCGCGAACGGATTGACCAATCCGCAAAATTTCTGTTGCATCTGAAGGTAGAAACTCGCCCGATTACAACGGTATGCGTACTTTTCCCCTAGGCCGTTCTGGTTATTCGTGTCGAGCATCAGAACTGCGAAAATTTTGAGTTTCTCAAGCGTTTCGTACCTCCAAACTGCCATATCTCGCGAACGGTTTGACCAATCCGCAAAATTTCTGTTGCATCTGAAGGTAGAAACTCGCCCGATTACAACGGTATGCGTACTTTTCCCCTAGGCCGTTCTGGTTATTCGTTTCGAGCATCAGAACTGCGAAAATTTTGAGTTTCTCAAGCGTTTCTTACCTCCAAACTGCCATATCTCGCGAACGGATTGACCAATCCGCAAAATTTCTGTTGCATCTGAAAGTAGAAACTCGCCCGATTACAACGGTGTGCGTACTTTTCCCCTAGGCCGTTCTGGTTATTCGTTTCGAGCATCAGAACTGTGAAAATTTTGAATTTCTCAAGCGTTTCTTACCTCCAAACTGCCATATGTCGCGAACGGATTGAACAATCCGCAAAATTTCTGTTGCATCTGAAAGTAGAAACTCGCCCGATTACAACGGTATACGTACTTTTCCCCTAGGCCGTTCTAGTTATTCGCTTCGAGCATCAGAACTGCGAAAATTTTGAGTTTCTCAAGCGTTTCTTACCTCCAAACTGCCATATCTCGCGAACGGATTGACCAATCCGCAAAATTTCTGTTGCATCTGAAAGTAGAAACTCGCCCGATTACAACGGTATGCGTACTTTTCCCCTAGGCCGTTCTAGTTATTCGTTTCGAGCATCAGAACTGCGAAAATTTTGAGTTTCTCAAGCGTTTCTTACTTCCAAACTGCCATATCTCGCGTACGGATTGACAAATCCGCAAAATTTCTGTTGCATCTGAAGGTAGAAACTCGCCCGATTACAACGGTATGCGTACTTTTCCCCTAGGCCGTTCTAGTTATTCGTTTCGAGCATCAGAACTGCGAAAATTTTGAGTTTCTCAAGCGCTTCTTACATCCAAACTGCCATACCTCGCGAACGGATTGACCAATCCGCAAAATTTCTGTTGCATCTGAAGGTAGAAACTCGCCCGATTACAACGGTATGCGTACTTTTCCCCTAGGCCGTTCTGGTTATTCGTTTCGAGCATCAGAACTGCGAAAATTTTGAGTTTCTCAAGCGTTTCGTACCTCCAAACTGCCATATCTCGCGAACGGTTTGACCAATCCGCAAAATTTCTGTTGCATCTGAAGGTAGAAACTCGCCCGATTACAACGGTATGCGTACTTTTCCCCTAGGCCGTTCTGGTTATTCGTTTCGAGCATCAGAACTGCGAAAATTTCGAGTTTCTCAAGCGTTTCTTACCTCCAAACTGCCATATCTCGCGAACGGATTGACCAATCCGCAAAATTTCTGTTGCATCTGAAAGTAGAAACTCGCCCGATTACAACGGTGTGCGTACTTTTCCCCTAGGCCGTTCTGGTTATTCGTTTCGAGCATCAGAACTGTGAAAATTTTGAATTTCTCAAGCGTTTCTTACCTCCAAACTGCCATATCTCGCGAACGGATTGACCAATCCGCAAAATTTCTGTTGCATCTGAAAGCAGAAACTCGCCCGATTACAACTGTATGCGTACTTTTCCCCTAGGCCGTTCTAGTTATTCGCTTCGAGCATCAGAACTGCGAAAATTTTGAGTTTCTCAAGCGTTTCTTACCTCCAAACTGCCATATCTCGCGAACGGATTGACCAATCCGCAAAATTTCTGTTGCATCTGAAAGTAGAAACTCGCCCGATTACAACGGTATGCGTACTTTTCCCCTAGGCCGTTCTAGTTATTCGTTTCGAGCATCAGAACTGCGAAAATTTTGAGTTTCTCAAGCGTTTCTTACTTCCAAACTGCCATATCTCGCGTACGGATTGACAAATCCGCAAAATTTCTGTTGCATCTGAAGGTAGAAACTCGCCCGATTACAACGGTATGCGTACTTTTCCCCTAGGCCGTTCTAGTTATTCGTTTCGAGCATCAGAACTGCGAAAATTTTGAGTTTCTCAAGCGCTTCTTACATCCAAACTGCCATACCTCGCGAACGGATTGACCAATCCGCAAAATTTCTGTTGCATCTGAAGGTAGAAACTCGCCCGATTACAACGGTATGCGTACTTTTCCCCTAGGCCGTTCTGGTTATTCGTTTCGAGCATCAGAACTGCGAAAATTTTGAGTTTCTCAAGCGTTTCGTACCTCCAAACTGCCATATCTCGCGAACGGTTTGACCAATCCGCAAAATTTCTGTTGCATCTGAAGGTAGAAACTCGCCCGATTACAACGGTATGCGTACTTTTCCCCTAGGCCGTTCTGGTTATTCGTTTCGAGCATCAGAACTGCGAAAATTTCGAGTTTCTCAAGCGTTTCTTACCTCCAAACTGCCATATCTCGCGAACGGATTGACCAATCCGCAAAATTTCTGTTGCATCTGAAAGTAGAAACTCGCCCGATTACAACGGTGTGCGTACTTTTCCCCTAGGCCGTTCTGGTTATTCGTTTCGAGCATCAGAACTGTGAAAATTTTGAATTTCTCAAGCGTTTCTTACCTCCAAACTGCCATATCTCGCGAACGGATTGACCAATCCGCAAAATTTCTGTTGCATCTGAAAGCAGAAACTCGCCCGATTACAACGGTATACGTACTTTTCCCCTAGGCCGTTCTAGTTATTCGCTTCGAGCATCAGAACTGCGAAAATTTTGAGTTTCTCAAGCGTTTCTTACCTCCAAACTGCCATATCTCGCGAACGGATTGACCAATCCGCAAAATTTCTGTTGCATCTGAAAGTAGAAACTCGCCCGATTACAACGGTATGCGTACTTTTCCCCTAGGCCGTTCTAGTTATTCGTTTCGAGCATCAGAACTGCGAAAATTTTGAGTTTCTCAAGCGTTTCTAACTTCCAAACTGCCATATCTCGCGAACGGATTGACCAATCCGCAAAATTTCTGTTGCATCTGAAGGTAGAAACTCGCCCGATTACAACGGTATGCGTACTTTTCCCCTAGGCCGTTCTAGTTATTCGTTTCGAGCATCAGAACTGCGAAAATTTTGAGTATCTCAAGCGTTTCTCACTTCCAAACTGCCATATCTCGCGAATGGATTGACCAATCCGCAAAATTTCTGTTGCATCTGAAGGTAGAAACTCGCCCGATTACAGCGGTATGCGTACTTTTCCCCTAGGCCGTTCTAGTTATTCGTTTCGAGCATCAGAACTGCGAAAGTTTTGAGTTTCTCAAGCGTTTCTTACCTACAAACTGCCACATCTCGCGAACGGATTGACCAATCCGCAAAATTTCTGATGCATCTGAAAGCAGAAACTCGCCCGATTACAACGGTATGCGTACTTTTCCCCTAGGCCGTTCTAGTTATTCGTTTCGAGCATCAGAACTGCGAAAATTTTGCGTTTCTCAAGCGTTTCTTACCTCCAAACGGCCATATCTCGCGAACGGATTGACCAATCCGCAAAATTTCTGTTACATCTGAAAGTAGAAACTCGCCCGATTACAACTGTATGCGTACTTTTCCCCTAGTCCGTTCTAGTTATTCGTTTCGAGCATCAGAACTGCGAAAATTTTGAGTTTCTCAAGCGTTTCTTACTTCCAAACTGCCATATCTCGCGAACGAATTGACCAATCCGCAAAATTTCTGTTGCATCTGAAAGTAGAAACTCGCCCGATTACAACGGTATGCGTACTTTTCCCCTAGGCCGTTCTAGTTATTCGTTTCGAGCATCAGAACTGCGAAAATTTTGAGTTTCTCAAGCGTTTCTTACTTCCAAACTGCCATATCTCGCGAACGGATTGACCAATCCGCAAAATTTCTGTTGCATCTGAAGGTAGAAACTCGCCCGATTACAACGATATGCGTACTTTTCCCCTAGGCCGTTCTAGTTATTCGTTTCGAGCATCAGAACTGCGAAAATTTTGAGTTTCTCAAGCGTTTCTTACTTCCAAACTGCCATATCTCGCGAACGGATTGACCAATCCGCAAAATTTCTGTTGCATCTGAAAGTAGAAACCCGCCCGATTACAACTGTATGCGTACTTTTCCCCTAGTCCGTTATAGTTATTCGTTTCGAGCAACCGAACTGCGAAAATTTTTAGTTTCTCAAGCGTTTCTTACCTCCAAACTGCCATATCTCGCGAACGAATTGACCAATCCGCAAAATTTCTGTTGCATCTGAAAGTAGAAACTCGCCCGATTACAACGGTATGCGTACTTTTCCCCTAGGCCGTTCTAGTTGTGCTTGTCGAGCATCAGAACTGCGAAAATTTTGAGTTCCTCAAGCGTTTCTTACCTCCAAACTGCCATATCTCGCGAACGGATTGACCAATCCGCAAAATTTCTGTTGCATCTGAAAGTAGAAACTCGCCCGATTACAAATGTATGCGTACTTTTCCCCTAGGCCGTTCTAGTTATTCGTTTCGAGCAACAGAACTGCGAAAATTTTGAGTTTCTCAAGCGTTGCTTACCTCCAAACTGCCATATCTCGCGAACGGATTGACCAATCCGCAAAATTTCTGTTGCATCTGAAAGTAGAAACTCGCCCGATTACAACGGTATACGTACTTTTCCCCTAGGCCGTTCTAGTTATTCGCTTCGAGCATCAGAACTGCGAAAATTTTGAGTTTCTCAAGCGTTTCTTACCTCCAAACTGCCATATCTCGCGAACGGATTGAGCAATCCGCAAAATTTCTGTTGCATCTGAAAGTAGAAACTCGCCCGATTACAACGGTATGCGTACTTTTCCCCTAGGCCGTTCTAGTTATTCGTTTCGAGCATCAGAACTGCGAAAATTTTGAGTTTCTCAAGCGTTTCTTACTTCCAAACTGCCATATCTCGCGAACGGATTGACCAATCCGCAAAATTTCTGTTGCATCTGAAGGTAGAAACTCGCCCGATTACAACGGTATGCGTACTTTTCCCCTAGGCCGTTCTAGTTATTCGTTTCGAGCATCAGAACTGCGAAAATTTTGAGTATCTCAAGCGTTTCTTACTTCCAAACTGCCATATCTCGCGAACGGATTGCCCAATCCGCAAAATTTCTGTTGCATCTGAAGGTAGAAACTCGCCCGATTACAACGGTATGCGTACTTTTCCCCTAGGCCGTTCTAGTTATTCGTTTCGAGCATCAGAACTGCGAAAATTTTGAGTTTCTCAAGCGTTTCTTACCTACAAACTGCCACATCTCGCGAACGGATTGACCAATCCGCAAAATTTCTGATGCATCTGAAAGCAGAAACTCGCCCGATTACAACGGTATGCGTACTTTTCCCCTAGGCCGCCCTAGTAATTCGTTTCGAGCATCAGAACTGCGAAAATTTTGAGTTTCTCAAGCGTTTCTTACCTCCAAACTGCCATATCTCGCGAACGGATTGACCAATCCGCAAAATTTCGGTTGCATCTGAAAGTAGTAACTCGCCCGAATACAACGGTATGTGTACTTTTCCCCTAGGCCGTTCTTGTTGTTCGTTTCGAGCATCAGAACTGCGAAAATTTTGAGTTTCTCAAGCGTTTCTCACCTCCAAACTGCCATATCTCGCGCACGGATTGACCAATCCTCAAAATTTCTGTTGCATCTGAAAGTAGAAACTCGCCCGATTACAACGGTATGCGAACTTTTCCCCTAGGCCGTTCTAGTTATTCGTTTCGAGCATCAGAACTGCCAAAATTTTGCGTTTCTCAAGCGTTTCTTACCTCCAAACTGCCATATCTCGCGAACGGATTGACCAATCCGCAAAATTTCTGTTACATCTGAAAGTAGAAACTCGCCCGATTACAACTGTATGCGTACTTTTCCCCTAGTCCGTTCTAGTTATTCGTTTCGAGCATCAGAACTGCGAAAATTTTGAGTTTCTCAAGCGTTTCTTACCTCCAAACTGCCATATCTCGCGAACGGATTGACCAATCCGCAAAATTTCTGTTGCATCGGAAAGTAGAAACTCGCCCGATTACAACGGTATGCGTACTTTTCCCCTAGGCCGTTCTGGTTATTCGTTTCGAGCATCAGAACTGTGAAAATTTTGAATTTCTCAAGCGTTTCTTACCTCCAAACTGCCATATCTCGCGAACGGATTGACCAATCCGCAAAATTTCTGTTGCATCTGAAAGTAGAAACCCGCCCGATTACAACTGTATGCGTACTTTTCCCCTAGTCCGTTATAGTTATTCGTTTCGAGCATCAGAACTGCGAAAATTTTTAGTTTCTCAAGCGTTCCTTACCTACAAACTGCCATACCTCGCGAACGAATTGACCAATCCGCAAATTTCTGTTGCATCTGAAAGTAGAAACTCGCCCGATTACAACGGTATGCGTACTTTTCCCCTAGGCCGTTCTAGTTGTGCTTGTCAAGCATCAGAACTGCGAAAATTTTGAGTTCCTCAAGCGTTTCTTACCTCCAAACTGCCATATCTCGCGAACGGATTGACCAATCCGCAAAATTTCTGTTGCATCTGAAAGTAGAAACTCGCCCGATTAAAACTGTATGCGTACTTTTCCCCTAGGCCGTTCTAGTTATTCGTTTCGAGCAACAGAACTGCGAAAATTTTGAGTTTCTCAAGCGTTGCTTACCTCCAAACTGCCATATCTCGCGAACGGATTGACCAATCTGCAAAATTTCGGTTGCATCTGAAAGTAGAAACTCGCCCGATTACAACGGTATACGTACTTTTCCCCTAGGCCGTTCTAGTTATTCGCTTCGAGCATCAGAACTGCGAAAATTTTGAGTTTCTCAAGCGTTTCTTACCTCCAAACTGCCATATCTCGCGAACGGATTGACCAATCCGCAAAATTTCTGTTGCATCTGAAAGTAGAAACTCGCCCGATTACAACGGTATGCGTACTTTTCCCCTAGGCCGCCCTAGTAATTCGTTTCGAGCATCAGAACTGCGAAAATTTTCAGTTTCTCAAGCGTTTCTTACCTCCAAACTGCCATATCTCGCGAACGGATTGACCAATCCGCAAAATTTCGGTTGCATCTGAAAGTAGAAACTCGCCCGATTACAACGGTATGCGTACTTTTCCCCTAGGCCGTTCTAGTTATTCGTTTCAAGCGTCAGAACTGCGAAAATTTTGAGTATCTCAAGCGTTTCTTACTTCCAAACTGCCATATCTCGCGAACGGATTGACCAATCCGCAAAATTTCTGTTGCATCTGAAGGTAGAAACTCGCCCGATTACAACGGTATGCGTACTTTTCCCCTAGGCCGTTCTAGTTATTCGTTTCGAGCATCAGAACTGCGAAAATTTTGAGTTTCTCAAGCGTTTCTTACCTACAAACTGCCACATCTCGCGAACGGATTGACCAATCCGCAAAATTTCTGATGCATCTGAAAGCAGAAACTCGCCCGATTACAACGGTATGCGTACTTTTCCCCTAGGCCGCCCTAGTAATTCGTTTCGAGCATCAGAACTGCGAAAATTTTGAGTTTCTCAAGCGTTTCTTACCTCCAAACTGCCATATCTCGCGAACGGATTAACCAATCCGCAAAATTTCGGTTGCATCTGAAAGTAGAAACTCGCCCGATTACAACGGTATGCGTACTTTTCCGCTAGGCCGTTGTAGTTATTCGTTTCGAGCATGAGAACTGCGAAAATTTTGAGATTCTCAAGCGTTTCTTACCTCCAAACTGCCATATCTCGCGAACGGATTGACCAATCCGCAAAATTTCTGTTGCATCTGAAAGTAGAAACTCGCCCGATTTCAACGGTATACGTACTTTTCCCCTAGGCCGTTCTAGTTATTCGCTTCGAGCATCAGAACTGCGAAAATTTTGAGTTTCTCAAGCGTTTCTTACCTCCAAACTGCCATATCTCGCGAACGGATTGACCAATCCGCAAAATTTCTGTTGCATCTGAAAGTAGAAACTCGCCCGAATACAACGGTATGTGTACTTTTCCCCTAGGCCGTTCTTGTTGTTCGTTTCGAGCATCAGAACTGCGAAAATTTTGAGTTTCTCAAGCGTTTCTTACCTCCAAACTGCCATATCTCGCGAACGGATTGACCAATCCTCAAAATTTCTGTTGCATCTAAAAGTAGAAACTCGCCCGATTACAACGGTATGCGTACTTTTCCCCTAGGCCGTTCTAGTTATTCGTTTCGAGCATCAGAGCTGCGAAAATTTTGCGTTTCTCAAGCGTTTCTTACCTCCAAACTGCCATATCTCGCGAACGGATTGACCAATCCGCAAAATTTCTGTTACATCTGAAAATCGAAACTCGCCCGATTACAACTGTATGCGTACTTTTCCCCTAGTCCGTTCTAGTTATTCGTTTCAAGCATCAGAACTGCGAAAATTTTGAGTTTCTCAAGCGTTTCTTACCTCCAAACTGCCATATCTCGCGAACGGATTGACCAATCCGCAAAATTTCTGTTGCATCGGAAAGTAGAAACTCGCCCGATTACAACGGTATGCGTGCTTTTCCCCTAGGCCGTTCTGGTTATTCGTTTCGAGCATCAGAACTGTGAAAATTTTGAATTTCTCAAGCGTTTCTTACCTCCAAACTGCCATATCTCGCGAACGGATTGACCAATCCGCAAAATTTCTGTTGCATCTGAAAGTAGAAACTCGCCCGATTGCAACGGCATGCGTACTTTTCCCCTAGACCGTTCTAGTTATGCTTGTCGAGCATCAGAACTGCGAAAATTTTGAGTTTCTCAAGCGTTTCTTACCTCCAAACTGCCATATCTCGCGAACGGATTGACCAATCCGCAAAATTTCTGTTGCATCTGAAAGTAGAAACTCGCCCGATTACAACGGTATGCGTACTTTTCCCCTAGGCCGTTCTAGTTGTGCTTGTCGAGCATCAGAACTGCGAAAATTTTGAGTTCCTCAAGCGTTTCTTACCTCCAAACTGCCATATCTCGCGAACGGATTGACCAATCCGCAAAATTTCGGTTGCATCTGAAAGTAGAAACTCGCCCGATTACAACGGTATGCGTACTTTTCCCCTAGGCCGTTCTAGTTATTCGTTTCGAGCGCCAGAACTGCGAAAATTTTGAGTATCTCAAGCGTTTCTTACTTCCAAACTGCCATATCTCGCGAACGGATTGACCAATCCGCAAAATTTCTGTTGCATCTGAAGGTAGAAACTCGCCCGATTACAACGGTATGCGTACTTTTCCCCTAGGCCGTTCTAGTTATTCGTTTCGAGCATCAGAACTGCGAAAATTTTGAGTTTCTCAAGCGTTTCTTACCTACAAACTGCCACATCTCGCGAACGGATTGACCAATCCGCAAAATTTCTGATGCATCTGAAAGCAGAAACTCGCCCGATTACAACGGTATGCGTACTTTTCCCCTACGCCGCCCTAGTAATTCGTTTCGAGCATCAGAACGGCGAAAATTTTGAATTTCTCAAGCGTTTCTTACCTCCAAACTGCCATATCTCGCGAACGGATTGACCAATCCGCAAAATTTCTGTTGCATCTGAAAGTAGAAACTCGCCCGATTGCAACGGCATGCGTACTTTTCCCCTAGACCGTTCTAGTTATGCTTGTCGAGCATCAGAACTGCGAAAATTTTGAGTTTCTCAAGCGTTTCTTACCTCCAAACTGCCATATCTCGCGAACGGATTGACCAATCCGCAAAATTTCTGTTGCATCTGAAAGTAGAAACTCGCCCGATTACAACGGTATGCGTACTTTTCCCCTAGGCCGCCCTAGTAATTCGTTTCGAGCATCAGAACTGCGAAAATTTTGAGTTTCTCAAGCGTTTCTTACCTCCAAACTGCCATATCTCGCGAACGGATTGACCAATCCGCAAAATTTCTGTTGCATCTGAAAGTAGAAACTCGCCCGATTACAACGGTATGCGTACTTTTCCCCTAGGCCGTTCTAGTTATTCGTTTCGAGCGCCAGAACTGCGAAAATTTTGAGTATCTCAAGCGTTTCTTACTTCCAAACTGCCATATCTCGCGAACGGATTGACCAATCCGCAAAATTTCTGTTGCATCTGAAGGTAGAAACTCGCCCGATTACAACGGTATGCGTACTTTTCCCCTAGGCCGTTCTAGTTATTCGTTTCGAGCATCAGAACTGCGAAAATTTTGAGTTTCTCAAGCGTTTCTTACCTACAAACTGCCACATCTCGCGAACGGATTGACCAATCCGCAAAATTTCTGATGCATCTGAAAGCAGAAACTCGCCCGATTACAACGGTATGCGTACTTTTCCCCTACGCCGCCCTAGTAATTCGTTTCGAGCATCAGAACGGCGAAAATTTTGAATTTCTCAAGCGTTTCTTACCTCCAAACTGCCATATCTCGCGAACGGATTGACCAATCCGCAAAATTTCGGTTGCATCTGAAAGTAGAAACTCGCCCGATTACAACGGTATGCGTACTTTTCCGCTAGGCCGTTGTAGTTATTCGTTTCGAGCATGAGAACTGCGAAAATTTTGAGATTCTCAAGCGTTTCTTACCTCCAAACTGCCATATCTCGCGAACGGATTGACCAATCCGCAAAATTTCTGTTGCATCTGAAAGTAGAAACTCGCCCGATTACAACGGTATACGTACTTTTCCCCTAGGCTGTTCTAGTTATTCGCTTCGAGCATCAGAACTGCGAAAATTTTGAGTTTCTCAAGCGTTTCTTACCTCCAAACTGCCATATCTCGCGAACGGATTGACCAATCCGCAAAATTTCTGTTACATCTGAAAATAGAAACTCGCCCGATTACAACTGTATGCGTACTTTTCCCCTAGTCCGTTCTAGTTATTCGTTTCGAGCATCAGAACTGCGAAAATTTTGAGTTTCTCAAGCGTTTCTTACCTCCAAACTGCCATATCTCGCGAACGGATTGACCAATCCGCAAAATTTCTGTTGCATCTGAAAGTAGAAACTCGCCCGATTGCAACGGCATGCGTACTTTTCCCCTAGACCGTTCTAGTTATGCTTGTCGAGCATCAGAACTGCGAAAATTTTGAGTTTCTCAAGCGTTTCTTACCTCCAAACTGCCATATCTCGCGAACGGATTGACCAATCCGCAAAATTTCTGTTGCATCTGAAAGTAGAAACTCGCCCGATTACAACGGTATGCGTACTTTTCCCCTAGGCCGCCCTAGTAATTCGTTTCGAGCATCAGAACTGCGAAAATTTTGAGTTTCTCAAGCGTTTCTTACCTCCAAACTGCCATATCTCGCGAACGGATTGACCAATCCGCAAAATTTCGGTTGCATCTGAAAGTAGAAACTCGCCCGATTACAACGGTATGCGTACTTTTCCCCTAGGCCGTTCTAGTTATTCGTTTCGAGCGTCAGAACTGCGAAAATTTTGAGTATCTCAAGCGTTTCTTACTTCCAAACTGCCATATCTCGCGAACGGATTGACCAATCCGCAAAATTTCTGTTGCATCTGAAGGTAGAAACTCGCCCGATTACAACGGTATGCGTACTTTTCCCCTAGGCCGTTCTAGTTATTCGGTTCGAGCATCAGAACTGCGAAAATTTTGAGTTTCTCAAGCGTTTCTTACCTACAAACTGCCACATCTCGCGAACGGATTGACCAATCCGCAAAATTTCTGATGCATCTGAAAGCAGAAACTCGCCCGATTACAACGGTATGCGTACTTTTCCCCTAGGCCGCCCTAGTAATTCGTTTCGAGCATCAGAACGGCGAAAATTTTGAATTTCTCAAGCGTTTCTTACCTCCAAACTGCCATATCTCGCGAACGGATTGACCAATCCGCAAAATTTCGGTTGCATCTGAAAGTAGAAACTCGCCCGATTACAACGGTATGCGTACTTTTCCGCTAGGCCGTTGTAGTTATTCGTTTCGAGCATGAGAACTGCGAAAATTTTGAGATTCTCAAGCGTTTCTTACCTCCAAACTGCCATATCTCGCGAACGGATTGACCAATCCGCAAAATTTCTGTTGCATCTGAAAGTAGAAACTCGCCCGATTACAACGGTATACGTACTTTTCCCCTAGGCCGTTCTAGTTATTCGCTTCGAGCATCAGAACTGCGAAAATTTTGAGTTTCTCAAGCGTTTCTTACCTCCAAACTGCCATATCTCGCGAACGGATTGACCAATCCGCAAAATTTCTGTTGCATCTGAAAGTAGAAACTCGCCCGATTACAACACTATGCGTACTTTTCCCCTAGGCCGTTCTAGTTGTTCGTTTCGAGCATCAGAACTGCGAAAATTTTGAGTTTCTCAAGCGTTTCTTACATCCAAACTGCCATATCTCGCGAACGAATTGACCAATCCGCAAAATTTCTGTTGCATCTGAAAGTAGAAACTCGCCCGATTACAACACTGTGCGTACTTTTCCCCTAGGCCGTTCTAGTTGTTCGTTTCGAGCATCAGAACTGGGAAAATTTTGAGTTTCTCAAGCGTTTCTTACCTCCAAACTGCCATATCTCGCGAACGGATTGACCAATCCGCAAAATTTCTGTTGCATCTGAAAGTAGAAACTCGCCCGATTACAACTGTATGCGTACTTTTCCCCTAGACCGTTCTAGTTATTCGTTTCGAGCATCAGAACTGCGAAAATTTTGAGTTTCTCAAGCGTTTCTTACCTCCAAACTGCCATATCTCGCGAACGGATTGACCAATCCGCAAAATTTCTATTGCATCTGAAAGTAGAAACTCGCCCGATTACAACGGTATGCGTACTTTTCCCCTAGGCCGTTCTGGTTATTCGTTTCAAGCATCAGAACTGTGAAAATTTTGAGTTTCTCAAGCGTTTCTTACCTCCAAACTGCCATATCTCGCGAACGGATTGACCAATCCGCAAAATTTCTGTTGCATCTGAAAGTAGAAACTCGCCCGATTACAACACTATGCGTACTTTTCCCCTAGGCCGTTCTAGTTGTTCGTTTCGAGCATCAGAACTGCGAAAATTTTGAGTTTCTCAAGCGTTTCTTACCTCCAAACTGCCATATCTCGCGAACGGATTGACCAATCCGCAAAATTTCTGTTGCATCTGAAAGTAGAAACTCGCCCGATTACAACTGTATGCGTACTTTTCCCCTAGGCCGCCCTAGTAATTCGTTTCGAGCATCAGAACTGCGAAAATTTTGAGTTTCTCAAGCGTTTCTTACCTCCAAACTGCCATATCTCGCGAACGGATTGACCAATCCGCAAAATTTCGGTTGCATCTGAAAGTAGAAACTCGCCCGATTACAACGGTATGCGTACTTTTCCCCTAGGCCGTTCTAGTTATTCGTTTCGAGCGTCAGAACTGCGAAAATTTTGAGTATCTCAAGCGTTTCTTACTTCCAAACTGCCATATCTCGCGAACGGATTGACCAATCCGCAAAATTTCTGTTGCATCTGAAGGTAGAAACTCGCCCGATTACAACTGTATGCGTACTTTCCCCCTAGACCAGTTCTAGTTATTCGTTTCGAGCATCAGAACTGCGAAAATTTTGAGTTTCTCAAGCGTTTCTTACCTCCAAACTGCCATATCTCGCGAACGGATTGACCAATCCGCAAAATTTCTGTTGCATCTGAAAGTAGAAACTCGCCCGATTACAACGGTATGCGTACTTTTCCCCTAGGCCGTTCTGGTTATTCGTTTCGAGCATCAGAACTGTGAAAATTTTGAGTTTCTCAAGCCTTTCTTACCTCCAAACTGCCATATCTCGCGAACGGATTGACCAATCCGCAAAATTTCTGTTGCATCTGAAAGTAGAAACTCGCCCGATTACAACACTATGCGTACTTTTCCCCTAGGCCGTTCTAGTTGTTCGTTTCGAGCATCAGAACTGCGAAAATTTTGAGTTTCTCAAGCGTTTCTTACCTCCAAACTGCCATATCTCGCGAACGGATTGACCAATCCGCAAAATTTCTGTTGCATCTGAAGGTAGAAACTCGCCCGATTACAACGGTATGCGTACTTTTCCCCTAGGCCGTTCTGGTTATTCGTGTCGAGCATCAGAAATGCGAAAATTTTGAGTTTCTCAAGCGTTTCGTACCTCCAAACTACCATATCTCGCGAACGGTTTGACCAATCCGCAAAATTTCTGTTGCATCTGAAGGTAGAAACTCGCCCGATTACAACGGTATGCGTACTTTTCCCCTAGGCCGTTCTGGTTATTCGTTTCGAGCATCAGAACTGCGAAAATTTTGAGTTTCTCAAGCGTTTCTTACCTCCAAACTGCCATATCTCGCGAACGGATTGACCAATCCGCAAAATTTCTGTTGCATCTGAAAGTAGAAACTCGCCCGATTACAACGGTGTGCGTACTTTTCCCCTAGGCCGTTCTGGTTATTCGTTTCGAGCATCAGAACTGTGAAAATTTTGAATTTCTCAAGCGTTTCTTACCTCCAAACTGCCATATGTCGCGAACGGATTGACCAATCCGCAAAATTTCTGTTGCATCTGAAAGTAGAAACTCGCCCGATTACAACGGTATACGTACTTTTCCCCTAGGCCGTTCTAGTTATTCGCTTCGAGCATCAGAACTGCGAAAATTTTGAGTTTCTCAAGCGTTTCTTACCTCCAAACTGCCATATCTCGCGAACGGATTGACCAATCCGCAAAATTTCTGTTGCATCTGAAAGTAGAAACTCGCCCGATTACAACGGTATGCGTACTTTTCCCCTAGGCCGTTCTAGTTATTCGTTTCGAGCATCAGAACTGCGAAAATTTTGAGTTTCTCAAGCGTTTCTTACTTCCAAACTGCCATATCTCGCGTACGGATTGACAAATCCGCAAAATTTCTGTTGCATCTGAAGGTAGAAACTCGCCCGATTACAACGGTATGCGTACTTTTCCCCTAGGCCGTTCTAGTTATTCGTTTCGAGCATCAGAACTGCGAAAATTTTGAGTTTCTCAAGCGCTTCTTACATCCAAACTGCCATATCTCGCGAACGGATTGACCAATCCGCAAAATTTCTGTTGCATCTGAAGGTAGAAACTCGCCCGATTACAACGGTATGCGTACTTTTCCCCTAGGCCGTTCTGGTTATTCGTTTCGTGCATCAGAACTGCGAAAATTTTGAGTTTCTCAAGCGTTTCGTACCTCCAAACTGCCATATCTCGCGAACGGTTTGACCAATCCGCAAAATTTCTGTTGCATCTGAAGGTAGAAACTCGCCCGATTACAACGGTATGCGTACTTTTCCCCTAGGCCGTTCTGGTTATTCGTTTCGAGCATCAGAACTGCGAAAATTTCGAGTTTCTCAAGCGTTTCTTACCTCCAAACTGCCATATCTCGCGAACGGATTGACCAATCCGCAAAATTTCTGTTGCATCTGAAAGTAGAAACTCGCCCGATTACAACGGTGTGCGTACTTTTCCCCTAGGCCGTTCTGGTTATTCGTTTCGAGCATCAGAACTGTGAAAATTTTGAAATTCTCAAGCGTTTCTTACCTCCAAACTGCCATATCTCGCGAACGGATTGACCAATCCGCAAAATTTCTGTTGCATCTGAAAGCAGAAACTCGCCCGATTACAACGGTATACGTACTTTTCCCCTAGGCCGTTCTAGTTATTCGCTTCGAGCATCAGAACTGCGAAAATTTTGAGTTTCTCAAGCGTTTCATACCTCCAAACTGCCATATCTCGCGAACGGATTGACCAATCCGCAAAATTTCTGTTGCATCTGAAAGTAGAAACTCGCCCGATTACAACGGTATGCGTACTTTTCCCCTAGGCCGTTCTAGTTATTCGTTTCGAGCATCAGAACTGCGAAAATTTTGAGTTTCTCAAGCGTTTCTAACTTCCAAACTGCCATATCTCGCGAACGGATTGACCAATCCGCAAAATTTCTGTTGCATCTGAAGGTAGAAACTCGCCCGATTACAACGGTATGCGTACTTTTCCCCTAGGCCGTTCTAGTTATTCGTTTCGAGCATCAGAACTGCGAAAATTTTGAGTATCTCAAGCGTTTCTCACTTCCAAACTGCCATATCTCGCGAATGGATTGACCAATCCGCAAAATTTCTGTTGCATCTGAAGGTAGAAACTCGCCCGATTACAGCGGTATGCGTACTTTTCCCCTAGGCCGTTCTAGTTATTCGTTTCGAGCATCAGAACTGCGAAAGTTTTGAGTTTCTCAAGCGTTTCTTACCTACAAACTGCCACATCTCGCGAACGGATTGACCAATCCGCAAAATTTCTGATGCATCTGAAAGCAGAAACTCGCCCGATTACAACGGTATGCGTACTTTTCCCCTAGGCCGTTCTAGTTATTCGTTTCGAGCATCAGAACTGCGAAAATTTTGCGTTTCTCAAGCGTTTCTTACCTCCAAACTGCCATATCTCGCGAACGGATTGACCAATCCGCAAAATTTCTGTTACATCTGAAAGTAGAAACTCGCCCGATTACAACTGTATGCGTACTTTTCCCCTAGTCCGTTCTAGTTATTCGTTTCGAGCATCAGAACTGCGAAAATTTTGAGTTTCTCAAGCGTTTCTTACTTCCAAACTGCCATATCTCGCGAACGAATTGACCAATCCGCAAAATTTCTGTTGCATCTGAAAGTAGAAACTCGCCCGATTACAACGGTATGCGTACTTTTCCCCTAGGCCGTTCTAGTTATTCGTTTCGAGCATCAGAACTGCGAAAATTTCGAGTTTCTCAAGCGTTTCTTACCTCCAAACTGCCATATCTCGCGAACGGATTGACCAATCCGCAAAATTTCTGTTGCATCTGAAAGTAGAAACTCGCCCGATTACAACGGTGTGCGTACTTTTCCCCTAGGCCGTTCTGGTTATTCGTTTCGAGCATCAGAACTGTGAAAATTTTGAATTTCTCAAGCGTTTCTTACCTCCAAACTGCCATATCTCGCGAACGGATTGACCAATCCACAAAATTTCTGTTGCATCTGAAAGCAGAAACTCGCCCGATTACAACGGTATACGTACTTTTCCCCTAGGCCGTTCTAGTTATTCGCTTCGAGCATCAGAACTGCGAAAATTTTGAGTTTCTCAAGCGTTTCTTACCTCCAAACTGCCATATCTCGCGAACGGATTGACCAATCCGCAAAATTTCTGTTGCATCTGAAAGTAGAAACTCGCCCGATTACAACGGTATGCGTACTTTTCCCCTAGGCCGTTCTAGTTATTCGTTTCGAGCATCAGAACTGCGAAAATTTTGAGTTTCTCAAGCGTTTCTAACTTCCAAACTGCCATATCTCGCGAACGGATTGACCAATCCGCAAAATTTCTGTTGCATCTGAAGGTAGAAACTCGCCCGATTACAACGGTATGCGTACTTTTCCCCTAGGCCGTTCTAGTTATTCGTTTCGAGCATCAGAACTGCGAAAATTTTGAGTATCTCAAGCGTTTCTCACTTCCAAACTGCCATATCTCGCGAATGGATTGACCAATCCGCAAAATTTCTGTTGCATCTGAAGGTAGAAACTCGCCCGATTACAGCGGTATGCGTACTTTTCCCCTAGGCCGTTCTAGTTATTCGTTTCGAGCATCAGAACTGCGAAAGTTTTGAGTTTCTCAAGCGTTTCTTACCTACAAACTGCCACATCTCGCGAACGGATTGACCAATCCGCAAAATTTCTGATGCATCTGAAAGCAGAAACTCGCCCGATTACAACGGTATGCGTACTTTTCCCCTAGGCCGTTCTAGTTATTCGTTTCGAGCATCAGAACTGCGAAAATTTTGCGTTTCTCAAGCGTTTCTTACCTCCAAACTGCCATATCTCGCGAACGGATTGACCAATCCGCAAAATTTCTGTTACATCTGAAAGTAGAAACTCGCCCGATTACAACTGTATGCGTACTTTTCCCCTAGTCCGTTCTAGTTATTCGTTTCGAGCATCAGAACTGCGAAAATTTTGAGTTTCTCAAGCGTTTCTTACTTCCAAACTGCCATATCTCGCGAACGAATTGACCAATCCGCAAAATTTCTGTTGCATCTGAAAGTAGAAACTCGCCCGATTACAACGGTATGCGTACTTTTCCCCTAGGCCGTTCTAGTTATTCGTTTCGAGCATCAGAACTGCGAAAATTTTGAGTTTCTCAAGCGTTTCTTACTTCCAAACTGCCATATCTCGCGAACGGATTGACCAATCCGCAAAATTTCTGTTGCATCTGAAGGTAGAAACTCGCCCGATTACAACGATATGCGTACTTTTCCCCTAGGCCGTTCTAGTTATTCGTTTCGAGCATCAGAACTGCGAAAATTTTGAGTTTCTCAAGCGTTTCTTACTTCCAAACTGCCATATCTCGCGAACGGATTGACCAATCCGCAAAATTTCAGTTGCATCTGAAAGTAGAAACCCGCCCGATTACAACTGTATGCGTACTTTTCCCCTAGTCCGTTATAGTTATTCGTTTCGAGCAACCGAACTGCGAAAATTTTTAGTTTCTCAAGCGTTTCTTACCTCCAAACTGCCATATCTCGCGAACGAATTGACCAATCCGCAAAATTTCTGTTGCATCTGAAAGTAGAAACTCGCCCGATTACAACGGTATGCGTACTTTTCCCCTAGGCCGTTCTAGTTGTGCTTGTCGAGCATCAGAACTGCGAAAATTTTGAGTTCCTCAAGCGTTTCTTACCTCCAAACTGCCATATCTCGCGAACGGATTGACCAATCCGCAAAATTTCTGTTGCATCTGAAAGTAGAAACTCGCCCGATTACAAATGTATGCGTACTTTTCCCCTAGGCCGTTCTAGTTATTCGTTTCGAGCAACAGAACTGCGAAAATTTTGAGTTTCTCAAGCGTTGCTTACCTCCAAACTGCCATATCTCGCGAACGGATTGACCAATCCGCAAAATTTCTGTTGCACCTGAAAGTAGAAACTCGCCCGATTACAACGGTATACGTACTTTTCCCCTAGGCCGTTCTAGTTATTCGCTTCGAGCATCAGAACTGCGAAAATTTTGAGTTTCTCAAGCGTTTCTTACCTCCAAACTGCCATATCTCGCGAACGGATTGAGCAATCCGCAAAATTTCTGTTGCATCTGAAAGTAGAAACTCGCCCGATTACAACGGTATGCGTACTTTTCCCCTAGGCCGTTCTAGTTATTCGTTTCGAGCATCAGAACTGCGAAAATTTTGAGTTTCTCAAGCGTTTCTTACTTCCAAACTGCCATATCTCGCGAACGGATTGACCAATCCGCAAAATTTCTGTTGCATCTGAAGGTAGAAACTCGCCCGATTACAACTGTATGCGTACTTTTCCCCTAGGCCGTTCTAGTTATTCGTTTCGAGCATCAGAACTGCGAAAATTTTGAGTATCTCAAGCGTTTCTTACTTCCAAACTGCCATATCTCGCGAACGGATTGCCCAATCCGCAAAATTTCTGTTGCATCTGAAGGTAGAAACTCGCCCGATTACAACGGTATGCGTACTTTTCCCCTAGGCCGTTCTAGTTATTCGTTTCGAGCATCAGAACTGCGAAAATTTTGAGTTTCTCAAGCGTTTCTTACCTACAAACTGCCACATCTCGCGAACGGATTGACCAATCCGCAAAATTTCTGATGCATCTGAAAGCAGAAACTCGCCCGATTACAACGGTATGCGTACTTTTCCCCTAGGCCGCCCTAGTAATTCGTTTCGAGCATCAGAACTGCGAAAATTTTGAGTTTCTCAAGCGTTTCTTACCTCCAAACTGCCATATCTCGCGAACGGATTGACCAATCCGCAAAATTTCGGTTGCATCTGAAAGTAGTAACTCGCCCGAATACAACGGTATGTGTACTTTTCCCCTAGGCCGTTCTTGTTGTTCGTTTCGAGCATCAGAACTGCGAAAATTTTGAGTTTCTCAAGCGTTTCTCACCTCCAAACTGCCATATCTCGCGCACGGATTGACCAATCCTCAAAATTTCTGTTGCATCTGAAAGTAGAAACTCGCCCGATTACAACGGTATGCGAACTTTTCCCCTAGGCCGTTCTAGTTATTCGTTTCGAGCATCAGAACTGCCAAAATTTTGCGTTTCTCAAGCGTTTCTTACCTCCAAACTGCCATATCTCGCGAACGGATTGACCAATCCGCAAAATTTCTGTTACATCTGAAAGTAGAAACTCGCCCGATTACAACTGTATGCGTACTTTTCCCCTAGTCCGTTCTAGTTATTCGTTTCGAGCATCAGAACTGCGAAAATTTTGAGTTTCTCAAGCGTTTCTTACCTCCAGACTGCCATATCTCGCGAACGGATTGACCAATCCGCAAAATTTCTGTTGCATCGGAAAGTAGAAACTCGCCCGATTACAACGGTATGCGTACTTTTCCCCTAGGCCGTTCTGGTTATTCGTTTCGAGCATCAGAACTGTGAAAATTTTGAATTTCTCAAGCGTTTCTTACCTCCAAACTGCCATATCTCGCGAACGGATTGACCAATCCGCAAAATTTCTGTTGCATCTGAAAGTAGAAACCCGCCCGATTACAACTGTATGCGTACTTTTCCCCTAGTCCGTTATAGTTATTCGTTTCGAGCATCAGAACTGCGAAAATTTTTAGTTTCTCAAGCGTTCCTTACCTACAAACTGCCATACCTCGCGAACGAATTGACCAATCCGCAAATTTCTGTTGCATCTGAAAGTAGAAACTCGCCCGATTACAACGGTATGCGTACTTTTCCCCTAGGCCGTTCTAGTTGTGCTTGTCAAGCATCAGAACTGCGAAAATTTTGAGTTCCTCAAGCGTTTCTTACCTCCAAACTGCCATATCTCGCGAACGGATTGACCAATCCGCAAAATTTCTGTTGCATCTGAAAGTAGAAACTCGCCCGATTAAAACTGTATGCGTACTTTTCCCCTAGGCCGTTCTAGTTATTCGTTTCGAGCAACAGAACTGCGAAAATTTTGAGTTTCTCAAGCGTTGCTTACCTCCAAACTGCCATATCTCGCGAACGGATTGACCAATCTGCAAAATTTCGGTTGCATCTGAAAGTAGAAACTCGCCCGATTACAACGGTATACGTACTTTTCCCCTAGGCCGTTCTAGTTATTCGCTTCGAGCATCAGAACTGCGAAAATTTTGAGTTTCTCAAGCGTTTCTTACCTCCAAACTGCCATATCTCGCGAACGGATTGACCAATCCGCAAAATTTCTGTTGCATCTGAAAGTAGAAACTCGCCCGATTACAACGGTATGCGTACTTTTCCCCTAGGCCGCCCTAGTAATTCGTTTCGAGCATCAGAACTGCGAAAATTTTCAGTTTCTCAAGCGTTTCTTACCTCCAAACTGCCATATCTCGCGAACGGATTGACCAATCCGCAAAATTTCGGTTGCATCTGAAAGTCGAAACTCGCCCGATTACAACGGTATGCGTACTTTTCCCCTAGGCCGTTCTAGTTATTCGTTTCAAGCGTCAGAACTGCGAAAATTTTGAGTATCTCAAGCGTTTCTTACTTCCAAACTGCCATATCTCGCGAACGGATTGACCAATCCGCAAAATTTCTGTTGCATCTGAAGGTAGAAACTCGCCCGATTACAACGGTATGCGTACTTTTCCCCTAGGCCGTTCTAGTTATTCGTTTCGAGCATCAGAACTGCGAAAATTTTGAGTTTCTCAAGCGTTTCTTACCTACAAACTGCCACATCTCGCGAACGGATTGACCAATCCGCAAAATTTCTGATGCATCTGAAAGCAGAAACTCGCCCGATTACAACGGTATGCGTACTTTTCCCCTAGGCCGCCCTAGTAATTCGTTTCGAGCATCAGAACTGCGAAAATTTTGAGTTTCTCAAGCGTTTCTTACCTCCAAACTGCCATATCTCGCGAACGGATTGACCAATCCGCAAAATTTCGGTTGTATCTGAAAGTAGAAACTCGCCCGATTACAACGGTATGCGTACTTTTCCGCTAGGCCGTTGTAGTTATTCGTTTCGAGCATGAGAACTGCGAAAATTTTGAGATTCTCAAGCGTTTCTTACCTCCAAACTGCCATATCTCGCGAACGGATTGACCAATCCGCAAAATTTCTGTTGCATCTGAAAGTAGAAACTCGCCCGATTTCAACGGTATACGTACTTTTCCCCTAGGCCGTTCTAGTTATTCGCTTCGAGCATCAGAACTGCGAAAATTTTGAGTTTCTCAAGCGTTTCTTACCTCCAAACTGCCATATCTCGCGAACGGATTGACCAATCCGCAAAATTTCTGTTGCATCTGAAAGTAGAAACTCGCCCGAATACAACGGTATGTGTACTTTTCCCCTAGGCCGTTCTTGTTGTTCGTTTCGAGCATCAGAACTGCGAAAATTTTGAGTTTCTCAAGCGTTTCTTACCTCCAAACTGCCATATCTCGCGAACGGATTGACCAATCCTCAAAATTTCTGTTGCATCTAAAAGTAGAAACTCGCCCGATTACAACGGTATGCGTGCTTTTCCCCTAGGCCGTTCTAGTTATTCGTTTCGAGCATCAGAGCTGCGAAAATTTTGCGTTTCTCAAGCGTTTCTTACCTCCAAACTGCCATATCTCGCGAACGGATTGACCAATCCGCAAAATTTCTGTTACATCTGAAAATCGAAACTCGCCCGATTACAACTGTATGCGTACTTTTCCCCTAGTCCGTTCTAGTTATTCGTTTCAAGCATCAGAACTGCGAAAATTTTGAGTTTCTCAAGCGTTTCTTACCTCCAAACTGCCATATCTCGCGAACGGATTGACCAATCCGCAAAATTTCTGTTGCATCGGAAAGTAGAAACTCGCCCGATTACAACGGTATGCGTGCTTTTTCCCCTAGGCCGTTCTGGTTATTCGTTTCGAGCATCAGAACTGTGAAAATTTTGAATTTCTCAAGCGTTTCTTACCTCCAAACTGCCATATCTCGCGAACGGATTGACCAATCCGCAAAATTTCTGTTGCATCTGAAAGTAGAAACTCGCCCGATTGCAACGGCATGCGTACTTTTCCCCTAGACCGTTCTAGTTATGCTTGTCGAGCATCAGAACTGCGAAAATTTTGAGTTTCTCAAGCGTTTCTTACCTCCAAACTGCCATATCTCGCGAACGGATTGACCAATCCGCAAAATTTCTGTTGCATCTGAAAGTAGAAACTCGCCCGAATACAACGGTATGTGTACTTTTCCCCTAGGCCGTTCTTGTTGTTCGTTTCGAGCATCAGAACTGCGAAAATTTTGAGTTTCTCAAGCGTTTCTTACCTCCAAACTGCCATATCTCGCGAACGGATTGACCAATCCTCAAAATTTCTGTTGCATCTAAAAGTAGAAACTCGCCCGATTACAACGGTATGCGTACTTTTCCCCTAGGCCGTTCTAGTTATTCGTTTCGAGCATCAGAGCTGCGAAAATTTTGCGTTTCTCAAGCGTTTCTTACCTCCAAACTGCCATATCTCGCGAACGGATTGACCAATCCGCAAAATTTCTGTTACATCTGAAAATCGAAACTCGCCCGATTACAACTGTATGCGTACTTTTCCCCTAGTCCGTTCTAGTTATTCGTTTCAAGCATCAGAACTGCGAAAATTTTGAGTTTCTCAAGCGTTTCTTACCTCCAAACTGCCATATCTCGCGAACGGATTGACCAATCCGCAAAATTTCTGTTGCATCGGAAAGTAGAAACTCGCCCGATTACAACGGTATGCGTGCTTTTCCCCTAGGCCGTTCTGGTTATTCGTTTCGAGCATCAGAACTGTGAAAATTTTGAATTTCTCAAGCGTTTCTTACCTCCAAACTGCCATATCTCGCGAACGGATTGACCAATCCGCAAAATTTCTGTTGCATCTGAAAGTAGAAACTCGCCCGATTGCAACGGCATGCGTACTTTTCCCCTAGACCGTTCTAGTTATGCTTGTCGAGCATCAGAACTGCGAAAATTTTGAGTTTCTCAAGCGTTTCTTACCTCCAAACTGCCATATCTCGCGAACGGATTGACCAATCCGCAAAATTTCTGTTGCATCTGAAAGTAGAAACTCGCCCGAATACAACGGTATGTGTACTTTTCCCCTAGGCCGTTCTTGTTGTTCGTTTCGAGCATCAGAACTGCGAAAATTTTGAGTTTCTCAAGCGTTTCTTACCTCCAAACTGCCATATCTCGCGAACGGATTGACCAATCCTCAAAATTTCTGTTGCATCTAAAAGTAGAAACTCGCCCGATTACAACGGTATGCGTACTTTTCCCCTAGGCCGTTCTAGTTATTCGTTTCGAGCATCAGAGCTGCGAAAATTTTGCGTTTCTCAAGCGTTTCTTACCTCCAAACTGCCATATCTCGCGAACGGATTGACCAATCCGCAAAATTTCTGTTGCATCGGAAAGTAGAAACTCGCCCGATTACAACGGTATGCGTGCTTTTCCCCTAGGCCGTTCTGGTTATTCGTTTCGAGCATCAGAACTGTGAAAATTTTGAATTTCTCAAGCGTTTCTTACCTCCAAACTGCCATATCTCGCGAACGGATTGACCAATCCGCAAAATTTCTGTTGCATCTGAAAGTAGAAACTCGCCCGATTGCAACGGCGTGCGTACTTTTCCCCTAGACCGTTCTAGTTATGCTTGTCGAGCATCAGAACTGCGAAAATTTTGAGTTTCTCAAGCGTTTCTTACCTCCAAACTGCCATATCTCGCGAACGGATTGACCAATCCGCAAAATTTCTGTTGCATCTGAAAGTAGAAACTCGCCCGATTACAACGGTATGCGTACTTTTCCCCTAGGCCGCCCTAGTAATTCGTTTCGAGCATCAGAACTGCGAAAATTTTGAGTTTCTCAAGCGTTTCTTACCTCCAAACTGCCATATCTCGCGAACGGATTGACCAATCCGCAAAATTTCGGTTGCATCTGAAAGTAGAAACTCGCCCGATTACAACGGTATGCGTACTTTTCCGCTAGGCCGTTGTAGTTATTCGTTTCGAGCATGAGAACTGCGAAAATTTTGAGATTCTCAAGCGTTACTTACCTCCAAACTGCCATATCTCGCGAACGGATTGACCAATCCGCAAAATTTCTGTTGCATCTGAAAGTAGAAACTCGCCCGATTACAACGGTATACGTACTTTTCCCCTAGGCTGTTCTAGTTATTCGCTTCGAGCATCAGAACTGCGAAAATTTTGAGTTTCTCAAGCGTTTCTTACCTCCAAACTGCCATATCTCGCGAACGGATTGACCAATCCGCAAAATTTCTGTTACATCTGAAAATAGAAACTCGCCCGATTACAACTGTAAGCGTACTTTTCCCCTAGTCCGTTCTAGTTATTCGTTTCGAGCATCAGAACTGCGAAAATTTTGAGTTTCTCAAGCGTTTCTTACCTCCAAACTGCCATATCTCGCGAACGGATTGACCAATCCGCAAAATTTCTGTTGCATCTGAAAGTAGAAACTCGCCCGATTGCAACGGCATGCGTACTTTTCCCCTAGACCGTTCTAGTTATGCTTGTCGAGCATCAGAACTGCGAAAATTTTGAGTTTCTCAAGCGTTTCTTACCTCCAAACTGCCATATCTCGCGAACGGATTGACCAATCCGCAAAATTTCTGTTGCATCTGAAAGTAGAAACTCGCCCGATTACAACGGTATGCGTACTTTTCCCCTAGGCCGCCCTAGTAATTCGTTTCGAGCATCAGAACTGCGAAAATTTTGAGTTTCTCAAGCGTTTCTTACCTCCAAACTGCCATATCTCGCGAACGGATTGACCAATCCGCAAAATTTCGGTTGCATCTGAAAGTAGAAACTCGCCCGATTACAACGGTATGCGTACTTTTCCCCTAGGCCGTTCTAGTTATTCGTTTCGAGCGTCAGAACTGCGAAAATTTTGAGTATCTCAAGCGTTTCTTACTTCCAAACTGCCATATCTCGCGAACGGATTGACCAATCCGCAAAATTTCTGTTGCATCTGAAGGTAGAAACTCGCCCGATTACAACGGTATGCGTACTTTTCCCCTAGGCCGTTCTAGTTATTCGGTTCGAGCATCAGAACTGCGAAAATTTTGAGTTTCTCAAGCGTTTCTTACCTACAAACTGCCACATCTCGCGAACGGATTGACCAATCCGCAAAATTTCTGATGCATCTGAAAGCAGAAACTCGCCCGATTACAACGGTATGCGTACTTTTCCCCTAGGCCGCCCTAGTAATTCGTTTCGAGCATCAGAACGGCGAAAATTTTGAATTTCTCAAGCGTTTCTTACCTCCAAACTGCCATATCTCGCGAACGGATTGACTAATCCGCAAAATTTCGGTTGCATCTGAAAGTAGAAACTCGCCCGATTACAACGGTATGCGTACTTTTCCGCTAGGCCGTTGTAGTTATTCGTTTCGAGCATGAGAACTGCGAAAATTTTGAGATTCTCAAGCGTTTCTTACCTCCAAACTGCCATATCTCGCGAACGGATTGACCAATCCGCAAAATTTCTGTTGCATCTGAAAGTAGAAACTCGCCCGATTACAACGGTATACGTACTTTTCCCCTAGGCCGTTCTAGTTATTCGCTTCGAGCATCAGAACTGCGAAAATTTTGAGTTTCTCAAGCGTTTCTTACCTCCAAACTGCCATATCTCGCGAACGGATTGACCAATCCGCAAAATTTCTGTTGCATCTGAAAGTAGAAACTCGCCCGATTACAACACTATGCGTACTTTTCCCCTAGGCCGTTCTAGTTGTTCGTTTCGAGCATCAGAACTGCGAAAATTTTGAGTTTCTCAAGCGTTTCTTACATCCAAACTGCCATATCTCGCGAACGAATTGACCAATCCGCAAAATTTCTGTTGCATCTGAAAGTAGAAACTCGCCCGATTACAACACTATGCGTACTTTTCCCCTAGGCCGTTCTAGTTGTTCGTTTCGAGCATCAGAACTGGGAAAATTTTGAGTTTCTCAAGCGTTTCTTACCTCCAAACTGCCATATCTCGCGAACGGATTGACCAATCCGCAAAATTTCTGTTGCATCTGAAAGTAGAAACTCGCCCGATTACAACTGTATGCGTACTTTTCCCCTAGACCGTTCTAGTTATTCGTTTCGAGCATCAGAACTGCGAAAATTTTGAGTTTCTCAAGCGTTTCTTACCTCCAAACTGCCATATCTCGCGAACGGATTGACCAATCCGCAAAATTTCTATTGCATCTGAAAGTAGAAACTCGCCCGATTACAACGGTATGCGTACTTTTCCCCTAGGCCGTTCTGGTTATTCGTTTCAAGCATCAGAACTGTGAAAATTTTGAGTTTCTCAAGCGTTTCTTACCTCCAAACTGCCATATCTCGCGAACGGATTGACCAATCCGCAAAATTTCTGTTGCATCTGAAAGTAGAAACTCGCCCGATTACAACACTATGCGTACTTTTCCCCTAGGCCGTTCTAGTTGTTCGTTTCGAGCATCAGAACTGCGAAAATTTTGAGTTTCTCAAGCGTTTCTTACCTCCAAACTGCCATATCTCGCGAACGGATTGACCAATCCGCAAAATTTCTGTTGCATCTGAAAGTAGAAACTCGCCCGATTACAACTGTATGCGTACTTTTCCCCTAGTCCGTTATAGTTATTCGTTTCGAGCATCAGAACTGCGAAAATTTTTAGTTTCTCAAGCGTTTCTTACCTCCAAACTGCCATATCTCGCGAACGAATTGACCAATCCGCAAAATTTCTGTTGCATCTGAAAGTAGAAACTCGCCCGATTACAACGGTATGCGTACTTTTCCCCTAGGCCGTTCTAGTTATGCTTGTCGAGCATCAGAACTGCGAAAATTTGGAGTTTCTCAAGCGTTTCTTACCTCCAAACTGCCATATCTCGCGAACGGATTGACCAATCCGCAAAATTTCTGTTGCATCTGAAGGTAGAAACTCGCCCGATTACAACTGTATGCGTACTTTCCCCCTAGACCAGTTCTAGTTATTCGTTTCGAGCATCAGAACTGCGAAAATTTTGAGTTTCTCAAGCGTTTCTTACCTCCAAACTGCCATATCTCGCGAACGGATTGACCAATCCGCAAAATTTCTGTTGCATCTGAAAGTAGAAACTCGCCCGATTACAACGGTATGCGTACTTTTCCCCTAGGCCGTTCTGGTTATTCGTTTCGAGCATCAGAACTGTGAAAATTTTGAGTTTCTCAAGCGTTTCTTACCTCCAAACTGCCATATCTCGCGAACGGATTGACCAATCCGCAAAATTTCTGTTGCATCTGAAAGTAGAAACTCGCCCGATTACAACACTATGCGTACTTTTCCCCTAGGCCGTTCTAGTTGTTCGTTTCGAGCATCAGAACTGCGAAAATTTTGAGTTTCTCAAGCGTTTCTTACCTCCAAACTGCCATATCTCGCGAACGGATTGACCAATCCGCAAAATTTCTGTTGCATCTGAAAGTAGAAACTCGCCCGATTACAACTGTATGCGTACTTTTCCCCTAGTCCGTTATAGTTATTCGTTTCGAGCATCAGAACTGCGAAAATTTTTAGTTTCTCAAGCGTTTCTTACCTCCAAACTGCCATATCTCGCGAACGAATTGACCAATCCGCAAAATTTCTGTTGCATCTGAAAGTAGAAACTCGCCCGATTACAACGGTATGCGTACTTTTCCCCTAGGCCGTTCTAGTTATGCTTGTCGAGCATCAGAACTGCGAAAATTTGGAGTTTCTCAAGCGTTTCATACCTCCAAACTGCCATATTTCGCGAACGGATTGACCAATCCCCAAAATTTCTGTTGCATCTGAAGGTAGAAACTCGCCCGATTACAACTGTATGCGTACTTTTCCACTAGACCGTTCTAGTTATTCGTTTCGAGCATCAGAACTGCGAAAATTTTGAGTTTCTCAAGCGTTTCTTACCTCCAAACTGCCATATCTCGCGAACGGATTGACCAATTCGCAAAATTTCTGTTGCATCTGAAAGTAGAAACTCGCCCGATTACAACGGTATCCGTACTTTTCCCCTAGGCCGTTGTAGTTACTCGTTTCGAGCATCAGAACTGCGAAAATTTTGAGTTTCTCAAGCGTTTCTTATCTCCAAACTGCCATATCTCGCGAACAGATTTATCAATCCGCAAAATTTCTGTGGCATCTGAAAGTAGAAACTCGCCCGATTACAACGGTATTCGCACTTTTCCCCTAGTAGGTTCTAGTTCTTCGTTTCGAGCATCAGAACTGTGAAAATTTTGAGTTTCTCTAGCGTTTCTTACATCCAAACTGCCACATCTCGCGAACGGATTGACCAACCCGCAAAATTTCTGTTGCATCTGAAGGTAGAAACTCGCCCGATTACAACGGTATGCGTACTTTTCCCCTAGGCCGTTCTAGTTATTCGTTTCGAACATCAGAACTGCGAAAATTTTGAGTTTCTCAAGCGTTTCGTACCTCCAAACTGCCATATCTCGCGAACGGATTGACCAATCCGCAAAATTTCTGTTGCATCTGAAAGTAGAAACTCTCCCGATTACAACGGTGTGCGTACTTTTCCCCTAGGCCGTTCTAGTTATTCGTTTCGAGCATCAGAACTGCGAAAATTTTGAGTTTCTCAAGCGTTTCTTACATCCAAGCTGCCATATCTCGCGAACGGATTGACCGATCCGCAAAATTTCTGTTGCATCTGAAAGTAGAAACACGCCCGATTGCAACGGTATGCGCACTTTTCCCCTAGTCCGTTATAGTTATTCGTTTCGAGCATCAGAACGGCGAAAATTATGAGTTTTTCAAGCGTTTCTTACCTCCAAACTGCCATATCTCGCGAACGGATTGACCAATCCGCAAAATATCTGTTGCATCTGAGAGTAGAAACCCGCCCGATTACAACTGTATGCGTACTTTTCCCCTAGTCCGTTATAGTTATTCGTTTCGAGCATCAGAACTGCGAAAATTTTGAGTTTCTCAAGCGATTCTTACCTCCAAACTGCCATATCACGCGAACGGATTGACCAATCCGCAAAATTTCTGTTGCATATGAAAGTAGAAACACGCCCGATTACAACTGTATGCGTACTTTTCCCCTAGACAAGTTCTAGTTATTCGTTTCGAGCATCAGAACTGCGAAAATTTTGAGTTTCTCAAGCGTTTCTTACCTCCAAACTGCCATATCTCGCGAACGGATTGACCAATCCGCAAAATTTCTGTTGCATCTGAAAGTAGAAACTCGCCCGATTACAACGGTATGCGTACTTTTCCCCTAGGCCGTTCTGGTTATTCGTTTCGAGCATCAGAACTGTGAAAATTTTGAGTTTCTCAAGCGTTTCTTACCTCCAAACTGCCATATCTCGCGAACGGATTGACCAATCCGCAAAATTTCTGTTGCATCTGAAAGTAGAAACTCGCCCGATTACAACACTATGCGTACTTTTCCACTAGACCGTTCTAGTTATTCGTTTCGAGCATCAGAACTGCGAAAATTTTGAGTTTCTCAAGCGTTTCTTACCTCCAAACTGCCATATCTCGCGAACGGATTGACCAATCCGCAAAATTTCTGTTGCATCTGAAAGTAGAAACTCGCCCGATTACAACTGTATGCGTACTTTTCCCCTAGTCCGTTATAGTTATTCGTTTCGAGCATCAGAACTGCGAAAATTTTTAGTTTCTCAAGCGTTTCTTACCTCCAAACTGCCATATCTCGCGAACGAATTGACCGATCCGCAAAATTTCTGTTGCATCTGAAAGTAGAAACTCGCCCGATTACAACGGTATGCGTACTTTTCCCCTAGGCCGTTCTAGTTATGCTTGTCGAGCATCAGAACTGCGAAAATTTGGAGTTTCTCAAGCGTTTCATACCTCCAAACTGCCATATCTCGCGAACGGATTGACCAATCCCCAAAATTTCTGTTGAATCTGAAGGTAGAAACTCGCCCGATTACAACTGTATGCGTACTTTTCCCCTAGGCCGTTCTGGATATTCGTTTCGAGCATCAGAACTGTGAAAATTTTGAGTTTCTCAAGCGTTTCTTACCTCCAAACTGCCATATCTCGCGAACGGATTGACCAATCCGCAAAATTTCTGTTGCATCTGAAAGTAGAAACTCGCCCGATTACAACACTATGCGTACTTTTCCCCTAGGCCGTTCTAGTTGTTCGTTTCGAGCATCAGAACTGCGAAAATTTTGAGTTTCTCAAGCGTTTCTTACCTCCAAACTGCCATATCTCGCGAACGGATTGACCAATCCGCAAAATTTCTGTTGCATCTGAAAGTAGAAACTCGCCCGATTACAACTGTATGCGTACTTTTCCCCTAGTCCGTTATAGTTATTCGTTTCGAGCATCAGAACTGCGAAAATTTTGAGTTCCTCAAGCGTTTCTTACCTCCAAACTGCCATATCTCGCGAACGGATTGACCAATCCGCAAAATTTCTGTTGCATCTGAAGGTAGAAACTCGCCCGATTACAACTGTATGCGTACTTTTCCCCTAGACCGTTCTAGTTATTCGTTTCGAGCATCAGAACTGCGAAAATTTTGAGTTTCTCAAGCGTTTCTTACCTCCAAACTGCCATATCTCGCGAACGGATTGACCAATCCGCAAAATTTCTGTTGCATCTGAAAGTAGAAACTCGCCCGATTACAACGGTATGCGTACTTTTCCCCTAGGCCGTTCTGGTTATTCGTTTCAAGCATCAGAACTGTGAAAATTTTGAGTTTCTCAAGCGTTTCTTACCTCCAAACTGCCATATCTCGCGAACGGATTGACCAATCCGCAAAATTTCTGATGCATCTGAAAGTAGAAACTCGCCCGATTACAACACTATGCGTACTTTTCCCCTAGGCCGTTCTAGTTGTTCGTTTCGAGCATCAGAACTGCGAAAATTTTGAGTTTCTCAAGCGTTTCTTACCTCCAAACTGCCATATCTCGCGAACGGATTGACCAATCCGCAAAATTTCTGTTGCATCTGAAAGTAGAAACTCGCCCGATTACAACTGTATGCGTACTTTTCCCCTAGTCCGTTATAGTTATTCGTTTCGAGCATCAGAACTGCGAAAATTTTTAGTTTCTCAAGCGTTTCTTACCTCCAAACTGCCATATCTCGCGAACGAATTGACCAATCCGCAAAATTTCTGTTGCATCTGAAAGTAGAAACTCGCCCGATTACAACGGTATGCGTACTTTTCCCCTAGGCCGTTCTAGTTATGCTTGTCGAGCATCAGAACTGCGAAAATTTGGAGTTTCTCAAGCGTTTCTTACCTCCAAACTGCCATATCTCGCGAACGGATTGACCAATCCGCAAAATTTCTGTTGCATCTGAAGGTAGAAACTCGCCCGATTACAACTGTATGCGTACTTTTCCCCTAGACAAGTTCTAGTTATTCGTTTCGAGCATCAGAACTGCGAAAATTTTGAGTTTCTCAAGCGTTTCTTACCTCCAAACTGCCATATCTCGCGAACGGATTGACCAATCCGCAAAATTTCTGTTGCATCTGAAAGTAGAAACTCGCACGATTACAACGGTATGCGTACTTTTCCCCTAGGCCGTTCTGGTTATTCGTTTCGAGCATCAGAACTGTGAAAATTTTGAGTTTCTCAAGCGTTTCTTACCTCCAAACTGCCATATCTCGCGAACGGATTGACCAATCCGCAAAATTTCTGTTGCATCTGAAAGTAGAAACTCGCCCGATTACAACACTATGCGTACTTTTCCACTAGACCGTTCTAGTTATTCGTTTCGAGCATCAGAACTGCGAAAATTTTGAGTTTCTCAAGCGTTTCTTACCTCCAAACTGCCATATCTCGCGAACGGATTGACCAATCCGCAAAATTTCTGTTGCATCTGAAAGTAGAAACTCGCCCGATTACAACTGTATGCGTACTTTTCCCCTAGTCCGTTATAGTTATTCGTTTCGAGCATCAGAACTGCGAAAATTTTTAGTTTCTCAAGCGTTTCTTACCTCCAAACTGCCATATCTCGCGAACGAATTGACCGATCCGCAAAATTTCTGTTGCATCTGAAAGTAGAAACTCGCCCGATTACAACGGTATGCGTACTTTTCCCCTAGGCCGTTCTAGTTATGCTTGTCGAGCATCAGAACTGCGAAAATTTGGAGTTTCTCAAGCGTTTCATACCTCCAAACTGCCATATCTCGCGAACGGATTGACCAATCCCCAAAATTTCTGTTGAATCTGAAGGTAGAAACTCGCCCGATTACAACTGTATGCGTACTTTTCCCCTAGGCCGTTCTGGATATTCGTTTCGAGCATCAGAACTGTGAAAATTTTGAGTTTCTCAAGCGTTTCTTACCTCCAAACTGCCATATCTCGCGAACGGATTGACCAATCCGCAAAATTTCTGTTGCATCTGAAAGTAGAAACTAGCCCGATTACAACACTATGCGTACTTTTCCCCTAGGCCGTTCTAGTTGTTCGTTTCGAGCATCAGAACTGCGAAAATTTTGAGTTTCTCAAGCGTTTCTTATCTCCAAACTGCCATATCTCGCGAACAGATTTATCAATCCGCAAAATTTCTGTGGCATCTGAAAGTAGAAACTCGCCCGATTACAACGGTATTCGCACTTTTCCCCTAGTAGGTTCTAGTTCTTCGTTTCGAGCATCAGAACTGTGAAAATTTTGAGTTTCTCTAGCGTTTCTTACATCCAAACTGCCACATCTCGCGAACGGATTGACCAACCCGCAAAATTTCTGTTGCATCTGAAGGTAGAAACTCGCCCGATTACAACGGTATGCGTACTTTTCCCCTAGGCCGTTCTAGTTATTCGTTTCGAGCATCAGAACTGCGAAAATTTTGAGTTTCTCAAGCGTTTCGTACCTCCAAACTGCCATATCTCGCGAACGGATTGACCAATCCGCAAAATTTCTGTTGCATCTGAAAGTAGAAACTCGCCCGATTACAACGGTGTGCGTACTTTTTCCCTAGGCCGTTCTAGTTATTCGTTTCGAGCATCAGAACTGCGAAAATTTTGAGTTTCTCGAGCGTTTCTTACATCCAAACTGCCATATCTCGCGAACGGATTGACCAATCCGCAAAATTTCTGTTGCATCTGAAAGTAGAAATTCGCCCGATTACAAATGTATGCGTACTTTTCCCCTAGCCCGTTCTAGTTATTCGTTTCGAGCAACAGAACTGCGAAAATTTTGAGTTTCTCAAGCGTTGCTTACCTCCAAACTGCCATATCTCGCGAACGGATTGACCAATCCGCAAAATTTCTGTTGCATCTGAAAGTAGAGACTCGCCCGATTACAACGTTATGTGTAGTTTTCCCCTAGGCCGTCCCAGTTATTCGTTACGAGCATCAGAACTGCGAAAATTTTGAGTTTCTCAAGCGTTTCTTACCTCCAAACTACCATATCTCGCGAACGGATTGACCAATCCGCAAAATTTCTGATGCATCTGAAAGTAGAAACTCGCCCGATTACAACACTATGCGTACTTTTCCCCTAGGCCGTTCTAGTTGTTCGTTTCGAGCATCAGAACTGCGAAAATTTTGAGTTTCTCAAGCGTTTCTTACCTCCAAACTGCCATATCTCGCGAACGGATTGACCAATCCGCAAAATTTCTGTTGCATCTGAAAGTAGAAACTCGCCCGATTACAACTGTATGCGTACTTTTCCCCTAGTCCGTTATAGTTATTCGTTTCGAGCATCAGAACTGCGAAAATTTTTAGTTTCTCAAGCGTTTCTTACCTCCAAACTGCCATATCTCGCGAACGAATTGACAAATCCGCAAAATTTCTGTTGCATCTGAAAGTAGAAACTCGCCCGATTACAACGGTATGCGTACTTTTCCCCTAGGCCGTTCTAGTTATGCTTGTCGAGCATCAGAACTGCGAAAATTTGGAGTTTCTCAAGCGTTTCTTACCTCCAAACTGCCATATCTCGCGAACGGATTGACCAATCCGCAAAATTTCTGTTGCATCTGAAGGTAGAAACTCGCCCGATTACAACTGTATGCGTACTTTTCCACAAGACCGTTCTAGTTATTCGTTTCGAGCATCAGAACTGCGAAAATTTTGAGTTTCTCAAGCGTTTCTTACCTCCAAACTGCCATATCTCGCGAACGGATTGACCAATCCGCAAAATTTCTGTTGCATCTGAAAGTAGAAACTCGCCTGATTACAACACTATGCGTACTTTTCCCCTAGGCCGTTCTAGTTGTTCGTTTCGAGCATCAGAACTGCGAAAATTTTGAGTTTCTCAAGCGTTTCTTACCTCCAAACTGCCATATCTCGCGAACGGATTGACCAATCCGCAAAATTTCTGTTGCATCTGAAAGTAGAAACTCGCCCGATTACAACTGTATGCGTACTTTTCCCCTAGTCCGTTATAGTTATTCGTTTCGAGCATCAGAACTGCGAAAATTTTGAGTTTCTCAAGCGTTTCTTACCTCCAAACTGCCATATCTCGCGAACGAATTGACCAATCCGCAAAATTTCTGTTGCATCTGAAAGTAGAAACTCGCCCGATTACAACGGTATGCGTACTTTTCCCCTAGGCCGTTCTAGTTATGCTTGTCGAGCATCAGAACTGCGAAAATTTGGAGTTTCTCAAGCGTTTCATACCTCCAAACTGCCATATCTCGCGAACGGATTGACCAATCCCCAAAATTTCTGTTGCATCTGAAGGTAGAAACTCGCCCGATTACAACTGTATGCGTACTTTTCCCCTAGGCCGTTCTGGATATTCGTTTCGAGCATCAGAACTGTGAAAATTTTGAGTTTCTCAAGCGTTTCTTACCTCCAAACTGCCATATCTCGCGAACGGATTGACCAATCCGCAAAATTTCTGTTGCATCTGAAAGTAGAAACTCGCCCGATTACAACACTATGCGTACTTTTCCCCTAGGCCGTTCTAGTTGTTCGTTTCGAGCATCAGAACTGCGAAAATTTTGAGTTTCTCAAGCGTTTCTTACCTCCAAACTGCCATATCTCGCGAACGGATTGACCAATCCGCAAAATTTCTGTTGCATCTGAAAGTAGAAACTCGCCCGATTACAACTGTATGCGTACTTTTCCCCTAGTCCGTTATAGTTATTCGTTTCGAGCATCAGAACTGCGAAAATTTTGAGTTTCTCAAGCGTTTCTTACCTCCAAACTGCCATATCTCGCGAACGAATTGACCAATCCGCAAAATTTCTGTTGCATCTGAAAGTAGAAACTCGCCCGATTACAACGGTATGCGTACTTTTCCCCTAGGCCGTTCTAGTTATGCTTGTCGAGCATCAGAACTGCGAAAATTTGGAGTTTCTCAAGCGTTTCATACCTCCAAACTGCCATATCTCGCGAACGGATTGACCAATCCCCAAAATTTCTGTTGCATCTGAAGGTAGAAACTCGCCCGATTACAACTGTATGCGTACTTTTCCCCTAGGCCGTTCTGGATATTCGTTTCGAGCATCAGAACTGTGAAAATTTTGAGTTTCTCAAGCGTTTCTTACCTCCAAACTGCCATATCTCGCGAACGGATTGACCAATCCGCAAAATTTCTGTTGCATCTGAAAGTAGAAACTCGCCCGATTACAACACTATGCGTACTTTTCCCCTAGGCCGTTCTAGTTGTTCGTTTCGAGCATCAGAGCTGCGAAAATTTTGAGTTTCTCAAGCGTTTCTTACCTCCAAACTGCCATATCTCGCGAACGGATTGACCAATCCGCAAAATTTCTGTTGCATCTGAAAGTAGAAACTCGCCCGATTACAACAGTATGCGTATTTTTCCCCTAGGCCGTTCTAGTTATTCGTTTCGAGCATCAGAACTTTGAAAATTTTGAGTTTCTCAAGCGTTTCTTACCTCCAAACTGCCATATCTCGCGAACGGATTGACCAATCCGCAAAATTTCTGTTGCATCTGAAAGTAGAAACTCGCCCGATTACAACTGTATGCGTACTTTTCCCCTAGTCCGTTATAGTTATTCGTTTCGAGCATCAGAACTGCGAAAATTTTGAGTTTCTCAAGCGTTTCTTACCTCCAAACTGCCATATCTCGCGAACGAATTGACCAATCCGCAAAATTTCTGTTGCATCTGAAAGTAGAAACTCGCCCGATTACAACGGTATGCGTACTTTTCCCCTAGGCCGTTCTAGTTATGCTTGTCGAGCATCAGAACTGCGAAAATTTGGAGTTTCTCAAGCGTTTCTTACCTCCAAACTGCCATATCTCGCGAACGGATTGACCAATCCGCAAAATTTCTGTTGCATCTGAAGGTAGAAACTCGCCCGATTACAACTGTATGCGTACTTTTCCACAAGACCGTTCTAGTTATTCGTTTCGAGCATCAGAACTGCGAAAATTTTGAGTTTCTCAAGCGTTTCTTACCTCCAAACTGCCATATCTCGCGAACGGATTGACCAATCCGCAAAATTTCTGTTGCATCTGAAAGTAGAAACTCGCCCGATTACAACGGTATGCGTACTTTTCCCCTAGGCCGTTCTAGTTATGCTTGTCGAGCATCAGAACTGCGAAAATTTGGAGTTTCTCAAGCGTTTCTTACCTCCAAACTGCCATATCTCGCGAACGGATTGACCAATCCGCAAAATTTCTGTTGCATCTGAAGGTAGAAACTCGCCCGATTACAACTGTATGCGTACTTTTCCCCTAGGCCGTTCTGGTTATTCGTTTCGAGCATCAGAACTGTGAAAATTTTGAGTTTCTCAAGCGTTTCTTACCTCCAAACTGCCATATCTCGCGAACGGATTGACCAATCCGCAAAATTTCTGTTGCATCTGAAAGTAGAAACTCGCCCGATTACAACAATATGCGTACTTTTCCCCTAGGCCGTTCTAGTTGTTCGTTTCGAGCATCAGAACTGCGAAAATTTTTAGTTTCTCAAGCGTTTCTTACCTCCAAACTGCCATATCTCGCGAACGAATTGACCAATCCGCAAAATTTCTGTTGCATCAGAAAGTAGAAACTCGCCCGATTACAACGGTATGCGTACTTTTCCCCTAGGCCGTTCTAGTTATGCTTGTCGAGCATCAGAACTGCGAAAATTTGGAGTTTCTCAAGCGTTTCATACCTCCAAACTGCCATATCTCGCGAACGGATTGACCAATCCCCAAAATTTCTGTTGCATCTGAAGGTAGAAACTCGCCCGATTACAACTGTATGCGTACTTTTCCCCTAGGCCGTTCTGGATATTCGTTTCGAGCATCAGAACTGTGAAAATTTTGAGTTTCTCAAGCGTTTCTTACCTCCAAACTGCCATATCTCGCGAACGGATTGACCAATCCGCAAAATTTCTGTTGCATCTGAAAGTAGAAACTCGCCCGATTACAACACTATGCGTACTTTTCCCCTAGGCCGTTCTAGTTGTTCGTTTCGAGCATCAGAGCTGCGAAAATTTTGAGTTTCTCAAGCGTTTCTTACCTCCAAACTGCCATATCTCGCGAACGGATTGACCAATCCGCAAAATTTCTGTTGCATCTGAAAGTAGAAACTCGCCCGATTACAACAGTATGCGTATTTTTCCCCTAGGCCGTTCTAGTTATTCGTTTCGAGCATCAGAACTTTGAAAATTTTGAGTTTCTCAAGCGTTTCTTACCTCCAAACTGCCATATCTCGCGAACGGATTGACCAATCCGCAAAATTTCTGTTGCATCTGAAAGTAGAAACTCGCCCGATTACAACACTATGCGTACTTTTCCCCTAGGCCGTTCTAGTTGTTCGTTTCGAGCATCAGAACTGCGAAAATTTTGAGTTTCTCAAGCGTTTCTTACCTCCAAACTGCCATATCTCGCGAACGGATTGACCAATCCGCAAAATTTCTGTTGCATCTGAAAGTAGAAACTCGCCCGATTACAACTGTATGCGTACTTTTCCCCTAGTCCGTTATAGTTATTCGTTTCGAGCATCAGAACTGCGAAAATTTTGAGTTTCTCAAGCGTTTCTTACCTCCAAACTGCCATATCTCGCGAACGAATTGACCAATCCGCAAAATTTCTGTTGCATCTGAAAGTAGAAACTCGCCCGATTACAACGGTATGCGTACTTTTCCCCTAGGCCGTTCTAGTTATGCTTGTCGAGCATCAGAACTGCGAAAATTTGGAGTTTCTCAAGCGTTTCTTACCTCCAAACTGCCATATCTCGCGAACGGATTGACCAATCCGCAAAATTTCTGTTGCATCTGAAGGTAGAAACTCGCCCGATTACAACTGTATGCGTACTTTTCCACAAGACCGTTCTAGTTATTCGTTTCGAGCATCAGAACTGCGAAAATTTTGAGTTTCTCAAGCGTTTCTTACCTCCAAACTGCCATATCTCGCGAACGGATTGACCAATCCGCAAAATTTCTGTTGCATCTGAAAGTAGAAACTCGCCCGATTACAACGGTATGCGTACTTTCCCCCTAGGCCGTTCTAGTTATGCTTGTCGAGCATCAGAACTGCGAAAATTTGGAGTTTCTCAACCGTTTCTTACCTCCAAACTGCCATATCTCGCGAACGGATTGACCAATCCGCAAAATTTCTGTTGCATCTGAAGGTAGAAACTCGCCCGATTACAACTGTATGCGTACTTTTCCCCTAGGCCGTTCTGGTTATTCGTTTCGAGCATCAGAACTGTGAAAATTTTGAGTTTCTCAAGCGTTTCTTACCTCCAAACTGCCATATCTCGCGAACGAATTGACCAATCCGCAAAATTTCTGTTGCATCTGAAAGTAGAAACTCGCCCGATTACAACGGAATGCGTACTTTTCCCCTAGGCCGTTCTAGTTATGCTTGTCGAGCATCAGAACTGCGAAAATTTGGAGTTTCTCAAGCGTTTCATACCTCCAAACTGCCATATCTCGCGAACGGATTGACCAATCCGCAAAATTTCTGTTGCATCTGAAAGTAGAAACTCGCCCGATTACAACACTATGCGTACTTTTCCCCTAGGCCGTTCTAGTTGTTCGTTTCGAGCATCAGAACTGCGAAAATTTTGAGTTTCTCAAGCGTTTCTTACCTCCAAACTGCCATATCTCGCGAACGGATTGACCAATCCGCAAAATTTCTGTTGCATCTGAAAGTAGAAACTCGCCCGATTACAACGGTATGCGTACTTTTCCCCTAGGCCGTTCTGGTTATTCGTTTCAAGCATCAGAACTGTGAAAATTTTGAGTTTCTCAAGCGTTTCTTACCTCCAAACTGCCATATCTCGCGAACGGATTGACCAATCCGCAAAATTTCTGTTGCATCTGAAAGTAGAAACTCGCCCGATTACAACACTATGCGTACTTTTCCCCTAGGCCGTTCTAGTTGTTCGTTTCGAGCATCAGAACTGCGAAAATTTTGAGTTTCTCAAGCGTTTCTTACCTCCAAACTGCCATATCTCGCGAACGGATTGACCAATCCGCAAAATTTCTGTTGCATCTGAAAGTAGAAACTCGCCCGATTACAACTGTATGCGTACTTTTCCCCTAGTCCGTTATAGTTATTCGTTTCGAGCATCAGAACTGCGAAAATTTTGAGTTCCTCAAGCGTTTCTTACCTCCAAACTGCCATATCTCGCGAACGGATTGACCAATCCGCAAAATTTCTGTTGCATCTGAAGGTAGAAACTCGCCCGATTACAACTGTATGCGTACTTTTCCCCTAGACCGTTCTAGTTATTCGTTTCGAGCATCAGAACTGCGAAAATTTTGAGTTTCTCAAGCGTTTCTTACCTCCAAACTGCCATATCTCGCGAACGGATTGACCAATCCGCAAAATTTCTGTTGCATCTGAAAGTAGAAACTCGCCCGATTACAACGGTATGCGTACTTTTCCCCTAGGCCGTTCTGGTTATTCGTTTCAAGCATCAGAACTGTGAAAATTTTGAGTTTCTCAAGCGTTTCTTACCTCCAAACTGCCATATCTCGCGAACGGATTGACCAATCCGCAAAATTTCTGATGCATCTGAAAGTAGAAACTCGCCCGATTACAACACTATGCGTACTTTTCCCCTAGGCCGTTCTAGTTGTTCGTTTCGAGCATCAGAACTGCGAAAATTTTGAGTTTCTCAAGCGTTTCTTAGCTCCAAACTGCCATATCTCGCGAACGGATTGACCAATCCGCAAAATTTCTGTTGCATCTGAAAGTAGAAACTCGCCCGATTACAACTGTATGCGTACTTTTCCCCTAGTCCGTTATAGTTATTCGTTTCGAGCATCAGAACTGCGAAAATTTTTAGTTTCTCAAGCGTTTCTTACCTCCAAACTGCCATATCTCGCGAACGAATTGACCAATCCGCAAAATTTCTGTTGCATCTGAAAGTAGAAACTCGCCCGATTACAACGGTATGCGTACTTTTCCCCTAGGCCGTTCTAGTTATGCTTGTCGAGCATCAGAACTGCGAAAATTTGGAGTTTCTCAAGCGTTTCTTACCTCCAAACTGCCATATCTCGCGAACGGATTGACCAATCCGCAAAATTTCTGTTGCATCTGAAGGTAGAAACTCGCCCGATTACAACTGTATGCGTACTTTTCCCCTAGACAAGTTCTAGTTATTCGTTTCGAGCATCAGAACTGCGAAAATTTTGAGTTTCTCAAGCGTTTCTTACCTCCAAACTGCCATATCTCGCGAACGGATTGACCAATCCGCAAAATTTCTGTTGCATCTGAAAGTAGAAACTCGCACGATTACAACGGTATGCGTACTTTTCCCCTAGGCCGTTCTGGTTATTCGTTTCGAGCATCAGAACTGTGAAAATTTTGAGTTTCTCAAGCGTTTCTTACCTCCAAACTGCCATATCTCGCGAACGGATTGACCAATCCGCAAAATTTCTGTTGCATCTGAAAGTAGAAACTCGCCCGATTACAACACTATGCGTACTTTTCCACTAGACCGTTCTAGTTATTCGTTTCGAGCATCAGAACTGCGAAAATTTTGAGTTTCTCAAGCGTTTCTTACCTCCAAACTGCCATATCTCGCGAACGGATTGACCAATCCGCAAAATTTCTGTTGCATCTGAAAGTAGAAACTCGCCCGATTACAACTGTACGCGTACTTTTCCCCTAGTCCGTTATAGTTATTCGTTTCGAGCATCAGAACTGCGAAAATTTTTAGTTTCTCAAGCGTTTCTTACCTCCAAACTGCCATATCTCGCGAACGAATTGACCGATCCGCAAAATTTCTGTTGCATCTGAAAGTAGAAACTCGCCCGATTACAACGGTATGCGTACTTTTCCCCTAGGCCGTTCTAGTTATGCTTGTCGAGCATCAGAACTGCGAAAATTTGGAGTTTCTCAAGCGTTTCATACCTCCAAACTGCCATATCTCGCGAACGGATTGACCAATCCCCAAAATTTCTGTTGAATCTGAAGGTAGAAACTCGCCCGATTACAACTGTATGCGTACTTTTCCCCTAGGCCGTTCTGGATATTCGTTTCGAGCATCAGAACTGTGAAAATTTTGAGTTTCTCAAGCGTTTCTTACCTCCAAACTGCCATATCTCGCGAACGGATTGACCAATCCGCAAAATTTCTGTTGCATCTGAAAGTAGAAACTAGCCCGATTACAACACTATGCGTACTTTTCCCCTAGGCCGTTCTAGTTGTTCGTTTCGAGCATCAGAACTGCGAAAATTTTGAGTTTCTCAAGCGTTTCTTATCTCCAAACTGCCATATCTCGCGAACAGATTTATCAATCCGCAAAATTTCTGTGGCATCTGAAAGTAGAAACTCGCCCGATTACAACGGTATTCGCACTTTTCCCCTAGTAGGTTCTAGTTCTTCGTTTCGAGCATCAGAACTGTGAAAATTTTGAGTTTCTCTAGCGTTTCTTACATCCAAACTGCCACATCTCGCGAACGGATTGACCAACCCGCAAAATTTCTGTTGCATCTGAAGGTAGAAACTCGCCCGATTACAACGGTATGCGTACTTTTCCCCTAGGCCGTTCTAGTTATTCGTTTCGAGCATCAGAACTGCGAAAATTTTGAGTTTCTCAAGCGTTTCGTACCTCCAAACTGCCATATCTCGCGAACGGATTGACCAATCCGCAAAATTTCTGTTGCATCTGAAAGTAGAAACTCGCCCGATTACAACGGTGTGCGTACTTTTCCCCTAGGCCGTTCTAGTTATTCGTTTCGAGCATCAGAACTGCGAAAATTTTGAGTTTCTCGAGCGTTTCTTACATCCAAACTGCCATATCTCGCGAACGGATTGACCAATCCGCAAAATTTCTGTTGCATCTGAAAGTAGAAATTCGCCCGATTACAAATGTATGCGTACTTTTCCCCTAGCCCGTTCTAGTTATTCGTTTCGAGCAACAGAACTGCGAAAATTTTGAGTTTCTCAAGCGTTGCTTACCTCCAAACTGCCATATCTCGCGAACGGATTGACCAATCCGCAAAATTTCTGTTGCATCTGAAAGTAGAGACTCGCCCGATTACAACGTTATGTGTAGTTTTCCCCTAGGCCGTCCCAGTTATTCGTTACGAGCATCAGAACTGCGAAAATTTTGAGTTTCTCAAGCGTTTCTTACATCCAAGCTGCCATATCTCGCGAACGGATTGACCGATCCGCAAAATTTCTGTTGCATCTGAAAGTAGAAACACGCCCGATTGCAACGGTATGCGCACTTTTCCCCTAGTCCGTTATAGTTATTCGTTTCGAGCATCAGAACGGCGAAAATTATGAGTTTTTCAAGCGTTTCTTACCTCCAAACTGCCATATCTCGCGAACGGATTGACCAATCCGCAAAATATCTGTTGCATCTGAGAGTAGAAACCCGCCCGATTACAACTGTATGCGTACTTTTCCCCTAGTCCGTTATAGTTATTCGTTTCGAGCATCAGAACTGCGAAAATTTTGAGTTTCTCAAGCGTTTCTTACCTCCAAACTGCCATATCACGCGAACGGATTGACCAATCCGCAAAATTTCTGTTGCATATGAAAGTAGAAACACGCCCGATTGCAACGGTATGCGCACTTTTCCCCTAGGCCGTTCTAGTTATTCGTTTCGAGCATCAGAACTGCGAAAATTTTGAGTTCCTCAAGCGTTTCTTACCTCCAAACTGCCATATCTCGCGAACGGATTGACCAATCCGCAAAATTTCTGTTGCATCTGAAGGTAGAAACTCGCCCGATTACAACTGTATGCGTACTTTTCCCCTAGACCGTTCTAGTTATTCGTTTCGAGCATCAGAACTGCGAAAATTTTGAGTTTCTCAAGCGTTTCTTACCTCCAAACTGCCATATCTCGCGAACGGATTGACCAATCCGCAAAATTTCTGTTGCATCTGAAAGTAGAAACTCGCCCGATTACAACGGTATGCGTACTTTTCCCCTAGGCCGTTCTGGTTATTCGTTTCAAGCATCAGAACTGTGAAAATTTTGAGTTTCTCAAGCGTTTCTTACCTCCAAACTACCATATCTCGCGAACGGATTGACCAATCCGCAAAATTTCTGATGCATCTGAAAGTAGAAACTCGCCCGATTACAACACTATGCGTACTTTTCCCCTAGGCCGTTCTAGTTGTTCGTTTCGAGCATCAGAACTGCGAAAATTTTGAGTTTCTCAAGCGTTTCTTACCTCCAAACTGCCATATCTCGCGAACGGATTGACCAATCCGCAAAATTTCTGTTGCATCTGAAAGTAGAAACTCGCCCGATTACAACTGTATGCGTACTTTTCCCCTAGTCCGTTATAGTTATTCGTTTCGAGCATCAGAACTGCGAAAATTTTTAGTTCCTCAAGCGTTTCTTACCTCCAAACTGCCATATCTCGCGAACGAATTGACAAATCCGCAAAATTTCTGTTGCATCTGAAAGTAGAAACTCGCCCGATTACAACGGTATGCGTACTTTTCCCCTAGGCCGTTCTAGTTATGCTTGTCGAGCATCAGAACTGCGAAAATTTTGAGTTCCTCAAGCGTTTCTTACCTCCAAACTGCCATATCTCGCGAACGGATTGACCAATCCGCAAAATTTCTGTTGCATCTGAAGGTAGAAACTCGCCCGATTACAACTGTATGCGTACTTTTCCCCTAGACCGTTCTAGTTATTCGTTTCGAGCATCAGAACTGCGAAAATTTTGAGTTTCTCAAGCGTTTCTTACCTCCAAACTGCCATATCTCGCGAACGGATTGACCAATCCGCAAAATTTCTGTTGCATCTGAAAGTAGAAACTCGCCCGATTACAACACTATGCGTACTTTTCCCCTAGGCCGTTCTAGTTGTTCGTTTCGAGCATCAGAACTGCGAAAATTTTGAGTTTCTCAAGCGTTTCTTACCTCCAAACTGCCATATCTCGCGAACGGATTGACCAATCCGCAAAATTTCTGTTGCATCTGAAAGTAGAAACTCGCCCGATTACAACTGTATGCGTACTTTTCCCCTAGTCCGTTATAGTTATTCGTTTCGAGCATCAGAACTGCGAAAATTTTGAGTTTCTCAAGCGTTTCTTACCTCCAAACTGCCATATCTCGCGAACGAATTGACCAATCCGCAAAATTTCTGTTGCATCTGAAAGTAGAAACTCGCCCGATTACAACGGTATGCGTACTTTTCCCCTAGGCCGTTCTAGTTATGCTTGTCGAGCATCAGAACTGCGAAAATTTGGAGTTTCTCAAGCGTTTCATACCTCCAAACTGCCATATCTCGCGAACGGATTGACCAATCCCCAAAATTTCTGTTGCATCTGAAGGTAGAAACTCGCCCGATTACAACTGTATGCGTACTTTTCCCCTAGGCCGTTCTGGATATTCGTTTCGAGCATCAGAACTGTGAAAATTTTGAGTTTCTCAAGCGTTTCTTACCTCCAAACTGCCATATCTCGCGAACGGATTGACCAATCCGCAAAATTTCTGTTGCATCTGAAAGTAGAAACTCGCCCGATTACAACACTATGCGTACTTTTCCCCTAGGCCGTTCTAGTTGTTCGTTTCGAGCATCAGAACTGCGAAAATTTTGAGTTTCTCAAGCGTTTCTTACCTCCAAACTGCCATATCTCGCGAACGGATTGACCAATCCGCAAAATTTCTGTTGCATCTGAAAGTAGAAACTCGCCCGATTACAACTGTATGCGTACTTTTCCCCTAGTCCGTTATAGTTATTCGTTTCGAGCATCAGAACTGCGAAAATTTTGAGTTTCTCAAGCGTTTCTTACCTCCAAACTGCCATATCTCGCGAACGAATTGACCAATCCGCAAAATTTCTGTTGCATCTGAAAGTAGAAACTCGCCCGATTACAACGGTATGCGTACTTTTCCCCTAGGCCGTTCTAGTTATGCTTGTCGAGCATCAGAACTGCGAAAATTTGGAGTTTCTCAAGCGTTTCTTACCTCCAAACTGCCATATCTCGCGAACGGATTGACCAATCCGCAAAATTTCTGTTGCATCTGAAGGTAGAAACTCGCCCGATTACAACTGTATGCGTACTTTTCCACAAGACCGTTCTAGTTATTCGTTTCGAGCATCAGAACTGCGAAAATTTTGAGTTTCTCAAGCGTTTCTTACCTCCAAACTGCCATATCTCGCGAACGGATTGACCAATCCGCAAAATTTCTGTTGCATCTGAAAGTAGAAACTCGCCCGATTACAACGGTATGCGTACTTTTCCCCTAGGCCGTTCTAGTTATGCTTGTCGAGCATCAGAACTGCGAAAATTTGGAGTTTCTCAAGCGTTTCTTACCTCCAAACTGCCATATCTCGCGAACGGATTGACCAATCCGCAAAATTTCTGTTGCATCTGAAGGTAGAAACTCGCCCGATTACAACTGTATGCGTACTTTTCCCCTAGGCCGTTCTGGTTATTCGTTTCGAGCATCAGAACTGTGAAAATTTTGAGTTTCTCAAGCGTTTCTTACCTCCAAACTGCCATATCTCGCGAACGGATTGACCAATCCGCAAAATTTCTGTTGCATCTGAAAGTAGAAACTCGCCCGATTACAACACTATGTGTACTTTTCCCCTAGGCCGTTCTAGTTGTTCGTTTCGAGCATCAGAACTGCGAAAATTTTTAGTTTCTCAAGCGTTTCTTACCTCCAAACTGCCATATCTCGCGAACGAATTGACCAATCCGCAAAATTTCTGTTGCATCAGAAAGTAGAAACTCGCCCGATTACAACGGTATGCGTACTTTTCCCCTAGGCCGTTCTAGTTATGCTTGTCGAGCATCAGAACTGCGAAAATTTGGAGTTTCTCAAGCGTTTCATACCTCCAAACTGCCATATCTCGCGAACGGATTGACCAATCCCCAAAATTTCTGTTGCATCTGAAGGTAGAAACTCGCCCGATTACAACTGTATGCGTACTTTTCCCCTAGGCCGTTCTGGATATTCGTTTCGAGCATCAGAACTGTGAAAATTTTGAGTTTCTCAAGCGTTTCTTACCTCCAAACTGCCATATCTCGCGAACGGATTGACCAATCCGCAAAATTTCTGTTGCATCTGAAAGTAGAAACTCGCCCGATTACAACACTATGCGTACTTTTCCCCTAGGCCGTTCTAGTTGTTCGTTTCGAGCATCAGAGCTGCGAAAATTTTGAGTTTCTCAAGCGTTTCTTACCTCCAAACTGCCATATCTCGCGAACGGATTGACCAATCCGCAAAATTTCTGTTGCATCTGAAACTAGAAACTCGCCCGATTACAACAGTATGCGTATTTTTCCCCTAGGCCGTTCTAGTTATTCGTTTCGAGCATCAGAACTTTGAAAATTTTGAGTTTCTCAAGCGTTTCTTACCTCCAAACTGCCATATCTCGCGAACGGATTGACCAATCCGCAAAATTTCTGTTGCATCTGAAAGTAGAAACTCGCCCGATTACAACACTATGCGTACTTTTCCCCTAGGCCGTTCTAGTTGTTCGTTTCGAGCATCAGAACTGCGAAAATTTTGAGTTTCTCAAGCGTTTCTTACCTCCAAACTGCCATATCTCGCGAACGGATTGACCAATCCGCAAAATTTCTGTTGCATCTGAAAGTAGAAACTCGCCCGATTACAACTGTATGCGTACTTTTCCCCTAGTCCGTTATAGTTATTCGTTTCGAGCATCAGAACTGCGAAAATTTTGAGTTTCTCAAGCGTTTCTTACCTCCAAACTGCCATATCTCGCGAACGGATTGACCAATCCGCAAAATTTCTGTTGCATCTGAAAGTAGAAACTCGCCCGATTACAACACTATGCGTACTTTTCCCCTAGGCCGTTCTAGTTGTTCGTTTCGAGCATCAGAACTGCGAAAATTTTTAGTTTCTCAAGCGTTTCTTACCTCCAAACTGCCATATCTCGCGAACGAATTGACCAATCCGCAAAATTTCTGTTGCATCAGAAAGTAGAAACTCGCCCGATTACAACGGTATGCGTACTTTTCCCCTAGGCCGTTCTAGTTATGCTTGTCGAGCATCAGAACTGCGAAAATTTGGAGTTTCTCAAGCGTTTCATACCTCCAAACTGCCATATCTCGCGAACGGATTGACCAATCCCCAAAATTTCTGTTGCATCTGAAGGTAGAAACTCGCCCGATTACAACTGTATGCGTACTTTTCCCCTAGGCCGTTCTGGATATTCGTTTCGAGCATCAGAACTGTGAAAATTTTGAGTTTCTCAAGCGTTTCTTACCTCCAAACTGCCATATCTCGCGAACGGATTGACCAATCCGCAAAATTTCTGTTGCATCTGAAAGTAGAAACTCGCCCGATTACAACACTATGCGTACTTTTCCCCTAGGCCGTTCTAGTTGTTCGTTTCGAGCATCAGAGCTGCGAAAATTTTGAGTTTCTCAAGCGTTTCTTACCTCCAAACTGCCATATCTCGCGAACGGATTGACCAATCCGCAAAATTTCTGTTGCATCTGAAACTAGAAACTCGCCCGATTACAACAGTATGCGTATTTTTCCCCTAGGCCGTTCTAGTTATTCGTTTCGAGCATCAGAACTTTGAAAATTTTGAGTTTCTCAAGCGTTTCTTACCTCCAAACTGCCATATCTCGCGAACGGATTGACCAATCCGCAAAATTTCTGTTGCATCTGAAAGTAGAAACTCGCCCGATTACAACACTATGCGTACTTTTCCCCTAGGCCGTTCTAGTTGTTCGTTTCGAGCATCAGAACTGCGAAAATTTTGAGTTTCTCAAGCGTTTCTTACCTCCAAACTGCCATATCTCGCGAACGGATTGACCAATCCGCAAAATTTCTGTTGCATCTGAAAGTAGAAACTCGCCCGATTACAACTGTATGCGTACTTTTCCCCTAGTCCGTTATAGTTATTCGTTTCGAGCATCAGAACTGCGAAAATTTTGAGTTTCTCAAGCGTTTCTTACCTCCAAACTGCCATATCTCGCGAACGAATTGACCAATCCGCAAAATTTCTGTTGCATCTGAAAGTAGAAACTCGCCCGATTACAACGGTATGCGTACTTTTCCCCTAGGCCGTTCTAGTTATGCTTGTCGAGCATCAGAACTGCGAAAATTTGGAGTTTCTCAAGCGTTTCTTACCTCCAAACTGCCATATCTCGCGAACGGATTGACCAATCCGCAAAATTTCTGTTGCATCTGAAGGTAGAAACTCGACCGATTACAACTGTATGCGTACTTTTCCACAAGACCGTTCTAGTTATTCGTTTCGAGCATCAGAACTGCGAAAATTTTGAGTTTCTCAAGCGTTTCTTACCTCCAAACTGCCATATCTCGCGAACGGATTGACCAATCCGCAAAATTTCTGTTGCATCTGAAAGTAGAAACTCGCCCGATTACAACGGTATGCGTACTTTCCCCCTAGGCCGTTCTAGTTATGCTTGTCGAGCATCAGAACTGCGAAAATTTGGAGTTTCTCAACCGTTTCTTACCTCCAAACTGCCATATCTCGCGAACGGATTGACCAATCCGCAAAATTTCTGTTGCATCTGAAGGTAGAAACTCGCCCGATTACAACTGTATGCGTACTTTTCCCCTAGGCCGTTCTGGTTATTCGTTTCGAGCATCAGAACTGTGAAAATTTTTAGTTTCTCAAGCGTTTCTTACCTCCAAACTGCCATATCTCGCGAACGAATTGACCAATCCGCAAAATTTCTGTTGCATCTGAAAGTAGAAACTCGCCCGATTACAACGGAATGCGTACTTTTCCCCTAGGCCGTTCTAGTTATGCTTGTCGAGCATCAGAACTGCGAAAATTTGGAGTTTCTCAAGCGTTTCATACCTCCAAACTGCCATATCTCGCGAACGGATTGACCAATCCGCAAAATTTCTGTTGCATCTGAAAGTAGAAACTCGCCCGATTACAACACTATGCGTACTTTTCCCCTAGGCCGTTCTAGTTGTTCGTTTCGAGCATCAGAACTGCGAAAATTTTGAGTTTCTCAAGCGTTTCTTACCTCCAAACTGCCATATCTCGCGAACGGATTGACCAATCCGCAAAATTTCTGTTGCATCTGAAAGTAGAAACTCGCCCGATTACAACAGTATGCGTATTTTTCCCCTAGGCCGTTCTAGTTATTCGTTTCGAGCATCAGAACTGTGAAAATTTTGAGTTTCTCAAGCGTTTCTTACCTCCAAACTGCCATATCTCGCGAACGGATTGACCAATCCGCAAAATTTCTGTTGCATCTGAAAGTAGAAACTCGCCCGATTACAACACTATGCGTACTTTTCCCCTAGGCCGTTCTAGTTGTTCGTTTCGAGCATCAGAACTGCGAAAATTTTGAGTTTCTCAAGCGTTTCTTACCTCCAAACTGCCATATCTCGCGAACGGATTGACCAATCCGCAAAATTTCTGTTGCATCTGAAAGTAGAAACTCGCCCGATTACAACTGTATGCGTACTTTTCCCCTAGTCCGTTATAGTTATTCGTTTCAAGCATCAGAACTGCGAAAATTTTGAGTTTCTCAAGCGTTTCTTACCTCCAAACTGCCATATCTCGCGAACGAATTGACCAATCCGCAAAATTTCTGTTGCATCTGAAAGTAGAAACTCGCCCGATTACAACGGTATGCGTACTTTTCCCCTAGGCCGTTCTAGTTATGCTTGTCGAGCATCAGAACTGCGAAAATTTGGAGTTTCTCAAGCGTTTCATACCTCCAAACTGCCATATCTCGCGAACGGATTGACCAATCCCCAAAATTTCTGTTGCATCTGAAGGTAGAAACTCGCCCGATTACAACTGTATGCGTACTTTTCCCCTAGGCCGTTCTGGATATTCGTTTCGAGCATCAGAACTGTGAAAATTTTGAGTTTCTCAAGCGTTTCTTACCTCCAAACTGCCATATCTCGCGAACGGATTGACCAATCCGCAAAATTTCTGTTGCATCTGAAAGTAGAAACTCGCCCGATTACAACACTATGCGTACTTTTCCCCTAGGCCGTTCTAGTTGTTCGTTTCGAGCATCAGAACTGCGAAAATTTTGAGTTTCTCAAGCGTTTCTTACCTCCAAACTGCCATATCTCGCGAACGGATTGACCAATCCGCAAAATTTCTGTTGCATCTGAAAGTAGAAACTCGCCCGATTACAACTGTATGCGTACTTTTCCCCTAGTCCGTTATAGTTATTCGTTTCGAGCATCAGAACTGCGAAAATTTTGAGTTCTCAAGCGTTTCTTACCTCCAAACTGCCATATCTCGCGAACGAATTGACCAATCCGCAAAATTTCTGTTGCATCTGAAAGTAGAAACTCGCCCGATTACAACACTATGCGTACTTTTCCCCTAGGCCGTTCTAGTTGTTCGTTTCGAGCATCAGAACTGCGAAAATTTTGAGTTTCTCAAGCGTTTCTTACCTCCAAACTGCCATATCTCGCGAACGGATTGACCAATCCGCAAAATTTCTGTTGCATCTGAAAGTAGAAACTCGCCCGATTACAACTGTATGCGTACTTTTCCCCTAGTCCGTTATAGTTATTCGTTTCGAGCATCAGAACTGCGAAAATTTTGAGTTTCTCAAGCGTTTCTTACCTCCAAACTGCCATATCTCGCGAACGAATTGACCAATCCGCAAAATTTCTGTTGCATCTGAAAGTAGAAACTCGCCCGATTACAACGGTATGCGTACTTTTCCCCTAGGCCGTTCTAGTTATGCTTGTCGAGCATCAGAACTGCGAAAATTTGGAGTTTCTCAAGCGTTTCATACCTCCAAACTGCCATATCTCGCGAACGGATTGACCAATCCCCAAAATTTCTGTTGCATCTGAAGGTAGAAACTCGCCCGATTACAACACTATGCGTACTTTTCCCCTAGGCCGTTCTAGTTGTTCGTTTCGAGCATCAGAACTGCGAAAATTTTGAGTTTCTCAAGCGTTTCTTACCTCCAAACTGCCATATCTCGCGAACGGATTGACCAATCCGCAAAATTTCTGTTGCATCTGAAAGTAGAAACTCGCCCGATTACAACTGTATGCGTACTTTTCCCCTAGTCCGTTATAGTTATTCGTTTCGAGCATCAGAACTGCGAAAATTTTGAGTTTCTCAAGCGTTTCTTACCTCCAAACTGCCATATCTCGCGAACGAATTGACCAATCCGCAAAATTTCTGTTGCATCTGAAAGTAGAAACTCGCCCGATTACAACGGTATGCGTACTTTTCCCCTAGGCCGTTCTAGTTATGCTTGTCGAGCATCAGAACTGCGAAAATTTGGAGTTTCTCAAGCGTTTCTTACCTCCAAACTGCCATATCTCGCGAACGGATTGACCAATCCGCAAAATTTCTGTTGCATCTGAAGGTAGAAACTCGCCCGATTACAACTGTATGCGTACTTTTCCACAAGACCGTTCTAGTTATTCGTTTCGAGCATCAGAACTGCGAAAATTTTGAGTTTCTCAAGCGTTTCTTACCTCCAAACTGCCATATCTCGCGAACGGATTGACCAATCCGCAAAATTTCTGTTGCATCTGAAAGTAGAAACTCGCCCGATTACAACGGTATGCGTACTTTTCCCCTAGGCCGTTCTAGTTATGCTTGTCGAGCATCAGAACTGCGAAAATTTGGAGTTTCTCAAGCGTTTCTTACCTCCAAACTGCCATATCTCGCGAACGGATTGACCAATCCGCAAAATTTCTGTTGCATCTGAAGGTAGAAACTCGCCCGATTACAACTGTATGCGTACTTTTCCCCTAGGCCGTTCTGGTTATTCGTTTCGAGCATCAGAACTGTGAAAATTTTGAGTTTCTCAAGCGTTTCTTACCTCCAAACTGCCATATCTCGCGAACGGATTGACCAATCCGCAAAATTTCTGTTGCATCTGAAAGTAGAAACTCGCCCGATTACAACACTATGCGTACTTTTCCCCTAGGCCGTTCTAGTTGTTCGTTTCGAGCATCAGAACTGCGAAAATTTTTAGTTTCTCAAGCGTTTCTTACCTCCAAACTGCCATATCTCGCGAACGAATTGACCAATCCGCAAAATTTCTGTTGCATCAGAAAGTAGAAACTCGCCCGATTACAACGGTATGCGTACTTTTCCCCTAGGCCGTTCTAGTTATGCTTGTCGAGCATCAGAACTGCGAAAATTTGGAGTTTCTCAAGCGTTTCATACCTCCAAACTGCCATATCTCGCGAACGGATTGACCAATCCCCAAAATTTCTGTTGCATCTGAAGGTAGAAACTCGCCCGATTACAACTGTATGCGTACTTTTCCCCTAGGCCGTTCTGGATATTCGTTTCGAGCATCAGAACTGTGAAAATTTTGAGTTTCTCAAGCGTTTCTTACCTCCAAACTGCCATATCTCGCGAACGGATTGACCAATCCGCAAAATTTCTGTTGCATCTGAAAGTAGAAACTCGCCCGATTACAACACTATGCGTACTTTTCCCCTAGGCCGTTCTAGTTGTTCGTTTCGAGCATCAGAACTGCGAAAATTTTGAGTTTCTCAAGCGTTTCTTACCTCCAAACTGCCATATCTCGCGAACGGATTGACCAATCCGCAAAATTTCTGTTGCATCTGAAAGTAGAAACTCGCCCGATTACAACAGTATGCGTATTTTTCCCCTAGGCCGTTCTAGTTATTCGTTTCGAGCATCAGAACTGTGAAAATTTTGAGTTTCTCAAGCGTTTCTTACCTCCAAACTGCCATATCTCGCGAACGGATTGACCAATCCGCAAAATTTCTGTTGCATCTGAAAGTAGAAACTCGCCCGATTACAACACTATGCGTACTTTTCCCCTAGGCCGTTCTAGTTGTTCGTTTCGAGCATCAGAACTGCGAAAATTTTGAGTTTCTCAAGCGTTTCTTACCTCCAAACTGCCATATCTCGCGAACGGATTGACCAATCCGCAAAATTTCTGTTGCATCTGAAAGTAGAAACTCGCCCGATTACAACTGTATGCGTACTTTTCCCCTAGTCCGTTATAGTTATTCGTTTCGAGCATCAGAACTGCGAAAATTTTGAGTTTCTCAAGCGTTTCTTACCTCCAAACTGCCATATCTCGCGAACGAATTGACCAATCCGCAAAATTTCTGTTGCATCTGAAAGTAGAAACTCGCCCGATTACAACGGTATGCGTACTTTTCCCCTAGGCCGTTCTAGTTATGCTTGTCGAGCATCAGAACTGCGAAAATTTGGAGTTTCTCAAGCGTTTCTTACCTCCAAACTGCCATATCTCGCGAACGGATTGACCAATCCGCAAAATTTCTGTTGCATCTGAAGGTAGAAACTCGCCCGATTACAACTGTATGCGTACTTTTCCACAAGACCGTTCTAGTTATTCGTTTCGAGCATCAGAACTGCGAAAATTTTGAGTTTCTCAAGCGTTTCTTACCTCCAAACTGCCATATCTCGCGAACGGATTGACCAATCCGCAAAATTTCTGTTGCATCTGAAAGTAGAAACTCGCCCGATTACAACGGTATGCGTACTTTTCCCCTAGGCCGTTCTAGTTATGCTTGTCGAGCATCAGAACTGCGAAAATTTGGAGTTTCTCAACCGTTTCTTGCCTCCAAACTGCCATATCTCGCGAACGGATTGACCAATCCGCAAAATTTCTGTTTCATCTGAAGGTAGAAACTCGCCCGATTACAACTGTATGCGTACTTTTCCCCTAGGCCGTTCTGGTTATTCGTTTCGAGCATCAGAACTGTGAAAATTTTGAGTTTCTCAAGCGTTTCTTACCTCCAAACTGCCATATCTCGCGAACGGATTGACCAATCCGCAAAATTTCTGTTGCATCTGAAAGTAGAAACTCGCCCGATTACAACACTATGCGTACTTTTCCCCTAGGCCGTTCTAGTTGTTCGTTTCGAGCATCAGAACTGCGAAAATTTTTAGTTTCTCAAGCGTTTCTTACCTCCAAACTGCCATATCTCGCGAACGAATTGACCAATCCGCAAAATTTCTGTTGCATCTGAAAGCAGAAACTCGCCCGATTACAACGGAATGCGTACTTTTCCCCTAGGCCGTTCTAGTTATGCTTGTCGAGCATCAGAACTGCGAAAATTTGGAGTTTCTCAAGCGTTTCATACCTCCAAACTGCCATATCTCGCGAACGGATTGACCAATCCGCAAAATTTCTGTTGCATCTGAAAGTAGAAACTCGCCCGATTACAACACTATGCGTACTTTTCCCCTAGGCCGTTCTAGTTGTTCGTTTCGAGCATCAGAACTGCGAAAATTTTGAGTTTCTCAAGCGTTTCTTACCTCCAAACTGCCATATCTCGCGAACGGATTGACCAATCCGCAAAATTTCTGTTGCATCTGAAAGTAGAAACTCGCCCGATTACAACAGTATGCGTATTTTTCCCCTAGGCCGTTCTAGTTATTCGTTTCGAGCATCAGAACTGTGAAAATTTTGAGTTTCTCAAGCGTTTCTTACCTCCAAACTGCCATATCTCGCGAACGGATTGACCAATCCGCAAAATTTCTGTTGCATCTGAAATTAGAAACTCGCCCGATTACAACACTATGCGTACTTTTCCCCTAGGCCGTTCTAGTTGTTCGTTTCGAGCATCAGAACTGCGAAAATTTTGAGTTTCTCAAGCGTTTCTTACCTCCAAACTGCCATATCTCGCGAACGGATTGACCAATCCGCAAAATTTCTGTTGCATCTGAAAGTAGAAACTCGCCCGATTACAACTGTATGCGTACTTTTCCCCTAGTCCGTTATAGTTATTCGTTTCGAGCATCAGAACTGCGAAAATTTTGAGTTTCTCAAGCGTTTCTTACCTCCAAACTGCCATATCTCGCGAACGAATTGACCAATCCGCAAAATTTCTGTTGCATCTGAAAGTAGAAACTCGCCCGATTACAACGGTATGCGTACTTTTCCCCTAGGCCGTTCTAGTTATGCTTGTCGAGCATCAGAACTGCGAAAATTTGGAGTTTCTCAAGCGTTTCATACCTCCAAACTGCCATATCTCGCGAACGGATTGACCAATCCCCAAAATTTCTGTTGCATCTGAAGGTAGAAACTCGCCCGATTACAACTGTATGCGTACTTTTCCCCTAGGCCGTTCTGGATATTCGTTTCGAGCATCAGAACTGTGAAAATTTTGAGTTTCTCAAGCGTTTCTTACCTCCAAACTGCCATATCTCGCGAACGGATTGACCAATCCGCAAAATTTCTGTTGCATCTGAAAGTAGAAACACGCCCGATTACAACACTATGCGTACTTTTCCCCTAGGCCGTTCTAGTTGTTCGTTTCGAGCATCAGAACTGCGAAAATTTTGAGTTTCTCAAGCGTTTCTTACCTCCAAACTGCCATATCTCGCGAACGAATTGACCAATCCGCAAAATTTCTGTTGCATCTGAAAGTAGAAACTCGCCCGATTACAACGGTATGCGTACTTTTCCCCTAGGCCGTTCTAGTTATGCTTGTCGAGCATCAGAACTGCGAAAATTTGGAGTTTCTCAAGCGTTTCTTACCTCCAAACTGCCATATCTCGCGAACGGATTGACCAATCCGCAAAATTTCTGTTGCATCTGAAGGTAGAAACTCGCCCGATTACAACTGTATGCGTACTTTTCCACAAGACCGTTCTAGTTATTCGTTTCGAGCATCAGAACTGCGAAAATTTTGAGTTTCTCAAGCGTTTCTTACCTCCAAACTGCCATATCTCGCGAACGGATTGACCAATCCGCAAAATTTCTGTTGCATCTGAAAGTAGAAACTCGCCCGATTACAACGGTATGCGTACTTTTCCCCTAGGCCGTACTAGTTATGCTTGTCGAGCATCAGAACTGCGAAAATTTGGAGTTTCTCAAGCGTTTCTTACCTCCAAACTGCCATATCTCGCGAACGGATTGACCAATCCGCAAAATTTCTGTTGCATCTGAAGGTAGAAACTCGCCCGATTACAACTGTATGCGTACTTTTCCCCTAGGCCGTTCTGGTTATTCGTTTCGAGCATCAGAACTGTGAAAATTTTGAGTTTCTCAAGCGTTTCTTACCTCCAAACTGCCATATCTCGCGAACGGATTGACCAATCCGCAAAATTTCTGTTGCATCTGAAAGTAGAAACTCGCCCGATTACAACACTATGCGTACTTTTCCCCTAGGCCGTTCTAGTTGTTCGTTTCGAGCATCAGAACTGCGAAAATTTTTAGTTTCTCAAGCGTTTCTTACCTCCAAACTGCCATATCTCGCGAACGAATTGACCAATCCGCAAAATTTCTGTTGCATCTGAAAGTAGAAACTCGCCCGATTACAACGGTATGCGTACTTTTCCCCTAGGCCGTTCTAGTTATGCTTGTCGAGCATCAGAACTGCGAAAATTTTGAGTTTCTCAAGCGTTTCTTACCTCCAAACTGCCATATCTCGCGAACGGATTGACCAATCCGCAAAATTTCTGTTGCATCTGAAAGTAGAAACTCGCCCGATTACAACAGTATGCGTATTTTTCCCCTAGGCCGTTCTAGTTATTCGTTTCGAGCATCAGAACTGTGAAAATTTTGAGTTTCTCAAGCGTTTCTTACCTCCAAACTGCCATATCTCGCGAACGGATTGACCAATCCGCAAAATTTCTGTTGCATCTGAAAGTAGAAACTCGCCCGATTACAACACTATGCGTACTTTTCCCCTAGGCCGTTCTAGTTGTTCGTTTCGAGCATCAGAACTGCGAAAATTTTGAGTTTCTCAAGCGTTTCTTACCTCCAAACTGCCATATCTCGCGAACGGATTGACCAATCCGCAAAATTTCTGTTGCATCTGAAAGTAGAAACTCGCCCGATTACAACTGTATGCGTACTTTTCCCCTAGTCCGTTATAGTTATTCGTTTCGAGCATCAGAACTGCGAAAATTTTGAGTTTCTCAAGCGTTTCTTACCTCCAAACTGCCATATCTCGCGAACGAATTGACCAATCCGCAAAATTTCTGTTGCATCTGAAAGTAGAAACTCGCCCGATTACAACGGTATGCGTACTTTTCCCCTAGGCCGTTCTAGTTATGCTTGTCGAGCATCAGAACTGCGAAAATTTGGAGTTTCTCAAGCGTTTCATACCTCCAAACTGCCATATCTCGCGAACGGATTGACCAATCCCCAAAATTTCTGTTGCATCTGAAGGTAGAAACTCGCCCGATTACAACTGTATGCGTACTTTTCCCCTAGGCCGTTCTGGATATTCGTTTCGAGCATCAGAACTGTGAAAATTTTGAGTTTCTCAAGCGTTTCTTACCTCCAAACTGCCATATCTCGCGAACGGATTGACCAATCCGCAAAATTTCTGTTGCATCTGAAAGTAGAAACACGCCCGATTACAACACTATGCGTACTTTTCCCCTAGGCCGTTCTAGTTGTTCGTTTCGAGCATCAGAACTGCGAAAATTTTGAGTTTCTCAAGCGTTTCTTACCTCCAAACTGCCATATCTCGCGAACGAATTGACCAATCCGCAAAATTTCTGTTGCATCTGAAAGTAGAAACTCGCCCGATTACAACGGTATGCGTACTTTTCCCCTAGGCCGTTCTAGTTATGCTTGTCGAGCATCAGAACTGCGAAAATTTGGAGTTTCTCAAGCGTTTCTTACCTCCAAACTGCCATATCTCGCGAACGGATTGACCAATCCGCAAAATTTCTGTTGCATCTGAAGGTAGAAACTCGCCCGATTACAACTGTATGCGTACTTTTCCACAAGACCGTTCTAGTTATTCGTTTCGAGCATCAGAACTGCGAAAATTTTGAGTTTCTCAAGCGTTTCTTACCTCCAAACTGCCATATCTCGCGAACGGATTGACCAATCCGCAAAATTTCTGTTGCATCTGAAAGTAGAAACTCGCCCGATTACAACGGTATGCGTACTTTTCCCCTAGGCCGTACTAGTTATGCTTGTCGAGCATCAGAACTGCGAAAATTTGGAGTTTCTCAAGCGTTTCTTACCTCCAAACTGCCATATCTCGCGAACGGATTGACCAATCCGCAAAATTTCTGTTGCATCTGAAGGTAGAAACTCGCCCGATTACAACTGTATGCGTACTTTTCCCCTAGGCCGTTCTGGTTATTCGTTTCGAGCATCAGAACTGTGAAAATTTTGAGTTTCTCAAGCGTTTCTTACCTCCAAACTGCCATATCTCGCGAACGGATTGACCAATCCGCAAAATTTCTGTTGCATCTGAAAGTAGAAACTCGCCCGATTACAACACTATGCGTACTTTTCCCCTAGGCCGTTCTAGTTGTTCGTTTCGAGCATCAGAACTGCGAAAATTTTTAGTTTCTCAAGCGTTTCTTACCTCCAAACTGCCATATCTCGCGAACGAATTGACCAATCCGCAAAATTTCTGTTGCATCTGAAAGTAGAAACTCGCCCGATTACAACGGTATGCGTACTTTTCCCCTAGGCCGTTCTAGTTATGCTTGTCGAGCATCAGAACTGCGAAAATTTTGAGTTTCTCAAGCGTTTCTTACCTCCAAACTGCCATATCTCGCGAACGGATTGACCAATCCGCAAAATTTCTGTTGCATCTGAAAGTAGAAACTCGCCCGATTACAACAGTATGCGTATTTTTCCCCTAGGCCGTTCTAGTTATTCGTTTCGAGCATCAGAACTGTGAAAATTTTGAGTTTCTCAAGCGTTTCTTACCTCCAAACTGCCATATCTCGCGAACGGATTGACCAATCCGCAAAATTTCTGTTGCATCTGAAAGTAGAAACTCGCCCGATTACAACACTATGCGTACTTTTCCCCGAGGCCGTTCTGGTTGTTCGTTTCGAGCATCAGAACTGCGAAAATTTTGAGTTTCTCAAGCGTTTCTTACCTCCAAACTGCCATATCTCGCGAACGGATTGACCAATCCGCAAAATTTCTGTTGCATCTGAAAGTAGAAACTCGCCCGATTACAACAGTATGCGTATTTTTCCCCTAGGCCGTTCTAGTTATTCGTTTCGAGCATCAGAACTGTGAAAATTTTGAGTTTCTCAAGCGTTTCTTACCTCCAAACTGCCATATCTCGCGAACGGATTGACCAATCCGCCAAATTTCTGTTGCATCTGAAAGTAGAAACTCGCCCGATTACAACACTATGCGTACTTTTCCCCTAGGCCGTTCTAGTTGTTCGTTTCGAGCATCAGAACTGCGAAAATTTTGAGTTTCTCAAGCGTTTCTTACCTCCAAACTGCCATATCTCGCGAACGGATTGACCAATCCGCAAAATTTCTGTTGCATCTGAAAGTAGAAACTCGCCCGATTACAACTGTATGCGTACTTTTCCCCTAGTCCGTTATAGTTATTCGTTTCGAGCATCAGAACTGCGAAAATTTTGAGTTTCTCAAGCGTTTCTTACCTCCAAACTGCCATATCTCGCGAACGAATTGACCAATCCGCAAAATTTCTGTTGCATCTGAAAGTAGAAACTCGCCCGATTACAACGGTATGCGTACTTTTCCCCTAGGCCGTTCTAGTTATGCTTGTCGAGCATCAGAACTGCGAAAATTTGGAGTTTCTCAAGCGTTTCATACCTCCAAACTGCCATATCTCGCGAACGGATTGACCAATCCCCAAAATTTCTGTTGCATCTGAAGGTAGAAACTCGCCCGATTACAACTGTATGCGTACTTTTCCCCTAGGCCGTTCTGGATATTCGTTTCGAGCATCAGAACTGTGAAAATTTTGAGTTTCTCAAGCGTTTCTTGCCTCCAAACTGCCATATCTCGCGAACGGATTGACCAATCCGCAAAATTTCTGTTGCATCTGAAGGTAGAAACTCGCCCGATTACAACTGTATGCGTACTTTTCCACAAGACCGTTCTAGTTATTCGTTTCGAGCATCAGAACTGCGAAAATTTTGAGTTTCTCAAGCGTTTCTTACCTCCAAACTGCCATATCTCGCGAACGGATTGACCAATCCGCAAAATTTCTGTTGCATCTGAAAGTAGAAACTCGCCCGATTACAACGGTATGCGTACTTTTCCCCTAGGCCGTACTAGTTATGCTTGTCGAGCATCAGAACTGCGAAAATTTGGAGTTTCTCAAGCGTTTCTTACCTCCAAACTGCCATATCTCGCGAACGGATTGACCAATCCGCAAAATTTCTGTTGCATCTGAAGGTAGAAACTCGCCCGATTACAACTGTATGCGTACTTTTCCCCTAGGCCGTTCTGGTTATTCGTTTCGAGCATCAGAACTGTGAAAATTTTGAGTTTCTCAAGCGTTTCTTACCTCCAAACTGCCATATCTCGCGAACGGATTGACCAATCCGCAAAATTTCTGTTGCATCTGAAAGTAGAAACTCGCCCGATTACAACACTATGCGTACTTTTCCCCTAGGCCGTTCTAGTTGTTCGTTTCGAGCATCAGAACTGCGAAAATTTTGAGTTTCTCAAGCGTTTCTTACCTCCAAACTGCCATATCTCGCGAACGAATTGACCAATCCGCAAAATTTCTGTTGCATCTGAAAGTAGAAACTCGCCCGATTACAACGGTATGCGTACTTTTCCCCTAGGCCGTTCTAGTTATGCTTGTCGAGCATCAGAACTGCGAAAATTTGGAGTTTCTCAAGCGTTTCATACCTCCAAACTGCCATATCTCGCGAACGGATTGACCAATCCCCAAAATTTCTGTTGCATCTGAAGGTAGAAACTCGCCCGATTACAACTGTATGCGTACTTTTCCCCTAGGCCGTTCTGGATATTCGTTTCGAGCATCAGAACTGTGAAAATTTTGAGTTTCTCAAGCGTTTCTTACCTCCAAACTGCCATATCTCGCGAACGGATTGACCAATCCGCAAAATTTCTGTTGCATCTGAAAGTAGAAACTCGCCCGATTACAACACTATGCGTACTTTTCCCCGAGGCCGTTCTGGTTGTTCGTTTCGAGCATCAGAACTGCGAAAATTTTGAGTTTCTCAAGCGTTTCTTACCTCCAAACTGCCATATCTCGCGAACGGATTGACCAATCCGCAAAATTTCTGTTGCATCTGAAAGTAGAAACTCGCCCGATTACAACAGTATGCGTATTTTTCCCCTAGGCCGTTCTAGTTATTCGTTTCGAGCATCAGAACTGTGAAAATTTTGAGTTTCTCAAGCGTTTCTTACCTCCAAACTGCCATATCTCGCGAACGGATTGACCAATCCGCCAAATTTCTGTTGCATCTGAAAGTAGAAACTCGCCCGATTACAACACTATGCGTACTTTTCCCCTAGGCCGTTCTAGTTGTTCGTTTCGAGCATCAGAACTGCGAAAATTTTGAGTTTCTCAAGCGTTTCTTACCTCCAAACTGCCATATCTCGCGAACGGATTGACCAATCCGCAAAATTTCTGTTGCATCTGAAAGTAGAAACTCGCCCGATTACAACTGTATGCGTACTTTTCCCCTAGTCCGTTATAGTTATTCGTTTCGAGCATCAGAACTGCGAAAATTTTGAGTTTCTCAAGCGTTTCTTACCTCCAAACTGCCATATCTCGCGAACGAATTGACCAATCCGCAAAATTTCTGTTGCATCTGAAAGTAGAAACTCGCCCGATTACAACGGTATGCGTACTTTTCCCCTAGGCCGTTCTAGTTATGCTTGTCGAGCATCAGAACTGCGAAAATTTGGAGTTTCTCAAGCGTTTCATACCTCCAAACTGCCATATCTCGCGAACGGATTGACCAATCCCCAAAATTTCTGTTGCATCTGAAGGTAGAAACTCGCCCGATTACAACTGTATGCGTACTTTTCCCCTAGGCCGTTCTGGATATTCGTTTCGAGCATCAGAACTGTGAAAATTTTGAGTTTCTCAAGCGTTTCTTGCCTCCAAACTGCCATATCTCGCGAACGGATTGACCAATCCGCAAAATTTCTGTTGCATCTGAAAGTAGAAACTCGCCCGATTACAACACTATGCGTACTTTTCCCCTAGGCCGTTCTAGTTGTTCGTTTCGAGCATCAGAACTGCGAAAATTTTGAGTTTCTCAAGCGTTTCTTACCTCCAAACTGCCATATCTCGCGAACGGATTGACCAATCCGCAAAATTTCTGTTGCATCTGAAAGTAGAAACTCGCCCGATTACAACTGTATGCGTACTTTTCCCCTAGTCCGTTATAGTTATTCGTTTCGAGCATCAGAACTGCGAAAATTTTGAGTTTCTCAAGCGTTTCTTACCTCCAAACTGCCATATCTCGCGAACGAATTGACCAATCCGCAAAATTTCTGTTGCATCTGAAAGTAGAAACTCGCCCGATTACAACGGTATGCGTACTTTTCCCCTAGGCCGTTCTAGTTATGCTTGTCGAGCATCAGAACTGCGAAAATTTGGAGTTTCTCAAGCGTTTCTTACCTCCAAACTGCCATATCTCGCGAACGGATTGACCAATCCGCAAAATTTCTGTTGCATCTGAAGGTAGAAACTCGCCCGATTACAACTGTATGCGTACTTTTCCACAAGACCGTTCTAGTTATTCGTTTCGAGCATCAGAACTGCGAAAATTTTGAGTTTCTCAAGCGTTTCTTACCTCCAAACTGCCATATCTCGCGAACGGATTGACCAATCCGCAAAATTTCTGTTGCATCTGAAAGTAGAAACTCGCCCGATTACAACGGTATGCGTACTTTTCCCCTAGGCCGTTCTAGTTATGCTTGTCGAGCATCAGAACTGCGAAAATTTTGAGTTTCTCAAGCGTTTCTTACCTCCAAACTGCCATATCTCGCGAACGGATTGACCAATCCGCAAAATTTCTGTTGCTTCTCAAAGAATAAACTCGCCCGATTACAACGGTATGCGTACTTTTCCCCGAGGCCGTCCTAGTTATTCGTTTCGAGCATCAGAACTGCGAAAATTTTGAGTTTCTGAAGCGTTTCTCACTTCCAAACTGCCATATCTCGCGAAAGGATTGACCAATCCGCAAAATTTCTGTTGCATCTGAAGGTCGAAACTCGCCCGATTACAACGGTATGCGTACTTTTCCCCTAGGCCGTTCTAGTTATTCGTTTCGAGCATCAGAACTGCGAAAATGTTGAGTTTCTCAAGCGTTTCTTACCTACAAACTGCCATATCTCGCGAACGGATTGACCAATCCGCAAAATTTCTGTTGCATCTGAAGGTAGAAACTCGCCCGATTACAACGGTATGCGTACTTTTACCCTAGGCCGTTCTAGTTATTCGTTTCAAGCATCAGATCTGCGAAAATTTTGAGTTTCTCAAGCGTTTCTCACCTACAAACTGCCACATCTCGCGAACGGATTGACCAATCCGCAAAATTTCTGTTGCATCTGAAAGTAGAAACTCGCCCGATTACAACGGTGTGCGTACTTTTCCCCTAGGCCGTTCTAGTTGTTCGTTTCGAGCATCAGAACTGCGAAAATTTTTAGTTTCTCAAGCGTTTCTTACCTCCAAACTGCCATATCTCGCGAACGAATTGACCAATCCGCAAAATTTCTGTTGCATCTGAAAGTAGAAACTCGCCCGATTACAACGGTATGCGTACTTTTCCCCTAGGCCGTTCTAGTTATGCTTGTCGAGCATCAGAACTGCGAAAATTTGGAGTTTCTCAAGCGTTTCATACCTCCAAACTGCCATATCTCGCGAACGGATTGACCAATCCCCAAAATTTCTGTTGCATCTGAAGGTAGAAACTCGCCCGATTACAACTGTATGCGTACTTTTCCCCTAGGCCGTTCTGGATATTCGTTTCGAGCATCAGAACTGTGAAAATTTTGAGTTTCTCAAGCGTTTCTTACCTCCAAACTGCCATATCTCGCGAACGGATTGACCAATCCGCAAAATTTCTGTTGCATCTGAAAGTAGAAACTCGCCCGATTACAACACTATGCGTACTTTTCCCCTAGGCCGTTGTAGTTGTTCGTTTCGAGCATCAGAACTGCGAAAATTTTGAGTTTCTCAAGCGTTTCTTACCTCCAAACTGCCATATCTCGCGAACGGATTGACCAATCCGCAAAATTTCTGTTGCATCTGAAAGTAGAAACTCGCCCGATTACAACAGTATGCGTATTTTTCCCCTAGGCCGTTCTAGTTATTCGTTTCGAGCATCAGAACTGTGAAAATTTTGAGTTTCTCAAGCGTTTCTTACCTCCAAACTGCCATATCTCGCGAACGGATTGACCAATCCGCAAAATTTCTGTTGCATCTGAAAGTAGAAACTCGCCCGATTACAACACTATGCGTACTTTTCCCCTAGGCCGTTCTAGTTGTTCGTTTCGAGCATCAGAACTGCGAAAATTTTGAGTTTCTCAAGCGTTTCTTACCTCCAAACTGCCATATCTCGCGAACGGATTGACCAATCCGCAAAATTTCTGTTGCATCTGAAAGTAGAAACTCGCCCGATTACAACTGTATGCGTACTTTTCCCCTAGTCCGTTATAGTTATTCGTTTCGAGCATCAGAACTGCGAAAATTTTGAGTTTCTCAAGCGTTTCATACCTCCAAACTGCCATATCTCGCGAACGGATTGACCAATCCCCAAAATTTCTGTTGCATCTGAAGGTAGAAACTCGCCCGATTACAACTGTATGCGTACTTTTCCCCTAGGCCGTTCTGGATATTCGTTTCGAGCATCAGAACTGTGAAAATTTTGAGTTTCTCAAGCGTTTCTTACCTCCAAACTGCCATATCTCGCGAACGGATTGACCAATCCGCAAAATTTCTGTTGCATCTGAAAGTAGAAACTCGCCCGATTACAACACTATGCGTACTTTTCCCCTAGGCCGTTCTAGTTGTTCGTTTCGAGCATCAGAACTGCGAAAATTTTGAGTTTCTCAAGCGTTTCTTACCTCCAAACTGCCATATCTCGCGAACGGATTGACCAATCCGCAAAATTTCTGTTGCATCTGAAAGTAGAAACTCGCCCGATTACAACAGTATGCGTATTTTTCCCTAGGCCGTTCTAGTTATTCGTTTCGAGCATCAGAACTGTGAAAATTTTGAGTTTCTCAAGCGTTTCTTACCTCCAAACTGCCATATCTCGCGAACGGATTGACCAATCCGCAAAATTTCTGTTGCATCTGAAAGTAGAAACTCGCCCGATTACAACACTATGCGTACTTTTCCCCTAGGCCGTTCTAGTTGTTCGTTTCGAGCATCAGAACTGCGAAAATTTTGAGTTTCTCAAGCGTTTCTTACCTCCAAACTGCCATATCTCGCGAACGGATTGACCAATCCGCAAAATTTCTGTTGCATCTGAAAGTAGAAACTCGCCCGATTACAACTGTATGCGTACTTTTCCCCTAGTCCGTTATAGTTATTCGTTTCGAGCATCAGAACTGCGAAAATTTTGAGTTTCTCAAGCGTTTCTTACCTCCAAACTGCCATATCTCGCGAACGAATTGACCAATCCGCAAAATTTCTGTTGCATCTGAAAGTAGAAACTCGCCCGATTACAACGGTATGCGTACTTTTCCCCTAGGCCGTTCTAGTTATGCTTGTCGAGCATCAGAACTGCGAAAATTTGGAGTTTCTCAAGCGTTTCTTACCTCCAAACTGCCATATCTCGCGAACGGATTGACCAATCCGCAAAATTTCTGTTGCATCTGAAGGTAGAAACTCGCCCGATTACAACTGTATGCGTACTTTTCCACTAGACCGTTCTAGTTATTCGTTTCGAGCATCAGAACTGCGAAAATTTGGAGTTTCTCAAGCGTTTCATACCTCCAAACTGCCATATCTCGCGAACGGATTGACCAATCCGCAAAATTTCTGTTGCATCTGAAAGTAGAAACTCGCCCGATTACAACTGTATGCGTACTTTTCCCCTAGTCCGTTATAGTTATTCGTTTCGAGCATCAGAACTGCGAAAATTTTGAGTTTCTCAAGCGTTTCTTACCTCCAAACTGCCATATCTCGCGAACGGATTGACCAATCCGCAAAATATCTGTTGCATCTGAGAGTAGAAACCCGCCCGATTACAACTGTATGCGTACTTTTCCCCTAGTCCGTTATAGTTATTCGTTTCGAGCATCAGAACTGCGAAAATTTTGAGTTTCTCAAGCGTTTCTTACCTCCAAACTGCCATATCACGCGAACGGATTGACCAATCCGCAAAATTTCTGTTGCATCTGAAAGTAGAAACACGCCCGATTGCAACGGTATGCGCACTTTTCCGCTAGGCCGTTCTAGTTATTCGTTTCGAGCATCAGAACTGCGAAAACTTTGAGTTTCTCAAGCGTTTCTTACATCCAAACTGCCATATCTCGCGAACGGATTGACCGATCCGCAAAATTTCTGTTGCATCTGAAAGTAGAAACTCGCCCGATTACAATCGTGTGCGCACTTTTCCCCTAGGCCGTTCTAGTTATTCGTTTCGAGCATCAGAACGGCGAAAATTATGAGTTTTTCAAGCGTTTCTTACCTCCAAACTGCCATATCTCGCGGACGGATTGACCCATCCGCAAAATATCTGTTGCATCTGAGAGTAGAAACCCGCCCGATTACAACTGTATGCGTACTTTTCCCCTAGGCCGTTCTAGTTATTCGTTTCGAGCAACAGAACTGCGAAAATTTTGAGTTTCTCAAGCGTTGCTTACCTCCAAACTGCCATATCTCGCGAACGGATTGACCAATCCGCAAAATTTCTGTTGCATCTGAAAGTAGAATCTCGCCCGATTACAACGGTATGCGTACTTTTCCCCTAGGCCGTTCTAGTTATTCGTTTCGAGCATCAGAATTGCGAAAATTTTGAGTTTCTCAAGCGTTTCTTACCTACAAACTGCCACATCTCGCGAACGGATTGACCAATCCGCAAAATTTCTGATGCATCTGAAAGCAGAAACTCGCCCGATTACAACGGTATGCGTACTTTTCCCCTAGGCCGTTCTAGTTATGCTTGTCGAGCATCAGAACTGCGAAAATTTGGAGTTTCTCAAGCGTTTCTTACCTCCAAACTGCCATATCTCGCGAACGGATTGACCAATCCGCAAAATTTCTGTTGCATCTGAAGGTAGAAACTCGCCCGATTACAACTGTATGCGTACTTTTCCACAAGACCGTTCTAGTTATTCGTTTCGAGCATCAGAACTGCGAAAATTTTGAGTTTCTCAAGCGTTTCTTACCTCCAAACTGCCATATCTCGCGAACGGATTGACCAATCCGCAAAATTTCTGTTGCATCTGAAAGTAGAAACTCGCCCGATTACAACGGTATGCGTACTTTTCCCCTAGGCCGTTCTAGTTATGCTTGTCGAGCATCAGAACTGCGAAAATTTTGAGTTTCTCAAGCGTTTCTTACCTCCAAACTGCCATATCTCGCGAACGGATTGACCAATCCGCAAAATTTCTGTTGCTTCTCAAAGAATAAACTCGCCCGATTACAACGGTATGCGTACTTTTCCCCGAGGCCGTCCTAGTTATTCGTTTCGAGCATCAGAACTGCGAAAATTTTGAGTTTCTGAAGCGTTTCTCACTTCCAAACTGCCATATCTCGCGAAAGGATTGACCAATCCGCAAAATTTCTGTTGCATCTGAAGGTCGAAACTCGCCCGATTACAACGGTATGCGTACTTTTCCCCTAGGCCGTTCTAGTTATTCGTTTCGAGCATCAGAACTGCGAAAATGTTGAGTTTCTCAAGCGTTTCTTACCTACAAACTGCCATATCTCGCGAACGGATTGACCAATCCGCAAAATTTCTGTTGCATCTGAAGGTAGAAACTCGCCCGATTACAACGGTATGCGTACTTTTACCCTAGGCCGTTCTAGTTATTCGTTTCAAGCATCAGATCTGCGAAAATTTTGAGTTTCTCAAGCGTTTCTCACCTACAAACTGCCACATCTCGCGAACGGATTGACCAATCCGCAAAATTTCTGTTGCATCTGAAAGTAGAAACTCGCCCGATTACAACGGTGTGCGTACTTTTCCCCTAGGCCGTTCTAGTTGTTCGTTTCGAGCATCAGAACTGCGAAAATTTTTAGTTTCTCAAGCGTTTCTTACCTCCAAACTGCCATATCTCGCGAACGAATTGACCAATCCGCAAAATTTCTGTTGCATCTGAAAGTAGAAACTCGCCCGATTACAACGGTATGCGTACTTTTCCCCTAGGCCGTTCTAGTTATGCTTGTCGAGCATCAGAACTGCGAAAATTTGGAGTTTCTCAAGCGTTTCATACCTCCAAACTGCCATATCTCGCGAACGGATTGACCAATCCCCAAAATTTCTGTTGCATCTGAAGGTAGAAACTCGCCCGATTACAACTGTATGCGTACTTTTCCCCTAGGCCGTTCTGGATATTCGTTTCGAGCATCAGAACTGTGAAAATTTTGAGTTTCTCAAGCGTTTCTTACCTCCAAACTGCCATATCTCGCGAACGGATTGACCAATCCGCAAAATTTCTGTTGCATCTGAAAGTAGAAACTCGCCCGATTACAACACTATGCGTACTTTTCCCCTAGGCCGTTCTAGTTGTTCGTTTCGAGCATCAGAACTGCGAAAATTTTGAGTTTCTCAAGCGTTTCTTACCTCCAAACTGCCATATCTCGCGAACGGATTGACCAATCCGCAAAATTTCTGTTGCATCTGAAAGTAGAAACTCGCCCGATTACAACTGTATGCGTACTTTTCCCCTAGTCCGTTATAGTTATTCGTTTCGAGCATCAGAACTGCGAAAATTTTGAGTTTCTCAAGCGTTTCATACCTCCAAACTGCCATATCTCGCGAACGGATTGACCAATCCCCAAAATTTCTGTTGCATCTGAAGGTAGAAACTCGCCCGATTACAACTGTATGCGTACTTTTCCCCTAGGCCGTTCTGGATATTCGTTTCGAGCATCAGAACTGTGAAAATTTTGAGTTTCTCAAGCGTTTCTTACCTCCAAACTGCCATATCTCGCGAACGGATTGACCAATCCGCAAAATTTCTGTTGCATCTGAAAGTAGAAACTCGCCCGATTACAACACTCTGCGTACTTTTCCCCTAGGCCGTTCTAGTTGTTCGTTTCGAGCATCAGAACTGCGAAAATTTTGAGTTTCTCAAGCGTTTCTTACCTCCAAACTGCCATATCTCGCGAACGGATTGACCAATCCGCAAAATTTCTGTTGCATCTGAAAGTAGAAACTCGCCCGATTACAACAGTATGCGTATTTTTCCCCTAGGCCGTTCTAGTTATTCGTTTCGAGCATCAGAACTGTGAAAATTTTGAGTTTCTCAAGCGTTTCTTACCTCCAAACTGCCATATCTCGCGAACGGATTGACCAATCCGCAAAATTTCTGTTGCATCTGAAAGTAGAAACTCGCCCGATTACAACTGTATGCGTACTTTTCCCCTAGTCCGTTATAGTTATTCGTTTCGAGCATCAGAACTGCGAAAATTTTGAGTTTCTCAAGCGTTTCATACCTCCAAACTGCCATATCTCGCGAACGGATTGACCAATCCCCAAAATTTCTGTTGCATCTGAAGGTAGAAACTCGCCCGATTACAACTGTATGCGTACTTTTCCCCTAGGCCGTTCTGGATATTCGTTTCGAGCATCAGAACTGTGAAAATTTTGAGTTTCTCAAGCGTTTCTTACCTCCAAACTGCCATATCTCGCGAACGGATTGACCAATCCGCAAAATTTCTGTTGCATCTGAAAGTAGAAACTCGCCCGATTACAACACTCTGCGTACTTTTCCCCTAGGCCGTTCTAGTTGTTCGTTTCGAGCATCAGAACTGCGAAAATTTTGAGTTTCTCAAGCGTTTCTTACCTCCAAACTGCCATATCTCGCGAACGGATTGACCAATCCGCAAAATTTCTGTTGCATCTGAAAGTAGAAACTCGCCCGATTACAACAGTATGCGTATTTTTCCCCTAGGCCGTTCTAGTTATTCGTTTCGAGCATCAGAACTGTGAAAATTTTGAGTTTCTCAAGCGTTTCTTACCTCCAAACTGCCATATCTCGCGAACGGATTGACCAATCCGCAAAATTTCTGTTGCATCTGAAAGTAGAAACTCGCCCGATTACAACACTATGCGTACTTTTCCCCTAGGCCGTTCTAGTTGTTCGTTTCGAGCATCAGAACTGCGAAAATTTTGAGTTTCTCAAGCGTTTCTTACCTCCAAACTGCCATATCTCGCGAACGGATTGACCAATCCGCAAAATTTCTGTTGCATCTGAAAGTAGAAACTCGCCCGATTACAACTGTATGCGTACTTTTCCCCTAGTCCGTTATAGTTATTCGTTTCGAGCATCAGAACTGCGAAAATTTTGAGTTTCTCAAGCGTTTCTTACCTCCAAACTGCCATATCTCGCGAACGAATTGACCAATCCGCAAAATTTCTGTTGCATCTGAAAGTAGAAACTCGCCCGATTACAACGGTATGCGTACTTTTCCCCTAGGCCGTTCTAGTTATGCTTGTCGAGCATCAGAACTGCGAAAATTTGGAGTTTCTCAAGCGTTTCTTACCTCCAAACTGCCATATCTCGCGAACGGATTGACCAATCCGCAAAATTTCTGTTGCATCTGAAGGTAGAAACTCGCCCGATTACAACTGTATGCGTACTTTTCCACTAGACCGTTCTAGTTATTCGTTTCGAGCATCAGAACTGCGAAAATTTGGAGTTTCTCAAGCGTTTCATACCTCCAAACTGCCATATCTCGCGAACGGATTGACCAATCCGCAAAATTTCTGTTGCATCTGAAAGTAGAAACTCGCCCGATTACAACTGTATGCGTACTTTTCCCCTAGTCCGTTATAGTTATTCGTTTCGAGCATCAGAACTGCGAAAATTTTGAGTTTCTCAAGCGTTTCTTACCTCCAAACTGCCATATCTCGCGAACGGATTGACCAATCCGCAAAATATCTGTTGCATCTGAGAGTAGAAACCCGCCCGATTACAACTGTATGCGTACTTTTCCCCTAGTCCGTTATAGTTATTCGTTTCGAGCATCAGAACTGCGAAAATTTTGAGTTTCTCAAGCGTTTCTTACCTCCAAACTGCCATATCACGCGAACGGATTGACCAATCCGCAAAATTTCTGTTGCATCTGAAAGTAGAAACACGCCCGATTGCAACGGTATGCGCACTTTTCCGCTAGGCCGTTCTAGTTATTCGTTTCGAGCATCAGAACTGCGAAAACTTTGAGTTTCTCAAGCGTTTCTTACATCCAAACTGCCATATCTCGCGAACGGATTGACCGATCCGCAAAATTTCTGTTGCATCTGAAAGTAGAAACTCGCCCGATTACAATCGTGTGCGCACTTTTCCCCTAGGCCGTTCTAGTTATTCGTTTCGAGCATCAGAACGGCGAAAATTATGAGTTTTTCAAGCGTTTCTTACCTCCAAACTGCCATATCTCGCGGACGGATTGACCCATCCGCAAAATATCTGTTGCATCTGAGAGTAGAAACCCGCCCGATTACAACTGTATGCGTACTTTTCCCCTAGGCCGTTCTAGTTATTCGTTTCGAGCAACAGAACTGCGAAAATTTTGAGTTTCTCAAGCGTTGCTTACCTCCAAACTGCCATATCTCGCGAACGGATTGACCAATCCGCAAAATTTCTGTTGCATCTGAAAGTAGAATCTCGCCCGATTACAACGGTATGCGTACTTTTCCCCTAGGCCGCCCTAGTAGTTCGTTTCGAGCATCAGAACTGCGAAAATTTTGAGTTTCTCAAGCGTTTCTTACTTCCAAACTGCCATATCTCGCGAACGGATTGACCAATCCGCAAAATTTCTGTTGCATCTGAAAGTGGAAACTCGCCCGATTACAACTGTATGCGTACTTTTCCCCTAGGCCGTTCTAGTTATGCTTGTCGAGCATCAGAACTGCGAAAATTTTGAGTTTCTCAAGCGTTTCTTACCTCCAAACTGCCATATCTCGCGAACGGTTTGACCAATCCGCAAAATTTCTGTTGCATCTGAAAGTAGAAACTCGCCCGATTACAACGGTATGCGTACTTTTCCCCTAGGCCGTTCTAGTTATTCGTTTCGAGCATCAGAACTGCGAAAATTTTGAGTTTCTCAAGCGTTTCTTACCTCCAAACTGCCATATCTCGCGAACGAATTGATCAATCCGCAAAATTTCTGTTGCACCAAAAAGTAGAAACTCACCCGATTACAACGGTATGCGCACTTTTCCCCTAGGCTGTTCTAGTTATTCGTTTCGAGCATCAGAACTGCGAAAATTTTGAGTTTCTCAAACGTTTCTTACCTCCAAACTGCCATATCTCGCGAACGGATTGACCAATCCGCAAAATTTCTGTTGCGTCTGAAAGTAGAGACTCGCCCGATTACAACGGTATGTGTAGTTTTCCCCTAGGCCGTTCCAGTTATTCGTTACGAGCATCAGAACTGCGAAAACTTTGAGTTTCTCAAGCGTTTCTTACATCCAAACTGCCATATCTCGCGAACGGATTGACCGATCCGCAAAATATCTTTCGCATCTGAGAGTAGAAACCCGCCCGATTACAACGGTATGCGTACTTTTCCCCTAGGCCGTTCTAGTTATGCTTGTCGAGCATCAGAACTGCGAAAATTTTGAGTTTCTCAAGCGTTTCTTACCTCCAAACTGCCATATCTCGCGAACGGTTTGACCAATCCGCAAAATTTCTTTTGCATCTGAAAGTAGAAACTCGCCCGATTACAACGGTATGCGTACTTTTCCCCTAGGCCGTTCTAGTTATTCGTTTCGAGCATCAGAACTGCGAAAATTTTGAGTTTCTCAACCGTTTCTTACTTCCAAACTGCCATATCTCGCGAACGGATTGACTAATCCGCAAAATTTCTGTTGCATCTGAAGGTAGAAACTCGCCCGATTACAACGGTATGCGTACTTTTCCCCTAGGCCGTTCTAGTTATACGTTTCGTGCATCAGAACTGCGAAAATTTTGAGTTTCTCAAGCGTTTCTTACTTCCAAACTGCCATATCTCCTGAACGGATTGATCAATCCGCAAAATTTCTGTTGCATCTGAAGGTAGAATCTCGCCCGATTACAACGGTATGCGTACTTTTCCCCTAGGCCGTTCTAGTTGTTCGTTTCGAGCATCAGAACTGCGAAAATTTTTAGTTTCTCAAGCGTTTCTTACCTCCAAACTGCCATATCTCGCGAACGAATTGACCAATCCGCAAAATTTCTGTTGCATCTGAAAGTAGAAACTCGCCCGATTACAACGGTATGCGTACTTTTCCCCTAGGCCGTTCTAGTTATGCTTGTCGAGCATCAGAACTGCGAAAATTTTGAGTTTCTCAAGCGTTTCTTACCTCCAAACTGCCATATCTCGCGAACGGATTGACCAATCCGCAAAATTTCTGTTGCATCTGAAAGTAGAAACTCGCCCGATTACAACACTGTGCGTACTTTTCCCCTAGGCCGTTCTAGTTGTTCGTTTCGAGCATCAGAACTGCGAAAATTTTGAGTTTCTCAAGCGTTTCTTACCTCCAAACTGCCATATCTCGCGAACGGATTGACCAATCCGCAAAATTTCTGTTGCATCTGAAAGTAGAAACTCGCCCGATTAGAACTGTATGCGTACTTTTCCCCTAGTCCGTTATAGTTATTCGTTTCGAGCATCAGAACTGCGAAAATTTTTAGTTTCTCAAGCGTTTCTTACCTCCAAACTGCCATATCTCGCGAACGAATTGACCAATCCGCAAAATTTCTGTTGCATCTGAAAGTAGAAACTCGCCCGATTACAACGGTATGCGTACTTTTCCCCTAGGCCGTTCTAGTTATGCTTGTCGAGCATCAGAACTGCGAAAATTTGGAGTTTCTCAAGCGTTTCTTACCTCCAAACTGCCATATCTCGCGAACGGATTGACCAATCCGCAAAATTTCTGTTGCATCTGAAGGTAGAAACTCGCCCGATTACAACTGTATGCGTACTTTTCCCCTAGGCCGTTCTAGTTGTTCGTTTCGAGCATCAGAACTGCGAAAATTTTGAGTTTCTCAAGCGTTTCTTACCTCCAAACTGCCATATCTCGTGAACGGATTGACCAATCCGCAAAATTTCTGTTGCATCTGAAAGTAGAAACTCGCCCGATTACAACTGTATGCGTACTTTTCCCCTAGTCCGTTATAGTTATTCGTTTCGAGCATCAGAACTGCGAAAATTTTTAGTTTCTCAAGCGTTTCTTACCTCCAAACTGCCATATCTCGCGAACGAATTGACCAATCCTCAAAATTTCTGTTGCATCTGAAAGTAGAAACTCGCCCGATTACAACGGTATGCGTACTTTTCCCCTAGGCCGTTCTAGTTATGCTTGTCGAGCATCAGAACTGCGAAAATTTTGAGTTTCTCAAGCGTTTCTTACTTCCAAACTGCCATATCTCGCGAACGGATTGACCAATCCGCAAAATTTCAGTTGCATCTGAAAGTAGAAACTCGCCCGATTACAACACTATGCGTACTTTTCCCCCAGTCCGTTCTAGTTATTCGTTTCGAGCATCAGAACTGCGAAAATTTGGAGTTTCTCAAGCGTTTCTTACCTCCAAACTGCCCTATCTCGCGAACGGATTGACCAGTCCGCAAAATTTCTGTTGCATCTGAAGGTAGAAACTCGCCCGATTACAAATGTATGCGTACTTTTCCCCTAGACCGTTCTAGTTATTCGTTTCGAGCATCAGAACTGCGAAAATTTTGAGTTTCTCAAGCGTTTCTTACCTCCAAACTGCCATATCTCGCGAACGGATTGACCAATCCGCAAAATTTCTGCTGCATCTGAGAGTAGAAACCCGCCCGATTACAACTGTATGCGTACTTTTCCCCTAGTCCGATATAGTTATTCGTTTCGAGCATCAGAACTGCGAAAATTTTTAGTTTCTCAAGCGTTTCTTACCTCCAAACTGCCATATCTCGCGAACGAATTGTCCAATCCGCAAAATTTCTGTTGCATCTGAAAGTAGAAACTCGCCCGATTACAACGGTATGCATACTTTTCCCCTAGGCCGTTCTGGTTGTGCTTGTCGAGCATCAGAACTGCGAAAATTTTGAGTTCCTCAAGCGTTTCTTACCTCCAAACTGCCATATCTCGCGAACGGATTGACCAATCCGCAAAATTTCTGTTGCATCTGAAAGTAGAAACTCGCCCGATTACAACACTATCCGTACTTTTCCCCTAGGCCGTTCTAGTTGTGCTTGTCGAGCATCAGAACTGCGAAAATTTTGAGTTTCTCAAGCGTTTCTTACCTCCAAACTGCCATACCTCGCGAACGGATTGACCAATCCGCAAAATTTCTGTTGCATCTGAAAGTAGAAACTGGCCCGATTACAACTGTATGCGTACTTTTCCCCTAGTCCGTTATAGTTATTCGTTTCGAGCATCAGAACTGCGAAAATTTTTAGTTTCTCAAGCGTTTCTTACCTCCAAACTGCCATATCTCGCGAACGAATTGACCAACCCACAAAATTTCTGTTGCATCTGAAAGTAGAAACTCGCCCGATTACAACGGTATGCGTACTTTTCCCCTAGGACGTTCTAGTTATGCTTGTCGAGCATCAGAACTGCGAAAATTTTGAGTTTCTCAAGCGTTTCTTACCTCCAAACTGCCATATCTCGCGAACGGATTGACCAATCCGCAAAATTTCAGTTGCATCTGAAAGTAGAAACTCGTCCGATTACAACACTATGCGTACTTTTCCCCCAGTCCGTTCTAGTTATTCGTTTCGAGCATCAGAACTGCGAAAATTTGGAGTTTCTCAAGCGTTTCTTACCTCCAAACTGCCATATCTCGCGAACGGATTGACCAGTCCGCAAAATTTCTGTTGCATCTGAAGGTAGAAACTCGCCCGATTACAACGGTATGCGTACTTTTCCCCTAGGCCGTTCTAGTTATGCTTGTCGAGCATCAGAACTGCGAAAATTTTGAGTTTCTCAAGCGTTTCTTACCTCCAAACTGCCATATCTCGCGAACGGATTGACCAATCCGCAAAATTTCAGTTGCATCTGAAAGTAGAAACTCGCCCGATTACAACACTATGCGTACTTTTCCCCCAGTCCGTTCTAGTTATTCGTTTCGAGCATCAGAACTGCGAATATTTGGAGTTTCTCAAGCGTTTCTTACCTCCAAACTGCCATATCTCGCGAACGGATTGACCAGTCCGCAAAATTTCTGTTGCATCTGAAGGTAGAAACTCGCCCGATTACAAATGTATGCGTACTTTTCCCCTAGACCGTTCTAGTTATTCGTTTCGAGCATCAGAACTGCGAAAATTTTGAGTTTCTCAAGCGTTTCTTACCTCCAAACTGCCATATCTCGCGAACGGATTGACCAATCCGCAAAATTTCTGCTGCATCTGAGAGTAGAAACCCGCCCGATTACAACTGTATGCGTACTTTTCCCCTAGTCCGTTATAGTTATTCGTTTCGAGCATCAGAACTGCGAAAATTTTTAGTTTCTCAAGCGTTTCTTACCTCCAAACTGCCATATCTCGCGAACGAATTGTCCAATCCGCAAAATTTCTGTTGCATCTGAAAGTAGAAACTCGCCCGATTACAATGGTATGCATACTTTTCCCCTAGGCCGTTCTAGTTGTGCTTGTCGAGCATCAGAACTGCGAAAATTTTGAGTTCCTCAAGCGTTTCTTACCTCCAAACTGCCATATCTCGCGAACGGATTGACCAATCCGCAAAATTTCAGTTGCATCTGAAAGTAGAAACTCGCCCGATTACAACACTATGCGTACTTTTCCCCCAGTCCGTTCTAGTTATTCGTTTCGAGCATCAGAACTGCGAAAATTTGGAGTTTCTCAAGCGTTTCTTACCTCCAAACTGCCATATCTCGCGAACGGATTGACCAGTCCGCAAAATTTCTGTTGCATCTGAAGGTAGAAACTCGCCCGATTACAACGGTATGCGTACTTTTCCCCTAGGCCGTTCTAGTTATTCGTTTCGTGCATCAGAACTGCGAAAATTATGAGTTTCTCAAGCGTTTCTTACTTCCAAACTGCCATATCTCGCGAACGATTTGACCAATCCGCAAAATTTCTGAAGCATCTGAAAGTAGAAACTCGCCCGATTACAACACTATGCGTACTTTTCCCCTAGGCCGTTCTAGTTGTTCGTTTCGAGCATCAGAACTGCGAAAATTTTGAGTTTCTCAAGCGTTTCTTACCTCCAAACTGCCATATCTCGCGAACGGATTGACCAATCCGCAAAATTTCTGTTGCATCTGAAAGTAGAAACTCGCCCGATTACAACTGTATGCGTACTTTTCCCCCAGTCCGTTCTAGTTATTCGTTTCGAGAATCAGAACTGCGAAAATTTGGAGTTTCTCAAGCGTTTCTTACATCCAAACTGCCATATCTCGCGAACGGATTGACCAATCCGCAAAATTTCTGTTGCATCTGAAAGTAGAAACTCGCCCGATTACAACTGTATGCGTACTTTTCCCCCAGTCCGTTCTAGTTATTCGTTTCGAGAATCAGAACTGCGAAAATTTTGAGTTTCTCAAGCGTTTCTTACCTCCAAACTGTCATATCTCGCGAACGGATTGACCTATCCGCAAAATATCTGTTGCATCTGAAAGTAGAAACTCGCCCGATTACAATGGTGTGCGTACTTTTCCCCTAGGCCGTTCTAGTTGTTCGTTTCGAGCATCAGAACTGCGAAAATTTTGAGTTTCTCAAGCGTTGCTTACCTCCAAACTGCCATATCTCGCGAACGGATTGACCAATCCGCAAAATTTCTGTTGCATCTGAAAGTAGAAACTCGCCCGATTACAACGGTATGCGTACTTTTCCCCTAGGCCGTCCTAGTTATTCGTTTCGAGCATCAGAACTGCGAAAATTTTGAGTTTCTCAAGCGTTTCTTACTTCCAAACTGCCACATCTCGCGAACGGATTGACCAATCCGCAAAATTTCTGATGCATCTGAAAGCAGAAACTCGCCCGATTACAACGGTATGCGTACTTTTCCCCTAGGCCTTTCTAGTTATTCGTTTCGAGCACCAGAGCTGCGAAAATTTTGAGTTTCTCAAGCGTTTCTTACCTCCAAACTGTCATATCTCGCGAACGGATTGACCAATCCGCAAAATATCTGTTGCATCTGAAAGTAGAAACTCGCCCGATTACAACGGTATACGTACTTTTCCCCTAGGCCTTTCTACTTATTCGTTTCGAGCATTAGAACTGCGAAAATTTTGAGTTTCTCAAGCGTTTCTTACTTCCAAACTGCCACATCTCGCGAACGGATTGACCAATCCGCAAAATTTGTAATGCATCTGAAAGCAGAAACTCGCCCGATTACAACACTATGCGTACTTTTCCCCTAGGCCTTTCTAGTTATTCGTTTCGAGCATCAGAACTGCGAAAATTTTTAGTTTCTCAAGCGTTTCTTACCTCCAAACTGCCATATCTCGCGAACGGATTGACCAATCCGCAAAATTTCTGTTGCATCTGAAAGTAGAAACTCGCCCGATTACAACTGTATGCGTACTTTTCCCCCAGTCCGTTCTAGTTATTCGTTTCGAGCATCAGAACTGCGAAAATTTTGAGTTTCTCAAGCGTTTCTTACCTCCAAACTGCCATATCTCGCGAACGGATTGACCAATCCGCAAAATTTCTGTTGCATCTGAAGGTAGAAACTCGCCCGATTACAACTGTATGCGTACTTTTCCCCTAGGCCGTTCTAGTTATTCGTTTCGAGCATCAGAACTGCGAAAATTTTGAGTTTCTCATGCGTTTCTTACCTCCAAACTGCCATATCTCGCGAACGGATTGACCAATCCGCAAAATTTCAGTTGCATCTGAAAGTAGAAACTCGCCCGATTACAACACTATGCGTACTTTTCCCCCAGTCCGTTCTAGTTATTCGTTTCGAGCATCAGAACTGCGAAAATTTGGAGTTTCTCAAGCGTTTCTTACCTCCAAACTGCCATATCTCGCGAACGGATTGACCAGTCCGCAAAATTTCTGTTGCATCTGAAGGTAGAAACTCGCCCGATTACAACGGTATGCGTACTTTTCCCCTAGGCCGTTCTAGTTATTCGTTTCGTGCATCAGAACTGCGAAAATTTTGAGTTTCTCAAGCGTTTCTTACTTCCAAACTGCCATATCTCGCGAACGATTTGACCAATCTGCAAAATTTCTGAAGCATCTGAAAGTAGAAACTCGCCCGATTACAACACTATGCGTACTTTTCCCCTAGGCCGTTCTAGTTGTTCGTTTCGAGCATCAGAACTGCGAAAATTTTGAGTTTCTCAAGCGTTTCTTACCTCCAAACTGCCATATCTCGCGAACGGATTGACCAATCCGCAAAATTTCTGTTGCATCTGAAAGTAGAAACTCGCCCGATTACAACTGTATGCGTACTTTTCCCCCAGTCCGTTCTAGTTATTCGTTTCGAGAATCAGAACTGCGAAAATTTGGAGTTTCTCAAGCGTTTCTTACATCCAAACTGCCATATCTCGCGAACGGATTGACCAATCCGCAAAATTTCTGTTGCATCTGAGAGTAGAAACCCGCCCGATTACAACTGTATGCGTACTTTTCCCCTAGTCCGTTATAGTTATTCGTTTCGAGCATCAGAACTGCGAAAATTTTGAGTTTCTCAAGCGTTTCTTACCTACAAACTGCCACATCTCGCGAACGGATTGACCAATCCGCAAAATTTTTGATGCATCTGAAAGCAGAAACTCGCCCGATTACAACGGTATGCGTACATTTCCCCTAGGCCGCCCTAGTAATTCGTTTCGCGCATCAGAACTGCGAAAATTTTGAGTTTCTCAAGCGTTTCTTACTTCCAAACTGCCATATCTCGCGAACGGATTGACCAATCCGCAAAATTTCTGTTGCATCTGAAAGTGGAAACTCGCCCGATTAAAACTGTATGCGTACTTTTCCCTTAGGCCGTTCTAGTTATTCGTTTCGAGCAACAGAACTGCGAAAATTTTGAGTTTCTCAAGCGTTGCTTACCTCCAAACTGCCATATCTCGCGAACGGATTGACCAATCCGCAAAATTTCTGTTGCATCTGAAAGTAGAAACTCCCCCGATTTCAACGGTATACGTACTTTTCCCCTAGGCCGTTCTAGTTATTCGTTTCGAGCATAAGAACTGCGAAAATTTTGAGTTTCTGAAGCGTTTCTTACCTCCAAACTGCCATATCTCGCGAACGGGTTGACCAATCCGCAAAATTTCTGTTGCATCTGAAAGCAGAAACTCGCCCGATTACAACGGTATGCGTACTTTTCCCCTAGGCCTTTCTAGTTATTCGTTTCGAGCACCAGAACTGCGAAAATTTTGAGTTTCTCAAGCGTTTCTTACCTCCAAACTGTCATATCTCGCGAACGGATTGACCTATCCGCAAAATATCTGTTGCATCTGAAAGTAGAAACTCGCCCGATTACAATGGTGTGCGTACTTTTCCCCTAGGCCGTTCTAGTTGTTCGTTTCGAGCATCAGAACTGCGAAAATTTTGAGTTTCTCAAGCGTTGCTTACGTCCAAACTGCCATATCTCGCGAACGGATTGACCAATCCGCAAAATTTCTGTTGCATCTGAAAGTAGAAACTCGCCCGATTACAACGGTATGCGTACTTTTCCCCTAGGCCGTCCTAGTTATTCGTTTCGAGCATCAGAACTGCGAAAATTTTGAGTTTCTCAAGCGTTTCTTACTTCCAAACTGCCATATCTCGCGAACGGATTGACCAATCCGCAAAATTTCTGATGCATCTGAAAGCAGAAACTCGCCCGATTACAACGGTATGCGTACTTTTCCCCTAGGCCTTTCTAGTTATTCGTTTCGAGCACCAGAGCTGCGAAAATTTTGAGTTTCTCAAGCGTTTCTTACCTCCAAACTGTCATATCTCGCGAACGGATTGACCAATCCGCAAAATATCTGTTGCATCTGAAAGTAGAAACTCGCCCGATTACAACGGTATACGTACTTTTCCCCTAGGCCTTTCTACTTATTCGTTTCGAGCATCAGAACTGCGAAAATTTTGAGTTTCTCAAGCGTTTCTTACTTCCAAACTGCCACATCTCGCGAACGGATTGACCAATCCGCAAAATTTGTAATGCATCTGAAAGCAGAAACTCGCCCGATTACAACACTATGCGTACTTTTCCCCTAGGCCTTTCTAGTTATTCGTTTCGAGCATCAGAACTGCGAAAATTTTTAGTTTCTCAAGCGTTTCTTACCTCCAAACTGCCATATCTCGCGAACGGATTGACCAATCCGCAAAATTTCTGTTGCATCTGAAAGTAGAAACTCGCCCGATTACAACTGTATGCGTACTTTTCCCCCAGTCCGTTCTAGTTATTCGTTTCGAGCATCAGAACTGCGAAAATTTTGAGTTTCTCAAGCGTTTCTTACCTCCAAACTGCCATATCTCGCGAACGGATTGACCAATCCGCAAAATTTCTGTTGCATCTGAAGGTAGAAACTCGCCCGATTACAACTGTATGCGTACTTTTCCCCTAGGCCGTTCTAGTTATTCGTTTCGAGCATCAGAACTGCGAAAATTTTGAGTTTCTCATGCGTTTCTTACCTCCAAACTGCCATATCTCGCGAACCGATTGACCAATCCGCAAATTTTCTGTTGCATCTGAAAGTGGAAACTCGCCCGATTACAACTGTATGCGTACTTTTCCCCTAGGCCGTTCTAGTTATTCGTTTCGAGCAACAGAACTGCGAAAATTTTGAGTTTCTCAAGCGTTGCTTACCTCCAAACTGCCATATCTCGCGAACGGATTGACCAATCCGCAAAATTTCTGTTGCATCTGAAAGTAGAAACTCGGCCGATTACAACGGTATACGTACTTTTCCCCTAGGCCGTTCTAGTTATTAGTTTCGAGCATCAGAACTGCGAAAATTTTGATTTTCTCAAGCGTTTCTTACCTCCAAACTGCCATATCTCGCGAGCGGATTGACCAATCCGCAAAATTTCTGTTGCATCTGAAAGTAGAAACTCGCCCGATTACAACGGTATGCGTACTTTTCCCCTAGGCCGTCCTAGTTATTCGTTTCGAGCATCAGAACTGCGAAACTTTTGAGTTTCTCTAGCGTTTCTTACCTACAAACTGCCATATGTCGCGAACGGATTGACCAATCCGCAAAATTTCTGTTGCATCTGAAGGTAGAAACTCGCCCGATTACAACGGTATGCGTACTTTTCCCCTAGGCCGTTCTAGTTGTTCGTTTCGAGCATCAGAACTGCGAAAATTTTGAGTTTCTCAAGCTTTGCTTACCTCCAAACTGCCATATCTCGCGAACGGATTGACCAATCCGCAAAATTTCTGTTGCATCTGAAAGTAGAAACTCGCCCGATTACAACTGTATGCGTACTTTTCCCCCAGTCCGTTCTAGTTATTCGTTTCGAGCATCAGAACTGCGAAAATTTTGAGTTTCTCAAGCGTTTCTTACCTCCAAACTGCCATATCTCGCGAACGGATTGACCAATCCGCAAAATTTCTGTTGCATCTGAAGGTAGAAACTCGCCCGATTACAACTGTATTCGTACTTTTCCCCTAGACCGTTCTAGTTATTCGTTTCGAGCATCAGAACTGCGAAAATTTTGAGTTTCTCAAGCGTTGCTTACCTCCAAACTGCCACATCTCGCGAACGGATTGACCAATCCGCAAAATTTGTGATGCATCTGAAAGCAGAAACTCGCCCGATTACAACACTATGCGTACTTTTCCCCTAGGCCGCCCTAGTTATTCGTTTCGAGCATCAGAACTGCGAAAATTTTGAGTTTCTCAAGCGTTTCTTACCTCCAAACTGCCATATCTCGCGAACGGATTGACCAATCCGCAAAATTTCTGTTGCATCTGAAGGCAGAAACTCGCCCGATTACAACTGTATTCGTACTTTTCCCCTAGACCGTTCTAGTTATTCGTTTCGAGCATCAGAACTGCGAAAATTTTGAGTTTCTCAAGCGTTGCTTACCTCCAAACTGCCATATCTCGCGAACGGATTGACCAATCCGCAAAATTTCTGTTGCATCTGAAAGTAGAAACACGCCCGATTACAACGGTATACGTACTTTTCCCCTAGGCCGTTCTAGTTGTTCGTTTCGAGCATCAGAACTGCGAAAATTTTGAGTTTCTCAAGCGTTGCTTACCTCCAAACTGCCATATCTCGCGAACGGATTGACCAATCCGCAAAATTTCTGTTGCATCTGAAAGTAGAAACTCGCCCGATTACAACGGTGTACGTACTTTTCCCCTAGGCCGTTCTAGTTATTCGTTTCGAGCATCAGAACTGCGAAAATTTTGAGTTTCTCAAGCGTTTCTTACCTCCAAACTGCCATATCTCGCGAACGGATTGACCAATCCGCAAAATTTCTGTTGCATCTGAAAGTAGAAACTCGCCCGATTACATCGGTATGCGTACTTTTCCCCTAGGGCTTTCTAGTTATTCGTTTCGAGCATCAGAACTGCGAAAATTTTGAGTTTCTCAAGCGTTTCTTACTTCCAAACTGCCACATCTCGCGAACGGATTGACCAATCCGCAAAATTTCTGATGCATCTGAAAGCAGAAACTCGCCCGATTACAACGGTATGCGTACTTTTCCCCTAGGCCGCCCTAGTTATTCGTTTCGAGCATCAGAACTGCGAAAATTTTGAGTTTCTCAAGCGTTTCTTCCTTCCAAACTGCCATATCTCGCGAACGGATTGACCAATCTGCAAAATTTCTGATGCATCTGAAAGCAGAAACTCGCCCGATTACAACGGTATGCGTACTTTTCCCCTAGGCCGCCCTAGTTATTCGTTTCGAGCATCAGAATTGCGAAAATTTTGAGTTTCTCAAGCGTTTCTTACCTCCAAACTGCCATATCTCGCGAACGGATCGACCAATCCGCAAAATTTCTGTTGCATCTGAAAGCAGAAACTCGCCCGATTACAACACTATGCGTACTTTTCCCCTAGGCCTTTCTAGTTATTCGTTTCGAGCATCAGAACTGCGAAAATTTTGAGTTTCTCAAGCGTTTCTTACCTCCAAACTGCCATATCTCGCGAACGGATTGACCAATCCGCAAAATTTCTGTTGCATCTGAAGGTAGAAACTCGCCCGATTACAACTGTATTCGTACTTTTCCCCTAGACCGTTCTAGTTATTCGTTTCGAGCATCAGAACTGCGAAAATTTTGAGTTTCTCAAGCGTTGCTTACCTCCAAACTGCCATATCTCGCGAACGGATTGACCAATCCGCAAAATTTCTGTTGCATCTGAAAGTAGAAACACGCCCGATTACAACGGTATACGTACTTTTCCCCTAGGCCGTTCTAGTTGTTCGTTTCGAGCATCAGAACTGCGAAAATTTTGAGTTTCTCAAGCGTTGCTTACCTCCAAACTGCCATATCTCGCGAACGGATTGACCAATCCGCAAAATTTCTGTTGCATCTGAAAGTAGAAACTCGCCCGATTACAACGGTGTACGTACTTTTCCCCTAGGCCGTTCTAGTTATTCGTTTCGAGCATCAGAACTGCGAAAATTTTGAGTTTCTCAAGCGTTTCTTACCTCCAAACTGCCATATCTCGCGAACGGATTGACCAATCCGCAAAATTTCTGTTGCATCTGAAAGTAGAAACTCGCCCGATTACAACGGTATGCGTACTTTTCCCCTGGGCCGTACTAGTTATTCGTTTCGAGCATCAGAACTGCGAAAATTTTGAGTTTCTCAAGCGTTTCTTTCCTCCAAACTGCCATATCTCGCGAACGGATCGACCAATCCGCAAAATTTCTGTTGCATCTGAAAGTAGAAACTCGCCCGATTACATCGGTATGCGTACTTTTCCCCTAGGGCTTTCTAGTTATTCGTTTCGAGCATCAGAACTGCGAAAATTTTGAGTTTCTCAAGCGTTTCTTACTTCCAAACTGCCACATATCGCGAACGGATTGACCAATCCGCAAAATTTCTGATGCATCTGAAAGCAGAAACTCGCCCGATTACAACGGTATGCGTACTTTTCCCCTAGGCCGCCCTAGTTATTCGTTTCGAGCATCAGAACTGCGAAAATTTTGAGTTTCTCAAGCGTTTCTTCCTTCCAAACTGCCATATCTCGCGAACGGATTGACCAATCTGCAAAATTTCTGATGCATCTGAAAGCAGAAACTCGCCCGATTACAACGGTATGCGTACTTTTCCCCTAGGCCGCCCTAGTTATTCGTTTCGAGCATCAGAATTGCGAAAATTTTGAGTTTCTCAAGCGTTTCTTACCTCCAAACTGCCATATCTCGCGAACGGATCGACCAATCCGCAAAATTTCTGTTGCATCTGAAAGCAGAAACTCGCCCGATTACAACACTATGCGTACTTTTCCCCTAGGCCTTTCTAGTTATTCGTTTCGAGCATCAGAACTGCGAAAATTTTGAGTTTCTCAAGCGTTTCTTACCTCCAAACTGCCATATCTCGCGAACGGATTGACCAATCCGCAAAATTTCTGTTGCATCTGAAGGTAGAAACTCGCCCGATTACAACTGTATTCGTACTTTTCCCCTAGACCGTTCTAGTTATTCGTTTCGAGCATCAGAACTGCGAAAATTTTGAGTTTCTCAAGCGTTGCTTACCTCCAAACTGCCATATCTCGCGAACGGATTGACCAATCCGCAAAATTTCTGTTGCATCTGAAAGTAGAAACACGCCCGATTACAACGGTATACGTACTTTTCCCCTAGGCCGTTCTAGTTGTTCGTTTCGAGCATCAGAACTGCGAAAATTTTGAGTTTCTCAAGCGTTGCTTACCTCCAAACTGCCATATCTCGCGAACGGATTGACCAATCCGCAAAATTTCTGTTGCATCTGAAAGTAGAAACTCGCCCGATTACAACGGTGTACGTACTTTTCCCCTAGGCCGTTCTAGTTATTCGTTTCGAGCATCAGAACTGCGAAAATTTTGAGTTTCTCAAGCGTTTCTTACCTCCAAACTGCCATATCTCGCGAACCGATTGACCAATCCGCAAAATTTCTGTTGCATCTGAAAGTAGAAACTCGCCCGATTACATCGGTATGCGTACTTTTCCCCTAGGGCTTTCTAGTTATTCGTTTCGAGCATCAGAACTGCGAAAATTTTGAGTTTCTCAAGCGTTTCTTACTTCCAAACTGCCACATCTCGCGAACGGATTGACCAATCCGCAAAATTTCTGATGCATCTGAAAGCAGAAACTCGCCCGATTACAACGGTATGCGTACTTTTCCCCTAGGCCGCCCTAGTTATTCGTTTCGAGCATCAGAACTGCGAAAATTTTGAGTTTCTCAAGCGTTTCTTCCTTCCAAACTGCCATATCTCGCGAACGGATTGACCAATCTGCAAAATTTCTGATGCATCTGAAAGCAGAAACTCGCCCGATTACAACGGTATGCGTACTTTTCCCCTAGACAGTTCTAGTTATTCGTTTCGAGCATCAGAACTGCGAAAATTTTGAGTTTCTCATGCGTTTCTTACCTCCAAACTGCCATATCTCGCGAACGGATTGACCAATCCGCAAATTTTCTGTTGCATCTGAAAGTGGAAACTCGCCCGATTACAACGGTATACGTACTTTTCCCCTAGGCCGTTCTAGTTATTCGTTTCGAGCATCAGAACTGCGAAAATTTTGAGTTTCTCAAGCGTTTCTTACCTCCAAACTGCCATATCTCGCGAGCGGATTGACCAATCCGCAAAATTTCTGTTGCATCTGAAAGTAGAAACTCGCCCGATTACAACGGTATGCGTACTTTTCCCCTGGGCCGTACTAGTTATTCGTTTCGAGCATCAGAACTGCGAAAATTTTGAGTTTCTCAAGCGTTTCTTTCCTCCAAACTGCCATATCTCGCGAACGGATCGACCAATCCGCAAAATTTCTGTTGCATCTGAAAGTAGAAACTCGCCCGATTACATCGGTATGCGTACTTTTCCCCTAGGGCTTTCTAGTTATTCGTTTCGAGCATCAGAACTGCGAAAATTTTGAGTTTCTCAAGCGTTTCTTACTTCCAAACTGCCACATCTCGCGAACGGATTGACCAATCCGCAAAATTTCTGATGCATCTGAAAGCAGAAACTCGCCCGATTACAACGGTATGCGTACTTTTCCCCTAGGCCGCCCTAGTTATTCGTTTCGAGCATCAGAACTGCGAAAATTTTGAGTTTCTCAAGCGTTTCTTCCTTCCAAACTGCCATATCTCGCGAACGGATTGACCAATCTGCAAAATTTCTGATGCATCTGAAAGCAGAAACTCGCCCGATTACAACGGTATGCGTACTTTTCCCCTAGGCCGCCCTAGTTATTCGTTTCGAGCATCAGAATTGCGAAAATTTTGAGTTTCTCAAGCGTTTCTTACCTCCAAACTGCCATATCTCGCGAACGGATCGACCAATCCGCAAAATTTCTGTTGCATCTGAAAGTAGAAACTCGCCCGATTACAACGGTATGCGTACTTTTCCCCTAGGCCTTTCTAGTTATTCGTTTCGAGCATCAGAACTGCGAAAATTTTGAGTTTCTCAAGCGTTTCTTACTTCCAAACTGCCACATCTCGCGAACGGATTGACCAATCCGCAAAATTTGTGATGCATCTGAAAGCAGAAACTCGCCCGATTACAACACTATGCGTACTTTTCCCCTAGGCCATTCTAGTTATTCGTTTCGCGCATCAGAACTGCGAAAATTTTTAGTTTCTCAAGCGTTTCTTACCTCCAAACTGCCATATCTCGCGAACGGATTGACCAATCCGCAAAATTTCTGTTGCATCTGAAGGTAGAAACTCGCCCGATTACAACTGTATGCGTACTTTTCCCCTAGACCGTTCTAGTTATTCGTTTCGAGCATCAGAACTGCGAAAATTTTGAGTTTCTCATTCGTTTCTTACCTCCAAACTGCCATATCTCGCGAGCGGATTGACCAATCCGCAAAATTTCTGTTGCATCTGAAAGTAGAAACTCGCCCGATTACAACGGTATGCGTACTTTTCCCCTGGGCCGTACTAGTTATTCGTTTCGAGCATCAGAACTGCGAAAATTTTGAGTTTCTCAAGCGTTTCTTACTTCCAAACTGCCATATCTCGCGAACGGATTGACCAATCCGCAAAATTTCTGTTGCATCTGAAAGTAGAAACTCGCCCGATTACAACGGTATGCGTACTTTTCCCTTGGGCCGTACTAGTTATTCGTTTCGAGCATCAGAACTGCGAAAATTTTGAGTTTCTCAAGCGTTTCTTACCTCCAAACTGCCATATCTCGCGAACGGATCGACCAATCCGCAAAATTTCTGTTGCATCTGAAAGTAGAAACTCGCCCGATTACATCGGTATGCGTACTTTTCCCCTAGGCCGTTCTAGTTATGCTTGTCGAGCATCAGAACTGCGAAAATTTTGAGTTTCTCGAGTGTTTCTTACCTCCAAACTGCCATATCTCGCGAACGGATTGACCAATCCGCAAAATTTCTGTTGCATCTGAAAGTAGAAACTCGCCCGATTACAACACTAAGCGTACTTTTCCCCTAGGCCGTTCTAGTTATTCGATTCGAGCATCAGAACTGCGAAAATTTTGAGTTTCTCAAGCGTTTCTTACCCCCAAACTGCCATATCTCGCGAACGGAATGACCAGTCCGCAAAATTTCTGTTGCATCTGAAAGTAGAAACTCGCCCGATTACAACGGTATGCGTACTTTTCCCCTAGCCCGTTCTAGTTATTCGTTTCGAGCAACAGAACTGCGAAAATTTTGAGTTTTTCAAGCGTTGCTTACCTCCAAACTGCCATATCTCGCGAACGGATTGACCAATCCGCAAAATTTCTGTTGCATCTGAAAGTAGAAACTCGCCCGATTACAACGGTGTGCGTACTTTTCCCCTAGGCCGTTCTAGTTATGCTTGTCGAGCATCAGAACTGCGAAAATTTTGAGTTTCTCTAGCGTTTCTTACCTCCAAACTGCCATATCTCGCGAACGGATTGACCAATCCGCAAAATTTCTGTTGCATCTGAAAGTAGAAACTCGCCCGATTACAACACTATGCGTACTTTTCCCCTAGGCCGTTCTAGTTATTCGTTTCGAGCATCAGAACTGCGAAAATTTTGAGTTTCTCAAGCGTTTCTTACCTCCAAACTGCCATATCTCGCGAAAGGTTTGACCAATCCGCAAAATTTCTGTTGCATCTGAAAGTAGAAACTCGCCCGATTACAAGGGTATGCGTCCTTTTCCCCTAGTCCGTTCTAGTTATTCGTTCCGAGCATGAGAACTGCGAAAATTTTGAGTTTCTCAAGCGTTTCTTACCTCCAAACTGCCATATCTCGCGAACGGATTGACCAATCCGCAAAATTTCTGTTGCATCTGAAAGTAGAAACTCGCCCGATTACAACGGTATGCGTACTTTTCCCCTAGGCCGTTCTAGTTATGCTTGTCGAGCATCAGAACTGCGAAAATTTTGAGTTTCTCAAGCGTTTCTTACCTCCAAACTGCCATATCTCGCGAACGGATTGACCAATCCGCAAAATTTCTGTTGCATCTGAAAGTAGAAACTCGCCCGATTACAACTGTATGCGTACTTTTCCCCTAGGCCGTTCTAGTTATTCGTTTCGAGCATCAGAACTGCGAAAATTTGGAGTTTCTCAAGCGTTTCTTACCTCCAAACTGCCATATCTCGCGAAAGGTTCGACCAATCCGCAAAATTTCTGATGCATCTGAAAGCAGAAACTCGCCCGATTACAACGGTATGCGTACTTTTCCCCTAGGCCGCCCTAGTTATTCGTTTCGAGCATCAGAATTGCGAAAATTTTGAGTTTCTCAAGCGTTTCTTACTTCCAAACTGTCATATCTCGCGAACGGATTGGACAATCCGCAAAATTTCTGTTGCATCTGAAAGTAGAAACTCGCCCGATTACAAGGGTATGCGTACTTTTCCCCTAGGCCGTTCTAGTTATGCTTGTCGAGCATCAGAACTGCGAAAATTTTGAGTTTCTCAAGCGTTTCTTATCTCCAAACTGCCATATCTCGCGAACGGATTGACCAATCCGCAAAATTTCTGTTGCATCTGAAAGTAGAAACTCGCCCGATTACAACTGTATGCGTACTTTTCCCCTAGGCCGTTCTAGTTATTCGTTTCGAGCATCAGAACTGCGAAAATTTTGAGTTTCTCAAGCGTTTCTTCCTTCCAAACTGCCATATCTCGCGAACGGATTGACCAATATGCAAAATTTCTGTTGCATCTGAAAGTAGAAACCCGCCCGATTACAACGGTATGCGTACTTTTCCCCTAGGCCGTCCTAGTTATTCGTTTCGAGCATCAGAACTGCGAAAATTTTGAGTTTCTCAAGCGTTTCTTACCTACAAACTGCCATATCTCGCGAACGGATTGACCAATCCGCAAAATTTCTGTTGCATCTGAAAGTAGAAACTCGCCCGATTACAACGGTATGCGTACTTTTCCCCTAGGCCGTTCTAGTTATTCGTTTCGAGCATCAGAACTGCGAAAATTTGGAGTTTCTCAAGCGTTTCTTACCTCCAAACTGCCATATCTCGCGAAAGGTTTGACCAATCCGCAAAATTTCTGTTGCATCTGAAAGTAGAAACTCGCCCGATTACAACGGTATGCGTACTTTTCCCCTAGGCCGTTCTAGTTATGCTTGTCGAGCATCAGAACTGCGAAAATTTTGAGTTTCTCAAGCGTTTCTTACCTCCAAACTGCCATATCTCGCGAACGGATTGACCAATCGGCAAAATTTCTGTTGCATCTGAAAGTAGAAACTCGCCCGATTACAACTGTATGCGTACTTTTCCCCTAGGCCGTTCTAGTTATTCGTTTCGAGCATCAGAACTGCGAAAATTTGGAGTTTCTCAAGCGTTTCTTACCTCCAAACTGCCATATCTCGCGAAAGGTTTGACCAATCCGCAAAATTTCTGATGCATCTGAAAGCAGAAACTCGCCCGATTACAACGGTATGCGTACTTTTCCCCTAGGCCGCCCTAGTTATTCGTTTCGAGCATCAGAACTGCGAAAATTTTGAGTTTCTCAAGCGTTTCTTACCTACAAACTGCCATATCTCGCGAACGGATTGACCAATCCGCAAAATTTCTGTTGCATCTGAAAGTAGAAACTCGCCCGATTACAACGGTATGCGTACTTTTCCCCTAGGCCGTTCTAGTTATTCGTTTCGAGCATCAGAACTGCGAAAATTTGGAGTTTCTCAAGCGTTTCTTACCTCCAAACTGCCATATCTCGCGAAAGGTTTGACCAATCCGCAAAATTTCTGTTGCATCTGAAAGTAGAAACTCGCACGATTACAAGGGTATGCGTCCTTTTCCCCTAGTCCGTTCTAGTTATTCGTTTCGAGCATGAGAACTGCGAAAATTTTGAGTTTCTCAAGCGTTTCTTACCTCCAAACTGCCATATCTCGCGAACGAATTGACCAATCCGCAAAATTTCTGTTGCATCTGAAAGTAGAAACTCGCCCGATTACAACGGTATGCGTACTTTTCCCCTAGGCCGTTCTAGTTATGCTTGTCGAGCATCAGAACTGCGAAAATTTTGAGTTTCTCAAGCGTTTCTTACCTCCAAACTGCCATATCTCGCGAACGGATTGACCAATCCGCAAAATTTCTGTTGCATCTGAAAGTAGAAACTCGCCCGATTACAACTGTATGCGGACTTTTCCCCTAGGCCGTTCTAGTTATTCGTTTCGAGCAACAGAACTGCGAAAATTTTGAGTTTCTCAAGCGTTGCTTACCTCCAAACTGCCATATCTCGCGAACGGATTGACCAATCCGCAAAATTTCTGTTGCATCTGAAAGTAGAAACTCGCCCGATTACAACGGTATACGTAGTTTTCCCCTAGGCCGTTCTAGTTATTCGTTTCGAGCATCAGAACTGCGAAAATTTTGAGTTTCTCAAGCGTTTCTTACCTCCAAACTGCCATATCTCGCGAACGGATTGACCAATCCGCAAAATTTCTGTTGCATCTGAAAGTAGAAACTCGCCCGATTACAACGGTATGCGTCCTTTTACCCTAGGCCGTTCTAGTTATTCGTTTCGAGCATCAGAACTGCGAAAATTTTGCGTTTCTCAAGCGTTTCTTACTTCCAAACTGCCATACCTTGCGAACGGATTGACCAATCCTCAAAATTTCTGTTGCATCTGAAAGTAGAAACTCGCCCGATTACAACGGTATGCGTACTTTTCCCCTAGGCCGTCCTAGTTATTCGTTTCGAGCATCAGAACTGCGAAAATTTTGAGTTTCTCAAGCGTTTCTTACCTACAAACTGCCACATCTCGCGAACGGATTGACCAATCCGCAAAATTTCTGATGCATCTGAAAGCAGAAACTCGCCCGATTACAACGGTATGCGTACTTTTTCCCTAGGCCGCCCTAGTTATTCGTTTCGAGCATCAGAATTGCGAAAATTTTGAGTTTCTCAAGCGTTTCTTACCTACAAACTGCCACATCTCGCGAACGGATTGACCAATCCGCAAAATTTCTGATGCATCTGAAAGCAGAAACTCACCCGATTACAACGGTATGCGTACTTTTCCCCTAGGCCGCCCTAGTTATTCGTTTCGAGCATCAGAACTGCGAAAATTTTGAGTTTCTCAAGCGTTTCTTCCTTCCAAACTGCCATATCTCGCGAACGGATTGACCAATCCGCAAAATTTCTGTCGCATCTGAAAGTAGTAACTCGCCCGATTACAACGGTATGTGTACTTTTCCCCTAGGCCGTTCTAGTTGTTCGTTTCGAGCATCAGAACTGCGAAAATTTTGAGTTTCTCAAGCGTTTCTTACCTCCAAACTGCCATATCTCGCGAACGGATTGACCAATCCGCAAAATTTCTGTTGCATCTGAAAGTAGAAACTCGCCCCATTACAACGGTATGCGTACTTTTCCCCTAGGCCGTTGTAGTTATTCGTTTCGAGCATGAGAACTGCGAAAATTTTGAGTTTCTCAAGCGTTACTTACCTCCAAACTGCCATATCTCGCGAACGGATTCACCAATCCGCAAAATTTCTGTTGCATCTGAAAGTAGTAACTCGCCCGATTACAACGGTACGTGTACTTTTCCCCTAGCCGTTCTAGTTGTTCGTTTCGAGCATCAGAACTGCGAAAATTTTGAGTTTCTCAAGCGTTTCTTACCTCCAAACTGCCATATCTCGCGAACGGATTGACCAATCCGCAAAATTTCTGTTGCATCTGAAAGTAGAAACTCGCCCGATTTCAACGGTATACGTACTTTTCACCGAGGCCGTTCTAGTTATTCGTTTCGAGCATCAGAACTGCGAAAATTTTGAGTTTCTCAAGCGTTTCTTACCTCCAAACTGCCATATCTCGCGAACGGATTGACCAATCCGCAAAATTTCTGTTGCATCTGAAAGTAGAAACTCGCCCGATTACAACGTTATGCGTACTTTTCAACTAGGCCGTTCTAGTTATTCGTTTCGAGCATCAGAACTGCGAAAATTTTGAGTTTCTCAAGCGTTTCTTACTTCCAAACTGCCACATCTCGCGAACGGATTGACCAATCCGCAAAATTTCTGTTGCATCTGAAGGTAGAAACTCGCCCGATTACAACGGTATGCGTACTTTTCCCCTAGGCCGTTCTAGTTATTCGTTTCGAGCATCAGAACTGCGAAAATTTTGAGTTTCTCAAGCGTTTCTTACTTCCAAACTGCCATATCTCGCGAACGGATTGACCAATCCGCAAAATTTCTGTTGCATCTGAAGGTAGAAACTCGCCCGATTACAACGGTGTTCGTACTTTTCCCCTAGGACGTTCTAGTTATTCGTTTCGAGCATCAGAACTGCGAAAATTTTGAGTTTCTCAAGCGTTTCTTACCTACAAACTGCCATATCTCGCGAACGGATTGACCAATCCGCAAAATTTCTGTTGCATCTGAAAGTAGAAACTCGCCCGATTACAACGGTATGCGTACTTTTCCACTAGGCCGTTCTAGTTATTCGTTTCGAGCATCAGAACTGCGAAAATTTGGAGTTTCTCAAGCGTTTCTTACCTCCAAACTGCCATATCTCGCGAAAGGTTTGACCAATCCGCAAAATTTCTGTTGCATCTGAAAGTAGAAACTCGCACGATTACAAGGGTATGCGTCCTTTTCCCCTAGTCCGTTCTAGTTATTCGTTTCGAGCATGAGAACTGCGAAAATTTTGAGTTTCTCAAGCGTTTCTTACCTCCAAACTGCCATATCTCGCGAACGAATTGACCAATCCGCAAAATTTCTGTTGCATCTGAAAGTAGAAACTCGCCCGATTACAACGGTATGCGTACTTTTCCCCTAGGCCGTTCTAGTTATGCTTGTCGAGCATCAGAACTGCGAAAATTTTGAGTTTCTCAAGCGTTTCTTACCTCCAAACTGCCATATCTCGCGAACGGATTGACCAATCCGCAAAATTTCTGTTGCATCTGAAAGTAGAAACTCGCCCGATTACAACTGTATGCGGACTTTTCCCCTAGGCCGTTCTAGTTATTCGTTTCGAGCAACAGAACTGCGAAAATTTTGAGTTTCTCAAGCGTTGCTTACCTCCAAACTGCCATATCTCGCGAACGGATTGACCAATCCGCAAAATTTCTGTTGCATCTGAAAGTAGAAACTCGCCCGATTACAACGGTATACGTAGTTTTCCCCTAGGCCGTTCTAGTTATTCGTTTCGAGCATCAGAACTGCGAAAATTTTGAGTTTCTCAAGCGTTTCTTACCTCCAAACTGCCATATCTCGCGAACGGATTGACCAATCCGCAAAATTTCTGTTGCATCTGAAAGTAGAAACTCGCCCGATTACAACGGTATGCGTCCTTTTACCCTAGGCCGTTCTAGTTATTCGTTTCGAGCATCAGAACTGCGAAAATTTTGCGTTTCTCAAGCGTTTCTTACTTCCAAACTGCCATACCTCGCGAACGGATTGACCAATCCTCAAAATTTCTGTTGCATCTGAAAGTAGAAACTCGCCCGATTACAACGGTATGCGTACTTTTCCCCTAGGCCGTCCTAGTTATTCGTTTCGAGCATCAGAACTGCGAAAATTTTGAGTTTCTCAAGCGTTTCTTACCTACAAACTGCCACATCTCGCGAACGGATTGACCAATCCGCAAAATTTCTGATGCATCTGAAAGCAGAAACTCGCCCGATTACAACGGTATGCGTACTTTTCCCCTAGGCCGCCCTAGTTATTCGTTTCGAGCATCAGAATTGCGAAAATTTTGAGTTTCTCAAGCGTTTCTTACCTACAAACTGCCACATCTCGCGAACGGATTGACCAATCCGCAAAATTTCTGATGCATCTGAAAGCAGAAACTCACCCGATTACAACGGAATGCGTACTTTTCCCCTAGGCCGCCCTAGTTATTCGTTTCGAGCATCAGAACTGCGAAAATTTTGAGTTTCTCAAGCGTTTCTTCCTTCCAAACTGCCATATCTCGCGAACGGATTGACCAATCCGCAAAATTTCTGTCGCATCTGAAAGTAGTAACTCGCCCGATTACAACGGTATGTGTACTTTTCCCCTAGGCCGTTCTAGTTGTTCGTTTCGAGCATCAGAACTGCGAAAATTTTGAGTTTCTCAAGCGTTTCTTACCTCCAAACTGCCATATCTCGCGAACGGATTGACCAATCCGCAAAATTTCTGTTGCATCTGAAAGTAGAAACTCGCCCCATTACAACGGTATGCGTACTTTTCCCCTAGGCCGTTGTAGTTATTCGTTTCGAGCATGAGAACTGCGAAAATTTTGAGTTTCTCAAGCGTTACTTACCTCCAAACTGCCATATCTCGCGAACGGATTCACCAATCCGCAAAATTTCTGTTGCATCTGAAAGTAGTAACTCGCCCGATTACAACGGTATGTGTACATTTCCCCTAGGCCGTTCTAGTTGTTCGTTTCGAGCATCAGAACTGCGAAAATTTTGAGTTTCTCAAGCGTTTCTTACCTCCAAACTGCCATATCTCGCGAACGGATTGACCAATCCGCAAAATTTCTGTTGCATCTGAAAGTAGAAACTCGCCCGATTTCAACGGTATACGTACTTTTCACCGAGGCCGTTCTAGTTATTCGTTTCGAGCATCAAAACTGCGAAAATTTTGAGTTTCTCAAGCGTTTCTTACCTCCAAACTGCCATATCTCGCGAACGGATTGACCAATCCGCAAAATTTCTGTTGCATCTGAAAGTAGAAACTCGCCCGATTACAACGTTATGCGTACTTTTCAACTAGGCCGTTCTAGTTATTCGTTTCGAGCATCAGAACTGCGAAAATTTTGAGTTTCTCAAGCGTTTCTTACTTCCAAACTGCCACATCTCGCGAACGGATTGACCAATCCGCAAAATTTCTGTTGCATCTGAAGGTAGAAACTCGCCCGATTACAACGGTATGCGTACTTTTCCCCTAGGCCGTTCTAGTTATTCGTTTCGAGCATCAGAACTGCGAAAATTTTGAGTTTCTCAAGCGTTTCTTACTTCCAAACTGCCATATCTCGCGAACGGATTGACCAATCCGCAAAATTTCTGTTGCATCTGAAGGTAGAAACTCGCCCGATTACAACGGTGTTCGTACTTTTCCCCTAGGACGTTCTAGTTATTCGTTTCGAGCATCAGAACTGCGAAAATTTTGAGTTTCTCAAGCGTTTCTTACCTACAAACTGCCACATCTCGCGAACGGATTGACCAATCCACAAAATTTCTGTTGCATCTGAAAGTAGAAACTCGCCCGATTACAACGGTATACGTACTTTTCCCCTAGACCGTTCTAGTTATGCTTGTCGAGCATCAGAACTGCGAAAATTTTGAGTTTCTCAAGCGTTTCTTACTTCCAAACTGCCACATCTCGCGAACGGATTGACCAATCCGCAAAATTTCTGTTGCATCTGAAGGTAGAAACTCGCCCGATTACAACGGTATGCGTACTTTTCCTCTAGGCCGTTCTGGTTATTCGTTTCGAGCATCAGAACTGTGAAAATTTTGAGTTTCTCAAGCGTTTCTTACCTCCAAACTGCCATATCTCATGAATGGATTGACCAATCCGCAAAATTTCTGTTGCATCTGAAAGTAGAAACTCGCCCGATTACAACTGTATGCGTACTTTTCCCCTAGTCCGTTCTAGTTATTCGTTTCAAGCATCAGAACTGCGAAAATTTTGAGTTTATCAAGCGTTTCTTCCCTCCAAACTGCCATATCTCGCGAACGGATTGACCAATCTGCAAAATTTCTGATGCATCTGAAAGCAGAAACTCGCCCGATTACAACGGTGTGCGTACTTTTCCCCTAGGCCGCCCTAGTTATTCGTTTCGAGCATCAGAATTGCGAAAATTTTGAGTTTCTCAAGCGTTTCTTACTTCCAAACTGTCATATCTCGCGAACGGATTGACCAATCCGCAAAATTTCTGTTGCATCTGAAAGTAGAAACCCGCCCGATTACAACGGTATGCGTACTTTTCCCCTAGGCCGTCCTAGTTATTCGTTTCGAGCATCAGAACTGCGAAAATTTTGAGTTTCTCAAGCGTTTCTTACCTACAAACTGCCATATCTCGCGAACGGATTGACCAATCCGCAAAATTTCTGTTGCATCTGAAAGTAGAAACTCGCCCGATTACAACGGTATGCGTACTTTTCCCCTAGGCCGTTCTAGTTATTCGTTTCGAGCATCAGAACTGCGAAAATTTGGAGTTTCTCAAGCGTTTCTTACCTCCAAACTGCCATATCTCGCGAAAGGTTTGACCAATCCGCAAAATTTCTGTTGCATCTGAAAGTAGAAACTCGCACGATTACAAGGGTATGCGTCCTTTTCCCCTAGTCCGTTCTAGTTATTCGTTTCGAGCATGAGAACTGCGAAAATTTTGAGTTTCTCAAGCGTTTCTTACCTCCAAACTGCCATATCTCGCGAACGGATTGACCAATCGGCAAAATTTCTGTTGCATCTGAAGGTAGAAACTCGCCCGATTACAACGGTGTTCGTACTTTTCCCCTAGGACGTTCTAGTTATTCGTTTCGAGCATCAGAACTGCGAAAATTTTGAGTTTCTCAAGCGTTTCTTACCTACAAACTGCCACATCTCGCGAACGGATTGACCAATCCACAAAATTTCTGTTGCATCTGAAAGTAGAAACTCGCCCGATTACAACGGTATACGTACTTTTCCCCTAGACCGTTCTAGTTATGCTTGTCGAGCATCAGAACTGCGAAAATTTTGAGTTTCTCAAGCGTTTCTTACTTCCAAACTGCCACATCTCGCGAACGGATTGACCAATCCGCAAAATTTCTGTTGCATCTGAAGGTAGAAACTCGCCCGATTACAACGGTATGCGTACTTTTCCTCTAGGCCGTTCTGGTTATTCGTTTCGAGCATCAGAACTGTGAAAATTTTGAGTTTCTCAAGCGTTTCTTACCTCCAAACTGCCATATCTCATGAATGGATTGACCAATCCGCAAAATTTCTGTTGCATCTGAAAGTAGAAACTCGCCCGATTACAACTGTATGCGTACTTTTCCCCTAGTCCGTTCTAGTTATTCGTTTCAAGCATCAGAACTGCGAAAATTTTGAGTTTATCAAGCGTTTCTTCCCTCCAAACTGCCATATCTCGCGAACGGATTGACCAATCTGCAAAATTTCTGATGCATCTGAAAGCAGAAACTCGCCCGATTACAACGGTGTGCGTACTTTTCCCCTAGGCCGCCCTAGTTATTCGTTTCGAGCATCAGAATTGCGAAAATTTTGAGTTTCTCAAGCGTTTCTTACTTCCAAACTGTCATATCTCGCGAACGGATTGACCAATCCGCAAAATTTCTGTTGCATCTGAAAGTAGAAACCCGCCCGATTACAACGGTATGCGTACTTTTCCCCTAGGCCGTCCTAGTTATTCGTTTCGAGCATCAGAACTGCGAAAATTTTGAGTTTCTCAAGCGTTTCTTACCTACAAACTGCCATATCTCGCGAACGGATTGACCAATCCGCAAAATTTCTGTTGCATCTGAAAGTAGAAACTCGCCCGATTACAACGGTATGCGTACTTTTCCCCTAGGCCGTTCTAGTTATTCGTTTCGAGCATCAGAACTGCGAAAATTTGGAGTTTCTCAAGCGTTTCTTACCTCCAAACTGCCATATCTCGCGAAAGGTTTGACCAATCCGCAAAATTTCTGTTGCATCTGAAAGTAGAAACTCGCACGATTACAAGGGTATGCGTCCTTTTCCCCTAGTCCGTTCTAGTTATTCGTTTCGAGCATGAGAACTGCGAAAATTTTGAGTTTCTCAAGCGTTTCTTACCTCCAAACTGCCATATCTCGCGAACGGATTGACCAATCGGCAAAATTTCTGTTGCATCTGAAAGTAGAAACTCGCCCGATTACAACGGTATGCGTACTTTTCCCCTAGGCCGTTCTAGTTATGCTTGTCGAGCATCAGAACTGCGAAAATTTTGAGTTTCTCAAGCGTTTCTTACCTCCAAACTGCCATATCTCGCGAACGGATTGACCAATCCGCAAAATTTCTGTTGCATCTGAAAGTAGAAACTCGCCCGATTACAACTGTATGCGGACTTTTCCCCTAGGCCGTTCTAGTTATTCGTTTCGAGCAACAGAACTGCGAAAATTTTGAGTTTCTCAAGCGTTGCTTACCTCCAAACTGCCATATCTCGCGAACGGATTAACCAATCCGCAAAATTTCTGTTGCATCTGAAAGTAGAAACTCGCCCGATTACAACGGTATACGTAGTTTTCCCCTAGGCCGTTCTAGTTATTCGTTTCGAGCATCAGAACTGCGAAAATTTTGAGTTTCTCAAGCGTTTCTTACCTCCAAACTGCCATACCTCGCGAACGGATTGACCAATCCGCAAAATTTCTGTTGCATCTGAAAGTAGAAACTCGCCCGATTACAACGGTATGCGTCCTTTTACCCTAGGCCGTTCTAGTTATTCGTTTCGAGCATCAGAACTGCGAAAATTTTGCGTTTCTCAAGCGTTTCTTACTTCCAAACTGCCATATCTCGCGAACGGATTGACCAATCCTCAAAATTTCTGTTTCATCTGAAAGTAGAAACTCGCCCGATTACAAAGGTATGCGTACTTTTCCCCTAGGCCGTCCTAGTTATTCGTTTCGAGCATCAGAACTGCGAAAATTTTGAGTTTCTTAAGCGTTTCTTACCTACAAACTGCCACATCTCGCGAACGGATTGACCAATCCGCCAAATTTCTGATGCATCTGAAAGCAGAAACTCGCCCGATTACAACGGTATGCGTACTTTTCCCCTAGGCCGCCCTAGTTATTCGTTTCGAGCATCAGAATTGCGAAAATTTTGAGTTTCTCAAGCGTTTCTTACCTACAAACTGCCACATCTCGCGAACGGATTGACCAATCCGCAAAATTTCTGATGCATCTGAAAGCAGAAACTCGCCCGATTACAGCGGTATGCGTACTTTTCCCCTAGGCCGCCCTAGTTATTCGTTTCGGGCATCAGAACTGCGAAAATTTTGAGTTTCTCAAGCGTTTCTTCCTTCCAAACTGCCATATCTCGCGAACGGATTGACCAATCCGCAAAATTTTGTCGCATCTGAAAGTAGTAACTCGCCCGATTACAACGGTATGTGTACTTTTCCCCTAGGCCGTTCTAGTTGTTCGTTTCGAGCATCAGAACTGCGAAAATTTTGAGTTTCTCAAGCGTTTCTTACCTCCAAACTGCCATATCTCGCAAACGGATTGACCAATCCGCAAAATTTCTGTTGCATCTGAAAGTAGAAACTCGCCCCATTACAACGGTATGCGTACTTTTCCCCTAGGCCGTTGTAGTTATTCGTTTCGAGCATGAGAACTGCGAAAATTTTGAGTTTCTCAAGCGTTACTTACCTCCAAACTGCCATATCTCGCGAACGGATTCACCAATCCGCAAAATTTCTGTTGCATCTGAAAGTAGTAACTCGCCCGATTACAACGGTATGTGTACTTTTCCCCTAGGCCGTTCTAGTTGTTCGTTTCGAGCATCAGAACTGCGAAAATTTTGAGTTTCTCAAGCGTTTCTTACCTCCAAACTGCCATATCTCGCGAACGGATTGACCAATCCGCAAAATTTCTGTTGCATCTGAAAGTAGAAACTCGCCCGATTTCAACGGTATACGTACTTTTCACCGAGGCCGTTCTAGTTATTCGTTTCGAGCATCAGAACTGCGAAAATTTTGAGTTTCTCAAGGGTTTCTTACCTCCAAACAGCCATATCTCGCGAACGGATTGACCAATCCGCAAAATTTCTGTTGCATCTGAAAGTAGAAACTCGCCCGATTACAACGTTATGCGTACTTTTCAACTAGGCCGTTCTAGTTATTCGTTTCGAGCATCAGAACTGCGAAAATTTTGAGTTTCTCAAGCGTTTCTTACCTACAAACTGCCACATCTCGCGAACGGATTGACCAATCCGCAAAATTTCTGTTGCATCTGAAAGTAGAGACTCGCCCGATTACAACACTATGCGTACTTTTCCCCTAGTCCGTTGTAGTTATTCGTTTCGAGCATGAGAACTGCGAAAATTTTGAGTTTCTCAAGCGTTTCTTACCTCCAAACTGCCATATCTCGCGAACGGATTGACCAATCCGCAAAATTTCTGTTGCATCTGAAAGTAGAAACTCGCCCGATTACAACTGTATGCGTACTTTTCCTCTAGGCCGTTCTGGTTATTCGTTTCGAGCATCAGAACTGTGAAAATTTTGAGTTTCTCAAGCGTTTCTTACCTCCAAACTGCCATATCTCGCGAATGGATTGACCAATCCGCAAAATTTCTGTTGCATCTGAAAGTAGAAACTCGCCCGATTACAACTGTATGCGTACTTTTCCCCTAGTCCGTTCTAGTTATTCGTTTCTAGCATCAGAACTGCGAAAATTTTGAGTTTCTCAAGCGTTTCTTACCTCCAAACTGCCATATCTCGCGAACGGATTGACTAATCCGCAAAATTTCTGTTGCATCTGAAAGTAGAAACTCGCCCGATTACAACGGTGTGCGTACTTTTCCCCTAGGCCGTTCTAGTTATGCTTGTCGAGCATCAGAACTGCGAAAATTTTGAGTTTCTCGAGCGTTTCTTACCTCCAAACTGACATATCTCGCGAACGGATTGACCAATCCGCAAAATTTCTGTTGCATCTGAAAGTAGAAACTCGCCCGATTACAACGGTGTGCGTACTTTTCCCCTAGGCCGTTCTAGTTATGCTTGTCGAGCATCAGAACTGCGAAAATTTTGAGTTTCTCGAGCGTTTCTTACCTCCAAACTGTCATATCTCGCGAACGGATTGACCAATCCGCAAAATTTTTGTTGCATCTGAAAGTAGAAACTCGCCCGATTACAGCACTATGCGTACTTTTCCTCTAGGCCGTTCTGGTTATTCGTTTCGAGCATCAGAACTGTGAAAATTTTGAGTTTCTCAAGCGTTTCTTACCTCCAAACTGCCATATCTCGCGAACGGATTGACCAATCCGCAAAATTTCTGTTGCATCTGAAAGTAGAAACTCGCCCGATTACAACGGTATGCGTACTTTTCCCCTAGGCCGTTCTAGTTATTAGTTTCGAGCATCAGAACTGCGAAAATTTTGAGTTTCTCAAGCGTTTCTTACCTCCAAACTGCCATATCTCGCGAACGGATTGACCAATCCGCAAAATTTCGTTGCATCTGAAAGTAGAAACTCGCCCGATTACAACGGTATGTGTACTTTTCCCCTAGGCCGTTGTAGTTACTCGTTTCGAGCATCAGGACTGCGAAAATTTTGAGTTTCTCAAGCGTTCCTTACCTCCAAACTGCCATATCTCGCGAACGGATTGACCAATCCGCAAAATTTCTGTTGCATCTGAAAGTAGAAACTCGCCCGATTACAACAGTATGCGTATTTTTCCCCTAGGCCGTTCTAGTTATTCGTTTCGAGCATCAGAACTGCGAAAATGTTGAGTTTCTCAAGCGTTTCTTACCTCCAAACTGCCATATCTCGCGAACGGATTGAACAATCCGCAAAATTTCTGTTGCATCTGAAAGTAGAAACTCGCCCGATTACAACGGTATGCGTACTTTTCCCCTAGACCGTTCTAGTTATGCTTGTCGAGCATCAGAACTGCGAAAATTTTGAGTTTCTCAAGTGTTTCTTACCTCCAAACTGCCATATCTCGCGAACGGATTGACCAATCCGCAAAATTTCTGTTGCATCTGAAAGTAGAAACTAGCCCGATTACAACGGTATGAGTACTTTTCCCCTAGGCCGTTGTAGTTATTCGTTTCGAGCATGAGAACTGCGAAAATTTTGAGTTTCTCAAGCGTTTCTTACCTCCAAACTGCCATATCTCGCGAAAGGAATTGACCAATCCGCAAAATTTCTGTCGCATCTGAAAGTAGTAACTCGCCCGATTACAACGGTATGTGTACTTTTCCCCTAGGCCGTTCTAGTTGTTCGTTTCGAGCATCAGAACTGCGAAAATTTTGAGTTTCTCAAGCGTTTCTTACCTCCAAACTGCCATAACTCGCGAACGGATTGACCAATCCGCAAAATTTCTGTTGCATCTGAAAGTAGAAACTCGCCCGATTACAACGGTATGCGTACTTTTCCCCTAGTCCGTTCTAGTTATTCGTTTCGAGCATCAGAACTGCGAAAATTTTGAGTTTCTCAATCGTTTCTTACCTCCAAACTGCCATATCTCGCGAACGGATTGACCAATCCGCAAAATTTTTGTTGCATCTGAAAGTAGAAACTCGCCCGATTACAGCACTATGCGTACTTTTCCTCTAGGCCGTTCTGGTTATTCGTTTCGAGCATCAGAACTGTGAAAATTTTGAGTTTCTCAAGCGTTTCTTACCTCCAAACTGCCATATCTCGCGAACGGATTGACCAATCCGCAAAATTTCTGTTGCATCTGAAAGTAGAAACTCGCCCGATTACAACGGTATGCGTACTTTTCCCCTAGGCCGTTCTAGTTATTAGTTTCGAGCATCAGAACAGCGAAAATTTTGAGTTTCTCAAGCGTTTCTTACCTCCAAACTGCCATATCTCGCGAACGGATTGACCAATCCGCAAAATTTCGTTGCATCTGAAAGTAGAAACTCGCCCGATTACAACGGTATGTGTACTTTTCCCCTAGGCCGTTGTAGTTACTCGTTTCGAGCATCAGGACTGCGAAAATTTTGAGTTTCTCAAGCGTTCCTTACCTCCAAACTGCCATATCTCGCGAACGGATTGACCAATCCGCAAAATTTCTGTTGCATCTGAAAGTAGAAACTCGCCCGATTACAACAGTATGCGTATTTTTCCCCTAGGCCGTTCTAGTTATTCGTTTCGAGCATCAGAACTGCGAAAATGTTGAGTTTCTCAAGCGTTTCTTACCTCCAAACTGCCATATCTCGCGAACGGATTGAACAATCCGCAAAATTTCTGTTGCATCTGAAAGTAGAAACTCGCCCGATTACAACGGTATGCGTACTTTTCCCCTAGACCGTTCCAGTTATGCTTGTCGAGCATCAGAACTGCGAAAATTTTGAGTTTCTCAAGTGTTTCTTACCTCCAAACTGCCATATCTCGCGAACGGATTGACCAATCCGCAAAATTTCTGTTGCATCTGAAAGTAGAAACTAGCCCGATTACAACGGTATGAGTACTTTTCCCCTAGGCCGTTGTAGTTATTCGTTTCGAGCATGAGAACTGCGAAAATTTTGAGTTTCTCAAGCGTTTCTTACCTCCAAACTGCCATATCTCGCGAAAGGAATTGACCAATCCGCAAAATTTCTGTCGCATCTGAAAGTAGTAACTCGCCCGATTACAACGGTATGTGTACTTTTCCCCTAGGCCGTTCTAGTTGTTCGTTTCGAGCATCAGAACTGCGAAAATTTTGAGTTTCTCAAGCGTTTCTTACCTCCAAACTGCCATATCTCGCGAACGGATTGACCAATCCGCAAAATTTCTGTTGCATCTGAAAGTAGAAACTCGCCCGATTACAACGGTATGCGTACTTTTCCCCTAGTCCGTTCTAGTTATTCGTTTCGAGCATCAGAACTGCGAAAATTTTGAGTTTCTCAATCGTTTCTTACCTCCAAACTGCCATATCTCGCGAACGGATTGACCAATCCGCAAAATTTCTGTTGCATCTGAAAGTAGAAACTCGCCCGATTACAACGGTATGCGTACTTTTCCCCTGGGCCGTTCTAGTTATTCGTTTCGAGCATCGGAACTGTGAAAATATTGAGTTTCTCAAGCGTTTCTTACCTCCAAACTGCCATATCTCGCGCACGGATTGACCAATCCGCAAAATTTCTGTTGCATCTGAAAGTAGAAACTCGCCCGATTACAACGGTATGCGTACTTTTCCCCTAGGCCGTTCTAGTTATTCGTTTCGAGCATCAGAACTGCGAAAACTTTGAGTTTCTCAAGCGTTTCTTACCTCCAAACTGCCATATCTCGCGAACGGATTGACCAATCCGCAAAATTTCTGTTGCATCTGAAAGTAGAAACTCGCCCGATTACAACTGTATGCGTACTTTTCCTCTAGGCCGTTCTGGTTATTCGTTTCGAGCATCAGAACTGTGAAAATTTTGAGTTTCTCAAGCGTTTCTTACCTCCAAACTGCCATATCTCGCGAACGGATTGACCAATCCGCAAAATTTCTGTTGCATCTGAAAGTAGAAACTCGCCCGATTACAACGGTGTGCGTACTTTTCCCCTAGGCCGTTCTAGTTATTAGTTTCGAGCATCAGAACTGCGAAAATTTTGAGTTTCTCAAGCGTTTCTTACCTCCAAACTGCCATATCTCGCGAACGGATTGACCAATCCGCAAAATTTCGTTGCATCTGAAAGTAGAAACTCGCCCGATTACAACGGTATGTGTACTTTTCCCCTAGGCCGTTGTAGTTACTCGTTTCGAGCATCAGGACTGCGAAAATTTTGAGTTTCTCAAGCGTTCCTTACCTCCAAACTGCCATATCTCGCGAACGGATTGACCAATCCGCAAAATTTCTGTTTCATCTGAAAGTAGAAACTCGCCCGATTACAACAGTATGCGTATTTTTCCCCTAGGCCGTTCTAGTTATTCGTTTCGAGCATCAGAACTGCGAAAATGTTGAGTTTCTCAAGCGTTTCTTACCTCCAAACTGCCATATCTCGCGAAAGGAATTGACCAATCCGCAAAATTTCTGTCGCATCTGAAAGTAGTAACTCGCCCGATTACAACGGTATGTGTACTTTTCCCCTAGGCCGTTCTAGTTGTTCGTTTCGAGCATCAGAACTGCGAAAATTTTGAGTTTCTCAAGCGTTTCTTACCTCCAAACTGCCATATCTCGCGAACGGATTGACCAATCCGCAAAATTTCTGTTGCATCTGAAAGTAGAAACTCGCCCGATTACAACGGTATGCGTACTTTTCCCCTAGTCCGTTCTAGTTATTCGTTTCGAGCATCAGAACTGCGAAAATTTTGAGTTTCTCAATCGTTTCTTACCTCCAAACTGCCATATCTCGCGAACGGATTGACCAATCCGCAAAATTTCTGTTGCATCTGAAAGTAGAAACTCGCCCGATTACAACGGTATGCGTACTTTTCCCCTGGGCCGTTCTAGTTATTCGTTTCGAGCATCGGAACTGTGAAAATATTGAGTTTCTCAAGCGTTTCTTACCTCCAAACTGCCATATCTCGCGCACGGATTGACCAATCCGCAAAATTTCTGTTGCATCTGAAAGTAGAAACTCGCCCGATTACAACGGTATGCGTACTTTTCCCCTAGGCCGTTCTAGTTATTCGTTTCGAGCATCAGAACTGCGAAAACTTTGAGTTTCTCAAGCGTTTCTTACCTCCAAACTGCCATATCTCGCGAACGGATTGACCAATCCGCAAAATTTCTGTTGCATCTGAAAGTAGAAACTCGCCCGATTACAACTGTATGCGTACTTTTCCTCTAGGCCGTTCTGGTTATTCGTTTCGAGCATCAGAACTGTGAAAATTTTGAGTTTCTCAAGCGTTTCTTACCTCCAAACTGCCATATCTCGCGAACGGATTGACCAATCCGCAAAATTTCTGTTGCATCTGAAAGTAGAAACTCGCCCGATTACAACGGTATGCGTACTTTTCCCCTAGGCCGTTCTAGTTATTAGTTTCGAGCATCAGAACTGCGAAAATTTTGAGTTTCTCAAGCGTTTCTTACCTCCAAACTGCCATATCTCGCGAACGGATTGACCAATCCGCAAAATTTCGTTGCATCTGAAAGTAGAAACTCGCCCGATTACAACGGTATGTGTACTTTTCCCCTAGGCCGTTGTAGTTACTCGTTTCGAGCATCAGGACTGCGAAAATTTTGAGTTTCTCAAGCGTTCCTTACCTCCAAACTGCCATATCTCGCGAACGGATTGACCAATCCGCAAAATTTCTGTTTCATCTGAAAGTAGAAACTCGCCCGATTACAACAGTATGCGTATTTTTCCCCTAGGCCGTTCTAGTTATTCGTTTCGAGCATCAGAACTGCGAAAATGTTGAGTTTCTCAAGCGTTTCTTACCTCCAAACTGCCATATCTCGCGAACGGATTGAACAATCCGCAAAATTTCTGTTGCATCTGAAAGTAGAAACTCGCCCGATTACAACGGTATGCGTACTTTTCCCCTAGACCGTTCTAGTTATGCTTGTCGAGCATCAGAACTGCGAAAATTTTGAGTTTCTCAAGTGTTTCTTACCTCCAAACTGCCATATCTCGCGAACGGATTGACCAATCCGCAAAATTTCTGTTGCATCTGAAAGTAGAAACTAGCCCGATTACAACGGTATGAGTACTTTTCCCCTAGGCCGTTGTAGTTATTCGTTTCGAGCATGAGAACTGCGAAAATTTTGAGTTTCTCAAGCGTTTCTTACCTCCAAACTGCCATATCTCGCGAAAGGAATTGACCAATCCGCAAAATTTCTGTCGCATCTGAAAGTAGTAACTCGCCCGATTACAACGGTATGTGTACTTTTCCCCTAGGCCGTTCTAGTTGTTCGTTTCGAGCATCAGAACTGCGAAAATTTTGAGTTTCTCAAGCGTTTCTTACCTCCAAACTGCCATATCTCGCGAACGGATTGACCAATCCGCAAAATTTCTGTTGCATCTGAAAGTAGAAACTCGCCCGATTACAACGGTATGTGTACTTTTCCCCTGGGCCGTTCTAGTTATTCGTTTCGAGCATCGGAACTGTGAAAATTTTGAGTTTCTCAAGCGTTTCTTACCTCCAAACTGCCATATCTCGCGCACGGATTGACCAATCCGCAAAATTTCTGTTGCATCTGAAAGTAGAAACTCGCCCGATTACAACGGTATGCGTACTTTTCCCCTAGGCCGTTCTAGTTATTCGTTTCGAGCATCAGAACTGCGAAAACTTTGAGTTTCTCAAGCGTTTCTTACCTCCAAACTGCCATATCTCGCGAACGGATTGACCAATCCGCAAAATTTCTGTTGCATCTGAAAGTAGAAACTCGCCCGATTACAACGGTATGCGTACTTTTCCCCTAGTCCGTTCTAGTTATTCGTTTCGAGCATCAGAACTGCGAAAATTTTGAGTTTCTCAATCGTTTCTTACCTCCAAACTGCCATATCTCGCGAACGGATTGACCAATCCGCAAAATTTCTGTTGCATCTGAAAGTAGAAACTCGCCCGATTACAACGGTATGCGTACTTTTCCCCTGGGCCGTTCTAGTTATTCGTTTCGAGCATCGGAACTGTGAAAATTTTGAGTTTCTCAAGCGTTTCTTACCTCCAAACTGCCATATCTCGCGCACGGATTGACCAATCCGCAAAATTTCTGTTGCATCTGAAAGTAGAAACTCGCCCGATTACAACGGTATGCGTACTTTTCCCCTAGGCCGTTCTAGTTATTCGTTTCGAGCATCAGAACTGCGAAAACTTTGAGTTTCTCAAGCGTTTCTTACCTCCAAACTGCCATATCTCGCGAACGGATTGACCAATCCGCAAAATTTCTGTTGCATCTGAAAGTAGAAACTCGCCCGATTACAACTGTATGCGTACTTTTCCTCTAGGCCGTTCTGGTTATTCGTTTCGAGCATCAGAACTGTGAAAATTTTGAGTTTCTCAAGCGTTTCTTACCTCCAAACTGCCATATCTCGCGAATGGATTGACCAATCCGCAAAATTTCTGTTGCATCTGAAAGTAGAAACTCGCCCGATTACAACTGCATGCGTACTTTTCCCCTAGTCCGTTCTAGTTATTCGTTTCTAGCATCAGAACTGCGAAAATTTTGAGTTTCTCAAGCGTTTCTTACCTCCAAACTGCCATATCTCGCGAACGGATTGACCAATCCGCAAAATTTCTGTTGCATCTGAAAGTAGAAACTCGCCCGATTACAACGGTATGCGTACTTTTCCCCTGGGCCGTTCTAGTTATTCGTTTCGAGCATCGGAACTGTGAAAATATTGAGTTTCTCAAGCGTTTCTTACCTCCAAACTGCCATATCTCGCGCACGGATTGACCAATCCGCAAAATTTCTGTTGCATCTGAAAGTAGAAACTCGCCCGATTACAACGGTATGCGTACTTTTCCCCTAGGCCGTTCTAGTTATTCGTTTCGAGCATCAGAACTGCGAAAATTTTGAGTTTCTCAATCGTTTCTTACCTCCAAACTGCCATATCTCGCGAACGGATTGACCAATCCGCAAAATTTCTGTTGCATCTGAAAGTAGAAACTCGCCCGATTACAACGGTATGCGTACTTTTCCCCTGGGCCGTTCTAGTTATTCGTTTCGAGCATCGGAACTGTGAAAATATTGAGTTTCTCAAGCGTTTCTTACCTCCAAACTGCCATATCTCGCGCACGGATTGACCAATCCGCAAAATTTCTGTTGCATCTGAAAGTAGAAACTCGCCCGATTACAACGGTATGCGTACTTTTCCCCTAGGCCGTTCTAGTTATTCGTTTCGAGCATCAGAACTGCGAAAACTTTGAGTTTCTCAAGCGTTTCTTACCTCCAAACTGCCATATCTCGCGAACGGATTGACCAATCCGCAAAATTTCTGTTGCATCTGAAAGTAGAAACTCGCCCGATTACAACTGTATGCGTACTTTTCCTCTAGGCCGTTCTGGTTATTCGTTTCGAGCATCAGAACTGTGAAAATTTTGAGTTTCTCAAGCGTTTCTTACCTCCAAACTGCCATATCTCGCGAACGGATTGACCAATCCGCAAAATTTCTGTTGCATCTGAAAGTAGAAACTCGCCCGATTACAACGGTATGCGTACTTTTCCCCTAGGCCGTTCTAGTTATTAGTTTCGAGCATCAGAACTGCGAAAATTTTGAGTTTCTCAAGCGTTTCTTACCTCCAAACTGCCATATCTCGCGAACGGATTGACCAATCCGCAAAATTTCGTTGCATCTGAAAGTAGAAACTCGCCCGATTACAACGGTATGTGTACTTTTCCCCTAGGCCGTTGTAGTTACTCGTTTCGAGCATCAGGACTGCGAAAATTTTGAGTTTCTCAAGCGTTCCTTACCTCCAAACTGCCATATCTCGCGAACGGATTGACCAATCCGCAAAATTTCTGTTTCATCTGAAAGTAGAAACTCGCCCGATTACAACAGTATGCGTATTTTTCCCCTAGGCCGTTCTAGTTATTCGTTTCGAGCATCAGAACTGCGAAAATGTTGAGTTTCTCAAGCGTTTCTTACCTCCAAACTGCCATATCTCGCGAAAGGAATTGACCAATCCGCAAAATTTCTGTCGCATCTGAAAGTAGTAACTCGCCCGATTACAACGGTATGTGTACTTTTCCCCTAGGCCGTTCTAGTTGTTCGTTTCGAGCATCAGAACTGCGAAAATTTTGAGTTTCTCAAGCGTTTCTTACCTCCAAACTGCCATATCTCGCGAACGGATTGACCAATCCGCAAAATTTCTGTTGCATCTGAAAGTAGAAACTCGCCCGATTACAACGGTATGCGTACTTTTCCCCTAGTCCGTTCTAGTTATTCGTTTCGAGCATCAGAACTGCGAAAATTTTGAGTTTCTCAATCGTTTCTTACCTCCAAACTGCCATATCTCGCGAACGGATTGACCAATCCGCAAAATTTCTGTTGCATCTGAAAGTAGAAACTCGCCCGATTACAACGGTATGCGTACTTTTCCCCTGGGCCGTTCTAGTTATTCGTTTCGAGCATCGGAACTGTGAAAATATTGAGTTTCTCAAGCGTTTCTTACCTCCAAACTGCCATATCTCGCGCACGGATTGACCAATCCGCAAAATTTCTGTTGCATCTGAAAGTAGAAACTCGCCCGATTACAACGGTATGCGTACTTTTCCCCTAGGCCGTTCTAGTTAATCGTTTCGAGCATCAGAACTGCGAAAACTTTGAGTTTCTCAAGCGTTTCTTACCTCCAAACTGCCATATCTCGCGAACGGATTGACCAATCCGCAAAATTTCTGTTGCATCTGAAAGTAGAAACTCGCCCGATTACAACTGTATGCGTACTTTTCCTCTAGGCCGTTCTGGTTATTCGTTTCGAGCATCAGAACTGTGAAAATTTTGAGTTTCTCAAGCGTTTCTTACCTCCAAACTGCCATATCTCGCGAACGGATTGACCAATCCGCAAAATTTCTGTTGCATCTGAAAGTAGAAACTCGCCCGATTACAACGGTATGCGTACTTTTCCCCTAGGCCGTTCTAGTTATTAGTTTCGAGCATCAGAACTGCGAAAATTTTGAGTTTCTCAAGCGTTTCTTACCTCCAAACTGCCATATCTCGCGAACGGATTGACCAATCCGCAAAATTTCGTTGCATCTGAAAGTAGAAACTCGCCCGATTACAACGGTATGTGTACTTTTCCCCTAGGCCGTTGTAGTTACTCGTTTCGAGCATCAGGACTGCGAAAATTTTGAGTTTCTCAAGCGTTCCTTACCTCCAAACTGCCATATCTCGCGAACGGATTGACCAATCCGCAAAATTTCTGTTTCATCTGAAAGTAGAAACTCGCCCGATTACAACAGTATGCGTATTTTTCCCCTAGGCCGTTCTAGTTATTCGTTTCGAGCATCAGAACTGCGAAAATGTTGAGTTTCTCAAGCGTTTCTTACCTCCAAACTGCCATATCTCGCGAACGGATTGAACAATCCGCAAAATTTCTGTTGCATCTGAAAGTAGAAACTCGCCCGATTACAACGGTATGCGTACTTTTCCCCTAGACCGTTCTAGTTATGCTTGTCGAGCATCAGAACTGCGAAAATTTTGAGTTTCTCAAGTGTTTCTTACCTCCAAACTGCCATATCTCGCGAACGGATTGACCAATCCGCAAAATTTCTGTTGCATCTGAAAGTAGAAACTAGCCCGATTACAACGGTATGAGTACTTTTCCCCTAGGCCGTTGTAGTTATTCGTTTCGAGCATGAGAACTGCGAAAATTTTGAGTTTCTCAAGCGTTTCTTACCTCCAAACTGCCATATCTCGCGAAAGGAATTGACCAATCCGCAAAATTTCTGTCGCATCTGAAAGTAGTAACTCGCCCGATTACAACGGTATGTGTACTTTTCCCCTAGGCCGTTCTAGTTGTTCGTTTCGAGCATCAGAACTGCGAAAATTTTGAGTTTCTCAAGCGTTTCTTACCTCCAAACTGCCATATCTCGCGAACGGATTGACCAATCCGCAAAATTTCTGTTGCATCTGAAAGTAGAAACTCGCCCGATTACAACGGTATGTGTACTTTTCCCCTGGGCCGTTCTAGTTATTCGTTTCGAGCATCGGAACTGTGAAAATTTTGAGTTTCTCAAGCGTTTCTTACCTCCAAACTGCCATATCTCGCGCACGGATTGACCAATCCGCAAAATTTCTGTTGCATCTGAAAGTAGAAACTCGCCCGATTACAACGGTATGCGTACTTTTCCCCTAGGCCGTTCTAGTTATTCGTTTCGAGCATCAGAACTGCGAAAACTTTGAGTTTCTCAAGCGTTTCTTACCTCCAAACTGCCATATCTCGCGAACGGATTGACCAATCCGCAAAATTTCTGTTGCATCTGAAAGTAGAAACTCGCCCGATTACAACGGTATGCGTACTTTTCCCCTAGTCCGTTCTAGTTATTCGTTTCGAGCATCAGAACTGCGAAAATTTTGAGTTTCTCAATCGTTTCTTACCTCCAAACTGCCATATCTCGCGAACGGATTGACCAATCCGCAAAATTTCTGTTGCATCTGAAAGTAGAAACTCGCCCGATTACAACGGTATGCGTACTTTTCCCCTGGGCCGTTCTAGTTATTCGTTTCGAGCATCGGAACTGTGAAAATTTTGAGTTTCTCAAGCGTTTCTTACCTCCAAACTGCCATATCTCGCGCACGGATTGACCAATCCGCAAAATTTCTGTTGCATCTGAAAGTAGAAACTCGCCCGATTACAACGGTATGCGTACTTTTCCCCTAGGCCGTTCTAGTTATTCGTTTCGAGCATCAGAACTGCGAAAACTTTGAGTTTCTCAAGCGTTTCTTACCTCCAAACTGCCATATCTCGCGAACGGATTGACCAATCCGCAAAATTTCTGTTGCATCTGAAAGTAGAAACTCGCCCGATTACAACTGTATGCGTACTTTTCCTCTAGGCCGTTCTGGTTATTCGTTTCGAGCATCAGAACTGTGAAAATTTTGAGTTTCTCAAGCGTTTCTTACCTCCAAACTGCCATATCTCGCGAATGGATTGACCAATCCGCAAAATTTCTGTTGCATCTGAAAGTAGAAACTCGCCCGATTACAACTGCATGCGTACTTTTCCCCTAGTCCGTTCTAGTTATTCGTTTCTAGCATCAGAACTGCGAAAATTTTGAGTTTCTCAAGCGTTTCTTACCTCCAAACTGCCATATCTCGCGAACGGATTGACCAATCCGCAAAATTTCTGTTGCATCTGAAAGTAGAAACTCGCCCGATTACAACGGTGTGCGTACTTTTCCCCTAGGCCGTTCTAGTTATGCTTGTCGAGCATCAGAACTGCGAAAATTTTGAGTTTCTCGAGCGTTTCTTACCTCCAAACTGACATATCTCGCGAACGGATTGACCAATCCGCAAAATTTCTGTTGCATCTGAAAGTAGAAACTAGCCCGATTACAACGGTATGCATACTTTTCCCCTAGGCCGTTGTAGTTATTCGTTTCGAGCATGAGAACTGCGAAAATTTTGAGTTTCTCAAGCGTTTCTTACCTCCAAACTGCCATATCTCGCGAACGGATTGACCAATCCGCAAAATTTCTGTTGCATCTGAAAGTAGTAACTCGCCCGATTACAACGGTATGTGTACTTTTCCCCTAGGCCGTTCTAGTTGTTCGTTTCGAGCATCAGAACTGCGAAAATTTTGAGATTCTCAAGCGTTTCTTACCTCCAAACTGCCATATCTCGCGAACGGATTGACCAATCCGCAAAATTTCTGTTGCATCTGAAAGTAGAAACTCGCCCGATTACAACTGTATGCGTACTTTTCCCCTAGTCCGTTCTAGTTATTCGTTTCTAGCATCAGAACTGCGAAAATTTTGAATTTCTCAAGCGTTTCTTACCTCCAAACTGCCATACCTCGCGAACGGATTGACCAATCCGCAAAATTTCTGTTGCATCTGAAAGTAGAAACTCGCCCGATTACAACGGTGTGCGTACTTTTCCCCTAGGCCGTTCTAGTTATGCTTGTCGAGCATCAGAACTGCGAAAATTTTGAGTTTCTCGAGCGTTTCTTACCTCCAAACTGCCATATCTCGCGAACGGATTGACCAATCCGCAAAATTTTTGTTGCATCTGAAAGTAGAAACTCGCCCGATTACAGCACTGTGCGTACTTTTCCTCTAGGCCGTTCTGGTTATTCGTTTCGAGCATCAGAACTGTGAAAATTTTGAGTTTCTCAAGCGTTTCTACCTCCAAACTGCCATATCTCGCGAACGGATTGACCAATCCGCAAAATTTCTGTTGCATCTGAAAGTAGAAACTCGCCCGATTACAACGGTATGCGTACTTTTCCCGTAGGCCGTTCTAGTTATTAGTTTCGAGCATCAGAACTGCGAAAATTTTGAGTTTCTCAAGCGTTTCTTACCTCCAAACTGCCATATCTCGCGAACGGATTGACCAATCCGCAAAATTTCGTTGCATCTGGAAGTAGAAACTCGCCCGATTACAACGGTATGTGTACTTTTCCCCTAGGCCGTTGTAGTTACTCGTTTCCAGCATCAGGACTGCGAAAATTTTGAGTTTCTCAAGCGTTCCTTACCTCCAAACTGCCATATCTCGCGAACGGATTGACCAATCCGCAAAATTTCTGTTGCATCTGAAAGTAGAAACTCGCCCGATTACAACAGTATGCGTATTTTTCCCCTAGGCCGTTCTAGTTATTCGTTTCGAGCATCAGAACTGCGAAAATGTTGAGTTTCTCAAGCGTTTCTTACCTCCAAACTGCCATATCTCGCGAACGGATTGAACAATCCGCAAAATTTCTGTTGCATCTGAAAGTAGAAACTCGCCCGATTACAACGGTATGCGTACTTTTCCCCTAGACCGTTCTAGTTATGCTTGTCGAGCATCAGAACTGCGAAAATTTTGAGTTTCTCAAGTGTTTCTTACCTCCAAACTGCCATATCTCGCGAACGGATTGACCAATCCGCAAAATTTCTGTTGCATCTGAAAGTAGAAACTAGCCCGATTACAACGGTATGAGTACTTTTCCCCTAGGCCGTTGTAGTTATTCGTTTCGAGCATGAGAACTGCGAAAATTTTGAGTTTCTCAAGCGTTTCTTACCTCCAAACTGCCATATCTCGCGAAAGGAATTGACCAATCCGCAAAATTTCTGTCGCATCTGAAAGTAGTAACTCGCCCGATTACAACGGTATGTGTACTTTTCCCCTAGGCCGTTCTAGTTGTTCGTTTCGAGCATCAGAACTGCGAAAATTTTGAGTTTCTCAAGCGTTTCTTACCTCCAAACTGCCATATCTCGCGAACGGATTGACCAATCCGCAAAATTTCTGTTGCATCTGAAAGTAGAAACTCGCCCGATTACAACGGTATGCGTACTTTTCCCCTAGTCCGTTCTAGTTATTCGTTTCGAGCATCAGAACTGCGAAAATTTTGAGTTTCTCAATCGTTTCTTACCTCCAAACTGCCATATCTCGCGAACGGATTGACCAATCCGCAAAATTTCTGTTGCATCTGAAAGTAGAAACTCGCCCGATTACAACGGTATGCGTACTTTTCCCCTGGGCCGTTCTAGTTATTCGTTTCGAGCATCGGAACTGTGAAAATTTTGAGTTTCTCAAGCGTTTCTTACTTCCAAACTGCCACATCTCGCGAACGGATTGACCAATCCACAAAATTTCTGTTGCATCTGAAAGTAGAAACTCGCCCGATTACAACGGTATACGTACTTTTCCCCTAGGCCGTTCTAGTTATGCTTGTCGAGCATCAGAACTGCGAAAATTTTGAGTTTCTCGAGCGTTTCTTACTTCCAAACTGCCATATCTCGCGAACGGATTGACCAATCCGCAAAATTTCTGTTGCATCTGAAAGTAGAAACTCGCCCGATTACAACACTATGCGTACTTTTCCCCTAGTCCGTTGTAGTTATTCGTTTCGAGCATGAGAACTGCGAAAATTTTGAGTTTCTCAAGCGTTTCTTACATCCAAACTGCCATATCTCGCGAACGGATTGACCAATCCGCAAAATTTCTGTTGCATCTGAAAGCAGAAACTCGCCCGATTACAACAGTATGCGTACTTTTCCCCTAGGCCGTTCTAGTTATTCGTTTCGAGTATCAGAACTGCGAAAATGTTGAGTTTCTCAAGCGTTTCTTACCTCCAAACTGCCATATCTCGCGAACGGATTGACCAACCCGCAAAATTTCTGTTGCATCTGAAAGTAGAAACTCGCTCGATTACAACTGTATGCGTACTTTTCCTCTAGGCCGTTCTGGTTATTCGTTTCGAGCATCAGAACTGTGAAAATTTTGAGTTTCTCAAGCGTTTCTTACCTCCAAACTGCCATATCTCGCGAATGGATTGACCAATCCGAAAAATTTCTGTTGCATCTGAAAGTAGAAACTCGCCCGATTACAACGGTATGCGTACTTTTCCACTAGGCCGTTCTAGTTGTTCGTTTCGAGCATCAGAACTGCGAAAATTTTGAGTTTCTCAAGCGTTTCTTACCTCCAAACTGCCATATCTCGCGAACAGATTGACCAATCCGCAAAATTTCTGTTGCATCTGAAAGTAGAAACTCGCCCGATTACAACGGTATACGTACTTTTCACCGAGGCCGTTCTAGTTATTCGTTTCGAGCACCAGAACTGCGAAAATTTTGAGTTTCTCAAGCGTTTCTTACCTCCAAACTGCCATATCTCGCGAACGGATTGACCAATCCGCAAAATTTCTGTTGCATCTGAAAGTAGAAACTCGCCCGATTACAACGGTATGCGTACTTTTCCCCTAGGCCGTTCTAGTTATTCGTTTCGAGCATCAGAACTGCGAAAATTTTCAGTTTCTCAAGCGTTTCTTACTTCCAAACTGCCACATCTCGCGAACGGATCGACCAATCCGCAAAATTTCTGTTGCATCTGAAGGTAGAAACTCGCCCGATTGCAACGGTATGCGTACTTTTCCCCTAGGCCGTTCTAGTTATTCGTTTCGAGCATCAGAACTGTGAAAATTTTGAGTTTCTCAAGCGTTTCTTACCTACAAACTGCCACATCTCGCGAACGGATTGACCAATCCGCAAAATTTCTGTTGCATCTGAAAGTAGAAACTCGCCCGATTACAACGGTATACGTACTTTTCACCGAGGCCGTTCTAGTTATTCGTTTCGAGCACCAGAACTGCGAAAATTTTGAGTTTCTCAAGCGTTTCTTACCTCCAAACTGCCATATCTCGCGAACGGATTGACCAATCCGCAAAATTTCTGTTGCATCTGAAAGTAGAAACTCTCCCGATTACAACGGTATACGTACTTTTAACCGAGGCCTTTCTAGTTATTCGTTTCGAGCATCAGAACTGCGAAAATTTTGAGTTTCTCAAGCGTTTCTTACCTACAAACTGCCACATCTCGCGAACGGATTGACCAATCCGCAAAATTTCTGTTGCATCTGAAAGTAGAAACTCGCCCGATTACAACGGTATGCGTACATTCCCCCTAGGCCGTTCTAGTTATTCGTTTCGAGCATCAGAACTGCGAAAATTTAGAGTTTCTCAAGCGTTTCTTACTTCCAAACTGCCACATCTCGCGAACGGATTGACCAATCCGCAAAATTTCTGTTGCATCTGAAAGTAGAAACTCGCCCGATTACAACGGTATAGGTACTTTTCCCCTAGGCCGTTCTAGTTATGCTTGTCGAGCATCAGAACTGCGAAAATTTTGAGTTTCTCGAGCGTTTCTTACCTCCAAACTGCCATATCTCGCGAACGGATTGACCAATCCGCATAATTTCTGGCGCATCTGAAAGTAGAAACTCGCCCGATTACAACGGTATGCGTACTTTTCCCCTAGGCCGTTCTAGTTATTCGTTTCGAGCATCAGAACTGCGAAAATTTTGAGTTGCTCAAGCGTTTCTTACCTACAAACTGCCACATCTCGCGAACGGAATGACCAATCCGCAAAATTTCTGTTGCATCTGAAAGTAGAAACTCGCCCGATTACAACGGTATGCGTACATTCCCCTAGGCCGTTCTAGTTATTCGTTTCGAGCATCAGAACTGCGAAAATTTTGAGTTTCTCAAGCGTTTCTTACCTCCAAACTGCCATATCTCGCGAACTGATTGACCAATCCGCAAAATTTCTGTTGCATCTGAAAGTAGAAACTCGCCCTATTACAACGGTATGAGTACTTTTCCCCTAGGCCGTTCTAGTTATGCTTGTCGAACATCAGAACTGCGAAAATTTTGAGTTTCTCAAGCGTTTCTTACCTCCAAACTGCCATATCTCGCGAACGGATTGGCCAATCCGCAAAATTTCTGTTGCATCTGAAAGTAGAAACTCGCCCGATTACAACTGGATGCGTACTTTTCCCCTAGGCCGTTCTAGTTGTTCGTTTCGAGCATCAGAACTGCGAAAATTTTGAGTTTCTCAAGCGTTTCTTACTTCCAAGCTGCCACATCTCGCGAACGGATTGACCAATCCGCAAAATTTCTTTTGCATCTGAAGGTAGAAACTCGCCCGATTACAACGGTATGCGTACTTTTCCCCTAGGCCGTTCTAGTTATTCGTTTCGAGCATCAGAACTGCGAAAATTTTGAGTTTCTCAAGCGTTTCTTACCTACAAACTGCCACATCTCGCGAACGGATTGACCAATCCGCAAAATTTCTGCTGCATCTGAAAGTAGAAACTCGCCCGATTACAACGGTATGCGTACTTTTCCCCTAGGCCGTTCTAGTTATTCGTTTCGAGCATCAGAACTGCGAAAATTTTGAGTTTCTCAAGCGTTTCTTACTTCCAAACTGCCATATCTCGCGAACGGATTGACCAATCCGCAAAATTTCTGTTGCATCTGAAGGTAGAAACTCGCCCGATTACAACGGTGTGCGTACTTTTCCCCTAGACCGTTCTAGTTATTCGTTTCGAGCATTAGAACTGCGAAAATTTTGAGTTTCTCAAGCGTTTCTTACCTACAAACTGCCACATCTCGCGAACGGATTGACCAATCCGCAAAATTTCTGTTGCATCTGAAAGTAGAAACTCGCCCGATTACAACGGTATGCGTACTTTTCCCCTAGGCCGTTCTAGTTATTCGTTTCGAGCATCAGAACAGCGAAAATTTTGAGTTTCTCAAGCGTTTCTTACTTCCAAACTGCCATATCTCGCGAACGGATTGACCAATCCGCAAAATTTCTGTTGCATCTGAAGGTAGAAACTCGCCCGATTACAACGGTATGCGTACTTTTCCCCTAGGCCGTTCTAGTTATTCGTTTCCAGCATCAGAACTGCGAAAATTTTGAGTTTCTCAAGCGTTTCTTACCTACAAACTGCCACATCTCGCGAACGGATTGACCAGTCCGCAAAATTTCTGATGCATCTGAAAGCAGAAACTCGCCCGATTAGAACGGTATGCGTACTTTTCCCCTAGGCCGTTCTAGTTATACGTTTCGAGCATCAGAACTGCGAAAATTTTGAGTTTCTCAAGCGTTTCTTACCTACAAACTGCCACATCTCGCGAACGGATTGACCAATCCGCAAAATTTCTGATGCATCTGAAAGCAGAAACTCGCCCGATTACAACGGTATGCGTACTTTTCCCCTAGGCCGTTCTAGTTATTCGTTTCGAGCATCAGAACTGCGAAAATTTTGAGTTTCTCAAGCGTTTCTTACCTACAAACTGCCATATCTCGCGAACGGATTGACCAATCCGCAAAATTTCTGTTGCATCTGAAAGTAGAAGCCCGCCCGATTACAACAGTATGCGTACTTTTCCCCTAGGCCGTTCTAGTTATTCGTTTCGAGTATCAGAACTGCGAAAATGTTGAGTTTCTCAAGCGTTTCTTAAATCCAAACTGCCATATCTCGCGAACGGATTGACCAATCCGCAAAATTTCTGTTGCATCTGAAAGTAGAAACTCGCTCGATTACAACTGTATGCGTACTTTTCCTCTAGGCCGTTCTGGTTATTCGTTTCGAGCATTAGAACTGCGAAAATTTTGAGTTTCTCAAGCGTTTCTTACCTACAAACTGCCACATCTCGCGAACGGATTGACCAATCCGCAAAATTTCTGTTGCATCTGAAAGTAGAAACTAGCCCGATTACAACGGTATGAGTACTTTTCCCCTAGGCCGTTGTAGTTATTCGTTTCGAGCATGAGAACTGCGAAAATTTTGAGTTTCTCAAGCGTTTCTTACTTCCAAACTGCCACATCTCGCGAACGGATTGACCAATCCGCAAAATTTCTGTTGCATCTGAAAGTAGAAACTCGCCCGATTACAACGGTATAGGTACTTTTCCCCTAGGCCGTTCTAGTTATGCTTGTCGAGCATCAGAACTGCGAAAATTTTGAGTTTCTCGAGCGTTTCTTACCTCCAAACTGCCATATCTCGCGAACGGATTGACCAATCCGCATAATTTCTGGCGCATCTGAAAGTAGAAACTCGCCCGATTACAACGGTATGCGTACTTTTCCCCTAGGCCGTTCTAGTTATTCGTTTCGAGCATCAGAACTGCGAAAATTTTGAGTTGCTCAAGCGTTTCTTACCTACAAACTGCCACATCTCGCGAACGGAATGACCAATCCGCAAAATTTCTGTTGCATCTGAAAGTAGAAACTCGCCCGATTACAACGGTATGCGTACATTCCCCTAGGCCGTTCTAGTTATTCGTTTCGAGCATCAGAACTGCGAAAATTTTGAGTTTCTCAAGCGTTTCTTACCTCCAAACTGCCATATCTCGCGAACTGATTGACCAATCCGCAAAATTTCTGTTGCATCTGAAAGTAGAAACTCGCCCTATTACAACGGTATGAGTACTTTTCCCCTAGGCCGTTCTAGTTATGCTTGTCGAACATCAGAACTGCGAAAATTTTGAGTTTCTCAAGCGTTTCTTACCTCCAAACTGCCATATCTCGCGAACGGATTGGCCAATCCGCAAAATTTCTGTTGCATCTGAAAGTAGAAACTCGCCCGATTACAACTGGATGCGTACTTTTCCCCTAGGCCGTTCTAGTTATTCGTTTCGAGCATCAGAACTGCGAAAATTTTGAGTTTCTCAAGCGTTTCTTACTTCCAAGCTGCCACATCTCGCGAACGGATTGACCAATCCGCAAAATTTCTTTTGCATCTGAAGGTAGAAACTCGCCCGATTACAACGGTATGCGTACTTTTCCCCTAGGCCGTTCTAGTTATTCGTTTCGAGCATCAGAACTGCGAAAATTTTGAGTTTCTCAAGCGTTTCTTACCTACAAACTGCCACATCTCGCGAACGGATTGACCAATCCGCAAAATTTCTGCTGCATCTGAAAGTAGAAACTCGCCCGATTACAACGGTATGCGTACTTTTCCCCTAGGCCGTTCTAGTTATTCGTTTCGAGCATCAGAACTGCGAAAATTTTGAGTTTCTCAAGCGTTTCTTACTTCCAAACTGCCATATCTCGCGAACGGATTGACCAATCCGCAAAATTTCTGTTGCATCTGAAGGTAGAAACTCGCCCGATTACAACGGTGTGCGTACTTTTCCCCTAGACCGTTCTAGTTATTCGTTTCGAGCATTAGAACTGCGAAAATTTTGAGTTTCTCAAGCGTTTCTTACCTACAAACTGCCACATCTCGCGAACGGATTGACCAATCCGCAAAATTTCTGTTGCATCTGAAAGTAGAAACTCGCCCGATTACAACGGTATGCGTACTTTTCCCCTAGGCCGTTCTAGTTATTCGTTTCGAGCATCAGAACAGCGAAAATTTTGAGTTTCTCAAGCGTTTCTTACTTCCAAACTGCCATATCTCGCGAACGGATTGACCAATCCGCAAAATTTCTGTTGCATCTGAAGGTAGAAACTCGCCCGATTACAACGGTATGCGTACTTTTCCCCTAGGCCGTTCTAGTTATTCGTTTCCAGCATCAGAACTGCGAAAATTTTGAGTTTCTCAAGCGTTTCTTACCTACAAACTGCCACATCTCGCGAACGGATTGACCAGTCCGCAAAATTTCTGATGCATCTGAAAGCAGAAACTCGCCCGATTAGAACGGTGTGCGTACTTTTCCCCTAGGCCGTTCTAGTTATACGTTTCGAGCATCAGAACTGCGAAAATTTTGAGTTTCTCAAGCGTTTCTTACCTACAAACTGCCACATCTCGCGAACGGATTGACCAATCCGCAAAATTTCTGATGCATCTGAAAGCAGAAACTCGCCCGATTACAACGGTATGCGTACTTTTCCCCTAGGCCGTTCTAGTTATTCGTTTCGAGCATCAGAACTGCGAAAATTTTGAGTTTCTCAAGCGTTTCTTACCTACAAACTGCCATATCTCGCGAACGGATTGACCAATCCGCAAAATTTCTGTTGCATCTGAAAGTAGAAGCCCGCCCGATTACAACAGTATGCGTACTTTTCCCCTAGGCCGTTCTAGTTATTCGTTTCGAGTATCAGAACTGCGAAAATGTTGAGTTTCTCAAGCGTTTCTTAAATCCAAACTGCCATATCTCGCGAACGGATTGACCAATCCGCAAAATTTCTGTTGCATCTGAAAGTAGAAACTCGCTCGATTACAACTGTATGCGTACTTTTCCTCTAGGCCGTTCTGGTTATTCGTTTCGAGCATTAGAACTGCGAAAATTTTGAGTTTCTCAAGCGTTTCTTACCTACAAACTGCCACATCTCGCGAACGGATTGACCAATCCGCAAAATTTCTGTTGCATCTGAAAGTAGAAACTCGCCCGATTACAACGGTATGCGTACTTTTCCCCTAGGCCGTTCTAGTTATTCATTTCGAGCATCAGAACTGCGAAAATTTTGAGTTTCTCAAGCGTTTCTTACTTCCAAACTGCCATATCTCGCGAACGGATTGACCAATCCGCAAAATTTCTGTTGCATCTGAAGGTAGAAACTCGCCCGATTACAACGGTATGCGTACTTTTCCCCTAGGCCGTTCTAGTTATTCGTTTCCAGCATCAGAACTGCGAAAATTTTGAGTTTCTCAAGCGTTTCTTACCTACAAACTGCCACATCTCGCGAACGGATTGACCATTCCGCAAAATTTCTGATGCATCTGAAAGCAGAAACTCGCCCGATTAGAACGGTATGCGTACTTTTCCCCTAGGCCGTTCTAGTTATACGTTTCGAGCATCAGAACTGCGAAAATATTGAGTTTCTCAAGCGTTTCTTACCTACAAACTGCCACATCTCGCGAACGGATTGACCAATCCGCAAAATTTCTGATGCATCTGAAAGCAGAAACTCGCCCGATTACAACGGTATGCGTACTTTTCCCCTAGGCCGTTCTAGTTATTCGTTTCGAGCATCAGAACTGCGAAAATTTTGAGTTTCTCAAGCGTTTCTTACCTACAAACTGCCATATCTCGCGAACGGATTGACCAATCCGCAAAATTTCTGTTGCATCTGAAAGTAGAAGCTCGCCCGATTACAACAGTATGCGTACTTTTCCCCTAGGCCGTTCTAGTTATTCGTTTCGAGTATCAGAACTGCGAAAATGTTGAGTTTCTCAAGCGTTTCTTAAATCCAAACTGCCATATCTCGCGAACGGATTGACCAATCCGCAAAATTTCTGTTGCATCTGAAAGTAGAAACTCGCTCGATTACAACTGTATGCGTACTTTTCCTCTAGGCCGTTCTGGTTATTCGTTTCGAGCATCAGAACTGTGAAAATTTTGAGTTTCTCAAGCGTTTCTTCCCTCCAAACTGCCATATCTCGCGAATGGATTGACCAATCCGCAAAATTTCTGTTGCATCTGAAAGTAGAAACGCGCCCGATTACAACGGTATGCGTACTTTTCCACTAGGCCGTCCTAGTTGTTCGTTTCGAGCATCAGAACTGCGAAAATTTTGAGTTTCTCAAGCGTTTCTTACTTCCAAACTGCCATATCTCGCGAACGGATTGACCAATCCGCAAAATTTCTGTTGCATCTGAAGGTAGAAACTCGCCCGATTACAACGGTGTTCGTACTTTTCCCCTAGGCCGTTCTACTTATTCGTTTCGAGCATCAGAACTGCGAAAATTTTGAGTTTCTCAAGCGTTTCTTACCTACAAACTGCCACATCTCGCGAACGGATTGACCAATCCGCAAAATTTCAGTTGCATCTGAAAGTAGAAACTCGCCCGATTACAACGGTATGCGTACTTTTCCCCTAGGCCGTTCTAGTTATTCGTTTCGAGCATCAGAACTGCGAAAATTTTGAGTTTCTCAAGCGTTTCTTACTTCCAAACTGCCACATCTCGCGAACGGATTGACCAATCCGCAAAATTTCTGTTGCATATGAAAGTAGAAACTCGCCCGATTACAACGGTATACGTACTTTTCCCCTAGGCCGTTCTAGTTATGCTTGTCGAGCATCAGAACTGCGAAAATTTTGAGTTTCTCGAGCGTTTCTTACCTCCAAACTGCCATATCTCGCGAACGGATTGACCAATCGGCAAAATTTCTGTTGCATCTGAAAGCAGAAACTCGCCCGATTACAACGGTATACGTACTTTTCCCCTAGGCCGTTCTAGTTATTCGTTTCGAGCATCAGAACTGCGAAAATTTTGAGTTTCTCAAGCGTTTCTTACTTCCAAACTGCCACATCTCGCGAACGGATTGACCAATCCGCAAAATTTCTGTTGCATCTGAAGCTAGAAACTCGACCGATTACAACGGTATGCGTACTTTTCCCCTAGGCCGTTCTAGTTATTCGTTTCGAGCATCAGAACTGCGAAAATTTTGAGTTTCTCAAGCGTTTCTTACCTCCAAACTGCCATATCTCGCGAACGGATTGACCAATCCGCAAAATTTCTGTTGCATCTGAAAGTAGAAACTCGCCCGATTACAACGGTATGCGTACTTTTCCCCTAGGCCGTTCTAGTTATTCGTTTCGAGCATCAGAACTGCGAAAATTTTGAGTTTCTCAAGCGTTTCTTACTTCCAAACTGCCACATCTCGCGAACGGATTGACCAATCCGCAAAATTTCTGTTGCATCTGAAGGTAGAAACTCGCCCGATTACAACGGTATGCGTACTTTTCCCCTAGGCCGTTCTAGTTATTCGTTTCGAGCATCAGAACTGCGAAAATTTTGAGTTTCTCAAGCGTTTCTTACTTCCAAACTGCCATATCTCGCGAACGGATTGACCAATCCGCAAAATTTCTGTTGCATCTGAAGGTAGAAACTCGCCCGATTACAACGGTGTGCGTACTTTTCTCCTAGGCCGTTCTAGTTATTCGTTTCGAGCATCAGAACTGCGAAAAGTTTGAGTTTCTCAAGCGTTTCTTACCTACAAACTGCCACATCTCGCGAACGGATTGACCAATCCGCAAAATTTCTGTTGCATCTGAAAGTAGAAACTCGCCCGATTACAACGGTATGCGTACATTCCCCCTAGGCCGTTCTAGTTATTCGTTTCGAGCATCAGAACTGCGAAAATTTTGAGTTTCTCAAGCGTTTCTTATTTCCAAACTGCCACATCTCGCGAACGGATTGACAAATCCGCAAAATTTCTGTTGCATCTGAAAGTAGAAACTCGCCCGATTACAACGGTATGCGTACTTTTCCCTAGGCCGTTCTAGTTATTCGTTTCGAGCATCAGAACTGCGAAAATTTTGAGTTTCTCAAGCGTTTCTTACTTCCAAACTGCCATATCTCGCGAACGGATTGACCAATCCGCAAAATTTCTGTTGCATCTGAAGGTAGAAACTCGCCCGATTACAACGGTATGCGCACTTTTCCCCTAGGCCGTTCTAGTTATTCGTTTCGAGCATCAGAACTGCGAAAATTTTGGGTTTCTCAAGCGTTTCTTACTTCCAAACTGCAATATCTCGCGAACGGATCGACCAATCCGCAAAATTTCCGTTGCATCTGAAAGTAGAAAACTCGCCCGATTACATCGGTATGCGCACTTTTCCCCTAGGCCGTTCCAGTTATTCGTTTCGAGCATCAGAACTGCGAAAATTTTGAGTTTCTCAAGCGTTTCTTATATCCAAACTGCCATATCTCGCGAACGGATTGATCAATCCGCAAAATTCCTGTTGCATCTGAAAGTAGAAACTCTCCCGATTACAACAGTAGGTGTAGTCTTCCCCTAGTCCGGTCTAGTTATTCGTTTCGAGAATCAGAACTGCGAAAATTTTGAGTTTCTCAAGCGTTTCTTACTTCCAAACTGCCACATCTCGCGAACGGATCGACCAATCCGCAAAATTTCTGTTGCATCAGAAAGTAGAAACTCGCCCGATTACAACGGTGTGCGTACTTTTCCCCTAGGCCGTTCTAGTTATGCTTGTCGAGCATCAGAACTGCGAAAATTTTGAGTTTCTCGAGCGTTTCTTACCTCCAAACTGCCATATCTGGCGAACGGATTGACCAATCCGCAAAATTTCTGTTGCATCTGAAAGTAGAAACTTGCCCGATTACAACACTATGCGTACTTTTTCCCTAGGACGTTCTAGTTATTCGTTTCGAGCATCAGAACTGCGAAAATTTTGAGTTTCTCAAGCGGTTCTTACCTCCAAACTGCCATATCTCGCGAACGGATTGACCAATCCGCAAAATTTCTGTTGCATCAGAAAGTAGAAACTCGCCCGATTACAACGGTATGCGTGCTTTTCCCCTAGCCCATTCTAGTTATTCGTTTCGAGCAACAGAACTGCGAAAATTTTGAGTTTTTCAAGCATTGCTTACCTCCAAACTGCCATATCTCGCGAACGGATTGACCAATCCGCAAAATTTCTGTTGCATCTGAAAGTAGAAACTCGCCCGATTACAACGGTGTGCGTACTTTTCCCCTAGCCCGTTCTAGTTATTCGTTTCGAGCATCAGAACTGCGAAAATTTTGAGTTTCTCAAGCGTTACTTACCTCCAAACTGCCATATCTCGCGAACGGATTGACCAATCCGCAAAATTTCTGTTGCATCTGAAAGTAGAAACTCGCCCGACCACAACGGTGTGCGTACTTTTCCCCTAGGCCGTTCTAGTTATTCGTTTCGAGCATCAGAACTGCGAAAATTTTGAGTTTCTCAAGCGTTTCTTACCTCCAAACTGCCATATCTCGCGAACGGATTGACCAATCCGCAAAATTTCTGTTGCATCTGAAAGTAGAAACTCGCCCGATTACGACACTATGCGTACTTTTCCCCTAGGCCGTTCTAGTTATTCGTTTCGAGCAACAGAACTGCGAAAATTTTGAGTTTCTCAAGCTTTGCTTACCTCCAAACTGCCATATCTCGCGAACGGATTGACCAATCCGCAAAATTTCTGTTGCATCTGAAAGTAGAAACTCGCCCGATTACAACGGTGTGCGTACTTTTCCCCTAGGCCGTTCTAGTTATGCTTGTCGAGCATCAGAACTGCGAAAATTTTGAGTTTCTCAAGCGTTTCTTACCTCCAAACTGCCATATCTCGCGAACGGAATGACCAATCCGCAAAATTTCTGTTGCATCTGAAAGTAGAAACTCGCCCGATTACAACGGTGTGCGTACTTTTCCCCTAGGCCGTTCTTGTTATTCGTTTCGAGCATCAGAACCGCGAAAATTTTGTGTTTCTCAAGCGTTTCTTACATCCAAACTGCCACATCTCGCGAACGGATTGACCAATCCGCAAAATTTCTGTTGCATCTGAAAGTAGAAACTCGCCCGACTACAACGGTGTGCGTACTTTTCCCCTAGCCCGTTCTAGTTATGCTTGTCGAGCATCAGAACTGCGAAAATTTTGAGTTTCTCGAGCGTTTCTTACCTCCAAACTGCCATATCTCGCGAACGGATTGACCAATCCGCAAAATTTCTGTTGCATCAGAAAGTAGAAACTCGCCCGATTACAACGGTATGCGCACTTTTCCCCTAGGCCGTTCTAGTTATTCGTTTCGAGCATCAGAACTGCGAAAATTTTGGGTTTCTCAAGCGTTTCTTACCTCCAAACTGCCATATCTCGCGAACGGATTGACCAATCCGCAAAATTTCTGTTGCATCTGAAAGTAGAAACTCGCCCGATAACAACGGTATGCGCACTTTTCCCCTAGGCCGTTCTAGTTATTCGTTTCGAGCATCAGAACTGCGAAAATTTTGGGTTTCTCAAGCGTTTCTTACTTCCAAACTGCAATATCTCGCGAACGGATCGACCAATCCGCAAAATTTCCGTTGCATCTGAAAGTAGAAACCCGCCCGATTACATCGGTATGCGCACTTTTCCCCTAGGCCGTTCCAGTTATTCGTTTCGAGCATCAGAACTGCGAAAATTTTGATTTTCTCAAGCGTTTCTTATATCCAAACTGCCATATCTCGCGAACGGATTGATCAATCCGCAAAATTCCTGTTGCATCTGAAAGTAGAAACTCTCCCGATTACAACAGTAGGTGTAGTCTTCCCCTAGGCCGGTCTAGTTATTCGTTTCGAGAATCAGAACTGCGAAAATTTTGAGTTTCTCAAGCGTTTCTTACTTCCAAACTGCCACATCTCGCGAACGGATCGACCAATCCGCAAAATTTCTGTTGCATCAGAAAGTAGAAACTCGCCCGATTACAACGGTATGCGCACTTTTCCCCTAGGCCGTTCTAGTTATTCGTTTCGAGCATCAGAACTGCGAAAATTTTGAGTTTTTCAAGCGTTGCTTACCTCCAAACTGCCATATCTCGCGAACGGATTGACCAATCCGCAAAATTTCTGTTGCATCTGAAAGTGGATACTCGCCCGATTACAACGGTGTGCGTACTTTTCCCCTAGGCCGTTCTAGTTATGCTTGTCGAGCATCAGAACTGCGAAAATTTTGAGTTTCTCGAGCGTTTCTTACCTCCAAACTGCCATATCTCGCGAACGGATTGACCAATCCGCAAAATTTCTGTTGCATCTGAAAGTAGAAACTCGCCCGATTACGACACTATGCGTACTTTTCCCCTAGGCCGTTCTAGTTATTCGTTTCGAGCAACAGAACTGCGAAAATTTTGAGTTTTTCAAGCATTGCTTACCTCCAAACTGCCATATCTCGCGAACGGATTGACCAATCCGCAAAATTTCTGTTGCATCTGAAAGTAGAAACTCGCCCGATTACAACGGTGTGCGTACTTTTCCCCTAGCCCGTTCGAGTTATTCGTTTCGAGCATCAGAACTGCGAAAATTTTGAGTTTCTCAAGCGTTACTTACCTCCAAACTGCCATATCTCGCGAACGGATTGACCAATCCGCAAAATTTCTGTTGCATCTGAAAGTAGAAACTCGCCCGACCACAACGGTGTGCGTACTTTTCCCCTAGGCCGTTCTAGTTATTCGTTTCGAGCATCAGAACTGCGAAAATTTTGAGTTTCTCAAGCGTTTCTTACCTCCAAACTGCCATATCTCGCGAACGGATTGACCAATCCGCAAAATTTCTGTTGCATCTGAAAGTAGAAACTCGCCCGATTACGACACTATGCGTACTTTTCCCCTAGGCCGTTCTAGTTATTCGTTTCGAGCAACAGAACTGCGAAAATTTTGAGTTTCTCAAGCTTTGCTTACCTCCAAACTGCCATATCTCGCGAACGGATTGACCAATCCGCAAAATTTCTGTTGCATCTGAAATTAGAAACTCGCCCGATTACAACGGTGTGCGTACTTTTCCCCTACGCCGTTCTAGTTATGCTTGTCGAGCATCAGAACTGCGAAAATTTTGAGTTTCTCAAGCGTTTCTTACCTCCAAACTGCCATATCTCGCGAACGGAATGACCAATCCGCAAAATTTCTGTTGCATCTGAAAGTAGAAACTCGCCCGATTACAACGGTGTGCGTACTTTTCCCCTAGGCCGTTCTTGTTATTCGTTTCGAGCATCAGAACCGCGAAAATTTTGTGTTTCTCAAGCGTTTCTTACATCCAAACTGCCACATCTCGCGAACGGATTGACCAATCCGCAAAATTTCTGTTGCATCTGAAAGTAGAAACTCGCCCGACTACAACGGTGTGCGTACTTTTCCCCTAGCCCGTTCTAGTTATGCTTGTCGAGCATCAGAACTGCGAAAATTTTGAGTTTCTCGAGCGTTTCTTACCTCCAAACTGCCATATCTCGCGAACGGATTGACCAATCCGCAAAATTTCTGTTGCATCAGAAAGTAGAAACTCGCCCGATTACAACGGTATGCGCACTTTTCCCCTAGGCCGTTCTAGTTATTCGTTTCGAGCATCAGAACTGCGAAAATTTTGGGTTTCTCAAGCGTTTCTTACCTCCAAACTGCCATATCTCGCGAACGGATTGACCAATCCGCAAAATTTCTGTTGCATCTGAAAGTAGAAACTCGCCCGATAACAACGGTATGCGCACTTTTCCCCTAGGCCGTTCTAGTTATTCGTTTCGAGCATCAGAACTGCGAAAATTTTGGGTTTCTCAAGCGTTTCTTACTTCCAAACTGCAATATCTCGCGAACGGATCGACCAATCCGCAAAATTTCCGTTGCATCTGAAAGTAGAAACTCGCCCGATTACATCGGTATGCGCACTTTTCCCCTAGGCCGTTCCAGTTATTCGTTTCGAGCATCAGAACTGCGAAAATTTTGAGTTTCTCAAGCGTTTCTTATATCCAAACTGCCATATCTCGCGAACGGATTGATCAATCCGCAAAATTCCTGTTGCATCTGAAAGTAGAAACTCTCCCGATTACAACAGTAGGTGTAGTCTTCCCCTAGGCCGGTCTAGTTATTCGTTTCGAGAATCAGAACTGCGGAAATTTTGAGTTTCTCAAGCGTTTCTTACTTCCAAACTGCCACATCTCGCGAACGGATCGACCAATCCGCAAAATTTCTGTTGCATCAGAAAGTAGAAACTCGCCCGATTACAACGGTATGCGCACTTTTCCTCTAGGCCGTTCTAGTTATTCGTTTCGAGCATCAGAACTGCGAAAATTTTGAGTTTTTCAAGCGTTGCTTACCTCCAAACTGCCATATCTCGCGAACGGATTGACCAATCCGCAAAATTTCTGTTGCATCTGAAAGTGGATACTCGCCCGATTACAACGGTGTGCGTACTTTTCCCCTAGGCCGTTCTAGTTATGCTTGTCGAGCATCAGAACTGCGAAAATTTTGAGTTTCTCGAGCGTTTCTTACCTCCAAACTGCCATATCTCGCGAACGGATTGACCAATCCGCAAAATTTCTGTTGCATCTGAAAGTAGAAACTCGCCCGATTACGACACTATGCGTACTTTTCCCCTAGGCCGTTCTAGTTATTCGTTTCGAGCAACAGAACTGCGAAAATTTTGAGTTTCTCAAGCTTTGCTTACCTCCAAACTGCCATATCTCGCGAACGGATTGACCAATCCGCAAAATTTCTGTTGCATCTGAAAGTAGAAACTCGCCCGATTACAACGGTGTGCGTACTTTTCCCCTAGGCCGTTCTAGTTATGCTTGTCGAGCATCAGAACTGCGAAAATTTTGAGTTTCTCAAGCGTTTCTTACCTCCAAACTGCCATATCTCGCGAACGGAATGACCAATCCGCAAAATTTCTGTTGCATCTGAAAGTAGTTACTCGCCCGATTACAACGGTGTGCGTACTTTTCCCCTAGGCCGTTCTTGTTATTCGTTTCGAGCATCAGAACCGCGAAAATTTTGTGTTTCTCAAGCGTTTCTTACATCCAAACTGCCACATCTCGCGAACGGATTGACCAATCCGCAAAATTTCTGTTGCATCTGAAAGTAGAAACTCGCCCGACTACAACGGTGTGCGTACTTTTCCCCTAGCCCGTTCTAGTTATGCTTGTCGAGCATCAGAACTGCGAAAATTTTGAGTTTCTCGAGCGTTTCTTACCTCCAAACTGCCATATCTGGCGAACGGATTGACCAATCCGCAAAATTTCTGTTGCATCTGAAAGTAGAAACTTGCCCGATTACAACACTATGCGTACTTTTCCCCTAGGACGTTCTAGTTATTCGTTTCGAGCATCAGAACTGCGAAAATTTTGAGTTTCTCAAGCGTTTCTTACTTCCAAACTGCCACATCTCGCGAACGGATTGACCAATCCGCAAAATTTCTGTTGCATCTGAAAGTAGAAACTCGCCCGATTACAACGGTATGCGTAGTTTCCCCCTAGGCCTTTCTAGTCATTCGTTTCGAGCATCAGAACTGCGATAATTTTGAGTTTCTCAAGCGTTTCTTACCTCCAAACTGCCATATCTCGCGAACGGATTGACCAATCCGCAAAATTTCTGTTGCATCTGAAAGTAGAAACTCGCCCGATTACAACGGTATGTGTAGTTTTCCCCTATGCCGTTCCAGTTATTCATTTCGAGCATCAGAACTGCGAAAATTTTGAGTTTCTCAAGCGTTTCTTACATCCAAACGGCCATATCTCGCGAACGGATTGGCCAATCCGCAAAATTTCTATTGCATCTGAAAGTAGAAACTCGCCCGATTAAAACGGTATGCGTACTTTTCCCCTAGGCCTTTCTAGTCATTCGTTTCGAGCATCAGAACTGCGAAAATTTTGAGTTTCTCAAGCGTTTCTTACATCCAAACGGCCATATCTCGCGAACGGATTGACCAATCCGCATAATCTATGTTGCATCTGAAGGTAGAAACTCGCCCGATTACAACGGTATGCGTACTTCTCCCGTAGGCCGTTCTAGTCATTCGTTTCGAGCATCAGAACTGCGAAAATTTTGAGTTTCTCAAGCGTTTCTTACCTCCAAACTGCCATACCTCGCGAACGGATCGACCAATCCGCAAAATTTCTGTTCCATCTGAAAGTAGAAACTTGCCCGATTACAATGGTATGTGCAGTTGCCCCCTAGGCCGTTCCAGTTATTCGTTTCGAGCATCAGAACTGCGATAATTTTGAGTTTCTCAAGCGTTTCTTACATCCAAACGGCCATATCTCGCGAACGGATTGATCAATCCGCAAAATTTCTGATGCATCTGAAAGTAGAAACTCGCCCGATTACAACGGTATGCGTACTTCTCCCGTAGGCCGTTCTAGTCATTCGTTTCGAGCATCAGAACTGCAAAAATTTTGAGTTTCTCAAGCGTTCCTTATCTCCAAACTGCCATATCTCGCGAACGGATTGACCAATCCGCAAAATTTCTGTTGTATCTGAAAGTAGAAACTCGCCCGATTACAAGAGTAGGTGTAGTTTTCCCCTAGGCCGTTCTAGTTATTCGTTTCGAGAATCAGAACTGCGAAAATTTTGAGTTTCTCAAGCGTTTCTTACCTCCAAACTGCCATATCTCGCGAACGGATTGATCAATCCGCAAAATTTCTGATGCATCTGAAAGTAGAAACTCGCCCGATTACAACGGTATGCGTACTTCTCCCGTAGGCCGTTCTAGTCATTCGTTTCGAGCATCAGAACTGCAAAAATTTTGAGTTTCTCAAGCGTTCCTTATCTCCAAACTGCCATATCTCGCGAACGGATTGACCAATCCGCAAAATTTCTGTTGTATCTGAAAGTTGAAACTCGCCCGATTACAAGAGTAGGTGTAGTTTTCCCCTAGACCGTTCTAGTTATTCGTTTCGAGAATCAGAACTGCGAAAATTTTGAGTTTCTCAAGCGTTTCTTACATCCAAACGGCCATATCTCGCGAACGGATTGGCCAATCCGCAAAATTTCTGTTGCATCTGAAAGTAGGAACTCGCGCGATTACAACGGTATGTGTAGTTTTCCCCTATGCCGTTCCAGTTATTCATTTCGAGCATCAGAACTGCGAAAATTTTGAGTTTCTCAAGCGTTTCTTACATCCAAACGGCCATATCTCGCGAACGGATTGGCCAATCCGCAAAATTTCTGTTGCATCTGAAAGTAGAAACTCGCCCGATTACAACGGCATGTGTAGTTTTCCCCTATGCCGTTCCAGTTATTCATTTCGAGCATCAGAACTGCGAAAATTTTGAGTTTCTCAAGCGTTTCTTACATCCAAACGGCAATATCTTGCGAACGGATTGACCAATCCGCAAAATTTCTATTGCATCTGAAAGTAGAAACTCGCCCGATTAAAACGGTATGCTTACTTTTCCCCTAGGCCTTTCTAGTCATTCGTTTCGAGCATCAGAACTGCGAAAATTTTGAGTTTCTCAAGCGTTTCTTACATCCAAATGGCCATATCTCGCGAACGGATTGACCAATCCGCATAATCTATGTTGCATCTGAAGGTAGAAACTCGCCCGATTACAACGGTATGCGTACTTCTCCCGTAGGCCGTTCTAGTCATTCGTTTCGAGCATCAGAACTGCGAAAATTTTGAGTTTCTCAAGCGTTTCTTACCTCCAAACTGCCATACCTCGCGAACGGATCGACCAATCCGCAAAATTTCTGTTCCATCTGAAAGTAGAAACTTGCCCGATTACAAGAGTAGGTGTAGTTTTCCCCTAGGCCGTTCTAGTTATTCGTTTCGAGAATCAGAACTGCGAAAATTTTGAGTTTCTCAAGCGTTTCTTACTTCCAAACGGCCATATCTCGCGAACGGATTGACCAATCCGCAAAATTTCTGTTGCATCAGAAAGTAGAAATTCGCCCGATTACAACGCTATGCGCACTTTTCCCCTAGGCCGTTCTAGTTATTCGTTTCGAGCATCAGAACTGCGAAAATTTTGGGTTTCTCAAGCGTTTCTTACCTCCAAACTGCCATATCTCGCGAACGGATTGACCAATCCGCAAAATTTCTGTTGCATCTGAAAGTAGAAACTCGCCCGATTACAACGGTATGCGCACTTTTCCCCTAGGCCGTTCTAGTTATTCGTTTCGAGCATCAGAACTGCGAAAATTTTGGGTTTCTCAAGCGTTTCTTACTTCCAAACTGCAATATCTCGCGAACGGATCGACCAATCCGCAAAATTTCCGTTGCATCTGAAAGTAGAAACTCGCCCGATTACATCGGTATGCGCACTTTTCCCCTAGGCCGTTCCAGTTATTCGTTTCGAGCATCAGAACTGCGAAAATTTTGAGTTTCTCAAGCGTTTCTTATATCCAAACTGCCATATCTCGCGAACGGATTGATCAATCCGCAAAATTCCTGTTGCATCTGAAAGTAGAAACTCTCCCGATTACAACAGTATGTGTAGTCTTCCCCTAGGCCGGTCTAGTTATTCGTTTCGAGAATCAGAACTGCGAAAATTTTGAGTTTCTCAAGCGTTTCTTACTTCCAAACTGCCACATCTCGCGAACGGATCGACCAATCCGCAAAATTTCTGTTGCATCAGAAAGTAGAAACTCGCCCGATTACAACGGTATGCGCACTTTTCCCCTAGGCCGTTCTAGTTATTCGTTTCGAGCATCAGAACTGCGAAAATTTTGAGTTTTTCAAGCGTTGCTTACCTCCAAACTGCCATATCTCGCGAACGGATTGACCAATCCGCAAAATTTCTGTTGCATCTGAAAGTGGATACTCGCCCGATTACAACGGTGTGCGTACTTTTCCCCTAGGCCGTTCTAGTTATGCTTGTCGAGCATCAGAACTGCGAAAATTTTGAGTTTCTCGAGCGTTTCTTACCTCCAAACTGCCATATCTGGCGAACGGATTGACCAATCCGCAAAATTTCTGTTGCATCTGAAAGTAGAAACTTGCCCGATTACAACACTATGCGTACTTTTCCCCTAGGACGTTCTAGTTATTCGTTTCGAGCATCAGAACTGCGAAAATTTTGAGTTTCTCAAGCGGTTCTTACCTCCAAACTGCCATATCTCGCGAACGGATTGACCAATCCGCAAAATTTCTGTTGCATCAGAAAGTAGAAACTCGCCCGATTACAACGGTATGCGTGCTTTTCCCCTAGCCCATTCTAGTTATTCGTTTCGAGCAACAGAACTGCGAAAATTTTGAGTTTTTCAAGCATTGCTTACCTCCAAACTGCCATATCTCGCGAACGGATTGACCAATCCGCAAAATTTCTGTTGCATCTGAAAGTAGAAACTCGCCCGATTACAACGGTGTGCGTACTTTTCCCCTAGCCCGTTCTAGTTATTCGTTTCGAGCATCAGAACTGCGAAAATTTTGAGTTTCTCAAGCGTTGCTTACCTCCAAACTGCCATATCTCGCGAACGGATTGACCAATCCGCAAAATTTCTGTTGCATCTGAAAGTAGAAACTCGCCCGACCACAACGGTGTGCGTACTTTTCCCCTAGGCCGTTCTAGTTATTCGTTTCGAGCATCAGAACTGCGAAAATTTTGAGTTTCTCAAGCGTTTCTTACCTCCAAACTGCCATATCTCGCGAACGGATTGACCAATCCGCAAAATTTCTGTTGCATCTGAAAGTAGAAACTCGCCCGATTACGACACTATGCGTACTTTTCCCCTAGGCCGTTCTAGTTATTCGTTTCGAGCAACAGAACTGCGAAAATTTTGAGTTTCTCAAGCTTTGCTTACCTCCAAACTGCCATATCTCGCGAACGGATTGACCAATCCGCAAAATTTCTGTTGCATCTGAAAGTAGAAACTCGCCCGATTACAACGGTGTGCGTACTTTCCCCCTAGGCCGTTCTAGTTATGCTTGTCGAGCATCAGAACTGCGAAAATTTTGAGTTTCTCAAGCGTTTCTTACCTCCAAACTGCCATATCTCGCGAACGGAATGACCAATCCGCAAAATTTCTGTTGCATCTGAAAGTAGAAACTCGCCCGATTACAACGGTGTGCGTACTTTTCCCCTAGGCCGTTCTTGTTATTCGTTTCGAGCATCAGAACCGCGAAAATTTTGTGTTTCTCAAGCGTTTCTTACATCCAAACTGCCACATCTCGCGAACGGATTGACCAATCCGCAAAATTTCTGTTGCATCTGAAAGTAGAAACTCGCCCGACTACAACGGTGTGCGTACTTTTCCCCTAGCCCGTTCTAGTTATGCTTGTCGAGCATCAGAACTGCGAAAATTTTGAGTTTCTCGAGCGTTTCTTACCTCCAAACTGCCATATCTCGCGAACGGATTGACCAATCCGCAAAATTTCTGTTGCATCAGAAAGTAGAAACTCGCCCGATTACAACGGTATGCGCACTTTTCCCCTAGGCCGTTCTAGTTATTCGTTTCGAGCATCAGAACTGCGAAAATTTTGGGTTTCTCAAGCGTTTCTTACCTCCAAACTGCCATATCTCGCGAACGGATTGACCAATCCGCAAAATTTCTGTTGCATCTGAAAGTAGAAACTCGCCCGATAACAACGGTATGCGCACTTTTCCCCTAGGCCGTTCTAGTTATTCGTTTCGAGCATCAGAACTGCGAAAATTTTGGGTTTCTCAAGCGTTTCTTACTTCCAAACTGCAATATCTCGCGAACGGATCGACCAATCCGCAAAATTTCCGTTGCATCTGAAAGTAGAAACTCGCCCGATTACATCGGTATGCGCACTTTTCCCCTAGGCCGTTCCAGTTATTCGTTTCGAGCATCAGAACTGCGAAAATTTTGAGTTTCTCAAGCGTTTCTTATATCCAAACTGCCATATCTCGCGAACGGATTGATCAATCCGCAAAATTCCTGTTGCATCTGAAAGTAGAAACTCTCCCGATTACAACAGTAGGTGTAGTCTTCCCCTAGGCCGGTCTAGTTATTCGTTTCGAGAATCAGAACTGCGAAAATTTTGAGTTTCTCAAGCGTTTCTTACTTCCAAACTGCCACATCTCGCGAACGGATCGACCAATCCGCAAAATTTCTGTTGCATCAGAAAGTAGAAACTCGCCCGATTACAACGGTATGCGCACTTTTCCCCTAGGCCGTTCTAGTTATTCGTTTCGAGCATCAGAACTGCGAAAATTTTGAGTTTTTCAAGCGTTGCTTACCTCCAAACTGCCATATCTCGCGAACGGATTGACCAATCCGCAAAATTTCTGTTGCATCTGAAAGTGGATACTCGCCCGATTACAACGGTGTGCGTACTTTTCCCCTAGGCCGTTCTAGTTATGCTTGTCGAGCATCAGAACTGCGAAAATTTTGAGTTTCTCGAGCGTTTCTTACCTCCAAACTGCCATATCTCGCGAACGGATTGACCAATCCGCAAAATTTCTGTTGCATCTGAAAGTAGAAACTCGCCCGATCACAACGGTATGCGTACTTTTCCCCTAGCCCGTTCTAGTTATTCGTTTCGAGCAACAGAACTGCGAAAATTTTGAGTTTTTCAAGCGTTGCTTACCTCCAAACTGCCATATCTCGCGAACGGATTGACCAATCCGCAAAATTTCTGTTGCATCTGAAAGTAGAAACTCGCCCGATTACAACACTATGCGTACTTTTCCCCTAGGCCGTTCTAGTTATTCGTTTCGAGCATCAGAACTGCGAAAATTTTGAGTTTCTCAAGCGTTTCTTACTTCCAAACTGCCATATCTCGCGAACGGATTGACCAATCCGCAAAATTTCTGTTGCATCTGAAAGTAGAAACTCGCCCGATTACAACACTATGCGTACTTTTCCCCTAGGCCGTTCTAGTTATTCGTTTCGAGCATCAGAACTGCGAAAATTTTGAGTTTCTCGAGCGTTTCTTACATCCAAACTGCCATATCTCGCGAACGGATTGACCAATCCGCAAAATTTCTGTTGCATCTGAAAGTAGAAATTCGCCCGATTACAAATGTATGCGTACTTTTCCCCTAGCCCGTTCTAGTTATTCGTTTCGAGCAACAGAACTGCGAAAATTTTGAGTTTCTCAAGCGTTGCTTACCTCCAAACTGCCATATCTCGCGAACGGATTGACCAATCCGCAAAATTTCTGTTGCATCTGAATGTAGAAACTCGCCCGATTACAACAGTGTGCGTACTTTTCCCCTAGGCCGTTCTAGTTATGCTTGTCGAGCATCAGAACTGCGAAAATTTTGAGTTTCTCGAGCGTTTCTTACCTCCAAACTGCCATATCTCGCGAACGGATTGACCAATCCGCAAAATTTCTGTTGCATCTGAAAGTAGAAACTCGCCCGATTACAACACTATGCGTACTTTTCCCCTAGGCCGTTCTAGTTATTCGTTTCGAGCATCAGAACTGCGAAAATTTTGAGTTTCTCAAGCGTTTCTTACCTACAAACTGCCACATCTCGCGAACGGATTGACCCATCCGCAAAATTTCTGATGCATCTGAAAGCAGAAACTCGCCCGATTAGAACGGTATGCGTACTTTTCCCCTAGGCCGCCCTAGTTATTCGTTTCGAGCATCAGAACTGCGAAAATTTTGAGTTTCTCAAGCGTTTCTTACTTCCAAACTGCCATATCTCGCGTACGGATTGACCAATCCGCAAAATTTCTGTTGCATCTCAAAGTAGAAACTCGCCCGATTACAACACTATGCGTACTTTTCCCCTAGGCCGTTCTAGTTATTCGTTTCGAGCATCAGAACTGCGAAAATTTTGAGTTTCTCGAGCGTTTCTTACCTCCAAACTGCCATATCTCGCGAACGGATTGACCAATCCGCAAAATTTCTGTTGCATCTGAAAGTAGAAACTCGCCCGATTACAACGGTATGCGCACTTTTCCCCTAGGCCGTTCTAGTTATTCGTTTCGAGCATCAGAACTGCGAAAATTTTGGGTTTCTCAAGCGTTTCTTACCTCCAAACTGCCATATCTCGCGAACGGATTGGCCAATCCGCAAAATTTCTGTTGCATCTGAAAGTAGAAACTCGCCCGATTACAACGGTATGCGCACTTTTCCCCTAGGCCGTTCTAGTTATTCGTTTCGAGCATCAGAACTGCGAAAATTTTGGGTTTCTCAAGCGTTTCTTACTTCCAAACTGCAATATCTCGCGAACGGATCGACCAATCCGCAAAATTTCCGTTGCATCTGAAAGTAGAAACTCGCCCGATTACATCGGTATGCGCACTTTTCCCCTAGGCCGTTCCAGTTATTCGTTTCGAGCATCAGAACTGCGAAAACTTTGAGTTTCTCAAGCGTTTCTTATATCCAAACTGCCATATCTCGCGAACGGATTGATCAATCCGCAAAATTCCTGTTGCATCTGAAAGTAGAAACTCTCCCGATTACAACAGTAGGTGTAGTCTTCCCCTAGGCCGGTCTAGTTATTCGTTTCGAGAATCAGAACTGCGAAAATTTTGAGTTTCTCAAGCGTTTCTTACTTCCAAACTGCCACATCTCGCGAACGGATCGACCAATCCGCAAAATTTCTGTTGCATCAGAAAGTAGAAACTCGCCCGATTACAACGGTATGCGCACTTTTCCCCTAGGCCGTTCTAGTTATTCGTTTCGAGCATCAGAACTGCGAAAATTTTGAGTTTTTCAAGCGTTGCTTACCTCCAAACTGCCATATCTCGCGAACGGATTGACCAATCCGCAAAATTTCTGTTGCATCTGAAAGTGGATACTCGCCCGATTACAACGGTGTGCGTACTTTTCCCCTAGGCCGTTCTAGTTATGCTTGTCGAGCATCAGAACTGCGAAAATTTTGAGTTTCTCGAGCGTTTCTTACCTCCAAACTGCCATATCTGGCGAACGGATTGACCAATCCGCAAAATTTCTGTTGCATCTGAAAGTAGAAACTTGCCCGATTACAACACTATGCGTACTTTTCCCCTAGGACGTTCTAGTTATTCGTTTCGAGCATCAGAACTGCGAAAATTTTGAGTTTCTCAAGCGGTTCTTACCTCCAAACTGCCATATCTCGCGAACGGATTGACCAATCCGCAAAATTTCTGTTGCATCAGAAAGTAGAAACTCGCCCGATTACAACGGTATGCGTGCTTTTCCCCTAGCCCATTCTAGTTATTCGTTTCGAGCAACAGAACTGCGAAAATTTTGAGTTTTTCAAGCATTGCTTACCTCCAAACTGCCATATCTCGCGAACGGATTGACCAATCCGCAAAATTTCTGTTGCATCTGAAAGTAGAAACTCGCCCGATTACAACGGTGTGCGTTCTTTTCCCCTAGCCCGTTCTAGTTATTCGTTTCGAGCATCAGAACTGCGAAAATTTTGAGTTTCTCAAGCGTTGCTTACCTCCAAACTGCCATATCTCGCGAACGGATTGACCAATCCGCAAAATTTCTGTTGCATCTGAAAGTAGAAACTCGCCCGACCACAACGGTGTGCGTACTTTTCCCCTAGGCCGTTCTAGTTATTCGTTTCGAGCATCAGAACTGCGAAAATTTTGAGTTTCTCAAGCGTTTCTTACCTCCAAACTGCCATATCTCGCGAACGGATTGACCAATCCGCAAAATTTCTGTTGCATCTGAAAGTAGAAACTCGCCCGATTACGACACTATGCGTACTTTTCCCCTAGGCCGTTCTAGTTATTCGTTTCGAGCAACAGAACTGCGAAAATTTTGAGTTTCTCAAGCTTTGCTTACCTCCAAACTGCCATATCTCGCGAACGGATTGACCAATCCGCAAAATTTCTGTTGCATCTGAAAGTAGAAACTCGCCCGATTACAACGGTGTGCGTACTTTTCCCCTAGGCCGTTCTAGTTATGCTTGTCGAGCATCAGAACTGCGAAAATTTTGAGTTTCTCAAGCGTTTCTTACCTCCAAACTGCCATATCTCGCGAACGGAATGACCAATCCGCAAAATTTCTGTTGCATCTGAAAGTAGAAACTCGCCCGATTACAACGGTGTGCGTACTTTTCCCCTAGGCCGTTCTTGTTATTCGTTTCGAGCATCAGAACCGCGAAAATTTTGTGTTTCTCAAGCGTTTCTTACATCCAAACTGCCACATCTCGCGAACGGATTGACCAATCCGCAAAATTTCTGTTGCATCTGAAAGTAGAAACTCGCCCGACTACAACGGTGTGCGTACTTTTCCCCTAGCCCGTTCTAGTTATGCTTGTCGAGCATCAGAACTGCGAAAATTTTGAGTTTCTCGAGCGTTTCTTACCTCCAAACTGCCATATCTCGCGAACGGATTGACCAATCCGCAAAATTTCTGTTGCATCAGAAAGTAGAAACTCGCCCGATTACAACGGTATGCGCACTTTTCCCCTAGGCCGTTCTAGTTATTCGTTTCGAGCATCAGAACTGCGAAAATTTTGGGTTTCTCAAGCGTTTCTTACCTCCAAACTGCCATATCTCGCGAACGGATTGACCAATCCGCAAAATTTCTGTTGCATCTGAAAGTAGAAACTCGCCCGATAACAACGGTATGCGCACTATTCCCCTAGGCCGTTCTAGTTATTCGTTTCGAGCATCAGAACTGCGAAAATTTTGGGTTTCTCAAGCGTTTCTTACTTCCAAACTGCAATATCTCGCGAACGGATCGACCAATCCGCAAAATTTCCGTTGCATCTGAAAGTAGAAACTCGCCCGATTACATCGGTATGCGCACTTTTCCCCTAGGCCGTTCCAGTTATTCGTTTCGAGCATCAGAACTGCGAAAATTTTGAGTTTCTCAAGCGTTTCTTATATCCAAACTGCCATATCTCGCGAACGGATTGATCAATCCGCAAAATTCCGGTTGCATCTGAAAGTAGAAACGCTCCCGATTACAACAGTAGGTGTAGTCTTCCCCTAGGCCGGTCTAGTTATTCGTTTCGAGAATCAGAACTGCGAAAATTTTGAGTTTCTCAAGCGTTTCTTACTTCCAAACTGCCACATCTCGCGAACGGATCGACCAATCCGCAAAATTTCTGTTGCATCAGAAAGTAGAAACTCGCCCGATTACAACGGTATGCGCACTTTTCCCCTAGGCCGTTCTAGTTATTCGTTTCGAGCATCAGAACTGCGAAAATTTTGAGTTTTTCAAGCGTTGCTTACCTCCAAACTGCCATATCTCGCGAACGGATTGACCAATCCGCAAAATTTCTGTTGCATCTGAAAGTGGATACTCGCCCGATTACAACGGTGTGCGTACTTTTCCCCTAGGCCGTTCTAGTTATTCGTTTCGAGCATCAGAACTGCGAAAATTTTGAGTTTCTCGAGCGTTTCTTACATCCAAACTGCCATATCTCGCGAACGGATTGACCAATCCGCAAAATTTCTGTTGCATCTGAAAGTAGAAACTCGCCCGATTACAACGGTGGGCGTACTTTTCCCCTAGGCCGTTCTAGTTATTCGTTTCGAGCATCAGAACTGCGAAAATTTTGAGTTTCACGAGCGTTTCTTACATCCAAACTGCCATATCTCGCGAACGGATTGACCAATCCGCAAAATTTCTGTTGCATCTGAAAGTAGAAATTCGCCCGATTACAAATGTATGCGTACTTTTCCCCTAGCCCGTTCTAGTTATTCGTTTCGAGCAACAGAACTGCGAAAATTTTGAGTTTCTCAAGCGTTGCTTACCTCCAAACTGCCATATCTCGCGAACGGATTGACCAATCCGCAAAATTTCTGTTGCATCTGAATGTAGAAACTCGCCCGATTACAACGGTGTGCGTACTTTTCCCCTAGGCCGTTCTAGTTATGCTTGTCGAGCATCAGAACTGCGAAAATTTTGAGTTTCTCGAGCGTTTCTTACCTCCAAACTGCCATATCTCGCGAACGGATTGACCAATCCGCAAAATTTCTGTTGCATCTGAAAGTAGAAACTCGCCCGATTACAACACTATGCGTACTTTTCCCCTAGGCCGTTCTAGTTATTCGTTTCGAGCATCAGAACTGCGAAAATTTTGAGTTTCTCAAGCGTTTCTTACCTACAAACTGCCACATCTCGCGAACGGATTGACCCATCCGCAAAATTTCTGATGCATCTGAAAGCAGAAACTCGCCCGATTAGAACGGTATGCGTACTTTTCCCCTAGGCCGCCCTAGTTATTCGTTTCGAGCATCAGAACTGCGAAAATTTTGAGTTTCTCAAGCGTTTCTTACTTCCAAACTGCCATATCTCGCGTACGGATTGACCAATCCGCAAAATTTCTGTTGCATCTCAAAGTAGAAACTCGCCCGATTACAACACTATGCGTACTTTTCCCCTAGGCCGTTCTAGTTATTCGTTTCGAGCATCAGAACTGCGAAAATTTTGAGTTTCTCGAGCGTTTCTTACCTCCAAACTGCCATATCTCGCGAACGGATTGACCAATCCGCAAAATTTCTGTTGCATCTGAAAGTAGAAACTCGCCCGATTACAACGGTATGCGCACTTTTCCCCTAGGCCGTTCTAGTTATTCGTTTCGAGCATCAGAACTGCGAAAATTTTGGGTTTCTCAAGCGTTTCTTACCTCCAAACTGCCATATCTCGCGAACGGATTGGCCAATCCGCAAAATTTCTGTTGCATCTGAAAGTAGAAACTCGCCCGATTACAACGGTATGCGCACTTTTCCCCTAGGCCGTTCTAGTTATTCGTTTCGAGCATCAGAACTGCGAAAATTTTGGGTTTCTCAAGCGTTTCTTACTTCCAAACTGCAATATCTCGCGAACGGATCGACCAATCCGCAAAATTTCCGTTGCATCTGAAAGTAGAAACTCGCCCGATTACATCGGTATGCGCACTTTTCCCCTAGGCCGTTCCAGTTATTCGTTTCGAGCATCAGAACTGCGAAAATTTTGAGTTTCTCAAGCGTTTCTTATATCCAAACTGCCATATCTCGCGAACGGATTGATCAATCCGCAAAATTCCTGTTGCATCTGAAAGTAGAAACTCTCCCGATTACAACAGTAGGTGTAGTCTTCCCCTAGGCCGGTCTAGTTATTCGTTTCGAGAATCAGAACTGCGAAAATTTTGAGTTTCTCAAGCGTTTCTTACTTCCAAACTGCCACATCTCGCGAACGGATCGACCAATCCGCAAAATTTCTGTTGCATCAGAAAGTAGAAACTCGCCCGATTACAACGGTATGCGCACTTTTCCCCTAGGCCGTTCTAGTTATTCGTTTCGAGCATCAGAACTGCGAAAATATTGAGTTTTTCAAGCGTTGCTTACCTCCAAACTGCCATATCTCGCGAACGGATTGACCAATCCGCAAAATTTCTGTTGCATCTGAAAGTGGATACTCGCCCGATTACAACGGTGTGCGTACTTTTCCCCTAGGCCGTTCTAGTTATGCTTGTCGAGCATCAGAACTGCGAAAATTTTGAGTTTCTCGAGCGTTTCTTACCTCCAAACTGCCATATCTGGCGAACGGATTGACCAATCCGCAAAATTTCTGTTGCATCTGAAAGTAGAAACTTGCCCGATTACAACACTATGCGTACTTTTCCTCTAGGACGTTCTAGTTATTCGTTTCGAGCATCAGAACTGCGAAAATTTTGAGTTTCTCAAGCGGTTCTTACCTCCAAACTGCCATATCTCGCGAACGGATTGACCAATCCGCAAAATTTCTGTTGCATCAGAAAGTAGAAACTCGCCCGATTACAACGGTATGCGTGCTTTTCCCCTAGCCCATTCTAGTTATTCGTTTCGAGCAACAGAACTGCGAAAATTTTGAGTTTTTCAAGCATTGCTTACCTCCAAACTGCCATATCTCGCGAACGGATTGACCAATCCGCAAAATTTCTGTTGCATCTGAAAGTAGAAACTCGCCCGATTACAACGGTATGCGTACTTTTCCCCTAGCCCGTTCTAGTTATTCGTTTCGAGCATCAGAACTGCGAAAATTTTGAGTTTCTCAAGCGTTGCTTACCTCCAAACTGCCATATCTCGCGAACGGATTGACCAATCCGCAAAATTTCTGTTGCATCTGAAAGTAGAAACTCGCCCGACTACAACGGTGTGCGTACTTTTCCCCTAGGCCGTTCTAGTTATTCGTTTCGAGCATCAGAACTGCGAAAATTTTGAGTTTCTCAAGCGTTTCTTACCTCCAAACTGCCATATCTCGCGAACGGATTGACCAATCCGCAAAATTTCTGTTGCATCTGAAAGTAGAAACTCGCCCGATTACGACACTATGCGTACTTTTCCCCTAGGCCGTTCTAGTTATTCGTTTCGAGCAACAGAACTGCGAAAATTTTGAGTTTCTCAAGCTTTGCTTACCTCCAAACTGCCATATCTCGCGAACGGATTGACCAATCCGCAAAATTTCTGTTGCATCTGAAAGTAGAAACTCGCCCGATTACAACGGTGTGCGTACTTTTCCCCTAGGCCGTTCTAGTTATGCTTGTCGAGCATCAGAACTGCGAAAATTTTGAGTTTCTCAAGCGTTTCTTACATCCAAACTGCCATATCTCGCGAACGGAATGACCAATCCGCAAAATTTCTGTTGCATCTGAAAGTAGAAACTCGCCCGATTACAACGGTGTGCGTACTTTTCCCCTAGGCCGGTCTAGTTATTCGTTTCGAGAATCAGAACTGCGAAAATTTTGAGTTTCTCAAGCGTTTCTTACTTCCAAACTGCCACATCTCGCGAACGGATCGACCAATCCGCAAAATTTCTGTTGCATCAGAAAGTAGAAACTCGCCCGATTACAACGGTATGCGCACTTTTCCCCTAGGCCGTTCTAGTTATTCGTTTCGAGCATCAGAACTGCGAAAATTTTGAGTTTTTCAAGCGTTGCTTACCTCCAAACTGCCATATCTCGCGAACGGATTGACCAATCCGCAAAATTTCTGTTGCATCTGAAAGTGGATACTCGCCCGATTACAACGGTGTGCGTACTTTTCCCCTAGGCCGTTCTAGTTATGCTTGTCGAGCATCAGAACTGCGAAAACTTTGAGTTTCTCGAGCGTTTCTTACCTCCAAACTGCCATATCTGGCGAACGGATTGACCAATCCGCAAAATTTCTGTTGCATCTGAAAGTAGAAACTTGCCCGATTACAACACTATGCGTACTTTTCCCCTAGGACGTTCTAGTTATGCTTGTCGAGCATCAGAACTGCGAAAATTTTGAGTTTCTCAAGCGTTTCTTACATCCAAACTGCCATATCTCGCGAACGGAATGACCAATCCGCAAAATTTCTGTTGCATCTGAAAGTAGAAACTCGCCCGATTACAACGGTGTGCGTACTTTTCCCCTAGACCGTTCTAGTTATTCGTTTCGAGCATCAGAACTGCGAAAATTTTGAGTTTCTCAAGCGTTTCTTACTTCCAAACTGCCATATCTCGCGAACGGATTGACCAATCCGCAAAATTTCTGTTGCATCTGAAAGTAGAAACTCGCCCGATTACAACACTATGCGTACTTTTCCCCTAGGCCGTTCTAGTTATTCGTTTCGAGCATCAGAACTGCGAAAATTTTGAGTTTCTCAAGCGTTGCTTACGTCCAAACTGCCATATCTCGCGAACGGATTGACCAATCCGCAAAATTTCTGTTGCATCTGAAAGTAGAAACTCGCCCGATTACAACGGTGGGCGTACTTTTCCCCTAGGCCGTTCTAGTTATTCGTTTCGAGCATCAGAACTGCGAAAATTTTGAGTTTTTCGAGCGTTTCTTACATCCAAACTGCCATATCTCGCGAACGGATTGACCAATCCGCAAAATTTCTGTTGCATCTGAAAGTAGAAATTCGCCCGATTACAAATGTATGGGTACTTTTCCCCTAGCCCGTTCTAGTTATTCGTTTCGAGCAACAGAACTGCGAAAATTTTGAGTTTCTCAAGCGTTGCTTACCTCCAAACTGCCATATCTCGCGAACGGATTGACCAATCCGCAAAATTTCTGTTGCATCTGAATGTAGAAACTCGCCCGATTACAACGGTGTGCGTACTTTTCCCCTAGGCCGTTCTAGTTATGCTTGTCGAGCATCAGAACTGCGAAAATTTTGAGTTTCTCGAGCGTTTCTTACCTCCAAACTGCCATATCTCGCGAACGGATTGACCAATCCGCAAAATTTCTGTTGCATCTGAAAGTAGAAACTCGCCCGATTACAACACTATGCGTACTTTTCCCCTAGGCCGTTCTAGTTATTCGTTTCGAGCATCAGAACTGCGAAAATTTTGAGTTTCTCAAGCGTTTCTTACCTACAAACTGCCACATCTCGCGAACGGATTGACCCATCCGCAAAATTTCTGATGCATCTGAAAGCAGAAACTCGCCCGATTAGAACGGTATGCGTACTTTTCCCCTAGGCCGCCCTAGTTATTCGTTTCGAGCATCAGAACTGCGAAAATTTTGAGTTTCTCAAGCGTTTCTTACTTCCAAACTGCCATATCTCGCGTACGGATTGACCAATCCGCAAAATTTCTGTTGCATCTCAAAGTAGAAACTCGCCCGATTACAACACTATGCGTACTTTTCCCCTAGGCCGTTCTAGTTATTCGTTTCGAGCATCAGAACTGCGAAAATTTTGAGTTTCTCGAGCGTTTCTTACCTCCAAACTGCCATATCTCGCGAACGGATTGACCAATCCGCAAAATTTCTGTTGCATCTGAAAGTAGAAACTCGCCCGATTACAACGGTATGCGCACTTTTCCCCTAGGCCGTTCTAGTTATTCGTTTCGAGCATCAGAACTGCGAAAATTTTGGGTTTCTCAAGCGTTTCTTACCTCCAAACTGCCATATCTCGCGAACGGATTGACCAATCCGCAAAATTTCTGTTGCATCTGAAAGTAGAAACTCGCCCGATTACAACGGTATGCGCACTTTTCCCCTAGGCCGTTCTAGTTATTCGTTTCGAGCATCAGAACTGCGAAAATTTTGGGTTTCTCAAGCGTTTCTTACTTCCAAACTGCAATATCTCGCGAACGGATCGACCAATCCGCAAAATTTCCGTTGCATCTGAAAGTAGAAACTCGCCCGATTACATCGGTATGCGCACTGTTCCCCTAGGCCGTTCCAGTTATTCGTTTCGAGCATCAGAACTGCGAAAATTTTGAGTTTCTCAAGCGTTTCTTATATCCAAACTGCCATATCTCGCGAACGGATTGATCAATCCGCAAAATTCCTGTTGCATCTGAAAGTAGAAACTCTCCCGATTACAACAGTAGGTGTAGTCTTCCCCTAGGCCGGTCTAGTTATTCGTTTCGAGAATCAGAACTGCGAAAATTTTGAGTTTCTCAAGCGTTTCTTACTTCCAAACTGCCACATCTCGCGAACGGATCGACCAATCCGCAAAATTTCTGTTGCATCAGAAAGTAGAAACTCGCCCGATTACAACGGTATGCGCACTTTTCCCCTAGGCCGTTCTAGTTATTCGTTTCGAGCATCAGAACTGCGAAAATTTTGAGTTTCTCGAGCGTTTCTTACCTCCAAACTGCCATATCTCGCGAACGGATTGACCAATCCGCAAAATTTCTGTTGCATCTGAAAGTAGAAACTCGCCCGATTACAACGGTATGCGTACTTTTCCCCTAGCCCGTTCTAGTTATTCGTTTCGAGGAACAGAACTGCGAAAATTTTGAGTTTTTCAAGCGTTGCTTACCTCCAAACTGCCATGTCTCGCGAACGGATTGACCAATCCGCTAAATTTCTGTTGCATCTGAAAGTAGAAACTCGCCCGATTACAACGGTATGCGTACTTTTCCCCTAGCACGTTCTAGTTATTCGTTTCGAGCATCAGAACTGCGAAAATTTTGAGTTTCTCAAGCGTTGCTTACCTCCAAACTGCCATATCTCGCGAACGGATTGACCAATCCGCAAAATTTCTGTTGCATCTGAAAGTAGAAACTCGCCCGATTACAACGGTGTGCGTACTTTTCCCCTAGGCCGTTCTAGTTATTCGTTTCGAGCATCAGAACTGCGAAGATTTTGAGTTTCTCGAGCGTTTCTTACATCCAAACTGCCATATCTCGCGAACGGATTGACCAATCCGCAAAATTTCTGTTGCATCTGAAAGTAGAAATTCGCCCGATTACAACTGTATGCGTACTTTTCCCCTAGCCCGTTCTAGTTATTCGTTTCGAGCAACAGAACTGCGAAAATTTTGAGTTTCTCAAGCGTTGCTTACCTCCAAACTGCCATATCTCGCGAACGGATTGACCAATCCGCAAAATTTCTGTTGCATCTGAAAGTAGAAACGCGCCCGATTACAACGGTGTGCGTACTTTTCCCCTAGGCCGTTCTTGTTATTCGTTTCGAGCATCAGAACTGCGAAAATTTTGAGTTTCTCAAGCGTTTCTTACCTCCATACTGCCATATCTCGCGAACGGATTGACCAATCCGCAAAATTTCTGTTGCATCTCAAAGTAGAAACTCGCCCGATTACAACACTATGCGTACTTTTCCCCTAGGCCGTTCTAGTTATTCGTTTCGAGCATCAGAACTGCGAAAATTTTGAGTTTCTCAAGCGTTTCTTACTTCCAAACTGCCATATCTCGCGAACGGATTGACCAATCCGCAAAATTTCTGTTGCATCTCAAAGTAGAAACTCGCCCGATTACAACACTATGCGTACTTTTCCCGTAGGCCGTTCTAGTTATTCGTTTCGAGCATCAGAACTGCGAAAATTTTGAGTTTCTCAAGCGTTTCTTACCTCCAAACTGCCGTATCTCGCGAACGGATTGACCAATCCGCAAAATTTCTGTTGCATCTGAAAGTAGAAACTCGCCCGATTACAACGGTGTGCGTACTTTTCCCCTACGCCGTTCTTGTTATTCGTTTCGAGCATCAGAACTGCGAAAATTTTGAGTTTCTCAAGCGTTTCTTACCTCCATACTGCCATATCTCGCGAACGGATTGACCAATCCGCAAAATTTCTGTTGCATCTCAAAGTAGAAACTCGCCCGATTACAACACTATGCGTACTTTTCCCCTAGCCCGTTCTAGTTATTCGTTTCGAGCAACAGAACTGCGAAAATTTTGAGTTTCTCAAGCGTTTCTTACCTCCATACTGCCATATCTCGCGAACGGATTGACCAATCCGCAAAATTTCTGTTGCATCTCAAAGTAGAAACTCGCCCGATTACAACACTATGCGTACTTTTCCCCTAGGCCGTTCTAGTTATTCGTTTCGAGCATCAGAACTGCGAAAATTTTGAGTTTCTCAAGCGTTTCTTACCTCCAAACTGCCATATCTCGCGAACGGATTGACCAATCCGCAAAATTTCTGTTGCATCTGAAAGTAGAAACTCGCCCGATTACAACGGTATGCGTACTTTTCCCCTAGCCCGTTCTAGTTATTCGTTTCGAGCAACAGAACTGCGAAAATTTTGAGTTTTTCAAGCGTTGCTTAACTCCAAACTGCCATATCTCGCGAACGGATTGACCAATCCGCAAAATTTCTGTTGCATCTGAAAGTAGAAACTCGCCCGATTACAACGGTTTGCGTACTTTTCCCCTAGCCCGTTCTAGTTATTCGTTTCGAGCATCAGAACTGCGAAAATTTTGAGTTTCTCAAGCGTTGCTTACATCCATACTGCCATATCTCGCGAACGGATTGACCAATCCGCAAAATTTCTGTTGCATCTGAAAGTAGAAACTTGCCCGATTACAACACTATGCGTACTTTTCCTCTAGGACGTTCTAGTTATTCGTTTCGAGCATCAGAACTGCGAAAATTTTGAGTTTCTCAAGCGGTTCTTACCTCCAAACTGCCATATCTCGCGAACGGATTGACCAATCCGCAAAATTTCTGTTGCATCAGAAAGTAGAAACTCGCCCGATTACAACGGTATGCGTACTTTTCCCCTAGCCCGTTCTAGTTATTCGTTTCGAGGAACAGAACTGCGAAAATTTTGAGTTTTTCAAGCGTTGCTTACCTCCAAACTGCCATGTCTCGCGAACGGATTGACCAATCCGCTAAATTTCTGTTGCATCTGAAAGTAGAAACTCGCCCGATTACAACGGTATGCGTACTTTTCCCCTAGCACGTTCTAGTTATTCGTTTCGAGCATCAGAACTGCGAAAATTTTGAGTTTCTCAAGCGTTGCTTACCTCCAAACTGCCATATCTCGCGAACGGATTGACCAATCCGCAAAATTTCTGTTGCATCTGAAAGTAGAAACTCGCCCGATTACAACGGTGTGCGTACTTTTCCCCTAGGCCGTTCTAGTTATTCGTTTCGAGCATCAGAACTGCGAAGATTTTGAGTTTCTCGAGCGTTTCTTACATCCAAACTGCCATATCTCGCGAACGGATTGACCAATCCGCAAAATTTCTGTTGCATCTGAAAGTAGAAATTCGCCCGATTACAACTGTATGCGTACTTTTCCCCTAGCCCGTTCTAGTTATTCGTTTCGAGCAACAGAACTGCGAAAATTTTGAGTTTCTCAAGCGTTGCTTACCTCCAAACTGCCATATCTCGCGAACGGATTGACCAATCCGCAAAATTTCTGTTGCATCTGAAAGTAGAAACGCGCCCGATTACAACGGTGTGCGTACTTTTCCCCTAGGCCGTTCTTGTTATTCGTTTCGAGCATCAGAACTGCGAAAATTTTGAGTTTCTCAAGCGTTTCTTACCTCCATACTGCCATATCTCGCGAACGGATTGACCAATCCGCAAAATTTCTGTTGCATCTCAAAGTAGAAACTCGCCCGATTACAACACTATGCGTACTTTTCCCCTAGGCCGTTCTAGTTATTCGTTTCGAGCATCAGAACTGCGAAAATTTTGAGTTTCTCAAGCGTTTCTTACTTCCAAACTGCCATATCTCGCGAACGGATTGACCAATCCGCAAAATTTCTGTTGCATCTCAAAGTAGAAACTCGCCCGATTACAACACTATGCGTACTTTTCCCGTAGGCCGTTCTAGTTATTCGTTTCGAGCATCAGAACTGCGAAAATTTTGAGTTTCTCAAGCGTTTCTTACCTCCAAACTGCCGTATCTCGCGAACGGATTGACCAATCCGCAAAATTTCTGTTGCATCTGAAAGTAGAAACTCGCCCGATTACAACGGTGTGCGTACTTTTCCCCTACGCCGTTCTTGTTATTCGTTTCGAGCATCAGAACTGCGAAAATTTTGAGTTTCTCAAGCGTTTCTTACCTCCATACTGCCATATCTCGCGAACGGATTGACCAATCCGCAAAATTTCTGTTGCATCTCAAAGTAGAAACTCGCCCGATTACAACACTATGCGTACTTTTCCCCTAGCCCGTTCTAGTTATTCGTTTCGAGCAACAGAACTGCGAAAATTTTGAGTTTCTCAAGCGTTTCTTACCTCCATACTGCCATATCTCGCGAACGGATTGACCAATCCGCAAAATTTCTGTTGCATCTCAAAGTAGAAACTCGCCCGATTACAACACTATGCGTACTTTTCCCCTAGGCCGTTCTAGTTATTCGTTTCGAGCATCAGAACTGCGAAAATTTTGAGTTTCTCAAGCGTTTCTTACCTCCAAACTGCCATATCTCGCGAACGGATTGACCAATCCGCAAAATTTCTGTTGCATCTGAAAGTAGAAACTCGCCCGATTACAACGGTATGCGTACTTTTCCCCTAGCCCGTTCTAGTTATTCGTTTCGAGCAACAGAACTGCGAAAATTTTGAGTTTTTCAAGCGTTGCTTAACTCCAAACTGCCATATCTCGCGAACGGATTGACCAATCCGCAAAATTTCTGTTGCATCTGAAAGTAGAAACTCGCCCGATTACAACGGTTTGCGTACTTTTCCCCTAGCCCGTTCTAGTTATTCGTTTCGAGCATCAGAACTGCGAAAATTTTGAGTTTCTCAAGCGTTGCTTACATCCATACTGCCATATCTCGCGAACGGATTGACCAATCCGCAAAATTTCTGTTGCATCTGAAAGTAGAAACTTGCCCGATTACAACACTATGCGTACTTTTCCTCTAGGACGTTCTAGTTATTCGTTTCGAGCATCAGAACTGCGAAAATTTTGAGTTTCTCAAGCGGTTCTTACCTCCAAACTGCCATATCTCGCGAACGGATTGACCAATCCGCAAAATTTCTGTTGCATCAGAAAGTAGAAACTCGCCCGATTACAACGGTATGCGTGCTTTTCCCCTAGCCCATTCTAGTTATTCGTTTCGAGCAACAGAACTGCGAAAATTTTGAGTTTTTCAAGCATTGCTTACCTCCAAACTGCCATATCTCGCGAACGGATTGACCAATCCGCAAAATTTCTGTTGCATCTGAAAGTAGAAACTCGCCCGATTACAACGGTATGCGTACTTTTCCCCTAGCCCGTTCTAGTTATTCGTTTCGAGCATCAGAACTGCGAAAATTTTGAGTTTCTCAAGCGTTGCTTACCTCCAAACTGCCATATCTCGCGAACGGATTGACCAATCCGCAAAATTTCTGTTGCATCTGAAAGTAGAAACTCGCCCGACTACAACGGTGTGCGTACTTTTCCCCTAGGCCGTTCTAGTTATTCGTTTCGAGCATCAGAACTGCGAAAATTTTGAGTTTCTCAAGCGTTTCTTACCTCCAAACTGCCATATCTCGCGAACGGATTGACCAATCCGCAAAATTTCTGTTGCATCTGAAAGTAGAAACTCGCCCGATTACGACACTATGCGTACTTTTCCCCTAGGCCGTTCTAGTTATTCGTTTCGAGCAACAGAACTGCGAAAATTTTGAGTTTCTCAAGCTTTGCTTACCTCCAAACTGCCATATCTCGCGAACGGATTGACCAATCCGCAAAATTTCTGTTGCATCTGAAAGTAGAAACTCGCCCGATTACAACGGTGTGCGTACTTTTCCCCTAGGCCGTTCTAGTTATGCTTGTCGAGCATCAGAACTGCGAAAATTTTGAGTTTCTCAAGCGTTTCTTACATCCAAACTGCCATATCTCGCGAACGGAATGACCAATCCGCAAAATTTCTGTTGCATCTGAAAGTAGAAACTCGCCCGATTACAACGGTGTGCGTACTTTTCCCCTAGGCCGGTCTAGTTATTCGTTTCGAGAATCAGAACTGCGAAAATTTTGAGTTTCTCAAGCGTTTCTTACTTCCAAACTGCCACATCTCGCGAACGGATCGACCAATCCGCAAAATTTCTGTTGCATCAGAAAGTAGAAACTCGCCCGATTACAACGGTATGCGCACTTTTCCCCTAGGCCGTTCTAGTTATTCGTTTCGAGCATCAGAACTGCGAAAATTTTGAGTTTTTCAAGCGTTGCTTACCTCCAAACTGCCATATCTCGCGAACGGATTGACCAATCCGCAAAATTTCTGTTGCATCTGAAAGTGGATACTCGCCCGATTACAACGGTGTGCGTACTTTTCCCCTAGGCCGTTCTAGTTATGCTTGTCGAGCATCAGAACTGCGAAAACTTTGAGTTTCTCGAGCGTTTCTTACCTCCAAACTGCCATATCTGGCGAACGGATTGACCAATCCGCAAAATTTCTGTTGCATCTGAAAGTAGAAACTTGCCCGATTACAACACTATGCGTACTTTTCCCCTAGGACGTTCTAGTTATGCTTGTCGAGCATCAGAACTGCGAAAATTTTGAGTTTCTCAAGCGTTTCTTACATCCAAACTGCCATATCTCGCGAACGGAATGACCAATCCGCAAAATTTCTGTTGCATCTGAAAGTAGAAACTCGCCCGATTACAACGGTGTGCGTACTTTTCCCCTAGACCGTTCTAGTTATTCGTTTCGAGCATCAGAACTGCGAAAATTTTGAGTTTCTCAAGCGTTTCTTACTTCCAAACTGCCATATCTCGCGAACGGATTGACCAATCCGCAAAATTTCTGTTGCATCTGAAAGTAGAAACTCGCCCGATTACAACACTATGCGTACTTTTCCCCTAGGCCGTTCTAGTTATTCGTTTCGAGCATCAGAACTGCGAAAATTTTGAGTTTCTCAAGCGTTGCTTACGTCCAAACTGCCATATCTCGCGAACGGATTGACCAATCCGCAAAATTTCTGTTGCATCTGAAAGTAGAAACTCGCCCGATTACAACGGTGGGCGTACTTTTCCCCTAGGCCGTTCTAGTTATTCCTTTCGAGCATCAGAACTGCGAAAATTTTGAGTTTTTCGAGCGTTTCTTACATCCAAACTGCCATATCTCGCGAACGGATTGACCAATCCGCAAAATTTCTGTTGCATCTGAAAGTAGAAATTCGCCCGATTACAAATGTATGGGTACTTTTCCCCTAGCCCGTTCTAGTTATTCGTTTCGAGCAACAGAACTGCGAAAATTTTGAGTTTCTCAAGCGTTGCTTACCTCCAAACTGCCATATCTCGCGAACGGATTGACCAATCCGCAAAATTTCTGTTGCATCTGAATGTAGAAACTCGCCCGATTACAACGGTGTGCGTACTTTTCCCCTAGGCCGTTCTAGTTATGCTTGTCGAGCATCAGAACTGCGAAAATTTTGAGTTTCTCGAGCGTTTCTTACCTCCAAACTGCCATATCTCGCGAACGGATTGACCAATCCGCAAAATTTCTGTTGCATCTGAAAGTAGAAACTCGCCCGATTACAACACTATGCGTACTTTTCCCCTAGGCCGTTCTAGTTATTCGTTTCGAGCATCAGAACTGCGAAAATTTTGAGTTTCTCAAGCGTTTCTTACCTACAAACTGCCACATCTCGCGAACGGATTGACCCATCCGCAAAATTTCTGATGCATCTGAAAGCAGAAACTCGCCCGATTAGAACGGTATGCGTACTTTTCCCCTAGGCCGCCCTAGTTATTCGTTTCGAGCATCAGAACTGCGAAAATTTTGAGTTTCTCAAGCGTTTCTTACTTCCAAACTGCCATATCTCGCGTACGGATTGACCAATCCGCAAAATTTCTGTTGCATCTCAAAGTAGAAACTCGCCCGATTACAACACTATGCGTACTTTTCCCCTAGGCCGTTCTAGTTATTCGTTTCGAGCATCAGAACTGCGAAAATTTTGAGTTTCTCGAGCGTTTCTTACCTCCAAACTGCCATATCTCGCGAACGGATTGACCAATCCGCAAAATTTCTGTTGCATCTGAAAGTAGAAACTCGCCCGATTACAACGGTATGCGCACTTTTCCCCTAGGCCGTTCTAGTTATTCGTTTCGAGCATCAGAACTGCGAACATTTTGGGTTTCTCAAGCGTTTCTTACCTCCAAACTGCCATATCTCGCGAACGGATTGACCAATCCGCAAAATTTCTGTTGCATCTGAAAGTAGAAACTCGCCCGATTACAACGGTATGCGCACTTTTCCCCTAGGCCGTTCTAGTTATTCGTTTCGAGCATCAGAACTGCGAAAATTTTGGGTTTCTCAAGCGTTTCTTACTTCCAAACTGCAATATCTCGCGAACGGATCGACCAATCCGCAAAATTTCCGTTGCATCTGAAAGTAGAAACTCGCCCGATTACATCGGTATGCGCACTTTTCCCCTAGGCCGTTCCAGTTATTCGTTTCGAGCATCAGAACTGCGAAAATTTTGAGTTTCTCAAGCGTTTCTTATATCCAAACTGCCATATCTCGCGAACGGATTGATCAATCCGCAAAATTCCTGTTGCATCTGAAAGTAGAAACTCTCCCGATTACAACAGTAGGTGTAGTCTTCCCCTAGGCCGGTCTAGTTATTCGTTTCGAGAATCAGAACTGCGAAAATTTTGAGTTTCTCAAGCGTTTCTTACTTCCAAACTGCCACATCTCGCGAACGGATCGACCAATCCGCAAAATTTCTGTTGCATCAGAAAGTAGAAACTCGCCCGATTACAACGGTATGCGCACTTTTCCCCTAGGCCGTTCTAGTTATTCGTTTCGAGCATCAGAACTGCGAAAATTTTGAATTTCTCGAGCGTTTCTTACCTCCAAACTGCCATATCTCGCGAACGGATTGACCAATCCGCAAAATTTCTGTTGCATCTGAAAGTAGAAACTCGCCCGATTACAACGGTATGCGTACTTTTCCCCTAGCCCGTTCTAGTTATTCGTTTCGAGGAACAGAACTGCGAAAATTTTGAGTTTTTCAAGCGTTGCTTACCTCCAAACTGCCATGTCTCGCGAACGGATTGACCAATCCGCTAAATTTCTGTTGCATCTGAAAGTAGAAACTCGCCCGATTACAACGGTATGCGTACTTTTCCCCTAGCACGTTCTAGTTATTCGTTTCGAGCATCAGAACTGCGAAAATTTTGAGTTTCTCAAGCGTTGCTTACCTCCAAACTGCCATATCTCGCGAACGGATTGACCAATCCGCAAAATTTCTGTTGCATCTGAAAGTAGAAACTCGCCCGATTACAACGGTGTGCGTACTTTTCCCCTAGGCCGTTCTAGTTATTCGTTTCGAGCATCAGAACTGCGAAGATTTTGAGTTTCTCGAGCGTTTCTTACATCCAAACTGCCATATCTCGCGAACGGATTGACCAATCCGCAAAATTTCTGTTGCATCTGAAAGTAGAAATTCGCCCGATTACAACTGTATGCGTACTTTTCCCCTAGCCCGTTCTAGTTATTCGTTTCGAGCAACAGAACTGCGAAAATTTTGAGTTTCTCAAGCGTTGCTTACCTCCAAACTGCCATATCTCGCGAACGGATTGACCAATCCGCAAAATTTCTGTTGCATCTGAAAGTAGAAACGCGCCCGATTACAACGGTGTGCGTACTTTTCCCCTAGGCCGTTCTTGTTATTCGTTTCGAGCATCAGAACTGCGAAAATTTTGAGTTTCTCAAGCGTTTCTTACCTCCATACTGCCATATCTCGCGAACGGATTGACCAATCCGCAAAATTTCTGTTGCATCTCAAAGTAGAAACTCGCCCGATTACAACACTATGCGTACTTTTCCCCTAGGCCGTTCTAGTTATTCGTTTCGAGCATCAGAACTGCGAAAATTTTGAGTTTCTCAAGCGTTTCTTACTTCCAAACTGCCATATCTCGCGAACGGATTGACCAATCCGCAAAATTTCTGTTGCATCTCAAAGTAGAAACTCGCCCGATTACAACACTATGCGTACTTTTCCCGTAGGCCGTTCTAGTTATTCGTTTCGAGCATCAGAACTGCGAAAATTTTGAGTTTCTCAAGCGTTTCTTACCTCCAAACTGCCGTATCTCGCGAACGGATTGACCAATCCGCAAAATTTCTGTTGCATCTGAAAGTAGAAACTCGCCCGATTACAACGGTGTGCGTACTTTTCCCCTACGCCGTTCTTGTTATTCGTTTCGAGCATCAGAACTGCGAAAATTTTGAGTTTCTCAAGCGTTTCTTACCTCCATACTGCCATATCTCGCGAACGGATTGACCAATCCGCAAAATTTCTGTTGCATCTCAAAGTAGAAACTCGCCCGATTACAACACTATGCGTACTTTTCCCCTAGCCCGTTCTAGTTATTCGTTTCGAGCAACAGAACTGCGAAAATTTTGAGTTTCTCAAGCGTTTCTTACCTCCATACTGCCATATCTCGCGAACGGATTGACCAATCCGCAAAATTTCTGTTGCATCTCAAAGTAGAAACTCGCCCGATTACAACACTATGCGTACTTTTCCCCTAGGCCGTTCTAGTTATTCGTTTCGAGCATCAGAACTGCGAAAATTTTGAGTTTCTCAAGCGTTTCTTACCTCCAAACTGCCATATCTCGCGAACGGATTGACCAATCCGCAAAATTTCTGTTGCATCTGAAAGTAGAAACTCGCCCGATTACAACGGTATGCGTACTTTTCCCCTAGCCCGTTCTAGTTATTCGTTTCGAGCAACAGAACTGCGAAAATTTTGAGTTTTTCAAGCGTTGCTTAACTCCAAACTGCCATATCTCGCGAACGGATTGACCAATCCGCAAAATTTCTGTTGCATCTGAAAGTAGAAACTCGCCCGATTACAACGGTTTGCGTACTTTTCCCCTAGCCCGTTCTAGTTATTCGTTTCGAGCATCAGAACTGCGAAAATTTTGAGTTTCTCAAGCGTTGCTTACATCCATACTGCCATATCTCGCGAACGGATTGACCAATCCGCAAAATTTCTGTTGCATCTGAAAGTAGAAACTCGCCCGATTACAACACTATGCGTACTTTTCCCCTAGGCCGTTCTAGTTATTCGTTTCGAGCATCAGAACTGCGAAAATTTTGAGTTTCTCAAGCGTTTCTTACCTCCAAACTGCCATATCTCGCGAACGGATTGACCAATCCGCAAAATTTCTGTTGCATCTGAAAGTAGAAACTCGCCCGATTACAACGGTATGCGTACTTTTCCCCTAGGCCGTTCTAGTTATTCGTTTCGAGCATCAGAACTGCGAAAATTTTGGGTTTCTCAAGCGTTTCTTACTTCCAAACTGCAATATCTCGCGAACGGATCGACCAATCCGCAAAATTTCCGTTGCATCTGAAAGTAGAAACTCGCCCGATTACATCGGTATGCGCACTTTTCCCCTAGGCCGTTCCAGTTATTCGTTTCGAGCATCAGAACTGCGAAAATTTTGAGTTTCTCAAGCGTTTCTTATATCCAAACTGCCATATCTCGCGAACGGATTGATCAATCCGCAAAGTTCCTGTTGCATCTGAAAGTAGAAACTCTCCCGATTACAACAGTAGGTGTAGTCTTCCCCTAGGCCGGTCTAGTTATTCGTTTCGAGAATCAGAACTGCGAAAATTTTGAGTTTCTCAAGCGTTTCTTACTTCCAAACTGCCACATCTCGCGAACGGATCGACCAATCCGCAAAATTTCTGTTGCATCAGAAAGTAGAAACTCGCCCGATTACAACGGTATGCGCACTTTTCCCCTAGGCCGTTCTAGTTATTCGTTTCGAGCATCAGAACTGCGAAAATTTTGAGTTTCTCGAGCGTTTCTTACCTCCAAACTGCCATATCTCGCGAACGGATTGACCAATCCGCAAAATTTCTGTTGCATCTGAAAGTAGAAACTCGCCCGATTACAACGGTATGCGTACTTTTCCCCTAGCCCGTTCTAGTTATTCGTTTCGAGCAACAGAACTGCGAAAATTTTGAGTTTTTCAAGCGTTGCTTACCTCCAAACTGCCATGTCTCGCGAACGGATTGACCAATCCGCTAAATTTCTGTTGCATCTGAAAGTAGAAACTCGCCCGATTACAACGGTATGCGTACTTTTCCCCTAGCACGTTCTAGTTATTCGTTTCGAGCATCAGAACTGCGAAAATTTTGAGTTTCTCAAGCGTTGCTTACCTCCAAACTGCCATATCTCGCGAACGGATTGACCAATCCGCAAAATTTCTGTTGCATCTGAAAGTAGAAACTCGCCCGATTACAACGGTGTGCGTACTTTTCCCCTAGGCCGTTCTAGTTATTCGTTTCGAGCATCAGAACTGCGAAGATTTTGAGTTTCTCGAGCGTTTCTTACATCCAAACTGCCATATCTCGCGAACGGATTGACCAATCCGCAAAATTTCTGTTGCATCTGAAAGTAGAAATTCGCCCGATTACAACTGTATGCGTACTTTTCCCCTAGCCCGTTCTAGTTATTCGTTTCGAGCAACAGAACTGCGAAAATTTTGAGTTTCTCAAGCGTTGCTTACCTCCAAACTGCCATATCTCGCGAACGGATTGACCAATCCGCAAAATTTCTGTTGCATCTGAAAGTAGAAACGCGCCCGATTACAACGGTGTGCGTACTTTTCCCCTAGGCCGTTCTTGTTATTCGTTTCGAGCATCAGAACTGCGAAAATTTTGAGTTTCTCAAGCGTTTCTTACCTCCATACTGCCATATCTCGCGAACGGATTGACCAATCCGCAAAATTTCTGTTGCATCTCAAAGTAGAAACTCGCCCGATTACAACACTATGCGTACTTTTCCCCTAGGCCGTTCTAGTTATTCGTTTCGAGCATCAGAACTGCGAAAATTTTGAGTTTCTCAAGCGTTTCTTACTTCCAAACTGCCATATCTCGCGAACGGATTGACCAATCCGCAAAATTTCTGTTGCATCTCAAAGTAGAAACTCGCCCGATTACAACACTATGCGTACTTTTCCCGTAGGCCGTTCTAGTTATTCGTTTCGAGCATCAGAACTGCGAAAATTTTGAGTTTCTCAAGCGTTTCTTACCTCCAAACTGCCGTATCTCGCGAACGGATTGACCAATCCGCAAAATTTCTGTTGCATCTGAAAGTAGAAACTCGCCCGATTACAACGGTGTGCGTACTTTTCCCCTACGCCGTTCTTGTTATTCGTTTCGAGCATCAGAACTGCGAAAATTTTGAGTTTCTCAAGCGTTTCTTACCTCCATACTGCCATATCTCGCGAACGGATTGACCAATCCGCAAAATTTCTGTTGCATCTCAAAGTAGAAACTCGCCCGATTACAACACAATGCGTACTTTTCCCCTAGCCCGTACTAGTTATTCGTATCGAGCATCAGAACTGCGAAAATTTTGAGTTTCTCAAGCGTTGCTTACCTCCAAACTGCCATATCTCGCGAACGGATTGACCAATCCGCAAAATTTCTGTTGCATCTGAAAGTAGAAACTCGCCCGATTACAACGGTGTGCGTACTTTTCCCCTAGGCCGTTCTAGTTATTCGCTTCGAGCATCAGAACTGCGAAGATTTTGAGTTTCTCGAGCGTTTCTTACATCCAAACTGCCATATCTCGCGAACGGATTGACCAATCCGCAAAATTTCTGTTGCATCTGAAAGTAGAAATTCGCCCGATTACAACTGTATGCGTACTTTTCCCCTAGCCCGTTCTAGTTATTCGTTTCGAGCAACAGAACTGCGAAAATTTTGAGTTTCTCAAGCGTTTCTTACCTCCATACTGCCATATCTCGCGAACGGATTGACCAATCCGCAAAATTTCTGTTGCATCTCAAAGTAGAAACTCGCCCGATTACAACACTATGCGTACTTTTCCCCTAGGCCGTTCTAGTTATTCGTTTCGAGCATCAGAACTGCGAAAATTTTGAGTTTCTCAAGCGTTTCTTACCTCCAAACTGCCATATCTCGCGAACGGATTGACCAATCCGCAAAATTTCTGTTGCATCTGAAAGTAGAAACTCGCCCGATTACAACGGTATGCGTACTTTTCCCCTAGCCCGTTCTAGTTATTCGTTTCGAGCAACAGAACTGCGAAAATTTTGAGTTTTTCAAGCGTTGCTTAACTCCAAACTGCCATATCTCGCGAACGGATTGACCAATCCGCAAAATTTCTGTTGCATCTGAAAGTAGAAACTCGCCCGATTACAACGGTATGCGTACTTTTCCCCTAGCCCGTTCTAGTTATTCGTTTCGAGCATCAGAACTGCGAAAATTTTGAGTTTCTCAAGCGTTGCTTACCTCCAAACTGCCATATCTCGCGAACGGATTGACCAATCCGCAAAATTTCTGTTGCATCTGAAAGTAGAAACTCGCCCGATTACAACGGTGTGCGTACTTTTCCCCTAGGCCGTTCTAGTTATTCGTTTCGAGCATCAGAACTGCGAAAATTTTGAGTTTCTCAAGCGTTTCTTACCTCCATACTGCCATATCTCGCGAACGGATTGACCAATCCGCAAAATTTCTGTTGCATCTCAAAGTAGAAACTCGCCCGATTACAACACTATGCGTACTTTTCCCCTAGGCCGTTCTAGTTATTCGTTTCGAGCATCAGAACTGCGAAAATTTTGAGTTTCTCAAGCGTTTCTTACCTCCAAACTGCCATATCTCGCGAACGGATTGACCAATCCGCAAAATTTCTGTTGCATCTGAAAGTAGAAACTCGCCCGATTACAACGGTATGCGTACTTTTCCCCTAGCCCGTTCTAGTTATTCGTTTCGAGCAACAGAACTGCGAAAATTTTGAGTTTTTCAAGCGTTGCTTACCTCCAAACTGCCATATCTCGCGAACGGATTGACCAATCCGCAAAATTTCTGTTGCATCTGAAAGTAGAAACTCGCCCGATTACAACGGTATGCGTACTTTTCCCCTAGCCCGTTCTAGTTATTCGTTTCGAGCATCAGAACTGCGAAAATTTTGAGTTTCTCAAGCGTTGCTTACCTCCAAACTGCCAGATCTCGCGAACGGATTGCCAATCCGCAAAATTTCTGTTGCATCTGAAAGTTGAAACTCGCCCGATTACAACGGTGTGCGTACTTTTCCCCTAGGCCGTTCTAGTTATTCGTTTCGAGCATCAGAACTGCGAAAATTTTGAGTTTCTCAAGCGTTTCTTACCTCCATACTACCATATCTCGCGAACGGATTGACCAATCCGCAAAATTTCGGTTGCATCTCAAAGTAGAAACTCGCCCGATTACAACACTATGCGTACTTTTCCCCTAGGCCGTTCTAGTTATTCGTTTCGAGCATCAGAATTGCGAAAATTTTGAGTTTCTCAAGCGTTGCTTACCTCCAAACTGCCATATCTCGCGAACGGATTGACCAATCCGCAAAATTTCTGTTGCATCTGAAAGTAGAAACTCGCCCGATTACAACGGTGTGCGTACTTTTCCCCTAGGCCGTTCTAGTTATTCGTTTCGAGCATCAGAACTGCGAAGATTTTGAGTTTCTCGAGCGTTTCTTACATCCAAACTGCCATATCTCGCGAACGGATTGACCAATCCGCAAAATTGCTGTTGCATCTGAAAGTAGAAATTCGCCCGATTACAACTGTATGCGTACTTTTCCCCTAGCCCGTTCTAGTTATTCGTTTCGAGCAACAGAACTGCGAAAATTTTGAGTTTCTCAAGCGTTGCTTACCTCCAAACTGCCATATCTCGCGAACGGATTGACCAATCCGCAAAATTTCTGTTGCATCTGAAAGTAGAAACTCGCCCGATTACAACGGTGTGCGTACTTTTCCCCTAGGCTGTTCTAGTTATTCGTTTCGAGCATCAGAACTGCGAAAATTTTGAGTTTCTCAAGCGTTTCTTACCTCCAAACTGCCATATCTCGCGAACGGATTGACCAATCCGCAAAATTTCTGTTGCATCTGAAAGTACAAACTCGCCCGATTACAACGGTATGCGTACTTTTCCCCTAGCCCGTTCTAGTTATTCGTTTCGAGCAATAGAACTGCGAAAATTTTGAGTTTTTCAAGCGTTGCTTACCTCCAAACTGCCATATCTCGCGAACGGATTGACCAATCCGCAAAATTTCTGTTGCATCTCAAAGTAGAAACTCGCCCGATTACAACACTATGCGTACTTTTCCCCTAGCCCGTTCTAGTTATTCGTTTCGAGCAACAGAACTGCGAAAATTTTGAGTTTTTCAAGCGTTGCTTACCTCCAAACTGCCATATCTCGCGAACGGATTGACCAATCCGCAAAATTTCTGTTGCATCTGAAAGTAGAAACTCGCCCGATTACAACGGTATGCGTACTTTTCCCCTAGCCCGTACTAGTTATTCGTTTCGAGCATCAGAACTGCGAAAATTTTGAGTTTCTCAAGCGTTGCTTACCTCCAAACTGCCATATCTCGCGAACGGATTGACCAATCCGCAAAATTTCTGTTGCATCTGAAAGTAGAAACTCGCCCGATTACAACGGTGTGCGTACTTTTCCCCTAGGCTGTTCTAGTTATTCGTTTCGAGCATCAGAACTGCGAAGATTTTGAGTTTCTCGAGCGTTTCTTACATCCAAACTGCCATATCTCGCGAACGGATTGACCAATCCGCAAAATTTCTGTTGCATCTGAAAGTAGAAATTCGCCCGATTACAACTGTATGCGTACTTTTCCCCTAGCCCGTTCTAGTTATTCGTTTCGAGCAACAGAACTGCGAAAATTTTGAGTTTCTCAAGCGTTGCTTACCTCCAAACTGCCATATCTCGCGAACGGATTGACCAATCCGCAAAATTTCTGTTGCATCTGAAAGTAGAAACGCGCCCGATTACAACGGTGTGGGTACTTTTCCCCTAGGCCGTTCTTGTTATTCGTTTCGAGCATCAGAATTGCGAAAATTTTGAGTTTCTCAAGCGTTTCTTACCTCCATACTGCCATATCTCGCGAACGGATTGACGAATCCGCAAAATTTCTGTTGCATCTCAAAGTAGAAACTCGCCCGATTACAACACTATGCGTACTTTTCCCCTAGGCCGTTCTAGTTATTCGTTTCGAGCATCAGAACTGCGAAAATTTTGAGTTTCTCAAGCGTTTCTTACTTCCAAACTGCCATATCTCGCGAACGGATTGACCAATCCGCAAAATTTCTGTTGCATCTCAAAGTAGAAACTCGCCCGATTACAACACTATGCGTACTTTTCCCGTAGGCCGTTCTAGTTATTCGTTTCGAGCATAAGAACTGCGAAAATTTTGAGTTTCTCAAGCGTTTCTTACGTCCAAACTGCCATATCTCGCGAACGGATTGACCAATCCGCAAAATTTCTGTTGCATCTGAAAGTAGAAACTCGCCCGATTACAACGGTATGCGTACTTTTCCCCTAGCCCGTTCTAGTTATTCGTTTCGAGCATCAGAACTGCGAAAATTTTGAGTTTCTCAAGCGTTGCTTACCTCCAAACTGCCAGATCTCGCGAACGGATTGACCAATCCGCAAAATTTCTGTTGCATCTGAAAGTTGAAACTCGCCCGATTACAACGGTGTGCGTACTTTTCCCCTAGGCCGTTCTAGTTATTCGTTTCGAGCATCAGAACTGCGAAAATTTTGAGTTTCTCAAGCGTTTCTTACCTCCATACTGCCATATCTCGCGAACGGATTGACCAATCCGCAAAATTTCTGTTGCATCTCAAAGTAGAAACTCGCCCGATTACAACACTATGCGTACTTTTCCCCTAGGCCGTTCTAGTTATTCGTTTCGAGCATCAGAATTGCGAAAATTTTGAGTTTCTCAAGCGTTGCTTACCTCCAAACTGCCATATCTCGCGAACGGATTGACCAATCCGCAAAATTTCTGTTGCATCTGAAAGTAGAAACTCGCCCGATTACAACGGTGTGCGTACTTTTCCCCTAGGCCGTTCTAGTTATTCGTTTCGAGCATCAGAACTGCGAAGATTTTGAGTTTCTCGAGCGTTTCTTACATCCAAACTGCCATATCTCGCGAACGGATTGACCAATCCGCAAAATTGCTGTTGCATCTGAAAGTAGAAATTCGCCCGATTACAACTGTATGCGTACTTTTCCCCTAGCCCGTTCTAGTTATTCGTTTCGAGCAACAGAACTGCGAAAATTTTGAGTTTCTCAAGCGTTGCTTACCTCCAAACTGCCATATCTCGCGAACGGATTGACCAATCCGCAAAATTTCTGTTGCATCTGAAAGTAGAAACTCGCCCGATTACAACGGTGTGCGTACTTTTCCCCTAGGCTGTTCTAGTTATTCGTTTCGAGCATCAGAACTGCGAAAATTTTGAGTTTCTCAAGCGTTTCTTACCTCCAAACTGCCATATCTCGCGAACGGATTGACCAATCCGCAAAATTTCTGTTGCATCTGAAAGTACAAACTCGCCCGATTACAACGGTATGCGTACTTTTCCCCTAGCCCGTTCTAGTTATTCGTTTCGAGCAATAGAACTGCGAAAATTTTGAGTTTTTCAAGCGTTGCTTACCTCCAAACTGCCATATCTCGCGAACGGATTGACCAATCCGCAAAATTTCTGTTGCATCTCAAAGTAGAAACTCGCCCGATTACAACACTGTGCGTACTTTTCCCCTAGCCCGTTCTAGTTATTCGTTTCGAGCAACAGAACTGCGAAAATTTTGAGTTTTTCAAGCGTTGCTTACCTCCAAACTGCCATATCTCGCGAACGGATTGACCAATCCGCAAAATTTCTGTTGCATCTGAAAGTAGAAACTCGCCCGATTACAACGGTATGCGTACTTTTCCCCTAGCCCGTACTAGTTATTCGTTTCGAGCATCAGAACTGCGAAAATTTTGAGTTTCTCAAGCGTTGCTTACCTCCAAACTGCCATATCTCGCGAACGGATTGACCAATCCGCAAAATTTCTGTTGCATCTGAAAGTAGAAACTCGCCCGATTACAACGGTGTGCGTACTTTTCCCCTAGGCTGTTCTAGTTATTCGTTTCGAGCATCAGAACTGCGAAGATTTTGAGTTTCTCGAGCGTTTCTTACATCCAAACTGCCATATCTCGCGAACGGATTGACCAATCCGCAAAATTTCTGTTGCATCTGAAAGTAGAAATTCGCCCGATTACAACTGTATGCGTACTTTTCCCCTAGCCCGTTCTAGTTATTCGTTTCGAGCAACAGAACTGCGAAAATTTTGAGTTTCTCAAGCGTTGCTTACCTCCAAACTGCCATATCTCGCGAACGGATTGACCAATCCGCAAAATTTCTGTTGCATCTGAAAGTAGAAACGCGCCCGATTACAACGGTGTGGGTACTTTTCCCCTAGGCCGTTCTTGTTATTCGTTTCGAGCATCAGAATTGCGAAAATTTTGAGTTTCTCAAGCGTTTCTTACCTCCATACTGCCATATCTCGCGAACGGATTGACGAATCCGCAAAATTTCTGTTGCATCTCAAAGTAGAAACTCGCCCGATTACAACACTATGCGTACTTTTCCCCTAGGCCGTTCTAGTTATTCGTTTCGAGCATCAGAACTGCGAAAATTTTGAGTTTCTCAAGCGTTTCTTACTTCCAAACTGCCATATCTCGCGAACGGATTGACCAATCCGCAAAATTTCTGTTGCATCTCAAAGTAGAAACTCGCCCGATTACAACACTATGCGTACTTTTCCCGTAGGCCGTTCTAGTTATTCGTTTCGAGCATAAGAACTGCGAAAATTTTGAGTTTCTCAAGCGTTTCTTACGTCCAAACTGCCATATCTCGCGAACGGATTGACCAATCCGCAAAATTTCTGTTGCATCTGAAAGTACAAACTCGCCCGATTACAACGGTATGCGTACTTTTCCCCTAGCCCGTTCTAGTTATTCGTTTCGAGCAATAGAACTGCGAAAATTTTGAGTTTCTCAAGCGTTTCTTACCTCCAAACTGCCATATCTCGCGAACGGATTGACCAATCCGCAAAATTTCTGTTGCATCTGAAAGTACAAACTCGCCCGATTACAACGGTATGCGTACTTTTCCCCTAGCCCGTTCTAGTTATTCGTTTCGAGCAATAGAACTGCGAAAATTTTGAGTTTTTCAAGCGTTTCTTACCTCCAAACTGCCATATCTCGCGAACGGATTGACCAATCCGCAAAATTTCTGTTGCATCTCAAAGTAGAAACTCGCCCGATTACAACACTATGCGTACTTTTCCCCTAGCCCGTTCTAGTTATTCGTTTCGAGCAACAGAACTGCGAAAATTTTGAGTTTTTCAAGCGTTGCTTACCTCCAAACTGCCATATCTCGCGAACGGATTGACCAATCCGCAAAATTTCTGTTGCATCTGAAAGTAGAAACTCGCCCGATTACAACGGTATGCGTACTTTTCCCCTAGCCCGTACTAGTTATTCGTTTCGAGCATCAGAACTGCGAAAATTTTGAGTTTCTCAAGCGTTGCTTACCTCCAAACTGCCATATCTCGCGAACGGATTGACCAATCCGCAAAATTTCTGTTGCATCTGAAAGTAGAAACTCGCCCGATTACAACGGTGTGCGTACTTTTCCCCTAGGCTGTTCTAGTTATTCGTTTCGAGCATCAGAACTGCGAAGATTTTGAGTTTCTCGAGCGTTTCTTACATCCAAACTGCCATATCTCGCGAACGGATTGACCAATCCGCAAAATTTCTGTTGCATCTGAAAGTAGAAATTCGCCCGATTACAACTGTATGCGTACTTTTCCCCTAGCCCGTTCTAGTTATTCGTTTCGAGCAACAGAACTGCGAAAATTTTGAGTTTCTCAAGCGTTGCTTACCTCCAAACTGCCATATCTCGCGAACGGATTGACCAATCCGCAAAATTTCTGTTGCATCTGAAAGTAGAAACGCGCCCGATTACAACGGTGTGGGTACTTTTCCCCTAGGCCGTTCTTGTTATTCGTTTCGAGCATCAGAATTGCGAAAATTTTGAGTTTCTCAAGCGTTTCTTACCTCCATACTGCCATATCTCGCGAACGGATTGACGAATCCGCAAAATTTCTGTTGCATCTCAAAGTAGAAACTCGCCCGATTACAACACTATGCGTACTTTTCCCCTAGGCCGTTCTAGTTATTCGTTTCGAGCATCAGAACTGCGAAAATTTTGAGTTTCTCAAGCGTTTCTTACTTCCAAACTGCCATATCTCGCGAACGGATTGACCAATCCGCAAAATTTCTGTTGCATCTCAAAGTAGAAACTCGCCCGATTACAACACTATGCGTACTTTTCCCGTAGGCCGTTCTAGTTATTCGTTTCGAGCATCAGAACTGCGAAAATTTTGAGTTTCTCAAGCGTTTCTTACCTCCAAACTGCCATATCTCGCGAACGGATTGACCAATCCGCAAAATTTCTGTTGCATCTGAAAGTACAAACTCGCCCGATTACAACGGTATGCGTACTTTTCCCCTAGCCCGTTCTAGTTATTCGTTTCGAGCAATAGAACTGCGAAAATTTTGAGTTTTTCAAGCGTTGCTTACCTCCAAACTGCCATATCTCGCGAACGGATTGACCAATCCGCAAAATTTCTGTTGCATCGGAAAGTAGAAACCCGCCCGATTACAACGGTATGCGTACTTTTCCCCTAGCCCGTTCTAGTTATTCGTTTCGAGCATCAGAACCGCGAAAATTTTGAGTTTCTCTAGCGTTTCTTACTTCCAAACTGCCATATCTCGCGAACGGATTGACCAACCCGCAAAATTTCTGTTGCATCTGAAGGTAGAAACTCGCCCGATTACAACGGTATGCGTACTTTTCCCCTAGGCCGTTCTAGTTATTCGTTTCGAGCATCAGAACTGCGAAAATTTTGAGTTTCTCAAGCGTTTCGTACCTCCAAACTGCCATACCTCGCGAACGGATTGACCAATCCGCAAAATTTCTGTTGCATCTGAAAGTAGAAACTCGCCCGATTACAACGGTGTGCGTACTTTTCCCCTAGGCTGTTCTAGTTATTCGTTTCGAGCATCAGAACTGCGAAAATTTTGAGTTTCTCGAGCGTTTCTTACATCCAAACTGCCATATCTCGCGAACGGATTGACCAATCCGCAAAATTTCTGTTGCATCTGAAAGTAGAAATTCGCCCGATTACAAATGTATGCGTACTTTTCCCCTAGCCCGTTCTAGTTATTCGTTTCGAGCAACAGAACTGAGAAAATATTGAGTTTCTCAAGCGTTGCTTACCTCCAAACTGCCATATCTCGCGAACGGATTGACCAATCCGCAAAATTTCTGTTGCATCTGAAAGTAGAAACTCGCCCGATTACAACGGTGTGCGTACTTTTCCCCTAGGCCGTTCTAGTTATGCTTGTCGAGCATCAGAACTGCGAAAATTTTGAGTTTCTCAAGCGTTTCTTACCTCCAAACTGCCATATCTCGCGAACGGAATAACCAATCCGCAAAATTTCTGTTGCATCTGAAAGTAGAAACACGCCCGATTACAACGGTGTGCGTACTTTTCCCCTAGGCCGTTCTTGTTATTCGTTTCGAGCAATAGAACTGCGAAAATTTTGTGTTTCTCAAGCGTTTCTTACATCCAAACTGCCACATCTCGCGAACGGATTGACGAATCCGCAAAATTTCTGTTGCATCTCAAAGTAGAAACTCGCCCGATTACAACACTATGCGTACTTTTCCCCTAGGCCGTTCTAGTTATTCGTTTCGAGCATCAGAACTGCGAAAATTTTGAGTTTCTCAAGCGTTTCTTACTTCCAAACTGCCATATCTCGCGAACGGATTGACCAATCCGCAAAATTTCTGTTGCATCTCAAAGTAGAAACTCGCCCGATTACAACACTATGCGTACTTTTCCCGTAGGCCGTTCTAGTTATTCGTTTCGAGCATCAGAACTGCGAAAATTTTGAGTTTCTCAAGCGTTTCTTACCTCCAAACTGCCATATCTCGCGAACGGATTGACCAATCCGCAAAATTTCTGTTGCATCTGAAAGTAGAAATTCGCCCGATTACAAATGTATGCGTACTTTTCCCCTAGCCCGTTCTAGTTATTCGTTTCGAGCAACAGAACTGCGAAAATTTTGAGTTTCTCAAGCGTTGCTTACCTCCAAACTGCCATATCTCGCGAACGGATTGACCAATCCGCAAAATTTCTGTTGCATCTGAAAGTAGAAACTCGCCCGATTACAACGGTGTGCGTACTTTTCCCCTAGGCCGTTCTAGTTATGCTTGTCGAGCATCAGAACTGCGAAAATTTTGAGTTTCTCAAGCGTTTCTTACCTCCAAACTGCCATATCTCGCGAACGGAATGACCAATCCGCAAAATTTCTGTTGCATCTGAAAGTAGAAACAGGCCCGATTACAACGGTGTGCGTACTTTTCCCCTAGGCCGTTCTTGTTATTCGTTTCGAGCATCAGAACTGCGAAAATTTTGTGTTTCTCAAGCGTTTCTTACATCCAAACTGCCACATCTCGCGAACGGATTGACCAACCCGCAAAATTTCTGTTGCATCTGAAGGTAGAAACTCGCCCGATTACAACGGTATGCGTACTTTTCCCCTAGGCCGTTCTAGTTATTCGTTTCGAGCATCAGAACTGCGAAAATTTTGAGTTTCTCAAGCGTTTCGTACCTCCAAACTGCCATATCTCGCGAACGGATTGACCAATCCGCAAAATTTCTGTTGCATCTGAAAGTAGAAACTCGCCCGATTACAACGGTGTGCGTACTTTTCCCCTAGGCCGTTCTAGTTATTCGTTTCGAGCATCAGAACTGCGAAAATTTTGAGTTTCTCGAGCGTTTCTTACATCCAAACTGCCATATCTCGCGAACGGAATGACCAATCCGCAAAATTTCTGTTGCATCTGAAAGTAGAAACGCGCCCGATTACAACGGTGTGCGTACTTTTCCCCTAGGCCGTTCTAGTTATTCGTTTCAAGCATCAGAACTGCGAAGATTTTGAGTTTCTCGAGCGTTTCTTACATCCAAACTGCCATATCTCGCGAACGGATTGACCAATCCGCAAAATTTCTGTTGCATCTGAAAGTAGAAATTCGCCCGATTACAACTGTATGCGTACTTTTCCCCTAGCCCGTTCTAGTTATTCGTTTCGAGCAACAGAACTGCGAAAATTTTGAGTTTCTCAATCGTTGCTTACCTCCAAACTGCCATATCTCGCGAACGGATTGACCAATCCGCAAAATTTCTGTTGCATCTGAAAGTAGAAACGCGCCCGATTACAACGGTGTGCGTACTTTTCCCCTAGGCCGTTCTTGTTATTCGTTTCGAGCATCAGAACTGCGAAAATTTTGAGTTTCTCAAGCGTTTCTTACCTCCATACTGCCATATCTCGCGAACGGATTGACCAATCCGCAAAATTTCTGTTGCATCTCAAAGTAGAAACTCGCCCGATTACAACACTATGCGTACTTTTCCCCTAGGCCGTTCTAGTTATTCGTTTCGAGCATCAGAACTGCGAAAATTTTGAGTTTCTCAAGCGTTTCTTACTTCCAAACTGCCATATCTCGCGAACGGATTGACCAATCCGCAAAATTTCTGTTGCATCTCAAAGTAGAAACTCGCCCGATTACAACACTATGCGTACTTTTCCCGTAGGCCGTTCTAGTTATTCGTTTCGAGCATCAGAACTGCGAAAATTTTGAGTTTCTCAAGCGTTTCTTACCTCCAAACTGCCATATCTCGCGAACGGATTGACCAATCCGCAAAATTTCTGTTGCATCTGAAAGAACAAACTCGCCCGATTACAACGGTATGCGTACTTTTCCCCTAGGCCGTTCTAGTTATTCGTTTCGAGCATCAGAACTGCGAAAATTTTGAGTTTCTCAAGCGTTTCGTACCTCCAAACTGCCATATCTCGCGAACGGATTGACCAATCCGCAAAATTTCTGTTGCATCTGAAAGTAGAAACTCGCCCGATTACAACGGTGTGCGTACTTTTCCCCTAGGCCGTTCTAGTTATTCGTTTCGAGCATCAGAACTGCGAAAATTTTGAGTTTCTCGAGCGTTTCTTACATCCAAACTGCCATATCTCGCGAACGGATTGACCAATCCGCAAAATTTCTGTTGCATCTGAAAGTAGAAATTCGCCCGATTACAAATGTATGCGTACTTTTCCCCTAGCCCGTTCTAGTTATTCGTTTCGAGCAACAGAACTGCGAAAATTTTGAGTTTCTCAAGCGTTGCTTACCTCCAAACTGCCATATCTCGCGAACGGATTGACCAATCCGCAAAATTTCTGTTGCATCTGAAAGTAGAAACTCGCCCGATTACAACGGTGTGCGTACTTTTCCCCTAGGCCGTTCTAGTTATGCTTGTCGAGCATCAGACCTGCGAAAATTTTGAGTTTCTCAAGCGTTTCTTACCTCCAAACTGCCATATCTCGCGAACGGAATGACCAATCCGCAAAATTTCTGTTGCATCTGAAAGTAGAAACACGCCCGATTACAACGGTGTGCGTACTTTTCCCCTAGGCCGTTCTTGTTATTCGTTTCGAGCATCAGAACTGCGAAAATTTTGAGTTTCTCTAGCGTTTCTTACCTCCATACTGCCATATCTCGCGAACGGATAGACCAATCCGCAAAATTTCTGTTGCATCTCAAAGTAGAAACTCGCCCGATTACAACACTATGCGTACTTTTCCCCTAGGCCGTTCTAGTTATTCGTTTCGAGCATCAGAACTGCGAAAATTTTGAGTTTCTCAAGCGTTTCTTACTTCCAAACTGCCATATCTCGCGAACGGATTGACCAATCCGCAAAATTTCTGTTGCATCTCAAAGTAGAAACTCGCCCGATTACAACACTATGCGTACTTTTCCCGTAGGCCGTTCTAGTTATTCGTTTCGAGCATCAGAACTGCGAAAATTTTGAGTTTCTCAAGCGTTTCTTACCTCCAAACTGCCATATCTCGCGAACGGATTGACCAATCCGCAAAATTTCTGTTGCATCTGAAAGTACAAACTCGCCCGATTACAACGGTATGCGTACTTTTCCCCTAGCCCGTTCTAGTTATTCGTTTCGAGCAATAGAACAGCGAAAATTTTGAGTTTTTCAAGCGTTGCTTACCTCCAAACTGCCATATCTCGCGAACGGATTGACCAATCCGCAAAATTTCTGTTGCATCGGAAAGTAGAAACTCGCCCGATTACAACGGTATGCGTACTTTTCCCCTAGCCCGTTCTAGTTATTCGTTTCGAGCATCAGAACTGCGAAAATTTTGAGTTTCTCAAGCGTTTCTTACTTCCAAACTGCCATATCTCGCGAACGGATTGACCAACCCGCAAAATTTCTGTTGCATCTGAAGGTAGAAACTCGCCCGATTACAACGGTATGCGTACTTTTCCCCTAGGCCGTTCTAGTTATTCGTTTCGAGCATCAGAACTGCGAAAATTTTGAGTTTCTCAAGCGTTTCGTACCTCCAAACTGCCATATCTCGCGAACGGATTGACCAATCCGCAAAATTTCTGTTGCATCTGAAAGTAGAAACTCGCCCGATTACAACGGTGTGCGTACTTTTCCCCTAGGCCGTTCTAGTTAGTCGTTTCGAGCATCAGAACTGCGAAAATTTTGAGTTTCTCGAGCGTTTCTTACATCCAAACTGCCATATCTCGCGAACGGATTGACCAATCCGCAAAATTTCTGTTGCATCTGAAAGTACAAACTCGCCCGATTACAACGGTATGCGTACTTTTCCCCTAGCCCGTTCTAGTTATTCGTTTCGAGCAATAGAACTGCGAAAATTTTGAGTTTTTCAAGCGTTGCTTACCTCCAAACTGCCATATCTCGCGAACGGATTGACCAATCCGCAAAATTTCTGTTGCATCTGAAAGTAGAAACTCGCCCGATTACAACGGTGTGCGTACTTTTCCCCTAGGCCGTTCTAGTTATGCTTGTCGAGCATCAGACCTGCGAAAATTTTGAGTTTCTCAAGCGTTTCTTACCTCCAAACTGCCATATCTCGCGAACGGAATGACCAATCCGCAAAATTTCTGTTGCATCTGAAAGTAGAAACACGCCCGATTACAACGGTGTGCGTACTTTTCCCCTAGGCCGTTCTTGTTATTCGTTTCGAGCATCAGAACTGCGAAAATTTTGTGTTTCTCAAGCGTTTCTTACATCCAAACTGCCACATCTCGCGAACGGATTGACCAATCAGCAAAATTTCTGTTGCATCTGAAAGTAGAAACTCGCCCGATTACAACGGTATGCGTACTTTTCCCCTAGCCCGTTCTAGTTATTCGTTTCGAGCAATAGAACTGCGAAAATTTTGAGTTTTTCAAGCGTTGCTTACCTCCAAACTGCCATATCTCGCGAACGGATTGACCAATCCGCAAAATTTCTGTTGCATCTGAAAGTAGAAACTCGCCCGATTACAACGGTGTGCGTACTTTTCCCCTAGGCCGTTCTAGTTATGCTTGTCGAGCATCAGACCTGCGAAAATTTTGAGTTTCTCAAGCGTTTCTTACCTCCAAACTGCCATATCTCGCGAACGGAATGACCAATCCGCAAAATTTCTGTTGCATCTGAAAGTACAAACTCGCCCGATTACAACGGTATGCGTACTTTTCCCCTAGCCCGTTCTAGTTATTCGTTTCGAGCAATAGAACTGCGAAAATTTTGAGTTTTTCAAGCGTTGCTTACCTCCAAACTGCCATATCTCGCGAACGGATTGACCAATCCGCAAAATTTCTGTTGCATCTGAAAGTAGAAACTCGCCCGATTACAACGGTGTGCGTACTTTTCCCCTAGGCCGTTCTAGTTATGCTTGTCGAGCATCAGACCTGCGAAAATTTTGAGTTTCTCAAGCGTTTCTTACCTCCAAACTGCCATATCTCGCGAACGGAATGACCAATCCGCAAAATTTCTGTTGCATCTGAAAGTAGAAACACGCCCGATTACAACGGTGTGCGTACTTTTCCCCTAGGCCGTTCTTGTTATTCGTTTCGAGCATCAGAACTGCGAAAATTTTGTGTTTCTCAAGCGTTTCTTACATCCAAACTGCCACATCTCGCGAACGGATTGACCAATCAGCAAAATTTCTGTTGCATCTGAAAGTAGAAACTCGCCCGATTACAACGGTATGCGTACTTTTCCCCTAGGCCGTTCTAGTTATTCGTTTCGAGCAACAGAACTGCGAAAATTTTGAGTTTCTCAAGCGTTGCTTACCTCCGAACTGCCATATCTCGCGAACGGATTGACCAATCCGCAAAATTTCTGTTGCATCTGAAAGTAGAAACTCGCCCGATTACAACGGTGTGCGTACTTTTCCCCTAGGCCGTTCTAGTTATGCTTGTCGAGCATCAGAACTGCGAAAATTTTGAGTTTCTCAAGCGTTTCTTACCTCCAAACTGCCATATCTCGCGAACGGAATGACCAATCCGCAAAATTTCTGTTGCATCTGAAAGTAGAAACGCGCCCGATTACAACGGTGTGCGTACTTTTCCCCTAGGCCGTTCTAGTTATTCGTTTCGAGCATCAGAACTGCGAAAATTTTGAGTTTCTCAAGCGTTTCTTACCTCCATACTGCCATATCTCGCGAATGGATTGACCAATCCGCAAAATTTCTGTTGCATCTCAAAGTAGAAACTCGCCCGATTACAACACTATGCGTACTTTTCCACTAGGCCGTTCTAGTTATTCGTTTCGAGCATCAGAACTGCGAAAATTTTGAGTTTCTCAAGCGTTTCTTACTTCCAAACTGCCATATCTCGCGAACGGATTGACCAATCCCTAAAATTTCTGTTGCATCTCAAAGTAGAAACTCGCCCGATTACAACACTATGCGTACTTTTCCCGTAGGCCGTTCTAGTTATTCGTTTCGAGCATCAGAACTGCGAAAATTTTGAGTTTCTCAAGCGTTTCTTACCTCCAAACTGCCATATCTCGCGAACGGATTGACCAATCCGCAAAATTTCTATTGCATCTGAAAGTACAAACTCGCCCGATTACAACGGTATGCGTACTTTTCCCCTAGCCCGTTCTAGTTATTCGTTTCGAGCAACAGAACTGCGAAAATTTTGAGTTTTTCAAGCGTTGCATACCTCCAAACTGCCATATCTCGCGAACGGATTGACCAATCCGCAAAATTTCTGTTGCATCGGAAAGTAGAAACTCGCCCGATTACAACGGTATGCGTACTTTTCCCCTAGCCCGTTCTAGTTATTCGTTTCGAGCATCAGAACTGCGAAAATTTTGAGTTTCTCAAGCGTTTCTTACTCCCAAACTGCCATATCTCGCGAACGGATTGACCAACCCGCAAAATTTCTGTTGCATCTGAAGGTAGAAACTCGCCCGATTACAACGGCATGCGTACTTTTCCCCTAGGCCGTTCTAGTTATTCGTTTCGAGCATCAGAACTGCGAAAATTTTGAGTTTCTCAAGCGTTTCGTACCTCCAAACTGCCATATCTCGCGAACGGATTGACCAATCCGAAAAATTTCTGTTGCATCTGAAAGTAGAAACTCGCCCGATTACAATGGTGTGCGTACTTTTCCCCTAGGCCGTTCTAGTTATTCGTTTCGAGCATCAGAACTGCGAAAATTTTGAGTTTCTCAAGTGTTTCTTACATCCAAACTGCCATATCTCGCGAACGGAATGACCAATCCGCAAAATTTCTGTTGCATCTGAAAGTAGAAACACGCCCGATTACAACGGTGTGCGTACTTTTCCCCTAGGCCGTTCTTGTTATTCGTTTCGAGCATCAGAACTGCGAAAATTTTGTGTTTCTCAAGCGTTTCTTACATCCAAACTGCCACATCTCGCGAACGGATTGACCAACCCGCAAAATTTCTGTTGCATCTGAAGGTAGAAACTCGCCCGATTTCAACGGTATGCGTACTTTTCCCCTAGGCCGTTCTAGTTATTCGTTTCGAGCATCAGAACTGCGAAAATTTTGAGTTTCTCAAGCGTTTCGTACCTCCAAACTGCCATATCTCGCGAACGGATTGACCAATCCGCAAAATTTCTGTTGCATCTGAAAGTAGAAACTCGCCCGATTACAACGGTGTGCGTACTTTTCCCCTAGGCCGTTCTAGTTATGCTTGTCGAGCATCAGAACTGCGAAAATTTTGAGTTTCTCAAGCGTTTCTTACCTCCAAACTGCCATATCTCGCGAACGGAATGACCAATCCGCAAAATTTCTGTTGCATCTGAAAGTAGAAACACGCCCAATTACAACGGTGTGCGTACTTTTCCCCTAGGCCGTTCTTGTTATTCGTTTCGAGCATCAGAACTGCGAAAATTTTGAGTTTCTCAAGCGTTTCGTACCTCCAAACTGCCATATCTCGCGAACGGATTGACCAATCCGCAAAATTTCTGTTGCATCTGAAAGTAGAAACTCGCCCGATTACAACGGTGTGCGTACTTTTCCCCTAGGCCGTTCTAGTTATTCGTTTCGAGCATCAGAACTGCGAAAATTTTGAGTTTCTCGAGCGTTTCTTACATCCAAACTGCCATATCTCGCGAACGGAATGACCAATCCGCAAAATTTCTGTTGCATCTGAAAGTAGAAATTCGCCCGATTACAAATGTATGCATACTTTTCCCCTAGCCCGTTCTTGTTATTCGTTTCGAGCAACAGAACTGCGAAAATTTTGAGTTTCTCAAGCGTTGCTTACCTCCAAACTGCCATATCTCGCGAACGGATTGACCAATCCGCAAAATTTCTGTTGCATCTGAAAGTAGAAACTCGCCCGATTACAACGGTGTGCGTACTTTTCCCCTAGGCCGTTCTAGTTATGCTTGTCGAGCATCAGAACTGCGAAAATTTTGAGTTTCTCAAGCGTTTCTTACCTCCAAACTGCCATATCTCGCGAACGGAATGACCAATCCGCAAAATTTCTGTTGCATCTGAAAGTAGAAACGCGCCCGATTACAACGGTGTGCGTACTTTTCCCCTAGGCCGTTCTAGTTATTCGTTTCGAGCATCAGAACTGCGAAAATTTTGAGTTTCTCAAGCGTTTCTTACCTCCATACTGCCATATCTCGCGAACGGATTGACCAATCCGCAAAATTTCTGTTGCATCTCAAAGTAGAAACTCGCCCGATTACAACACTATGCGTACTTTTCCACTAGGCCGTTCTAGTTATTCGTTTCGAGCATCAGAACTGCGAAAATTTTGAGTTTCTCAAGCGTTTCTTACTTCCAAACTGCCATATCTCGCGAACGGATTGACCAATCCCTAAAATTTCTGTTGCATCTCAAAGTAGAAACTCGCCCGATTACAACACTATGCGTACTTTTCCTGTAGGCCGTTCTAGTTATTCGTTTCGAGCATCAGAACTGCGAAAATTTTGAGTTTCTCAAGCGTTTCTTACCTCCAAACTGCCATATCTCGCGAACGGATTGACCAATCCGCAAAATTTCTATTGCATCTGAAAGTACAAACTCGCCCGATTACAACGGTATGCGTACTTTTCCCCTAGCCCGTTCTAGTTATTCGTTTCGAGCAACAGAACTGCGAAAATTTTGAGTTTTTCAAGCGTTGCATACCTCCAAACTGCCATATCTCGCGAACGGATTGACCAATCCGCAAAATTTCTGTTGCATCGGAAAGTAGAAACTCGCCCGATTACAACGGTATGCGTACTTTTCCCCTAGCCCGTTCTAGTTATTCGTTTCGAGCATCAGAACTGCGAAAATTTTGAGTTTCTCAAGCGTTTCTTACTCCCAAACTGCCATATCTCGCGAACGGATTGACCAACCCGCAAAATTTCTGTTGCATCTGAAGGTAGAAACTCGCCCGATTACAACGGCATGCGTACTTTTCCCCTAGGCCGTTCTAGTTATTCGTTTCGAGCATCAGAACTGCGAAAATTTTGAGTTTCTCAAGCGTTTCGTACCTCCAAACTGCCATATCTCGCGAACGGATTGACCAATCCGAAAAATTTCTGTTGCATCTGAAAGTAGAAACTCGCCCGATTACAATGGTGTGCGTACTTTTCCCCTAGGCCGTTCTAGTTATTCGTTTCGAGCATCAGAACTGCGAAAATTTTGAGTTTCTCAAGCGTTTCTTACATCCAAACTGCCATATCTCGCGAACGGAATGACCAATCCGCAAAATTTCTGTTGCATCTGAAAGTAGAAACACGCCCGATTACAACGGTGTGCGTACTTTTCCCCTAGGCCGTTCTTGTTATTCGTTTCGAGCATCAGAACTGCGAAAATTTTGTGTTTCTCAAGCGTTTCTTACATCCAAACTGCCACATCTCGCGAACGGATTGACCAACCCGCAAAATTTCTGTTGCATCTGAAGGTAGAAACTCGCCCGATTTCAACGGTATGCGTACTTTTCCCCTAGGCCGTTCTAGTTATTCGTTTCGAGCATCAGAACTGCGAAAATTTTGAGTTTCTCAAGCGTTTCGTACCTCCAAACTGCCATATCTCGCGAACGGATTGACCAATCCGCAAAATTTCTGTTGCATCTGAAAGTAGAAACTCGCCCGATTACAACGGTGTGCGTACTTTTCCCCTAGGCCGTTCTAGTTATGCTTGTCGAGCATCAGAACTGCGAAAATTTTGAGTTTCTCAAGCGTTTCTTACCTCCAAACTGCCATATCTCGCGAACGGAATGACCAATCCGCAAAATTTCTGTTGCATCTGAAAGTAGAAACACGCCCAATTACAACGGTGTGCGTACTTTTCCCCTAGGCCGTTCTTGTTATTCGTTTCGAGCATCAGAACTGCGAAAATTTTGAGTTTCTCAAGCGTTTCGTACCTCCAAACTGCCATATCTCGCGAACGGATTGACCAATCCGCAAAATTTCTGTTGCATCTGAAAGTAGAAACTCGCCCGATTACAACGGTGTGCGTACTTTTCCCCTAGGCCGTTCTAGTTATTCGTTTCGAGCATCAGAACTGCGAAAATTTTGAGTTTCTCGAGCGTTTCTTACATCCAAACTGCCATATCTCGCGAACGGAATGACCAATCCGCAAAATTTCTGTTGCATCTGAAAGTAGAAATTCGCCCGATTACAAATGTATGCATACTTTTCCCCTAGCCCGTTCTTGTTATTCGTTTCGAGCAACAGAACTGCGAAAATTTTGAGTTTCTCAAGCGTTGCTTACCTCCAAACTGCCATATCTCGCGAACGGATTGACCAATCCGCAAAATTTCTGTTGCATCTGAAAGTAGAAACTCGCCCGATTACAACGGTGTGCGTACTTTTCCCCTAGGCCGTTCTAGTTATGCTTGTCGAGCATCAGAACTGCGAAAATTTTGAGTTTTTCAAGCGTTGCTTACCTCCAAACTGCCATATCTCGCGAACGGATTGACCAATCCGCAAAATTTCTGTTGCATCGGAAAGTAGAAACTCGCCCGATTACAACGGTATGCGTACTTTTCCCCTAGCCCGTTCTAGTTATTCGTTTCGAGCATCAGAACTGCGAAAATTTTGAGTTTCTCAAGCGTTTCTTACTTCCAAACTGCCATATCTCGCGAACGGATTGACCAACCCGCAAAATTTCTGTTGCATCTGAAGGTAGAAACTCGCCCGATTACAACGGTATGCGTACTTTTCCCCTAGGCCGTTCTAGTTATTCGTTTCGAGCATCAGAACTGCGAAAATTTTGAGTTTCTCAAGCGTTTCGTACCTCCAAACTGCCATATCTCGCGAACGGATTGACCAATCCGCAAAATTTCTGTTGCATCTGAAAGTAGAAACTCGCCCGATTACAACGGTGTGCGTACTTTTCCCCTAGGCCGTTCTAGTTATTCGTTTCGAGCATCAGAACTGCGAAAATTTTGAGTTTCTCGAGCGTTTCTTACATCCAAACTGCCATATCTCGCGAACGGATTGACCAATCCGCAAAATTTCTGTTGCATCTGAAAGTAGAAATTCGCCCGATTACAAATGTATGCGTACTTTTCCCCTAGCCCGTTCTAGTTATTCGTTTCGAGCAACAGAACTGCGAAAATTTTGAGTTTCTCAAGCGTTGCTTACCTCCAAACTGCCATATCTCGCGAACGGATTGACCAATCCGCAAAATTTCTGTTGCATCTGAAAGTAGAAACTCGCCCGATTACAACGGTGTGCGTACTTTTCCCCTAGGCCGTTCTAGTTATGCTTGTCGAGCATCAGAACTGCGAAAATTTTGAGTTTCTCAAGCGTTTCTTACTTCCAAACTGCCATATCTCGCGAACGGATTGACCAACCCGCAAAATTTCTGTTGCATCTGAAGGTAGAAACTCGCCCGATTACAACGGTATGCGTACTTTTCCCCTAGCCCGTTCTAGTTATTCGTTTCGAGCATCAGAACTGCGAAAATTTTGAGTTTCTCAAGCGTTTCTTACTTCCAAACTGCCATATCTCGCGAACGGATTGACCAATCCGCAAAATTTCTGTTGCATCTCAAAGTAGAAACTCGCCCGATTACAACACTACGCGTACTTTTCCCGTAGGCCGTTCTAGTTATTCGTTTCGAGCATCAGAACTGCGAAAATTTTGAGTTTCTCAAGCGTTTCTTACCTCCAAACTGCCATATCTCGCGAACGGATTGACCAATCCGCAAAATTTCTGTTGCATCTGAAAGTACAAACTCGCCCGATTACAACGGTATGCGTACTTTTCCCCTAGCCCGTTCTAGTTATTCGTTTCGAGCAACAGAACTGCGAAAATTTTGAGTTTTTCAAGCGTTTCTTACCTCCAAACTGCCATATCTCGCGAACGGATTGACCAATCCGCAAAATTTCTGTTGCATCGGAAAGTAGAAACTCGCCCGATTACAACGGTATGCGTACTTTTCCCCTAGCCCGTTCTAGTTATTCGTTTCGAGCATCAGAACTGCGAAAATTTTGAGTTTCTCAAGCGTTTCTTACTTCCAAACTGTCATATCTCGCGAACGGATTGACCAACCCGCAAAATTTCTGTTGCATCTGAAGGTAGAAACTCCCCCGATTACAACGGTATGCGTACTTTTCCCCTAGGCCGTTCTAGTTATTCGTTTCGAGCATCAGAACTGCGAAAATTTTGAGTTTCTCAAGCGTTTCGTACCTCCAAACTGCCACATCTCGCGAACGGATTGACCAATCCGCAAAATTTCTGTTGCATCTGAAAGTAGAAACTCGCCCGATTACAACGGTGTGCGTACTTTTCCCCTAGGCCGTTCTAGTTATGCTTGTCGAGCATCAGAACTGCGAAAATTTTGAGTTTCTCAAGCGTTTCTTACCTCCAAACTGCCATATCTCGCGAACGGAATGACCAATCCGCAAAATTTCTGTTGCATCTGAAAGTAGAAACGCGCCCGATTACAACGGTGTGCGTACTTTTCCCCTAGGCCGTTCTAGTTATTCGTTTCGAGCATCAGAACTGCGAAGATTTTGAGTTTCTCGAGCGTTTCTTACATCCAAACTGCCATATCTCGCGAACGGATTGACCAATCCGCAAAATTTCTGTTGCATCTGAAAGTAGAAATTCGCCCGATTACAACAGTATGCGTACTTTTCCCCTAGCCCGTTCTAGTTATTCGTTTCGAGCAACAGAACTGCGAAAATGTTGAGTTTCTCAAGCGTTGCTTACCTCCAAACTGCCATATCTCGCGAACGGATTGACCAATCCGCAAAATTTCTGTTGCATCTGAAAGTAGAAACGCGCCCGATTACAACGGTGTGCGTACTTTTCCCCTAGGCCGTTCTTGTTATTCGTTTCGAGCATCAGAACTGCGAAAATTTTGAGTTTCTCAAGCGTTTCTTACTTCCAAACTGCCATATCTCGCGAACGGATTGACCAATCCGCAAAATTTCTGTTGCATCTCAAAGTAGAAACTCGCCCGATTACAACACTATGCGTACTTCTCCACTAGGCCGTTCTAGTTATTCGTTTCGAGCATCAGAACTGCGAAAATTTTGAGTTTCTCAAGCGTTTCTTACCTCCAAACTGCCATATCTCGCGAACGGATTGACCAATCCGCAAAATTTCTGTTGCATCTGAAAGTACAAACTCGCCCGATTACAACGGTATGCGTACTTTTCCCCTAGCCCGTTCTAGTTATTCGTTTCGAGCAACAGAACTGCGAAAATTTTGAGTTTTTCAAGCGTTGCTTACCTCCAAACTGCCATATCTCGCGAACGGATTGACCAATCCGCAAAATTTCTGTTGCATCGGAAAGTAGAAACTCGCCCGATTACAACGGTATGCGTACTTTTCCCCTAGCCCGTTCTAGTTATACGTTTCGAGCATCAGAACTGCGAAAATTTTGAGTTTCTCAAGCGTTTCTTACTTCCAAACTGCCATATCTCGCGAACGGATTGACCAACCCGCAAAATTTCTGTTGCATCTGAAGGTAGAAACTCGCCCGATTACAACGGTATGCGTACTTTTCCCCTAGGCCGTTCTAGTTATTCGTTTCGAGCATCAGAACTGCGAAAATTTTAAGTTTCTCAAGCGTTTCGTACCTCCAAACTGCCATATCTCGCGAACGGATTGACCAATCCGCAAAATTTCTGTTGCATCTGAAAGTAGAAACTCGCCCGATTACAACGGTGTGCGTACTTTTCCCCTAGGCCGTTCTAGTTATTCGTTTCGAGCATCAGAACTGCGAAAATTTTGAGTTTCTCGAGCGTTTCTTACATCCAAACTGCCATATCTCGCGAACGGAATGACCAATCCGCAAAATTTCTGTTGCATCTGAAAGTAGAAATTCGCCCGATTACAAATGTATGCGTACTTTTCCCCTAGCCCGTTCTTGTTATTCGTTTCGAGCAACAGAACTGCGAAAATTTAGAGTTTCTCAAGCGTTGCTTACCTCCAAACTGCCATATCTCGCGAACGGATTGACCAATCCGCAAAATTTCTGTTGCATCTGAAAGTAGAAACTCGCCCGATTACAACGGTGTGCGTACTTTTCCCCTAGGCCGTTCTAGTTATGCTTGTCGAGCATCAGAACTGCGAAAATTTTGAGTTTTTCAAGCGTTGCTTACCTCCAAACTGCCATATCTCGCGAACGGATTGACCAATCCGCAAAATTTCTGTTGCATCGGAAAGTAGAAACTCGCCCGATTACAACGGTATGCGTACTTTTCCCCTAGCCCGTTCTAGTTATTCGTTTCGAGCATCAGAACTGCGAAAATTTTGAGTTTCTCAAGCGTTTCTTACTTCCAAACTGCCATATCTCGCGAACGGATTGACCAACCCGCAAAATTTCTGTTGCATCGGAAAGTAGAAACTCGCCCGATTACAACGGTATGCGTACTTTTCCCCTAGCCCGTTCTAGTTATTCGTTTCGAGCATCAGAACTGCGAAAATTTTGAGTTTCTCAAGCGTTTCTTACTTCCAAACTGCCATATCTCGCGAACGGATTGACCAACCCGCAAAATTTCTGTTGCATCTGAAGGTAGAAACTCGCCCGATTACAACGGTATGCGTACTTTTCCCCTAGGCCGTTCTAGTTATGCTTGTCGAGCATCAGAACTGCGAAAATTTTGAGTTTTTTCAAGCGTTGCTTACCTCCAAACTGCCATATCTCGCGAACGGATTGACCAATCCGCAAAATTTCTGTTGCATCGGAAAGTAGAAACTCGCCCGATTACAACGGTATGCGTACTTTTCCCCTAGCCCGTTCTAGTTATTCGTTTCGAGCATCAGAACTGCGAAAATTTTGAGTTTCTCAAGCGTTTCTTACTTCCAAACTGCCATATCTCGCGAACGGATTGACCAACCCGCAAAATTTCTGTTGCATCTGAAGGTAGAAACTCGCCCGATTACAACGGTATGCGTACTTTTCCCCTAGGCCGTTCTAGTTATTCGTTTCGAGCATCAGAACTGCGAAAATTTTGAGTTTCTCAAGCGTTTCGTACCTCCAAACTGCCATATCTCGCGAACGGATTGACCAATCCGCAAAATTTCTGTTGCATCTGAAAGTAGAAACTCGCCCGATTACAACGGTGTGCGTACTTTTCCCCTAGGCCGTTCTAGTTATTCGTTTCGAGCATCAGAACTGCGAAAATTTTGAGTTTCTCGAGCGTTTCTTACATCCAAACTGCCATATCTCGCGAACGGATTGACCAATCCGCAAAATTTCTGTTGCATCTGAAAGTAGAAATTCGCCCGATTACAAATGTATGCGTACTTTTCCCTAGCCCGTTCTAGTTATTCGTTTCGAGCAACAGAACTGCGAAAATTTTGAGTTTCTCAAGCGTTGCTTACCTCCAAACTGCCATATCTCGCGAACGGATTGACCAATCCGCAAAATTTCTGTTGCATCTGAAAGTAGAAACTCGCCCGATTACAACGGTGTGCGTACTTTTCCCCTAGGCCGTTCTAGTTATGCTTGTCGAGCATCAGAACTGCAAAAATTTTGAGTTTTTCAAGCGTTGCTTACCTCCAAACTGCCATATCTCGCGAACGGATTGACCAATCCGCAAAATTTCTGTTGCCTCGGAAAGTAGAAACTCGCCCGATTACAACGGTATGCGTACTTTTCCCCTAGCCCGTTCTAGTTATTCGTTTCGAGCATCAGAACTGCGAAAATTTTGAGTTTCTCAAGCGTTTCTTACTTCCAAACTGCCATATCTCGCGAACGGATTGACCAATCCGCAAAATTTCTGTTGCATCTCAAAGTAGAAACTCGCCCGATTACAACACTATGCGTACTTTTCCCGTAGGCCGTTCTAGTTATTCGTTTCGAGCATCAGAACTGCGAAAATTTTGAGTTTTTCAAGCGTTGCTTACCTCCAAACTGCCATATCTCGCGAACGGATTGACCAATCCGCAAAATTTCTGTTGCATCTGAAAGTACAAACTCGCCCGATTACAACGGTATGCGTACTTTTCCCCTAGCCCGTTCTAGTTATTCGTTTCGAGCAACAGAACTGCGAAAATTTTGAGTTTTTCAAGCGTTTCTTACCTCCAAACTGCCATATCTCGCGAACGGATTGACCAATCCGCAAAATTTCTGTTGCATCGGAAAGTAGAAACTCGCCCGATTACAACGGTATGCGTACTTTTCCCCTAGCCCGTTCTAGTTATTCGTTTCGAGCATCAGAACTGCGAAAATTTGAGTTTCTCAAGCGTTTCTTACTTCCAAACTGTCATATCTCGCGAACGGATTGACCAACCCGCAAAATTTCTGTTGCATCTGAAGGTAGAAACTCCCCCGATTACAACGGTATGCGTACTTTTCCCCTAGGCCGTTCTAGTTATTCGTTTCGAGCATCAGAACTGCGAAAATTTTGAGTTTCTCAAGCGTTTCGTACCTCCAAACTGCCACATCTCGCGAACGGATTGACCAATCCGCAAAATTTCTGTTGCATCTGAAAGTAGAAACTCGCCCGATTACAACGGTGTGCGTACTTTTCCCCTAGGCCGTTCTAGTTATGCTTGTCGAGCATCAGAACTGCGAAAATTTTGAGTTTCTCAAGCGTTTCTTACCTCCAAACTGCCATATCTCGCGAACGGAATGACCAATCCGCAAAATTTCTGTTGCATCTGAAAGTAGAAACGCGCCCGATTACAACGGTGTGCGTACTTTTCCCCTAGGCCGTTCTAGTTATTCGTTTCGAGCATCAGAACTGCGAAGATTTTGAGTTTCTCGAGCGTTTCTTACATCCAAACTGCCATATCTCGCGAACGGATTGACCAATCCGCAAAATTTCTGTTGCATCTGAAAGTAGAAATTCGCCCGATTACAACTGTATGCGTACTTTTCCCCTAGCCCGTTCTAGTTATTCGTTTCGAGCAACAGAACTGCGAAAATGTTGAGTTTCTCAAGCGTTGCTTACCTCCAAACTGCCATATCTCGCGAACGGATTGACCAATCCGCAAAATTTCTGTTGCATCTGAAAGTAGAAACGCGCCCGATTACAACGGTGTGCGTACTTTTCCCCTAGGCCGTTCTTGTTATTCGTTTCGAGCATCAGAACTGCGAAAATTTTGAGTTTCTCAAGCGTTTCTTACTTCCAAACTGCCATATCTCGCGAACGGATTGACCAATCCGCAAAATTTCTGTTGCATCTCAAAGTAGAAACTCGCCCGATTACAACACTATGCGTACTTCTCCACTAGGCCGTTCTAGTTATTCGTTTCGAGCATCAGAACTGCGAAAATTTTGAGTTTCTCAAGCGTTTCTTACCTCCAAACTGCCATATCTCGCGAACGGATTGACCAATCCGCAAAATTTCTGTTGCATCTGAAAGTACAAACTCGCCCGATTACAACGGTATGCGTACTTTTCCCTAGCCCGTTCTAGTTATTCGTTTCGAGCAACAGAACTGCGAAAATTTTGAGTTTTTCAAGCGTTGCTTACCTCCAAACTGCCATATCTCGCGAACGGATTGACCAATCCGCAAAATTTCTGTTGCATCGGAAAGTAGAAACTCGCCCGATTACAACGGTATGCGTACTTTTCCCCTAGCCCGTTCTAGTTATACGTTTCGAGCATCAGAACTGCGAAAATTTTGAGTTTCTCAAGCGTTTCTTACTTCCAAACTGCCATATCTCGCGAACGGATTGACCAACCCGCAAAATTTCTGTTGCATCTGAAGGTAGAAACTCGCCCGATTACAACGGTATGCGTACTTTTCCCCTAGGCCGTTCTAGTTATTCGTTTCGAGCATCAGAACTGCGAAAATTTTGAGTTTCTCAAGCGTTTCGTACCTCCAAACTGCCATATCTCGCGAACGGATTGACCAATCCGCAAAATTTCTGTTGCATCTGAAAGTAGAAACTCGCCCGATTACAACGGTGTGCGTACTTTTCCCCTAGGCCGTTCTAGTTATTCGTTTCGAGCATCAGAACTGCGAAAATTTTGAGTTTCTCGAGCGTTTCTTACATCCAAACTGCCATATCTCGCGAACGGAATGACCAATCCGCAAAATTTCTGTTGCATCTGAAAGTAGAAATTCGCCCGATTACAAATGTATGCGTACTTTTCCCCTAGCCCGTTCTTGTTATTCGTTTCGAGCAACAGAACTGCGAAAATTTTGAGTTTCTCAAGCGTTGCTTACCTCCAAACTGCCATATCTCGCGAACGGATTGACCAATCCGCAAAATTTCTGTTGCATCTGAAAGTAGAAACTCGCCCGATTACAACGGTGTGCGTACTTTTCCCCTAGGCCGTTCTAGTTATGCTTGTCGAGCATCAGAACTGCGAAAATTTTGAGTTTTTCAAGCGTTGCTTACCTCCAAACTGCCATATCTCGCGAACGGATTGACCAATCCGCAAAATTTCTGTTGCATCGGAAAGTAGAAACTCGCCCGATTACAACGGTATGCGTACTTTTCCCCTAGCCCGTTCTAGTTATTCGTTTCGAGCATCAGAACTGCGAAAATTTTGAGTTTCTCAAGCGTTTCTTACTTCCAAACTGCCATATCTCGCGAACGGATTGACCAATCCGCAAAATTTCTGTTGCATCTCAAAGTAGAAACTCGCCCGATTACAACACTATGCGTACTTCTCCACTAGGCCGTTCTAGTTATTCGTTTCGAGCATCAGAACTGCGAAAATTTTGAGTTTCTCAAGCGTTTCTTACCTCCAAACTGCCATATCTCGCGAACGGATTGACCAATCCGCAAAATTTCTGTTGCATCTGAAAGTACAAACTCGCCCGATTACAACGGTATGCGTACTTTTCCCCTAGCCCGTTCTAGTTATTCGTTTCGAGCAACAGAACTGCGAAAATTTTGAGTTTTTCAAGCGTTGCTTACCTCCAAACTGCCATATCTCGCGAACGGATTGACCAATCCGCAAAATTTCTGTTGCATCGGAAAGTAGAAACTCGCCCGATTACAACGGTATGCGTACTTTTCCCCTAGCCCGTTCTAGTTATACGTTTCGAGCATCAGAACTGCGAAAATTTTGAGTTTCTCAAGCGTTTCTTACTTCCAAACTGCCATATCTCGCGAACGGATTGACCAACCCGCAAAATTTCTGTTGCATCTGAAGGTAGAAACTCGCCCGATTACAACGGTATGCGTACTTTTCCCCTAGGCCGTTCTAGTTATTCGTTTCGAGCATCAGAACTGCGAAAATTTTGAGTTTCTCAAGCGTTTCGTACCTCCAAACTGCCATATCTCGCGAACGGATTGACCAATCCGCAAAATTTCTGTTGCATCTGAAAGTAGAAACTCGCCCGATTACAACGGTGTGCGTACTTTTCCCCTAGGCCGTTCTAGTTATTCGTTTCGAGCATCAGAACTGCGAAAATTTTGAGTTTCTCGAGCGTTTCTTACATCCAAACTGCCATATCTCGCGAACGGAATGACCAATCCGCAAAATTTCTGTTGCATCTGAAAGTAGAAATTCGCCCGATTACAAATGTATGCGTACTTTTCCCCTAGCCCGTTCTTGTTATTCGTTTCGAGCAACAGAACTGCGAAAATTTTGAGTTTCTCAAGCGTTGCTTACCTCCAAACTGCCATATCTCGCGAACGGATTGACCAATCCGCAAAATTTCTGTTGCATCTGAAAGTAGAAACTCGCCCGATTACAACGGTGTGCGTACTTTTCCCCTAGGCCGTTCTAGTTATGCTTGTCGAGCATCAGAACTGCGAAAATTTTGAGTTTTTCAAGCGTTGCTTACCTCCAAACTGCCATATCTCGCGAACGGATTGACCAATCCGCAAAATTTCTGTTGCATCGGAAAGTAGAAACTCGCCCGATTACAACGGTATGCGTACTTTTCCCCTAGCCCGTTCTAGTTATTCGTTTCGAGCATCAGAACTGCGAAAATTTTGAGTTTCTCAAGCGTTTCTTACTTCCAAACTGCCATATCTCGCGAACGGATTGACCAACCCGCAAAATTTCTGTTGCATCTGAAGGTAGAAACTCGCCCGATTACAACGGTATGCGTACTTTTCCCCTAGGCCGTTCTAGTTATTCGTTTCGAGCATCAGAACTGCGAAAATTTTGAGTTTCTCAAGCGTTTCGTACCTCCAAACTGCCATATCTCGCGAACGGATTGACCAATCCGCAAAATTTCTGTTGCATCTGAAAGTAGAAACTCGCCCGATTACAACGGTGTGCGTACTTTTCCCCTAGGCCGTTCTAGTTATTCGTTTCGAGCATCAGAACTGCGAAAATTTTGAGTTTCTCGAGCGTTTCTTACATCCAAACTGCCATATCTCGCGAACGGATTGACCAATCCGCAAAATTTCTGTTGCATCTGAAAGTAGAAATTCGCCCGATTACAAATGTATGCGTACTTTTCCCCTAGCCCGTTCTAGTTATTCGTTTCGAGCAACAGAACTGCGAAAATTTTGAGTTTCTCAAGCGTTGCTTACCTCCAAACTGCCATATCTCGCGAACGGATTGACCAATCCGCAAAATTTCTGTTGCATCTGAAAGTAGAAACTCGCCCGATTACAACGGTGTGCGTACTTTTCCCCTAGGCCGTTCTAGTTATGCTTGTCGAGCATCAGAACTGCGAAAATTTTGAGTTTTTCAAGCGTTGCTTACCTCCAAACTGCCATATCTCGCGAACGGATTGACCAATCCGCAAAATTTCTGTTGCATCGGAAAGTAGAAACTCGCCCGATTACAACGGTATGCGTACTTTTCCCCTAGCCCGTTCTAGTTATTCGTTTCGAGCATCAGAACTGCGAAAATTTTGAGTTTCTCAAGCGTTTCTTACTTCCAAACTGCCATATCTCGCGAACGGATTGACCAATCCGCAAAATTTCTGTTGCATCTCAAAGTAGAAACTCGCCCGATTACAACACTATGCGTACTTTTCCCGTAGGCCGTTCTAGTTATTCGTTTCGAGCATCAGAACTGCGAAAATTTTGAGTTTCTCAAGCGTTTCTTACCTCCAAACTGCCATATCTCGCGAACGGATTGACCAATCCGCAAAATTTCTGTTGCATCTGAAAGTACAAACTCGCCCGATTACAACGGTATGCGTACTTTTCCCCTAGCCCGTTCTAGTTATTCGTTTCGAGCAACAGAACTGCGAAAATTTTGAGTTTTTCAAGCGTTTCTTACCTCCAAACTGCCATATCTCGCGAACGGATTGACCAATCCGCAAAATTTCTGTTGCATCGGAAAGTAGAAACTCGCCCGATTACAACGGTATGCGTACTTTTCCCCTAGCCCGTTCTAGTTATTCGTTTCGAGCATCAGAACTGCGAAAATTTTGAGTTTCTCAAGCGTTTCTTACTTCCAAACTGTCATATCTCGCGAACGGATTGACCAACCCGCAAAATTTCTGTTGCATCTGAAGGTAGAAACTCCCCCGATTACAACGGTATGCGTACTTTTCCCCTAGGCCGTTCTAGTTATTCGTTTCGAGCATCAGAACTGCGAAAATTTTGAGTTTCTCAAGCGTTTCGTACCTCCAAACTGCCACATCTCGCGAACGGATTGACCAATCCGCAAAATTTCTGTTGCATCTGAAAGTAGAAACTCGCCCGATTACAACGGTGTGCGTACTTTTCCCCTAGGCCGTTCTAGTTATGCTTGTCGAGCATCAGAACTGCGAAAATTTTGAGTTTCTCAAGCGTTTCTTACCTCCAAACTGCCATATCTCGCGAACGGAATGACCAATCCGCAAAATTTCTGTTGCATCTGAAAGTAGAAACGCGCCCGATTACAACGGTGTGCGTACTTTTCCCCTAGGCCGTTCTAGTTATTCGTTTCGAGCATCAGAACTGCGAAGATTTTGAGTTTCTCGAGCGTTTCTTACATCCAAACTGCCATATCTCGCGAACGGATTGACCAATCCGCAAAATTTCTGTTGCATCTGAAAGTAGAAATTCGCCCGATTACAACTGTATGCGTACTTTTCCCCTAGCCCGTTCTAGTTATTCGTTTCGAGCAACAGAACTGCGAAAATTTTGAGTTTTTCAAGCGTTGCTTACCTCCAAACTGCCATATCTCGCGAACGGATTGACCAATCCGCAAAATTTCTGTTGCATCGGAAAGTAGAAACTCGCCCGATTACAACGGTATGCGTACTTTTCCCCTAGCCCGTTCTAGTTATACGTTTCGAGCATCAGAACTGCGAAAATTTTGAGTTTCTCAAGCGTTTCTTACTTCCAAACTGCCATATCTCGCGAACGGATTGACCAACCCGCAAAATTTCTGTTGCATCTGAAGGTAGAAACTCGCCCGATTACAACGGTATGCGTACTTTTCCCCTAGGCCGTTCTAGTTATTCGTTTCGAGCATCAGAACTGCGAAAATTTTGAGTTTCTCAAGCGTTTCGTACCTCCAAACTGCCATATCTCGCGAACGGATTGACCAATCCGCAAAATTTCTGTTGCATCTGAAAGTAGAAACTCGCCCGATTACAACGGTGTGCGTACTTTTCCCCTAGGCCGTTCTAGTTATTCGTTTCGAGCATCAGAACTGCGAAAATTTTGAGTTTCTCGAGCGTTTCTTACATCCAAACTGCCATATCTCGCGAACGGATTGACCAATCCGCAAAATTTCTGTTGCATCTGAAAGTAGAAATTCGCCCGATTACAAATGTATGCGTACTTTTCCCCTAGCCCGTTCTAGTTATTCGTTTCGAGCAACAGAACTGCGAAAATTTTGAGTTTCTCAAGCGTTGCTTACCTCCAAACTTCCATATCTCGCGAACGGATTGACCAATCCGCAAAATTTCTGTTGCATCTGAAAGTAGAAACTCGCCCGATTACAACGGTGTGCGTACTTTTCCCCTAGCCCGTTCTAGTTATTCGTTTCGAGCAACAGAACTGCGAAAATTTTGAGTTTTTCAAGCGTTGCTTACCTCCAAACTGCCATATCTCGCGAACGGATTGACCAATCCGCAAAATTTCTGTTGCATCGGAAAGTAGAAACTCGCCCGATTACAACGGTATGCGTACTTTTCCCCTAGCCCGTTCTAGTTATTCGTTTCGAGCATCAGAACTGCGAAAATTTTGAGTTTCTCAAGCGTTTCTTACTTCCAAACTGCCATATCTCGCGAACGGATTGACCAACCCGCAAAATTTCTGTTGCATCTGAAAGTAGAAACACGCCCGATTACAACGGTGTGCGTACTTTTCCCCTAGGCCGTTCTTGTTATTCGTTTCGAGCATCAGAACTGCGAAAATTTTGTGTTTCTCAAGCGTTTCTTACATCCAAACTGCCACATCTCGCGAACGGATTGACCAACCCGCAAAATTTCTGTTGCATCTGAAGGTAGAAACTCGCCCGATTACAACGGTATGCGTACTTTTACCCTAGGCCGTTCTAGTTATTCGTTTCGAGCATCAGAACTGCGAAAATTTTGAGTTTCTCAAGCGTTTCTTACTTCCAAACTGCCATATCTCGCGAACGGATTGACCAATCCGCAAAATTTCTGTTGCATCTCAAAGTAGAAACTCGCCCGATTACAACACTATGCGTACTTTTCCCGTAGGCCGCTCTAGTTATTCGTTTCGAGCATCAGAACTGCGAAAATTTTGAGTTTCTCAAGCGTTTCTTACCTCCAAACTGCCATATCTCGCGAACGGATTGACCACTCCGCAAAATTTCTGTTTCATCTGAAAGTACAAACTCGCCCGATTACAACGGTATGCGTACTTTTCCCCTAGCCCGTTCTAGTTATTCGTTTCGAGCAACAGAACTGCGAAAATTTTGAGTTTTTCAAGCGTTGCTTACCTCCAAACTGCCATATCTCGCGAACGGATTGACCAATCCGCAAAATTTCTGTTGCATCGGAAAGTAGAAACTCGCCCGATTACAACGGTATGCGTACTTTTCCCCTAGCCCGTTCTAGTTATTCGTTTCGAGCATCAGAACTGCGAAAATTTTGAGTTTCTCAAGCGTTTCTTACTTCCAAACTGCCATATCTCGCGAACGGATTGACCAACCCGCAAAATTTCTGTTGCATCTGAAGGTAGAAACTCGCCCGATTACAACGGTATGCGTATTTTTCCCCTAGGCCGTTCTAGTTATTCGTTTCGAGCATCAGAACTGCGAAAATTTTGAGTTTCTCAAGCGTTTCGTACCTCCAAACTGCCATATCTCGCGAACGGATTGACCAATCCGCAAAATTTCTGTTACATCTGAAAGTAGAAATTCGCCCGATTACAAATGTATGCGTACTTTTCCCCTAGCCCGTTCTAGTTATTCGTTTCGAGCAACAGAACTGCGAAAATTTTGAGTTTCTCAAGCGTTGCTTACCTCCAAACTTCCATATCTCGCGAACGGATTGACCAATCCGCAAAATTTCTGTTGCATCTGAAAGTAGAAACTCGCCCGATTACAACGGTGTGCGTACTTTTCCCCTAGGCCGTTCTAGTTATGCTTGTCGAGCATCAGAACTGCGAAAATTTTGAGTTTCTCGAGTGTTTCTTACCTCCAAACTGCCATATCTCGCGAACGGATTGACCAATCCGCAAAATTTCTGTTGCATCTGAAAGTAGAAACTCGCCCGATTACAACACTATGCGTACTTTTTCCCTAGGCCGTTCTAGTTATTCGTTTCGAGCATCAGAACTGCGAAAATTTTGAGTTTCTCAAGCGTTTCTTACTTCCAAACTGCCATATCTCGCGAACGGATTGACCAACCCGCAAAATTTCTGTTGCATCTGAAGGTAGAAACTCGCCCGATTACAACGGTGTGCGTACTTTTCCCCTAGGCCGTTCTAGTTATTCATTTCGAGCATCAGAACTGCGAAAATTTTGAGTTTCTCAAGCGTTTCTTACTTCCAAACTGCCATATCTCGCGACCGGATTGACCAATCCGCAAAATTTCTGTTGCATCTGAAGGTAGAAACTCGCACGATTACAACGGTGTGCGTACTTTTCCCCTAGGCCGTTCTAGTTATTCGTTTCGAGCATCAGAACTGCGAAAATTTTGAGTTTCTCGAGCGTTTCTTACCTCCAAACAGCCATATCTCGCGAACGGATTGACCAATCCGCAAAATTTCTGTTGCATCTGAAAGTAGAAACTCGCCCGATTACAACACTATGCGTACTTTTCCCCTAGGCCGTTCTAGTTATTCGTTTCGAGCATCAGAACTGCGAAAATTTTGAGTTTCTCAAGCGTTTCTTACCTCCAAACTGCCATATCTCGCGAACGGATTGACCAATCCGCAAAATTTCTGTTGCATCTGAAAGTAGAAACTCGCCCGATTACAACACTATGCGTACTTTTCCCCTAGGCCGTTCTAGTTATTCGTTTCGAGCATCAGAACTGCGAAAATTTTGAGTTTCTCAAGCGTTTCTTACTTCCAAACTGCCATATCTCGCGAACGGATTGACCAATCCGCAAAATTTCTGTTGCATCTCAAAGTAGAAGCTCGCCCGATTACAACACTATGCGTACTTTTCCCCTAGGCCGTTCTAGATATTCGTTTCGAGCATCAGAACTGCAAAAATTTTGAGTTTCTCAAGCGTTTCTTACCTCCAAACTGCCATATCTCGCGAACGGAATGACCAATCCGCAAAATTTCTGTTGCATCTGAAAGTAGAAACTCGCCCGATTACAACGGTGTGCGTACTTTTCCCCTAGGCCGTTCTAGTTATGCTTGTCGAGCATCAGAACTGCGAAAATTTTGAGTTTCTCGAGTGTTTCTTACCTCCAAACTGCCATATCTCGCGAACGGATTGACCAATCCGCAAAATTTCTGTTGCATCTGAAAGTAGAAACTCGCCCGATTACAACACTATGCGTACTTTTTCCCTAGGCCGTTCTAGTTATTCGTTTCGAGCATCAGAACTGCGAAAATTTTGAGTTTCTCAAGCGTTTCTTACTTCCAAACTGCCATATCTCGCGAACGGATTGACCAACCCGCAAAATTTCTGTTGCATCTGAAGGTAGAAACTCGCCCGATTACAACGGTGTGCGTACTTTTCCCCTAGGCCGTTCTAGTTATTCATTTCGAGCATCAGAACTGCGAAAATTTTGAGTTTCTCAAGCGTTTCTTACTTCCAAACTGCCATATCTCGCGACCGGATTGACCAATCCGCAAAATTTCTGTTGCATCTGAAGGTAGAAACTCGCACGATTACAACGGTGTGCGTACTTTTCCCCTAGGCCGTTCTAGTTATTCGTTTCGAGCATCAGAACTGCGAAAATTTTGAGTTTCTCGAGCGTTTCTTACCTCCAAACAGCCATATCTCGCGAACGGATTGACCAATCCGCAAAATTTCTGTTGCATCTGAAAGTAGAAACTCGCCCGATTACAACACTATGCGTACTTTTCCCCTAGGCCGTTCTAGTTATTCGTTTCGAGCATCAGAACTGCGAAAATTTTGAGTTTCTCAAGCGTTTCTTACTTCCAAACTGCCATATCTCGCGAACGGATTGACCAATCCGCAAAATTTCTGTTGCATCTGAAAGTAGAAACTCGCCCGATTACAACACTATGCGTACTTTTCCCCTAGGCCGTTCTAGTTATTCGTTTCGAGCATCAGAACTGCGAAAATTTTGAGTTTCTCAAGCGTTTCTTACTTCCAAACTGCCATATCTCGCGAACGGATTGACCAATCCGCAAAATTTCTGTTGCATCTGAAGGTAGAAACTTGCCCGATTACAACGGTATGCGTACTTTTCCCCTAGCCCGTTCTAGTTATTCGTTTCGAGCAACAGAACTGCGAAAATTTTGAGTTTCTCGAGCGTTTCTCTCCTACAAACTGCCACATCTCGCGAACGGATTGTCCAATCCGCAAAATTTCTGATGCATCTGAAAGCAGAAACTCGCTCGATTACAACTGTATGCGTACTTTTCCCCTAGCCCGTTCTAGTTATTCGTTTCGAGCAACAGAACTGCGAAAATTTTGAGTTTCTCAAGCGTTGCTTACCTCCAAACTGCCATATCTCGCGAACGGATTGACCAATCCGCAAAATTTCTGTTGCATCTGAAAGTAGAAACTCGCCCGATTTCAACGGTGTGCGTACTTTTCCCCGAGGCCGTTCTAGTTATGCTTGTCGAGCATCAGAACTGCGAAAATTTTGAGTTTCTCGAGCGTTTCTTACCTCCAAACTGCCATATCTCGCGAACGGATTGTCCAATCCGCAAAATTTCTGATGCAGCTGAAAGTAGAAACTCGCCCGATTACAACTGTATGCGTACTTTTCCCCTAGCCCGTTCTAGTTATTCGTTTCGAGCAACAGAACTGCGAAAATTTTGAGTTTTTCAAGCGTTGCTTACCTCCAAACTGCCATATCTCGCGAACGGATTGACCAATCCGCAAAATTTCTGTTGCATCTGAAGGTAGAAACTCGCCCGATTACAACGGTATGCGTACTTTTCCCCTAGGCCGTTCTAGTTATTCGTTTCGAGCATCAGAACTGCGAAAATTTTGAGTTTCTCAAGCGTTTCTTACCTCCAAACTGCCATATCTCGCGAACGGATTGACCAATCCGCAAAATTTCTGTTGCATCTGAAAGTAGAAACTCGCCCGATTACAACACTATGCGTACTTTTCCCCTAGGCCGTTCTAGTTATTCGTTTCGAGCATCAGAACTGCGAAAATTTTGAGTTTCTCAAGCGTTTCGTACCTCCAAACTGCCATATCTCGCGAACGGATTGACCAATCCGCAAAATTTCTGTTGCATCTGAAAGTAGAAACTCGCCCGATTACAACGGTGTGCGTACTTTTCCCCTAGGCCGTTCTAGTTATTCGCTTCGAGCATCAGAACTGCGAACATTTTGAGTTTCTCGAGCGTTTCTTACATCCAAACTGCCATATCTCGCGAACGGATTGACCAATCCGCAAAATTTCTGTTGCATCTGAAAGTAGAAATTCGCCCGATTACAAATGTATGCGTACTTTTCCCCTAGCCCGTTCTAGTTATTCGTTTCGAGCAACAGAACTGCGAAAATTTTGAGTTTCTCAAGCGTTGCTTACCTCCAAACTTCCATATCTCGCGAACGGATTGACCAATCCGCAAAATTTCTGTTGCATCTGAAAGTAGAAACTCGCCCGATTACAACACTATGCGTACTTTTCCCCTAGGCCGTTCTAGTTATTCGTTTCGAGCATCAGAACTGCGAAAATTTTGAGTTTCTCAAGCGTTTCTTACTTCCAAACTGCCATATCTCGCGAACGGATTGACCAATTCGCAAAATTTCTGTTGCATCTGAAAGTAGAAACTCGCCCGATTACAACACTATGCGTACTTTTCCCCTAGGCCGTTCTAGTTATTCGTTTCGAGCATCAGAACTGCGAAAATTTTGAGTTTCTCAAGCGTTTCTTACATCCAAACTGCCATAACTCGCGAACGGATTGACCAATCCGCAAAATTTCTGTTGCAGCTGAAAGTAGAAACTCGCCCGATTACAACGGTATGCGTACTTTTCCCCTAGGCCGTTCTAGTTATTCGTTTCGAGCAACAGAACTGCGAAAATTTTGAGTTTCTCAAGCGTTGCTTACCTCCAAACTGCCATATCTCGCGAACGGATTGACCAATCCGCAAAATTTCTGTTGCATCTGAAAGTAGAAACTCGCCCGATTTCAACGGTGTGCGTACTTTTCCCCGAGGCCGTTCTAGTTATGCTTGTCGAGCATCAGAACTGCGAAAATTTTGAGTTTCTCGAGCGTTTCTTACCTCCAAACTGCCATATCTCGCGAACGGATTGTCCAATCCGCAAAATTTCAGATGCATCTGAAAGTAGAAACTCTCCCGATTACAACTGTATGCGTACTTTTCCCCTAGCCCGTTCTAGTTATTCGTTTCGAGCAACAGAACTGCGAAAATTTTGAGTTTTTCAAGCGTTGCTTACCTCCAAACTGCCATATCTCGCGAACGGATTGACCAATCCGCAAAATTTCTGTTGCATCTGAAGGTAGAAACTCGCCCGATTACAACGGTATGCGTACTTTTCCCCTAGGCCGTTCTAGTTATTCGTTTCGAGCATCAGAACTGCGAAAATTTTGAGTTTCTCAAGCGTTTCTTACCTCCAAACTGCCATATCTCGCGAACGGATTGACCAATCCGCAAAATTTCTGTTGCATCTGAAAGTAGAAACTCGCCCGATTACAACACTATGCGTACTTTTCCCCTAGGCCGTTCTAGTTATTCGTTTCGAGCATCAGAACTGCGAAAATTTTGAGTTTCTCAAGCGTTTCTTACTTCCAAACTGCCATATCTCGCGAACGGATTGACCAATCCGCAAAATTTCTGTTGCATCTCAAAGTAGAAGCTCGCCCGATTACAACACTATGCGTACTTTTCCCCTAGGCCGTTCTAGATATTCGTTTCGAGCATCAGAACTGCAAAAATTTTGAGTTTCTCAAGCGTTTCTTACCTCCAAACTGCCATATCTCGCGAACGGAATGACCAATCCGCAAAATTTCTGTTGCATCTGAAAGTAGAAACTCGCCCGATTACAACGGTGTGCGTACTTTTCCCCTAGGCCGTTCTAGTTATGCTTGTCGAGCATCAGAACTGCGAAAATTTTGAGTTTCTCGAGTGTTTCTTACCTCCAAACTGCCATATCTCGCGAACGGATTGACCAATCCGCAAAATTTCTGTTGCATCTGAAAGTAGAAACTCGCCCGATTACAACACTATGCGTACTTTTTCCCTAGGCCGTTCTAGTTATTCGTTTCGAGCATCAGAACTGCGAAAATTTTGAGTTTCTCAAGCGTTTCTTACTTCCAAACTGCCATATCTCGCGAACGGATTGACCAACCCGCAAAATTTCTGTTGCATCTGAAGGTAGAAACTCGCCCGATTACAACGGTGTGCGTACTTTTCCCCTAGGCCGTTCTAGTTATTCATTTCGAGCATCAGAACTGCGAAAATTTTGAGTTTCTCAAGCGTTTCTTACTTCCAAACTGCCATATCTCGCGACCGGATTGACCAATCCGCAAAATTTCTGTTGCATCTGAAGGTAGAAACTCGCACGATTACAACGGTGTGCGTACTTTTCCCCTAGGCCGTTCTAGTTATTCGTTTCGAGCATCAGAACTGCGAAAATTTTGAGTTTCTCGAGCGTTTCTTACCTCCAAACAGCCATATCTCGCGAACGGATTGACCAATCCGCAAAATTTCTGTTGCATCTGAAAGTAGAAACTCGCCCGATTACAACACTATGCGTACTTTTCCCCTAGGCCGTTCTAGTTATTCGTTTCGAGCATCAGAACTGCGAAAATTTTGAGTTTCTCAAGCGTTTCTTACTTCCAAACTGCCATATCTCGCGAACGGATTGACCAATCCGCAAAATTTCTGTTGCATCTGAAAGTAGAAACTCGCCCGATTACAACACTATGCGTACTTTTCCCCTAGGCCGTTCTAGTTATTCGTTTCGAGCATCAGAACTGCGAAAATTTTGAGTTTCTCAAGCGTTTCTTACTTCCAAACTGCCATATCTCGCGAACGGATTGACCAATCCGCAAAATTTCTGTTGCATCTGAAGGTAGAAACTTGCCCGATTACAACGGTATGCGTACTTTTCCCCTAGCCCGTTCTAGTTATTCGTTTCGAGCAACAGAACTGCGAAAATTTTGAGTTTCTCGAGCGTTTCTCTCCTACAAACTGCCACATCTCGCGAACGGATTGTCCAATCCGCAAAATTTCTGATGCATCTGAAAGCAGAAACTCGCTCGATTACAACTGTATGCGTACTTTTCCCCTAGCCCGTTCTAGTTATTCGTTTCGAGCAACAGAACTGCGAAAATTTTGAGTTTCTCAAGCGTTGCTTACCTCCAAACTGCCATATCTCGCGAACGGATTGACCAATCCGCAAAATTTCTGTTGCATCTGAAAGTAGAAACTCGCCCGATTTCAACGGTGTGCGTACTTTTCCCCGAGGCCGTTCTAGTTATGCTTGTCGAGCATCAGAACTGCGAAAATTTTGAGTTTCTCGAGCGTTTCTTACCTCCAAACTGCCATATCTCGCGAACGGATTGTCCAATCCGCAAAATTTCTGATGCAGCTGAAAGTAGAAACTCGCCCGATTACAACTGTATGCGTACTTTTCCCCTAGCCCGTTCTAGTTATTCGTTTCGAGCAACAGAACTGCGAAAATTTTGAGTTTTTCAAGCGTTGCTTACCTCCAAACTGCCATATCTCGCGAACGGATTGACCAATCCGCAAAATTTCTGTTGCATCTGAAGGTAGAAACTCGCCCGATTACAACGGTATGCGTACTTTTCCCCTAGGCCGTTCTAGTTATTCGTTTCGAGCATCAGAACTGCGAAAATTTTGAGTTTCTCAAGCGTTTCTTACCTCCAAACTGCCATATCTCGCGAACGGATTGACCAATCCGCAAAATTTCTGTTGCATCTGAAAGTAGAAACTCGCCCGATTACAACACTATGCGTACTTTTCCCCTAGGCCGTTCTAGTTATTCGTTTCGAGCATCAGAACTGCGAAAATTTTGAGTTTCTCAAGCGTTTCTTACCTCCAAACTGCCATATCTCGCGAACGGATTGACCAATCCGCAAAATTTCTGTTGCATCTGAAAGTAGAAACTCGCCCGATTACAACGGTGTGCGTACTTTTCCCCTAGGCCGTTCTAGTTATGCTTGTCGAGCAACAGAACTGCGAAAATTTTGAGTTTCTCGAGCGTTTCTTACCTCCAAACTGCCATATCTCGCGAACGGATTGACCAATCCGCAAAATTTCTGTTGCATCTGAAAGTAGAAACTCGGCCGATTACAACGGTGTGCGTACTTATCCCCTAGGCCGTTCTAGTTATTCGTTTCGAGCATCAGAACTGCGAAAATTTTGAGTTTCTCAAGCGTTTCTTACTTCCAAACTGCCATATCTCGCGAACGGATTGACCAATCCGCAAAATTTCTGTTGCATCTCAAAGTAGAAACTCGCCCGATTACAACACTATGCGTACTTTTCCCCTAGGCCGTTCTAGATATTCGTTTCGAGCATCAGAACTGCAAAAATTTTGAGTTTCTCAAGCGTTTCTTACCTCCAAACTGCCATGTCTCGCGAACGGAATGACCAATCCGCAAAATTTCTGTTGCATCTGAAAGTAGAAATTCGCCCGATTACAACTGTATGCGTACTTTTCCCCTAGCCCGTTCTAGTTATTCGTTTCGAGCAACAGAACTGCGAAAATTTTGAGTTTCTCAAGCGTTGCTTACCTCCAAACTGCCATATCTCGCGAACGGATTCACCAATCCGCAAAATTTCTGTTGCATCTGAAAGTAGAAACTCGCCCGATTACAACGGTGTGCGTACTTTTCCCCTAGGCCGTTCTAGTTATGCTTGTCGAGCATCAGAACTGCGAAAATTTTGAGTTTCTCAAGCGTTTCTTACCTCCAAACTGCCATATCTCGCGAACGGAATGACCAATCCGCAAAATTTCTGTTGCATCTGAAAGTAGAAACTCGCCCGATTACAACGGTGTGCGTACTTTTCCCCTAGCCCGTTCTAGTTATTCGTTTCGAGCAACAGAACTGCGAAAATTTTGAGTTTCTCAAGCGTTGCTTACCTCCAAACTGCCATATCTCGCGAACGGATTCACCAATCCGCAAAATTTCTGTTGCATCTGAAAGTAGAACCTCGCCCGATTACAACGGTGTGCGTACTTTTCCCCTAGGCCGTTCTAGTTATGCTTGTCGAGCATCAGAACTGCGAAAATTTTGAGTTTCTCAAGCGTTTCTTACCTCCAAACTGCCATATCTCGCGAACGGAATGACCAATCCGCAAAATTTCTGTTGCATCTGAAAGTAGAAACTCGCCCGATTACAACGGTGTGCGTACTTTTCCCCTAGGCCGTTCTTGTTATTCGTTTCGAGCATCAGAACCGCGAAAATTTTGAGTTTCTCAAGCGTTTCTTACATCCAAACTGCCATATCTCGCGAACGGATTGACCAATCCGCAAAATTTCTGTTGCATCCGAAAGTAGAAACTCGCCCGATTACAACGGTATGCGTACTTTTCCCCTAGCCCGTTCTAGTTATTCGTTTCGAGCAACAGAACTGCAAAAATTTTGAGTTTTTCAAGCGTTGCTTACCTACAAACTGCCATATCTCGCGAACGGATTGACCAATCCGCAAAATTTCTGTTGCATCTGAAAGTAGGAACTCGCCCGATTACAACGGTGTGCGTACTTTTCCCCTAGGCCGTTCTAGTTATGCTTGTCGAGCATCAGAACTGCGAAAATTTTGAGTTTCTCGAGCGTTTCTTACCTCCAAACTGCCATATCTCGCGAACGGATTGACCAATCCGCAAAATTTCTGTTGCATATGAAAGTAGAAACTCGCCCGATTACAACACTATGCGTACTTTTTCCCTAGGCCGTTCTAGTTATTCGTTTCGAGCATCAGAACTGCGAAAATTTGGAGTTTCTCAAGCGTTTCTTACTTCCAAACTGCCATATCTCGCGAACGGATTGAACAACCCGCAAAATTTCTGTTGCATCTGAAGGTAGAAACTCGCCCGATTACAACGGTATGCGTACTTTTCCCCTAGGCCGTTCTAGTTATTCGTTTCGAGCATCAGAACTGCGAAAATTTTGAGTTTCTCAAGCGTTTCGTACCTCCAAACTGCCATATCTCGCGAACGGATTGACCAATCCGCAAAATTTCTGTTGCATCTGAAAGTAGAAACTCGCCCGATTACAACACTATGCGTACTTTTCCCCTAGGCCGTTCTAGTTATTCGTTTCGAGCATCAGAACTGCGAAAATTTTGAGTTTCTCAAGCGTTTCGTACCTCCAAACTGCCATATCTCGCGAACGGATTGACCAATCCGCAAAATTTCTGTTGCATCTGAAGGTAGAAACTCGCCCGATTACAACGGTATGCGTACTTTTCCCCTAGGCCGTTCTAGTTATTCGTTTCGAGCATCAGAACTGCGAAAATTTTGAGTTTCTCAAGCGTTTCTTACCTCCAAACTGCCATATCTCGCGAACGGATTGACCAATCCGCAAAATTTCTGTTGCATCTGAAAGTAGAAACTCGCCCGATTACAACACTATGCGTACTTTTCCCCTAGGCCGTTCTAGTTATTCGTTTCGAGCATCAGAACTGCGAAAATTTTGAGTTTCTCAAGCGTTTCTTACCTCCAAACTGCCATATCTCGCGAACGGATTGACCAATCCGCAAAATTTCTGTTGCATCTGAAAGTAGAAACTCGCCCGATTACAACGGTGTGCGTACTTTTCCCCTAGGCCGTTCTAGTTATGCTTGTCGAGCAACAGAACTGCGAAAATTTTGAGTTTCTCGAGCGTTTCTTACCTCCAAACTGCCATATCTCGCGAACGGATTGACCAATCCGCAAAATTTCTGTTGCATCTGAAAGTAGAAACTCGCCCGATTACAACGGTGTGCGTACTTTTCCCCTAGGCCGTTCTAGTTATTCGTTTCGAGCATCAGAACTGCGAAAATTTTGAGTTTCTCAAGCGTTTCTTACTTCCAAACTGCCATATCTCGCGAACGGATTGACCAATCCGCAAAATTTCTGTTGCATCTCAAAGTAGAAACTCGCCCGATTACAACACTATGCGTACTTTTCCCCTAGGCCGTTCTAGATATTCGTTTCGAGCATCAGAACTGCAAAAATTTTGAGTTTCTCAAGCGTTTCTTACCTCCAAACTGCCATATCTCGCGAACGGAATGACCAATCCGCAAAATTTCTGTTGCATCTGAAAGTAGAAATTCACCCGATTACAACTGTATGCGTACTTTTCCCCTAGCCCGTTCTAGTTATTCGTTTCGAGCAACAGAACTGCGAAAATTTTGAGTTTCTCAAGCGTTGCTTACCTCCAAACTGCCATATCTCGCGAACGGATTCACCAATCCGCAAAATTTCTGTTGCATCTGAAAGTAGAAACTCGCCCGATTACAACGGTGTGCGTACTTTTCCCCTAGGCCGTTCTAGTTATGCTTGTCGAGCATCAGAACTGCGAAAATTTTGAGTTTCTCAAGCGTTTCTTACCTCCAAACTGCCATATCTCGCGAACGGAATGACCAATCCGCAAAATTTCTGTTGCATCTGAAAGTAGAAACTCGCCCGATTACAACGGTGTGCGTACTTTTCCCCTAGGCCGTTCTTGTTATTCGTTTCGAGCATCAGAACCGCGAAAATTTTGAGTTTCTCAAGCGTTTCTTACATCCAAACTGCCATATCTCGCGAACGGATTGTCCAATCCGCAAAATTTCTGTTGCATCCGAAAGTAGAAACTCGCCCGATTACAACGGTATGCGTACTTTTCCCCTAGCCCGTTCTAGTTATTCGTTCCGAGCAACAGAACTGCAAAAATTTTGAGTTTTTCAAGCGTTGCTTACCTACAAACTGCCATATCTCGCGAACGGATTGACCAATCCGCAAAATTTCTGTTGCATCTGAAAGTAGGAACTCGCCCGATTACAACGGTGTGCGTACTTTTCCCCTAGGCCGTTCTAGTTATGCTTGTCGAGCATCAGAACTGCGAAAATTTTGAGTTTCTCGAGCGTTTCTTACCTCCAAACTGCCATATCTCGCGAACGGATTGACCAATCCGCAAAATTTCTGTTGCATATGAAAGTAGAAACTCGCCCGATTACAACACTATGCGTACTTTTTCCCTAGGCCGTTCTAGTTATTCGTTTCGAGCATCAGAACTGCGAAAATTTTGAGTTTCTCAAGCGTTTCTTACTTCCAAACTGCCATATCTCGCGAACGGATTGAACAACCCGCAAAATTTCTGTTGCATCTGAAGGTAGAAACTCGCCCGATTACAACGGTATGCGTACTTTTCCCCTAGGCCGTTCTAGTTATTCGTTTCGAGCATCAGAACTGCGAAAATTTTGAATTTCTCAAGCGTTTCGTACCTCCAAACTGCCATATCTCGCGAACGGATTGACCAATCCGCAAAATTTCTGTTGCATCTGAAAGTAGAAACTCGCCCGATTACAACACTATGCGTACTTTTCCCCTAGGCCGTTCTAGTTATTCGTTTCGAGCATCAGCACTGCGAAAATTTTGAGTTTCTCAAGCGTTTCTTACTTCCAAACTGCCATATCTCGCGAACGGATTGACCAATCCGCAAAATTTCTGTTGCATCTGAAGGTAGAAACTCGCCCGATTACAACGGTATGCGTACTTTTCCCCTAGGCCGTTCTAGTTATGCTTGTCGAGCATCAGAACTGCGAAAATTTTGAGTTTCTCCAGCCTTTCTTACCTCCAAACTGCCATATCTCGCGAACGGATTGACCAATCCGCAAAATTTCTGTTGCATCTGAAAGTAGAAACTCGCCCGATTACAACACTATGCGTACTTTTTCCCTAGGCCGTTCTAGTTATTCGTTTCGAGCATCAGAACTGCGAAAATTTTGAGTTTCTCAAGCGTTTCGTACCTCCAAACTGCCATATCTCGCGAACGGATTGACCAATCCGCAAAATTTCTGTTGCATCTGAAAGTAGAAACACGCCCGATTACAACGGTGTGCGTACTTTTCCCCTAGGCCGTTCTAGTTATTCATTTCGAGCATCAGAACTGCGAAAATTTTGAGTTTCTCAAGCGTTTCTTACTTCCAAACTGCCATATCTCGCGATCGGATTGACCAATCCGCAAAATTTCTGTTGCATCTGAAGGTAGAAACTCGCCCGATTACAACGGTGTGCGTACTTTTCCCCTAGGTCGTTCTAGTTATTCGTTTCGAGCATCAGAACTGCGAAAATTTTGAGTTTTTCAAGCGTTTCTTACCTCCAAACTGCCATATCTCGCGAACGGATTGACCAATCCGCAAAATTTCTGTTGCATCTGAAAGTAGAAACCTGCCCGATTACAACACTATGCGTACTTTTCCCCTAGGCCGTTCTAGTTATTCGTTTCGAGCATCAGAATTTCGAAAATTACGAGTTTCTCAAGCGTTTCTTACCTCCAAACTGCCATAACTCGCGAACGGATTGACCAATCCGCAAAATTTCTCTTGCATCTGAAAGTAGAAACTCGCCCGATTACAACGGTATGCGTACTTTTCCCCTAGCCCGTTCTAGTTATTCGTTTCGAGCAACAGAACTGCGAAAAGTTTGAGTTTTTCAAGCGTTGCTTACCTCCAAACTGCCATATCTCGCGAACGGATTGACCAATCCGCAAAATTTCTGTTGCATCTGAAAGTAGAAACTCGCCCGATTACAACGGTGTGCGTACTTTTCCCCTAGGCCGTTCTAGTTATGCTTGTCGAGCATCAGAACTGCGAAAATTTTGAGTTTTTCGAGCGTTTCTTACCTCCAAACTGCCATATCTCGCGAACGGATTGACCAATTCGCAAAATTTCTGTAGCATCTGAAAGTAGAAACTCGCCCGATTACAACACTATGCGTACTTTTCCCCTAGGCCGTTCTAGTTATTCGTTTCGAGCAACAGAACTGCGAAAATTTTGAGTTTCTCAAGCGTTTCTTACATCCAAACTGCCATAACTCGCGAACGGATTGACCAATCCGCAAAATTTCTGTTGCATCTGAAAGTAGAAACTCGCCCGATTACAACGGTATGCGTACTTTTCCCCTAGGCCGTTCTAGTTATTCGTTTCGAGCATCAGAACTGCGAAAATTTTGAGTTTTTCAAGCGTTGCTTACCTCCAAACTGCCATATCTCGCGAACGGATTGACCAATCCGCAAAATTTCTGTTGCATCTGAAAGTAGAAACTCGCCCGATTACAACACTATGCGTACTTTTCCCCTAGGCCGTTCTAGTTATTCGTTTCGAGCATCAGAATTGCGAAAATTACGAGTTTCTCAAGCGTTTCTTACCTCCAAACTGCCATATCTCGCGAACGGAATGACCAATCCGCAAAATTTCTGTTGCATCTGAAAGTAGAAACTCGCCCGATTACAACGGTGTGCGTACTTTTCCCCTAGCCCGTTCTAGTTATTCGTTTCGAGCAACAGAACTGCGAAAATTTTGAGTTTCTCAAGCGTTGCTTACCTCCAAACTGCCATATCTCGCGAACGGATTCACCAATCCGCAAAATTTCTGTTGCATCTGAAAGTAGAACCTCGCCCGATTACAACGGTGTGCGTACTTTTCCCCTAGGCCGTTCTAGTTATGCTTGTCGAGCATCAGAACTGCGAAAATTTTGAGTTTCTCAAGCGTTTCTTACCTCCAAACTGCCATATCTCGCGAACGGAATGACCAATCCGCAAAATTTCTGTTGCATCTGAAAGTAGAAACTCGCCCGATTACAACGGTGTGCGTACTTTTCCCCTAGGCCGTTCTTGTTATTCGTTTCGAGCATCAGAACCGCGAAAATTTTGAGTTTCTCAAGCGTTTCTTACATCCAAACTGCCATATCTCGCGAACGGATTGACCAATCCGCAAAATTTCTGTTGCATCCGAAAGTAGAAACTCGCCCGATTACAACGGTTTGCGTACTTTTCCCCTAGCCCGTTCTAGTTATTCGTTTCGAGCAACAGAACTGCAAAAATTTTGAGTTTTTCAAGCGTTGCTTACCTCCAAACTGCCATATCTCGCGAACGGATTGACCAATCCGCAAAATTTCTGTTGCATCTGAAAGTAGAAACTCGCCCGATTACAACGGTGTGCGTACTTTTCCCCTAGGCCGTTCTAGTTATGCTTGTCGAGCATCAGAACTGCGAAAATTTTGAGTTTCTCGAGCGTTTCTTACCTCCAAACTGCCATATCTCGCGAACGGATTGACCAATCCGCAAAATTTCTGTTGCATATGAAAGTAGAAACTGGCCCGATTACAACACTATGCGTACTTTTTCCCTAGGCCGTTCTAGTTATTCGTTTCGAGCATCAGAACTTCGAAAATTTTGAGTTTCTCAAGCGTTTCTTACTTCCAAACTGCCATATCTCGCGAACGGATTGACCAATCCGCAAAATTTCTGTTGCATCTGAAGGTAGAAACTCGCCCGATTACAACGGTATGCGTACTTTTCCCCTAGGCCGTTCTAGTTATGCTTGTCGAGCATCAGAACTGCGAAAATTTTGAGTTTCTCCAGCGTTTCTTACCTACAAACTGCCATATCTCGCGAACGGATTGACCAATCCGCAAAATTTCTGTTGCATCTGAAAGTAGAAACTCGCCGGATTACAACGGTATGCGTACTTTTCCCCTAGACCGTTGTAGTTATACGTTTCGAGCATGAGAACTGCGAAAATTTTGGGTTTCCCAAGCGTTGCTTACCTCCAAACTGCCATATCTCGCGAACGGATTGACCAAACCGCAAAAGTTCTGTTGCATCTGAAAGTAGAAACTCGCCCGATTACAACCGTATGCGTACTTTTCCCCTAGGCCGTTCTAGTTCTTCGTTTCGAGCATCAGAACTGCGAAAATGTTGAGTTTCTCGAGCGTTTCTTACCTACAAACTGCCATATCTCGCGAACGGATTGACCAATCCGCAAAATTTCTGTTGCATCTGAAAGTAGAAACTCGCCCGATTACAACGGTATGCGTACTTTTCCCCTAGGTCGTTCTGGTTATTCGTTTCGAGCATCAGAACAGCGAAAATTTTGAGTTTCTCAAGCGTTTCTTACCTACAAACTGCCATATCTCGCGAACGGATTGACCAATCCACAAAATTTCTGTTGCATCTGAAAGTAGAAACTCGCCCGATTACAACGGTATGCGTACTTTTCGCCTAGACCGTTCTAGTTATGCTTGTCGAGCATCAGAACTGCGAAAATTTTGAGTTTCTCAAGCGTTTCTTACCTCCAAATTGCCATATCTCGCGAACGGATTGACCAGTCCGCAAAATTTCTGTTGCATCTGAAAGTAGAAACTCGCCCGATTACAACGGTATGCGTACTTTTCCCCTAGGCCGTTGTAGTTATTCGTTTCGAGCATGAGAACTGCGAAAATTTTGGGTTTCTCAAGCGTTGCTTATCTCCAAACTGCCATATCTCGCGAACGGATTGACCAATCCGCAAAATTTCTGTTGCATCTGAAAGTAGAAACTCGCCCGATTACAACGGTATGCGTACTTATCCCCTAGGCCGTTCTGGTTATTCGTTTCGAGCATCAGAACTGTGAAAATTTTGAGTTTCTCAACCGTTTCTTACCTCCAAACTACCATATCTCGCGAACGGATTGACCAATCCGCAAAATTTCTGTTGCATCTGAAAGTAGAAACTCGCCCGATTACAACGGTATGCGTACTTTTCCCCTAGACCGTTCTAGTTATGCTTGTCGAGCATCAGAACTGCGAAAATTTTGAGTTTCTCAAGCGTTTCTTTCCTCCAAACTGCCATATCTCGCGAACGGATTGACTAATCCGCAAAATTTCTGTTGCATCTGACAGTAGAAACTCGCCCGATTACAACGGTATGCGTACTTTTCCCCTAGACCGTTCTAGTTATGCTTGTCGAGCATCAGAACTGCGAAAATTTTGAGTTTCTCAAGCGTTTCTTTCCTCCAAACTGCCATATCTCGCGAACGGATTGACTAATCCGCAAAATTTCTGTTGCATCTGACAGTAGAAAGTCGCCCGATTACAACGGCATGCGTACTTTTCCCCTAGGCCGTTCTAGTTATTCGTTTCGAGCATCAGAACTGCGAAAATGTTGAGTTTCTCAAGCGTTTCTTACCTACAAACTGCCATATCTCGCGAACGGATTGACCAATCCGCAAAATTTCTGTTGCATCTGAAAGTAGAAACTCGCCGGATTACAACGGTGTACGTTCTTTTCCCCTAGGCCGTTGTAGTTATACGTTTCGAGCATGAGAACTGCGAAAATTTTGAGTTTCCCAAGCGTTGCTTACCTCCAAACTGTCATATCTCGCGAACGGATTGACCAAACCGCAAAAGTACTGTTGCATCTGAAAGTAGAAACTCGCCCGATTACAACCGTATGCGTACTTTTCCCCTAGGCCGTTTTAGTTATTCGTTTCGAGCATCAGAACTGCGAAAATGTTGAGTTTCTCGAGCGTTTCTTACCTACAATCTGCCATATCTCGCGAACGGATTGACCAATCCGCAAAATTTCTGTTGCATCTGAAAGTAGAAACTCGCCCGATTGCAACGGTATGCGTACTTTTCCCCTAGGCCGTTCTGGTTATTCGTTTCGAGCATCAGAACTGCGAAAATTTTGAGTTTCTCAAGCGTTTCTTACCTACAAACTGCCATATCTCGCGAACGGATTGACCAATCCGCAAAATTTCTGTTGCATCTGAAAGTAGAAACTCGCCCGATTACAACGGTGTGCGTACTTTTCCCCTAGCCCGTTCTAGTTATTCGTTTCGAGCAACAGAACTGCGAAAATTTTGAGTTTCTCAAGCGTTGCTTACCTCCAAACTGCCATATCTCGCGAACGGATTGACCAATCCGCAAAATTTCTGTTGCATCTGAAAGTAGAAACTCGCCCGATTACAACGGTATGCGTTCTTTTCCCCTAGGCCGGTCTGGTTATTCGTTTCGAGCATCAGAACTGCGAAAATTTTGAGTTTCTCAAGCGTTTCTTACCTACAAACTGCCATATCTCGCGAACGGATTGACCAATCCACAAAATTTCTGTTGCATCTGAAAGTAGAAACTCGCCCGATTACAACGGTACGCGTACTTTTCCCCTAGACCGTTCTAGTTATGCTTGTCGAGCATCAGAACTGCGAAAATTTTGAGTTTCTCAAGCGTTTCTTTCCTCCAAACTGCCATATCTCGCGAACGGATTGACTAATCCGCAAAATTTCTGTTGCATCTGACAGTAGAAACTCGCCCGATTACAACGGCATGCGTACTTTTCCCCTAGGCCGTTCTAGTTATTCGTTTCGAGCATCAGAACTGCGAAAATGTTGAGTTTCTCGAGCGTTTCTTACCTACAATCTGCCATATCTCGCGAACGGATTGACCAATCCGCAAAATTTCTGTTGCATCTGAAAGTAGAAACTCGCCCGATTGCAACGGTATGCGTACTTTTCCCCTAGGCCGTTCTGGTTATTCGTTTCGAGCATCAGAACTGCGAAAATTTTGAGTTTCTCAAGCGTTTCTTACCTACAAACTGCCATATCTCGCGAACGGATTGACCAATCCGCAAAATTTCTGTTGCATCTGAAAGTAGAAACTCGCCCGATTACAACGGTGTGCGTACTTTTCCCCTAGCCCGTTCTAGTTATTCGTTTCGAGCAACAGAACTGCGAAAATTTTGAGTTTCTCAAGCGTTGCTTACCTCCAAACTGCCATATCTCGCGAACGGATTGACCAATCCGCAAAATTTCTGTTTCATCTGAAAGTAGAAACTCGCCCGATTACAACGGTATGCGTTCTTTTCCCCTAGGCCGTTCTGGTTATTCGTTTCGAGCATCAGAACTGCGAAAATTTTGAGTTTCCCAAGCGTTTCTTACCTACAAACTGCCATATCTCGCGAACGGATTGACCAATCCACAAAATTTCTGTTGCATCTGAAAGTAGAAACTCGCCCGATTACAACGGTATGCGTACTTTTCCCCTAGACCGTTCTAGTTATGCTTGTCGAGCATCAGAACTGCGAAAATTTTGAGTTTCTCAAGCGTTTCTTTCCTCCAAACTGCCATATCTCGCGAACGGATTGACTAATCCGCAAAATTTCTGTTGCATCTGACAGTAGAAACTCGCCCGATTACAACGGCATGCGTACTTTTCCCCTAGGCCGTTCTAGTTATTCGTTTCGAGCATCAGAACTGCGAAAATGTTGAGTTTCTCAAGCGTTTCTTACCTACAAACTGCCATATCTCGCGAACGGATTGACCAATCCGCAAAATTTCTGTTGCATCTGAAAGTAGAAACTCGCCGGATTACAACGGTGTACGTTCTTTTCTCCTAGGCCGTTGTAGTTATACGTTTCGAGCATGAGAACTGCGAAAATTTTGAGTTTCCCAAGCGTTGCTTACCTCCAAACTGCCATATCTCGCGAACGGATTGACCAAACCGCAAAAGTTCTGTTGCATCTGAAAGTAGAAACTCGCCCGATTACAACCGTATGCGTACTTTTCCCCTAGGCCGTTTTAGTTATTCGTTTCGAGCATCAGAACTGCGAAAATGTTGAGTTTCTCGAGCGTTTCTTACCTACAATCTGCCATATCTCGCGAACGGATTGACCAATCCGCAAAATTTCTGTTGCATCTGAAAGTAGAAACTCGCCCGATTGCAACGGTATGCGTACTTTTCCCCTAGGCCGTTCTGGTTATTCGTTTCGAGCATCAGAACTGCGAAAATTTTGAGTTTTTCAAGCGTTTCTTACCTACAAACTGCCACATCTCGCGAACGGATTGACCAATCCGCAAAATTTCTGTTGCATCTGAAAGCAGAAACTCGCCCGATTACAACGGTGTGCGTACTTTTCCCCTAGCCCGTTCTAGTTATTCGTTTCGAGCAACAGAACTGCGAAAATTTTGAGTTTCTCAAGCGTTGCTTACCTCCAAACTGCCATATCTCGCGAACGGATTGACCAATCCGCAAAATTTCTGTTGCATCTGAAAGTAGAAACTCGCCCGATTACAACGGTATGCGTTCTTTTCCCCTAGGCCGTTCTGGTTATTCGTTTCGAGCATCAGAACTGCGAAAATTTTGAGTTTCTCAAGCGTTTCTTACCTACAAACTGCCATATCTCGCGAACGGATTGACCAATCCACAAAATTTCTGTTGCATCTGAAAGTAGAAACTCGCCCGATTACAACGGTATGCGTACTTTTCCCCTAGACCGTTCTAGTTATGCTTGTCGAGCATCAGAACTGCGAAAATTTTGAGTTTCTCAAGCGTTTCTTTCCTCCAAACTGCCATATCTCGCGAACGGATTGACTAATCCGCAAAATTTCTGTTGCATCTGACAGTAGAAACTCGCCCGATTACAACGGCATGCGTACTTTTCCCCTAGGCCGTTCTAGTTATTCGTTTCGAGCATCAGAACTGCGAAAATGTTGAGTTTCTCAAGCGTTTCTTACCTACAAACTGCCATATCTCGCGAACGGATTGACCAATCCGCAAAATTTCTGTTGCATCTGAAAGTAGAAACTCGCCGGATTACAACGGTGTACGTACTTTTCCCCTAGGCCGTTGTAGTTATACGTTTCGAGCATGAGAACTGCGAAAATTTTGAGTTTCCCAAGCGTTGCTTACCTCCAAACTGCCATATCTCGCGAACGGATTGACCAAACCGCAAAAGTTCTGTTGCATCTGAAAGTAGAAACTCGCCCGATTACAACCGTATGCGTACTTTTCCCCTAGGCCGTTCTGGTTATTCGTTTCGAGCATCAGAACTGCGAAAATTTTGGGTTTCCCAAGCGTTGCTTACCTCCAAACTGCCATATCTCGCGAACGGATTGACCAAACCGCAAAAGTTCTGTTGCATCTGAAAGTAGAAACTCGCCCGATTACAACCGTATGCGTACTTTTCCCCTAGGCCGTTCTAGTTATTCGTTTCGAGCATCAGAACTGCGAAAATGTTGAGTTTCTCGAGCGTTTCTTACCTACAAACTGCCATATCTCGCGAACGGATTGACCAATCCGCAAAATTTCTGTTGCATCTGAAAGTAGAAACTCGCCCGATTACAACGGTATGCGTTCTTTTCCCCTAGGCCGTTCTGGTTATTCGTTTCGAGCATCAGAACTGCGAAAATTTTGAGTTTCTCAAGCGTTTTTTACCTACAAACTGCCATATCTCGCGAACGGATTGACCAATCCACAAAATTTCTGTTGCATCTGAAAGTAGAAACTCGCCCGATTACAACGGTATGCGTACTTTTCCCCTAGACCGTTCTAGTTATGCTTGTCGAGCATCAGAACTGCGAAAATTTTGAGTTTCTCAAGCGTTTCTTTCCTCCAAACTGCCATATCTCGCGAACGGATTGACTAATCCGCAAAATTTCTGTTGCATCTGACAGTAGAAACTCGCCCGACTACAACGGCATGCGTACTTTTCCCCTAGGCCGTTCTAGTTATTCGTTTCGAGCATCAGAACTGCGAAAATGTTGAGTTTCTCAAGCGTTTCTTACCTACAAACTGCCATATCTCGCGAACGGATTGACCAATCCGCAAAATTTCTGTTGCATCTGAAAGTAGAAACTCGCCGGATTACAACGGTGTACGTACTTTTCCCCTAGGCCGTTGTAGTTATACGTTTCGAGCATGAGAACTGCGAAAATTTTGAGTTTCCCAAGCGTTGCTTACCTCCAACCTGCCATATCTCGCGAACGGATTGACCAAACCGCAAATGTTCTGTTGCATCTGAAAGTAGAAACTCGCCCGATTACAACCGTATGCGTACTTTTCCCCTAGGCCGTTTTAGTTATTCGTTTCGAGCATCAGAACTGCGAAAATGTTGAGTTTCTCGAGCGTTTCTTACCTACAATCTGCCATATCTCGCGAACGGATTGACCAATCCGCAAAATTTCTGTTGCATCTGAAAGTAGAAACTCGCCCGATTGCAACGGTATGCGTACTTTTCCCCTAGGCCGTTCTGGTTATTCGTTTCGAGCATCAGAACTGCGAAAATTTTGAGTTTCTCAAGCGTTTCTTACCTACAAACTGCCATATCTCGCGAACGGATTGACCAATCCGCAAAATTTCTGTTGCATCTGAAAGTAGAAACTCGCCCGATTACAACGGTGTGCGTACTTTTCCCCTAGACCGTTCTAGTTATTCGTTTCGAGCAACAGAACTGCGAAAATTTTGAGTTTCTCAAGCGTTGCTTACCTCCAAACTGCCATATCTCGCGAACGGATTGACCAATCCGCAAAATTTCTGTTGCATCTGAAAGTAGAAACTCGCCCGATTACAACGGTATGCGTTCTTTTCCCCTAGGCCGTTCTGGTTATTCGTTTCGAGCATCAGAACTGCGAAAATTTTGAGTTTCTCAAGCGTTTCTTACCTACAAACTGCCATATCTCGCGAACGGATTGACCAATCCGCAAAATTTCTGTTGCATCTGAAAGTAGAAACTCGCCGGATTACAACGGTGTACGTACTTTTCCCCTAGGCCGTTGTAGTTATACGTTTCGAGCATGAGAACTGCGAAAATTTTGAGTTTCCCAAGCGTTGCTTACCTCCAAACTGCCATATCTCGCGAACGGATTGACCAAACCGCAAAAGTTCTGTTGCATCTGAAAGTAGAAACTCGCCCGATTACAACCGTATGCGTACTTTTCCCCTAGGCCGTTTTAGTTATTCGTTTCGAGCATCAGAACTGCGAAAATGTTGAGTTTCTCGAGCGTTTCTTACCTACAATCTGCCATATCTCGCGAACGGATTGACCAATCCGCAAAATTTCTGTTGCATCTGAAAGTAGAAACTCGCCCGATTGCAACGGTATGCGTACTTTTCCCCTAGGCCGTTCTGGTTATTCGTTTCGAGCATCAGAACTGCGAAAATTTTGAGTTTCTCAAGCGTTTCTTACCTACAAACTGCCATATCTCGCGAACGGATTGACCAATCCGCAAAATTTCTGTTGCATCTGAAAGTAGAAACTCGCCCGATTACAACGGTGTGCGTACTTTTCCCCTAGCCCGTTCTAGTTATTCGTTTCGAGCAACAGAACTGCGAAAATTTTGAGTTTCTCAAGCGTTGCTTACCTCCAAACTGCCATATCTCGCGAACGGATTCACCAATCCGCAAAATTTCTGTTGCATCTGAAAGTAGAACCTCGCCCGATTACAACGGTGTGCGTACTTTTCCCCTAGGCCGTTCTAGTTATGCTTGTCGAGCATCAGAACTGCGAAAATTTTGAGTTTCTCAAGCGTTTCTTACCTCCAAACTGCCATATCTCGCGAACGGAATGACCAATCCGCAAAATTTCTGTTGCATCTGAAAGTAGAAACTCGCCCGATTACAACGGTGTGCGTACTTTTCCCCTAGGCCGTTCTTGTTATTCGTTTCGAGCATCAGAACCGCGAAAATTTTGTGTTTCTCAAGCGTTTCTTACATCCAAACTGCCATATCTCGCGAACGGATTGACCAATCCGCAAAATTTCTGTTGCATCCGAAAGTAGAAACTCGCCCGATTACAACGGTATGCGTACTTTTCCCCTAGCCCGTTCTAGTTATTCGTTTCGAGCAACAGAACTGCAAAAATTTTGAGTTTTTCAAGCGTTGCTTACCTCCAAACTGCCATATCTCGCGAACGGATTGACCAATCCGCAAAATTTCTGTTGCATCTGAAAGTAGAAACTCGCCCGATTACAACGGTATGCGTACTTTTACCCTAGGCCGTTGTAGTTATTCGTTTCGAGCATGAGAACTGCGAAAATTTTGGGTTTCTCAAGCGTTGCTTATCTCCAAACTGCCATATCACGCGAACGGATTGACCAATCCGCAAAATTTCTGTTGCATCTGAAAGTAGAAACTCGCCCGATTACAACGGTATGCGTACTTATCCCCTAGGCCGTTCTGGTTATTCGTTTCGAGCATCAGAACTGTGAAAATTTTGAGTTTCTCAACCGTTTCTTACCTCCAAACTACCATATCTCGCGAACGGATTGACCAATCCGCAAAATTTCTGTTGCATCTGAAAGTAGAAACTCGCCCGATTACAACGGTATGCGTACTTTTCCCCTAGACCGTTCTAGTTATGCTTGTCGAGCATCAGAACTGCGAAAATGTTGAGTTTCTCAAGCGTTTCTTACCTACAAACTGCCATATCTCGCGAACGGATTGACCAATCCGCAAAATTTCTGTTGCATCTGAAAGTAGAAACTCGCCCGATTACAACGGTATGCGTTCTTTTCCCCTAGGCCGTTCTGGTTATTCGTTTCGAGCATCAGAACTGCGAAAATTTTGAGTTTCTCAAGCGTTTCTTACCTACAAACTGCCATATCTCGCGAACGGATTGACCAATCCGCAAAATTTCTGTTGCATCTGAAAGTAGAAACTCGCCGGATTACAACGGTGTACGTTCTTTTCCCCTAGGCCGTTGTAGTTATACGTTTCGAGCATGAGAACTGCGAAAATTTTGAGTTTCCCAAGCGTTGCTTACCTCCAAACTGCCATATCTCGGGAACGGATTGACCAAACCGCAAAAGTTCTGTTGCATCTGAAAGTAGAAACTCGCCCGATTACAACCGTATGCGTACTTTTCCCCTAGGCCGTTCTAGTTATTCGTTTCGAGCATCAGAACTGCGAAAATGTTGAGTTTCTCGATCGTTTCTTACCTACAATCTGCCATATCTCGCGAACGGATTGACCAATCCGCAAAATTTCTGTTGCATCTGAAAGTAGAAACTCGCCCGATTACAACGGTATGCGTACTTTTCCCCTAGGCCGTTCTGGTTATTCGTCTCGAGCATCAGAACTGCGAAAATTTTGAGTTTCTCAAGCGTTTCTTACCTACAAACTGCCATATCTCGCGAACGGATTGACCAATCCGCAAAATTTCTGTTGCATCTGAAAGTAGAAACTCGCCCGATTACAACGGTATGCGTACTTTTCCCCTAGACCGTTATAGTTATGCTTGTCGAGCATCAGAACTGCGAAAATTTTGAGTTTCTCAAGCGTTTCTTACCTCCAAATTGCCATATCTCGCGAACGGATTGACCAGTCCGCAAAATTTCTGTTGCATCTGAAAGTAGAAACTCGCCCGATTACAACGGTATGCGTACTTTTCCCCTAGACCGTTCTAGTTATGCTTGTCGAGCATCAGAACTGCGAAAATTTTGAGTTTCTCAAGCGTTTCTTTCCTCCAAACTGCCATGTCTCGCGAACGGATTGACTAATCCGCAAAATTTCTGTTGCATCTGACAGTAGAAACTCGCCCGATTACAACGGCATGCGTACTTTTCCCCTAGGCCGTTCTAGTTATTCGTTTCGAGCATCAGAACTGCAAAAATTTTGAGTTTTTCAAGCGTTGCTTACCTCCAAACTGCCATATCTCGCGAACGGATTGACCAATCCGCAAAATTTCTGTTGCATCTGAAAGTAGAAACTCGCCCGATTACAACGGTATGCGTACTTTTACCCTAGGCCGTTGTAGTTATTCGTTTCGAGCATGAGAACTGCGAAAATTTTGGGTTTCTCAAGCGTTGCTTATCTCCAAACTGCCATATCTCGCGAACGGATTGACCAATCCGCAAAATTTCTGTTGCATCTGAAAGTAGAAACTCGCCCGATTACAACGGTATGCGTACTTATCCCCTAGGCCGTTCTGGTTATTCGTTTCGAGCATCAGAACTGTGAAAATTTTGAGTTTCTCAACCGTTTCTTACCTCCAAACTACCATATCTCGCGAACGGATTGACCAATCCGCAAAATTTCTGTTGCATCTGAAAGTAGAAACTCGCCCGATTACAACGGTATGCGTACTTTTCCCCTAGACCGTTCTAGTTATGCTTGTCGAGCATCAGAACTGCGAAAATTTTGAGTTTCTCAAGCGTTTCTTTCCTCCAAACTGCCATATCTCGCGAACGGATTGACTAATCCGCAAAATTTCTGTTGCATCTGACAGTAGAAACTCGCCCGATTACAACGGCATGCGTACTTTTCCCCTAGGCCGTTCTAGTTATTCGTTTCGAGCATCAGAACTGCGAAAATGTTGAGTTTCTCAAGCGTTTCTTACCTACAAACTGCCATATCTCGCGAACGGATTGACCAATCCGCAAAATTTCTGTTGCATCTGAAAGTAGAAACTCGCCGGATTACAACGGTATGCGTACTTTTCCCCTAGGCCGTTGTAGTTATACGTTTCGAGCATGAGAACTGCGAAAATTTTGGGTTTCCCAAGCGTTGCTTACCTCCAAACTGCCATATCTCGCGAACGGATTGACCAAACCGCAAAAGTTCTGTTGCATCTGAAAGTAGAAACTCGCCCGATTACAACCGTATGCGTACTTTTCCCCTAGGCCGTTCTAGTTATTCGTTTCGAGCATCAGAACTGCGAAAATGTTGAGTTTCTCGAGCGTTTCTTACCTACAAACTGCTATATCTCGCGAACGGATTGACCAATCCGCAAAATTTCTGTTGCATCTGAAAGTAGAAACTCGCCCGATTACAACGGTATGCGTTCTTTTCCCCTAGGCCGTTCTGGTTATTCGTTTCGAGCATCAGAACTGCGAAAATTTTGAGTTTCTCAAGCGTTTCTTACCTACAAACTGCCATATCTCGCGAACGGATTGACCAATCCACAAAATTTCTGTTGCATCTGAAAGTAGAAACTCGCCGGATTACAACGGTGTACGTTCTTTTCCCCTAGGCCGTTGTAGTTATACGTTTCGAGCATGAGAACTGCGAAAATTTTGAGTTTCCCAAGCGTTGCTTACCTCCAAACTGCCATATCCCGGGAACGGATTGACCAAACCGCAAAAGTTCTGTTGCATCTGAAAGTAGAAACTCGCCCGATTACAACCGTATGCGTACTTTTCCCCTAGGCCGTTCTAGTTATTCGTTTCGAGCATCAGAACTGCGAAAATGTTGAGTTTCTCGATCGTTTCTTACCTACAATCTGCCATATCTCGCGAACGGATTGACCAATCCGCAAAATTTCTGTTGCATCTGAAAGTAGAAACTCGCCCGATTACAACGGTATGCGTACTTTTCCCCTAGGCCGTTCTGGTTATTCGTCTCGAGCATCAGAACTGCGAAAATTTTGAGTTTCTCAAGCGTTTCTTACCTACAAACTGCCATATCTCGCGAACGGATTGACCAATCCGCAAAATTTCTGTTGCATCTGAAAGTAGAAACTCGCCCGATTACAACGGTATGCGTACTTTTCCCCTAGACCGTTATAGTTATGCTTGTCGAGCATCAGAACTGCGAAAATTTTGAGTTTCTCAAGCGTTTCTTACCTCCAAATTGCCATATCTCGCGAACGGATTGACCAGTCCGCAAAATTTCTGTTGCATCTGAAAGTAGAAACTCGCCCGATTACAACGGTATGCGTACTTTTCCCCTAGACCGTTCTAGTTATGCTTGTCGAGCATCAGAACTGCGAAAATTTTGAGTTTCTCAAGCGTTTCTTTCCTCCAAACTGCCATGTCTCGCGAACGGATTGACTAATCTGCAAAATTTCTGTTGCATCTGACAGTAGAAACTCGCCCGATTACAACGGCATGCGTACTTTTCCCCTAGGCCGTTCTAGTTATTCGTTTCGAGCATCAGAACTGCGAAAATGTTGAGTTTCTCAAGCGTTTCTTACCTACAAACTGCCATATCTCGCGAACGGATTGACCAATCCGCAAAATTTCTGTTGCATCTGAAAGTAGAAACTCGCCGGATTACAACGGTATGCGTACTTTTCCCCTAGGCCGTTGTAGTTATACGTTTCGAGCATGAGAACTGCGAAAATTTTGGGTTTCCCAAGCGTTGCTTACCTCCAAACTGCCATATCTCGCGAACGGATTGACCAAACCGCAAAAGTTCTGTTGCATCTGAAAGTAGAAACTCGCCCGATTACAACCGTATGCGTACTTTTCCCCTAGGCCGTTCTAGTTATTCGTTTCGAGCATCAGAACTGCGAAAATGTTGAGTTTCTCGAGCGTTTCTTACCTACAAACTGCCATATCTCGCGAACGGATTGACCAATCCGCAAAATTTCTGTTGCATCTGAAAGTAGAAACTCGCCCGATTACAACGGTATGCGTACTTTTCCCCTAGGCCGTTCTGGTTATTCGTTTCGAGCATCAGAACAGCGAAAATTTTGAGTTTCTCAAGCGTTTCTTACCTACAAACTGCCATATCTCGCGAACGGATTCACCAATCCACAAAATTTCTGTTGCATCTGAAAGTAGAAACTCGCCCGATTACAACGGTCTGCGTACTTTTCCCCTAGACCGTTATAGTTATGCTTGTCGAGCATCAGAACTGCGAAAATTTTGAGTTTCTCAAGCGTTTCTTACCTCCAAATTGCCATATCTCGCGAACGGATTGACCAGTCCGCAAAATTTCTGTTGCATCTGAAAGTAGAAACTCGCCCGATTACAACGGTATGCGTACTTTTCCCCTAGACCGTTCTAGTTATGCTTGTCGAGCATCAGAACTGCGAAAATTTTGAGTTTCTCAAGCGTTTCTTTCCTCCAAACTGCCATGTCTCGCGAACGGATTGACTAATCCGCAAAATTTCTGTTGCATCTGACAGTAGAAACTCGCCCGATTACAACGGCATGCGTACTTTTCCCCTAGGCCGTTCTAGTTATTCGTTTCGAGCATCAGAACTGCGAAAATGTTGAGTTTCTCAAGCGTTTCTTACCTACAAACTGCCATATCTCGCGAACGGATTGACCAATCCGCAAAATTTCTGTTGCATCTGAAAGTAGAAACTCGCCGGATTACAACGGTATGCGTACTTTTCCCCTAGGCCGTTGTAGTTATACGTTTCGAGCATGAGAACTGCGAAAATTTTGGGTTTCCCAAGCGTTGCTTACCTCCAAACTGCCATATCTCGCGAACGGATTGACCAAACCGCAAAAGTTCTGTTGCATCTGAAAGTAGAAACTCGCCCGATTACAACCGTATGCGTACTTTTCCCCTAGGCCGTTCTAGTTATTCGTTTCGAGCATCAGAACTGCGAAAATGTTGAGTTTCTCGAGCGTTTCTTACCTACAAACTGCCATATCTCGCGAACGGATTGACCAATCCGCAAAATTTCTGTTGCATCTGAAAGTAGAAACTCGCCCGATTACAACGGTATGCGTACTTTTCCCCTAGGCCGTTCTGGTTATTCGTTTCGAGCATCAGAACAGCGAAAATTTTGAGTTTCTCAAGCGTTTCTTACCTACAAACTGCCATATCTCGCGAACGGATTCACCAATCCACAAAATTTCTGTTGCATCTGAAAGTAGAAACTCGCCCGATTACAACGGTCTGCGTACTTTTCCCCTAGACCGTTATAGTTATGCATGTCGAGCATCAGAACTGCGAAAATTTTGAGTTTCTCAAGCGTTTCTTACCTCCAAATTGCCATATCTCGCGAACGGATTGACCAGTCCGCAAAATTTCTGTTGCATCTGAAAGTAGAAACTCGCCCGATTACAACGGTATGCGTACTTTTCCCCTAGACCGTTCTAGTTATGCTTGTCGAGCATCAGAACTGCGAAAATTTTGAGTTTCTCAAGCGTTTCTTTCCTCCAAACTGCCATGTCTCGCGAACGGATTGACTAATCCGCAAAATTTCTGTTGCATCTGACAGTAGAAACTCGCCCGATTACAACGGCATGCGTACTTTTCCCCTAGGCCGTTCTAGTTATTCGTTTCGAGCATCAGAACTGCGAAAATGTTGAGTTTCTCAAGCGTTTCTTACCTACAAACTGCCATATCTCGCGAACGGATTGACCAATCCGCAAAATTTCTGTTGCATCTGAAAGTAGAAACTCGCCGGATTACAACGGTATGCGTACTTTTCCCCTAGGCCGTTGTAGTTATACGTTTCGAGCATGAGAACTGCGAAAATTTTGGGTTTCCCAAGCGTTGCTTACCTCCAAACTGCCATATCTCGCGAACGGATTGACCAAACCGCAAAAGTTCTGTTGCATCTGAAAGTAGAAACTCGCCCGATTACAACCGTATGCGTACTTTTCCCCTAGGCCGTTCTAGTTATTCGTTTCGAGCATCAGAACTGCGAAAATGTTGAGTTTCTCGAGCGTTTCTTACCTACAAACTGCCATATCTCGCGAACGGATTGACCAATCCGCAAAATTTCTGTTGCATCTGAAAGTAGAAACTCGCCCGATTACAACGGTATGCGTACTTTTCCCCTAGGCCGTTCTGGTTATTCGTTTCGAGCATCAGAACAGCGAAAATTTTGAGTTTCTCAAGCGTTTCTTACCTACAAACTGCCATATCTCGCGAACGGATTCACCAATCCACAAAATTTCTGTTGCATCTGAAAGTAGAAACTCGCCCGATTACAACGGTCTGCGTACTTTTCCCCTAGACCGTTCTAGTTATGCTTGTCGAGCATCAGAACTGCGAAAATTTTGAGTTTCTCAAGCGTTTCTTACCTCCAAATTGCCATATCTCGCGAACGGATTGACCAGTCCGCAAAATTTCTGTTGCATCTGAAAGTAGAAACTCGCCCGATTACAACGGTATGCGTACTTTTCCTCTAGACCGTTCTAGTTATGCTTGTCGAGCATCAGAACTGCGAAAATTTTGAGTTTCTCAAGCGTTTCTTTCCTCCAAACTGCCATATCTCGCGAACGGATTGACTAATCCGCAAAATTTCTGTTGCATCTGACAGTAGAAACTCGCCCGATTACAACGGCATGCGTACTTTTCCCCTAGGCCGTTCTAGTTATTCGTTTCGAGCATCAGAACTGCGAAAATGTTGAGTTTCTCAAGCGTTTCTTACCTACAAACTGCCATATCTCGCGAACGGATTGACCAATCCGCAAAATTTCTGTTGCATCTGAAAGTAGAAACTCGCCGGATTACAACGGTATGCGTACTTTTCCCCTAGGCCGTTGTAGTTATACGTTTCGAGCATGAGAACTGCGAAAATTTTGGGTTTCCCAAGCGTTGCTTACCTCCAAACTGCCATATCTCGCGAACGGATTGACCAAACCGCAAAAGTTCTGTTGCATCTGAAAGTAGAAACTCGCCCGATTACAACCGTATGCGTACTTTTCCCCTAGGCCGTTCTAGTTATTCGTTTCGAGCATCAGAACTGCGAAAATGTTGAGTTTCTCGAGGGTTTCTTACCTACAAACTGCCATATCTCGCGAACGGATTGACCAATCCGCAAAATTTCTGTTGCATCTGAAAGTAGAAACTCGCCCGATTACAACCGTATGCGTACTTTTCCCCTAGGCCGTTCTGGTTATTCGTTTCGAGCATCAGAACAGCGAAAATTTTGAGTTTCTCAAGCGTTTCTTACCTACAAACTGCCATATCTCGCGAACGGATTGACCAATCCACAAAATGTCTGTTGCATCTGAAAGTAGAAACTCGCCCGATTACAACGGTCTGCGTACTTTTCCCCTAGACCGTTCTAGTTATGCTTGTCGAGCATCAGAACTGCGAAAATTTTGAGTTTCTCAAGCGTTTCTTACCTCCAAATTGCCATATCTCGCGAACGGATTGACCAGTCCGCAAAATTTCTGTTGCATCTGAAAGTAGAAACTCGCCCGATTACAACGGTATGCGTACTTTTCCCCTAGGCCGTTCTAGTTATTCGTTTCGAGCATCAGAACTGCGAAAATGTTGAGTTTCTCGAGCGTTTCTTACCTACAAACTGCCATATCTCGCGAACGGATTGACCAATCCGCAAAATTTCTGTTGCATCTGAAAGTAGAAACTCGCCCGATTACAACGGTATGCGTTCTTTTCCCCTAGGCCGTTCTGGTTATTCGTTTCGAGCATCAGAACTGCGAAAATTTTGAGTTTCTCAAGCGTTTCTTACCTACAAACTGCCATATCTCGCGAACGGATTGACCAATCCACAAAATTTCTGTTGCATCTGAAAGTAGAAACTCGCCCGATTACAACGGTATGCGTACTTTTCCCCTAGACCGTTCTAGTTATGCTTGTCGAGCATCAGAACTGCGAAAATTTTGAGTTTCTCAAGCGTTTCTTTCCTCCAAACTGCCATATCTCGCGAACGGATTGACTAATCCGCAAAATTTCTGTTGCATCTGACAGTAGAAACTCGCCCGATTACAACGGCATGCGTACTTTTCCCCTAGGCCGTTCTAGTTATTCGTTTCGAGCATCAGAACTGCGAAAATGTTGAGTTTCTCAAGCGTTTCTTACCTACAAACTGCCATATCTCGCGAACGGATTGACCAATCCGCAAAATTTCTGTTGCATCTGAAAGTAGAAACTCGCCGGATTACAACGGTGTACGTTCTTTTCCCCTAGGCCGTTGTAGTTATACGTTTCGAGCATGAGAACTGCGAAAATTTTGAGTTTCCCAAGCGTTGCTTACCTCCAAACTGCCATATCTCGGGAACGGATTGACCAAACCGCAAAAGTTCTGTTGCATCTGAAAGTAGAAACTCGCCCGATTACAACCGTATGCGTACTTTTCCCCTAGGCCGTTCTAGTTATTCGTTTCGAGCATCAGAACTGCGAAAATGTTGATTTTCTCGATCGTTTCTTACCTACAATCTGCCATATCTCGCGAACGGATTGACCAATCCGCAAAATTTCTGTTGCATCTGAAAGTAGAAACTCGCCCGATTACAACGGTATGCGTACTTTTCCCCTAGGCCGTTCTGGTTATTCGTCTCGAGCATCAGAACTGCGAAAATTTTGAGTTTCTCAAGCGTTTCTTACCTACAAACTGCCATATCTCGCGAACGGATTGACCAATCCGCAAAATTTCTGTTGCATCTGAAAGTAGAAACTCGCCCGATTACAACGGTATGCGTACTTTTCCCCTAGACCGTTATAGTTATGCTTGTCGAGCATCAGAACTGCGAAAATTTTGAGTTTCTCAAGCGTTTCTTACCTCCAAATTGCCATATCTCGCGAACGGATTGACCAGTCCGCAAAATTTCTGTTGCATGTGAAAGTAGAAACTCGCCCGATTACAACGGTATGCGTACTTTTCCCCTAGACCGTTCTAGTTATGCTTGTCGAGCATCAGAACTGCGAAAATTTTGAGTTTCTCAAGCGTTTCTTTCCTCCAAACTGCCATGTCTCGCGAACGGATTGACTAATCCGCAAAATTTCTGTTGCATCTGACAGTAGAAACTCGCCCGATTACAACGGCATGCGTACTTTTCCCCTAGGCCGTTCTAGTTATTCGTTTCGAGCATCAGAACTGCGAAAATGTTGAGTTTCTCAAGCGTTTCTTACCTACAAACTGCCATATCTCGCGAACGGATTGACCAATCCGCAAAATTTCTGTTGCATCTGAAAGTAGAAACTCGCCGGATTACAACGGTATGCGTACTTTTCCCCTAGGCCGTTGTAGTTATACGTTTCGAGCATGAGAACTGCGAAAATTTTGGGTTTCCCAAGCGTTGCTTACCTCCAAACTGCCATATCTCGCGAACGGATTGACCAAACCGCAAAAGTTCTGCTGCATCTGAAAGTAGAAACTCGCCCGATTACAACCGTATGCGTACTTTTCCCCTAGGCCGTTCTAGTTATTCGTTTCGAGCATCAGAACTGCGAAAATGTTGAGTTTCTCGAGCGTTTCTTACCTACAAACTGCCATATCTCGCGAACGGATTGACCAATCCGCAAAATTTCTGTTGCATCTGAAAGTAGAAACTCGCCCGATTACAACGGTATGCGTACTTTTCCCCTAGGCCGTTCTGGTTATTCGTTTCGAGCATCAGAACAGCGAAAATTTTGAGTTTCTCAAGCGTTTCTTACCTACAAACTGCCATATCTCGCGAACGGATTCACCAATCCACAAAATTTCTGTTGCATCTGAAAGTAGAAACTCGCCCGATTACAACGGTCTGCGTACTTTTCCCCTAGACCGTTCTAGTTATGCTTGTCGAGCATCAGAACTGCGAAAATTTTGAGTTTCTCAAGCGTTTCTTACCTCCAAATTGCCATATCTCGCGAACGGATTGACCAGTCCGCAAAATTTCTGTTGCATCTGAAAGTAGAAACTCGCCCGATTACAACGGTATGCGTACTTTTCCCCTAGACCGTTCTAGTTATGCTTGTCGAGCATCAGAACTGCGAAAATTTTGAGTTTCTCAAGCGTTTCTTTCCTCCAAACTGCCATATCTCGCGAACGGATTGACTAATCCGCAAAATTTCTGTTGCATCTGACAGTAGAAACTCGCCCGATTACAACGGCATGCGTACTTTTCCCCTAGGCCGTTCTAGTTATTCGTTTCGAGCATCAGAACTGCGAAAATGTTGAGTTTCTCAAGCGTTTCTTACCTACAAACTGCCATATCTCGCGAACGGATTGACCAATCCGCAAAATTTCTGTTGCATCTGAAAGTAGAAACTCGCCGGATTACAACGGTATGCGTACTTTTCCCCTAGGCCGTTGTAGTTATACGTTTCGAGCATGAGAACTGCGAAAATTTTGGGTTTCCCAAGCGTTGCTTACCTCCAAACTGCCATATCTCGCGAACGGATTGACCAAACCGCAAAAGTTCTGTTGCATCTGAAAGTAGAAACTCGCCCGATTACAACCGTATGCGTACTTTTCCCCTAGGCCGTTCTAGTTATTCGTTTCGAGCATCAGAACTGCGAAAATGTTGAGTTTCTCGAGGGTTTCTTACCTACAAACTGCCATATCTCGCGAACGGATTGACCAATCCGCAAAATTTCTGTTGCATCTGAAAGTAGAAACTCGCCCGATTACAACGGTATGCGTACTTTTCCCCTAGGCCGTTCTGGTTATTCGTTTCGAGCATCAGAACAGCGAAAATTTTGAGTTTCTCAAGCGTTTCTTACCTACAAACTGCCATATCTCGCGAACGGATTGACCAATCCACAAAATGTCTGTTGCATCTGAAAGTAGAAACTCGCCCGATTACAACGGTCTGCGTACTTTTCCCCTAGACCGTTCTAGTTATGCTTGTCGAGCATCAGAACTGCGAAAATTTTGAGTTTCTCAAGCGTTTCTTACCTCCAAATTGCCATATCTCGCGAACGGATTGACCAGTCCGCAAAATTTCTGTTGCATCTGAAAGTAGAAACTCGCCCGATTACAACGGTATGCGTACTTTTCCCCTAGGCCGTTGTAGTTATTCGTTTCGAGCATGAGAACTGCGAAAATTTTGGGTTTCTCAAGCGTTGCTTATCTCCAAACTGCCATATCTCGCGAACGGATTGACCAATCCGCAAAATTTCTGTTGCATCTGAAAGTAGAAACTCGCCCGATTACAACGGTATGCGTACTTATCCCCTAGGCCGTTCTGGTTATTCGTTTCGAGCATCAGAACTGTGAAAATTTTGAGTTTCTCAACCGTTTCTTACCTCCAAACTACCATATCTCGCGAACGGATTGACCAATCCGCAAAATTTCTGTTGCATCTGAAAGTAGAAACTCGCCCGATTACAACGGTATGCGTACTTTTCCCCTAGACCGTTCTAGTTATGCTTGTCGAGCATCAGAACTGCGAAAATTTTGAGTTTCTCAAGCGTTTCTTCCCTCCAAACTGCCATATCTCGCGAACGGATTGACTAATCCGCAAAATTTCTGTTGCATCTGACAGTAGAAACTCGCCCGATTACAACGGCATGCGTACTTTTCCCCTAGGCCGTTCTAGTTATTCGTTTCGAGCATCAGAACTGCGAAAATGTTGAGTTTCTCAAGCGTTTCTTACCTACAAACTGCCATATCTCGCGAACGGATTGACCAATCCGCAAAATTTCTGTTGCATCTGAAAGTAGAAACTCGCCGGATTACAACGGTATGCGTACTTTTCCCCTAGGCCGTTGTAGTTATACGTTTCGAGCATGAGAACTGCGAAAATTTTGGGTTTCCCAAGCGTTTCTTACCTCCAAATTGCCATATCTCGCGAACGGATTGACCAGTCCGCAAAATTTCTGTTGCATCTGAAAGTAGAAACTCGCCCGATTACAACGGTATGCGTACTTTTCCCCTAGACCGTTCTAGTTATGCTTGTCGAGCATCAGAACTGCGAAAATTTTGAGTTTCTCGAACGTTTCTCTCCTACAAACAGCCACATCTCGCGAACGGATTGTCCAATCCGCAAAATTTCTGATGCATCTGAAAGTAGAAACTCGCCCGATTGCAACTGTATGCGTACTTTTCCCCTAGCCCGTTCTAGTTATTCGTTTCGAGCAACAGAACTGCGAAAATTTTGAGTTTCTCAAGCGTTGCTTACCTCCAAACTGCCATATCTCGCGAACGTATTGACCAATCCGCAAAATTTCTGTTGCATCTGAAAGTAGAAACTCGCCCGATTACAACGGTGTGCGTACTTTTCCCCTAGGCCGTTCTAGTTATGCTTGTCGAGCATCAGAACTGCGAAAATTTTGAGTTTCTCGAGCGTTTCTTACCTCCAAACTGCCATATCTCGCGAACGGATTGACCAATCCGCAAAATTTCTGTTGCATCTGAAAGTAGAAATTCGCCCGATTACAAATGTATGCGTACTTTTCCCCTAGCCCGTTCTAGTTATTCGTTTCGAGCAACAGAACTGCGAAAATTTTCAGTTTTTCAAGCGTTGCTTACCTCCAAACTGCCATATCTCGCGAACGGATTGACCAATCCGCAAAATTTCTGTTGCATCTGAAGGTAGAAACTCGCCCGATTACAACGGTATGCGTACTTTTTCCCTAGGCCGTTCTAGTTATTCGTTTCGAGCATCAGAACTGCGAAAATTTTGAGTTTCTCAAGCGTTTCTTACTTCCAAACTGCCATATCTCGCGAACGGATTGACCAACCCGCAAAATTTCTTTTGCATCTGAAGGTAGAAACTCGCCCGATTACAACGGTATGCGTACTTTTCCCCTAGGCCGTTCTAGTTATTCGTTTCGAGCATCAGAACTGCGAAAATTTTGAGTTTCTCAAGCGTTTCGTACCTCCAAACTGCCATATCTCGCGAACGGATTGACCAATCCGCAAAATTTCTGTTGCATCTGAAAGTAGAAACTCGCCCGATTACAACACTATGCGTACTTTTCCCCTAGGCCGTTCTAGTTATTCGTTTCGAGCATCAGAACTGCGAAAATTTTGAGTTTCTCAAGCGTTGCTTACCTCCAAACTGCCATATCTCGCGAACGGATTGACCAATCCGCAAAATTTCTGTTGCATCTGAAAGTAGAAACTCGCCCGATTTCAACGGTGTGCGTACTTTTCCCCGAGGCCGTTCTAGTTATGCTTGTCGAGCATCAGAACTGCGAAAATTTTGAGTTTCTCGAGCGTTTCTTACCTCCAAACTGCCATATCTCGCGAACGGATTGACCAATCCGCAAAATTTCTGTTGCATCTGAAAGTAGAAACTCGCCCCATTACAACGGTGTGCGTACTTTTCCCCTAGGCCGTTCTAGTTATTCGTTTCGAGCATCAGAACAGCGAAAATTTTGAGTTTCTCAAGCGTTTCTTACCTACAAACTGCCATATCTCGCGAACGGATTGACCAATCCACAAAATGTCTGTTGCATCTGAAAGTAGAAACTCGCCCGATTACAACGGTCTGCGTACTTTTCCCCTAGACCGTTCTAGTTATGCTTGTCGAGCATCAGAACTGCGAAAATTTTGAGTTTCTCAAGCGTTTCTTACCTCCAAATTGCCATATCTCGCGAACGGATTGACCAGTCCGCAAAATTTCTGTTGCATCTGAAAGTAGAAACTCGCCCGATTACAACGGTATGCGTACTTTTCCCCTAGGCCGTTGTAGTTATTCGTTTCGAGCATCAGAACTGTGAAAATTTTGAGTTTCTCAACCGTTTCTTACATCCAAACTACCATATCTCGCGAACGGATTGACCAATCCGCAAAATTTCTGTTGCATCTGAAAGTAGAAACTCGCCCGATTACAACGGTATGCGTACTTTTCCCCTAGACCGTTCTAGTTATGCTTGTCGAGCATCAGAACTGCGAAAATTTTGAGTTTCTCAAGCGTTTCTTCCCTCCAAACTGCCATATCTCGCGAACGGATTGACTAATCCGCAAAATTTCTGTTGCATCTGACAGTAGAAACTCGCCCGATTACAACGGCATGCGTACTTTTCCCCTAGGCCGTTCTAGTTATTCGTTTCGAGCATCAGAACTGCGAAAATGTTGAGTTTCTCAAGCGTTTCTTACCTACAAACTGCCATATCTCGCGAACGGATTGACCAATCCGCAAAATTTCTGTTGCATCTGAAAGTAGAAACTCGCCGGATTACAACGGTATGCGTACTTTTCCCCTAGGCCGTTGTAGTTATACGTTTCGAGCATGAGAACTGCGAAAATTTTGGGTTTCCCAAGCGTTTCTTACCTCCAAATTGCCATATCTCGCGAACGGATTGACCAGTCCGCAAAATTTCTGTTGCATCTGAAAGTAGAAACTCGCCCGATTACAACGGTATGCGTACTTTTCCCCTAGACCGTTCTAGTTATGCTTGTCGAGCATCAGAACTGCGAAAATTTTGAGTTTCTCGAACGTTTCTCTCCTACAAACTGCCACATCTCGCGAACGGATTGTCCAATCCGCAAAATTTCTGATGCATCTGAAAGTAGAAACTCGCCCGATTACAACTGTATGCGTACTTTTCCCCTAGCCCGTTCTAGTTATTCGTTTCGAGCAACAGAACTGCGAAAATTTTGAGTTTCTCAAGCGTTGCTTACCTCCAAACTGCCATATCTCGCGAACGTATTGACCAATCCGCAAAATTTCTGTTGCATCTGAAAGTAGAAACTCGCCCGATTACAACGGTGTGCGTACTTTTCCCCTAGGCCGTTCTAGTTATGCTTGTCGAGCATCAGAACTGCGAAAATTTTGAGTTTCTCGAGCGTTTCTTACCTCCAAACTGCCATATCTCGCGAACGGATTGACCAATCCGCAAAATTTCTGTTGCATCTGAAAGTAGAAATTCGCCCGATTACAAATGTATGCGTACTTTTCCCCTAGCCCGTTCTAGTTATTCGTTTCGAGCAACAGAACTGCGAAAATTTTCAGTTTTTCAAGCGTTGCTTACCTCCAAACTGCCATATCTCGCGAACGGATTGACCAATCCGCAAAATTTCTGTTGCATCTGAAGGTAGAAACTCGCCCGATTACAACGGTATGCGTACTTTTTCCCTAGGCCGTTCTAGTTATTCGTTTCGAGCATCAGAACTGTGAAAATTTTGAGTTTCTCAACCGTTTCTTACCTCCAAACTACCATATCTCGCGAACGGATTGACCAATCCGCAAAATTTCTGTTGCATCTGAAAGTAGAAACTCGCCCGATTACAACGGTATGCGTACTTTTCCCCTAGACCGTTCTAGTTATGCTTGTCGAGCATCAGAACTGCGAAAATTTTGAGTTTCTCAAGCGTTTCTTCCCTCCAAACTGCCATATCTCGCGAACGGATTGACTAATCCGCAAAATTTCTGTTGCATCTGACAGTAGAAACTCGCCCGATTACAACGGCATGCGTACTTTTCCCCTAGGCCGTTCTAGTTATTCGTTTCGAGCATCAGAACTGCGAAAATGTTGAGTTTCTCAAGCGTTTCTTACCTACAAACTGCCATATCTCGCGAACGGATTGACCAATCCGCAAAATTTCTGTTGCATCTGAAAGTAGAAACTCGCCGGATTACAACGGTATGCGTACTTTTCCCCTAGGCCGTTGTAGTTATACGTTTCGAGCATGAGAACTGCGAAAATTTTGGGTTTCCCAAGCGTTTCTTACCTCCAAATTGCCATATCTCGCGAACGGATTGACCAGTCCGCAAAATTTCTGTTGCATCTGAAAGTAGAAACTCGCCCGATTACAACGGTATGCGTACTTTTCCCCTAGACCGTTCTAGTTATGCTTGTCGAGCATCAGAACTGCGAAAATTTTGAGTTTCTCGAACGTTTCTCTCCTACAAACTGCCACATCTCGCGAACGGATTGTCCAATCCGCAAAATTTCTGATGCATCTGAAAGTAGAAACTCGCCCGATTACAACTGTATGCGTACTTTTCCCCTAGCCCGTTCTAGTTATTCGTTTCGAGCAACAGAACTGCGAAAATTTTCAGTTTCTCAAGCGTTGCTTACCTCCAAACTGCCATATCTCGCGAACGTATTGACCAATCCGCAAAATTTCTGTTGCATCTGAAAGTAGAAACTCGCCCGATTACAACGGTGTGCGTACTTTTCCCCTAGGCCGTTCTAGTTATGCTTGTCGAGCATCAGAACTGCGAAAATTTTGAGTTTCTCGAGCGTTTCTTACCTCCAAACTGCCATATCTCGCGAACGGATTGACCAATCCGCAAAATTTCTGTTGCATCTGAAAGTAGAAATTCGCCCGATTACAAATGTATGCGTACTTTTCCCCTAGCCCGTTCTAGTTATTCGTTTCGAGCAACAGAACTGCGAAAATTTTCAGTTTTTCAAGCGTTGCTTACCTCCAAACTGCCATATCTCGCGAACGGATTGACCAATCCGCAAAATTTCTGTTGCATCTGAAGGTAGAAACTCGCCCGATTACAACGGTATGCGTACTTTTTCCCTAGGCCGTTCTAGTTATTCGTTTCGAGCATCAGAACTGCGAAAATTTTGAGTTTCTCAAGCGTTTCTTACTTCCAAACTGCCATATCTCGCGAACGGATTGACCAACCCGCAAAATTTCTGTTGCATCTGAAGGTAGAAACTCGCCCGATTACAACGGTATGCGTACTTTTCCCCTAGGCCGTTCTAGTTATTCGTTTCGAGCATCAGAACTGCGAAAATTTTGAGTTTCTCAAGCGTTTCGTACCTCCAAACTGCCATATCTCGCGAACGGATTGACCAATCCGCAAAATTTCTGTTGCATCTGAAAGTAGAAACTCGCCCGATTACAACACTATGCGTACTTTTCCCCTAGGCCGTTCTAGTTATTCGTTTCGAGCATCAGAACTGCGAAAATTTTGAGTTTCTCAAGCGTTGCTTACCTCCAAACTGCCATATCTCGCGAACGGATTGACCAATCCGCAAAATTTCTGTTGCATCTGAAAGTAGAAACTCGCCCGATTTCAACGGTGTGCGTACTTTTCCCCGAGGCCGTTCTAGTTATGCTTGTCGAGCATCAGAACTGCGAAAATTTTGAGTTTCTCGAGCGTTTCTTACCTCCAAACTGCCACATCTCGCGAACGGATTGACCAATCCGCAAAATTTCTGTTGCATCTGAAAGTAGAAACTCGCCCGATTACAACGGTGTGCGTACTTTTCCCCTAGGCCGTTCTAGTTATTCGTTTCGAGCATCAGAGCAGCGAAAATTTTGAGTTTCTCAAGCGTTTCTTACTTCCAAACTGCCATATCTCGCGAACGGATTGACCAATCCGCAAAATTTCTGTTGCATCTCAAAGTAGAAACTCGCCCGATTACAACACTATGCGTACTTTTCCCCTAGGCCGTTCTAGATATTCGTTTCGAGCATCAGAACTGCAAAAATTTTGAGTTTCTCAAGCGTTTCTTACCTCCAAACTGCCATATCTCGCGAACGGAATGACCAATCCGCAAAATTTCTGTTGCATCTGAAAGTAGAAATTCGCCCCGATTACAACTGTATGCGTACTTTTCCCCTAGCCCGTTCTAGTTATTCGTTTCGAGCAACAGAACTGCGAAAATTTTGAGTTTCTCAAGCGTTGCTTACCTCCAAACTGCAATATCTCGCGAACGGATTCACCAATCCGCAAAATTTCTGTTGCATCTGAAAGTAGAAACTCGCCCGATTACAACGGTGTGCGTACTTTTCCCCTAGGCCGTTCTAGTTATTCGTTTCGAGCATCAGAACTGCGAAAATTTTGAGTTTTTCAAGCGTTTCTTACCTCCAAACTGCCATATCTCGCGAACGGATTGACCAATCCGCAAAATTTCTGTTGCATCTGAAAGTAGAAACTCGCCCGATTACAACACTATGCGTACTTTTCCCCTAGGCCGTTCTAGTTATTCGTTTCGAGCATCAGAATTGCGAAAATTACGAGTTTCTCAAGCGTTTCTTACCTCCAAACTGCCATATCTCGCGAACGGATTGACCAATCCGCAAAATTTCTGTTGCATCTGAAAGTAGAAATTCGCCCGATTACAACTGTATGCGTACTTTTCCCCTAGCCCGTTCTAGTTATTCGTTTCGAGCAACAGAACTGCGAAAATTTTGAGTTTCTCAAGCGTTGCTTACCTCCAAACTGCAATATCTCGCGAACGGATTCACCAATCCGCAAAATTTCTGTTGCATCTGAAAGTAGAAACTCGCCCGATTACAACGGTATGCGTACTTTTCCCCTAGCCCGTTCTAGTTATTCGTTTCGAGCAACAGAACTGCAAAAATTTTGAGTTTTTCAAGCGTTGCTTACCTCCAAACTGCCATATCTCGCGAACGGATTGACCAATCCGCAAAATTTCTGTTGCATCTGAAAGTAGAAACTCGCCCGATTACAACGGTGTGCGTACTTTTCCCCTAGGCCGTTCTAGTTATGCTTGTCGAGCATCAGAACTGCGAAAATTTTGAGTTTCTCGAGCGTTTCTTACCTCCAAACTGCCATATCTCGCGAACGGATTGACCAATCCGCAAAATTTCTGTTGCATATGAAAGTAGAAACTCGCCCGATTACAACACTATGCGTACCTTTTCCCTAGGCCGTTCTAGTTATTCGTTTCGAGCATCAGAACTGCGAAAATTTTGAGTTTCTCAAGCGTTTCTTACTTCCAAACTGCCATATCTCGCGAACGGATTGAACAACCCGCAAAATTTCTGTTGCATCTGAAGGTAGAAACTCGCCCGATTACAACGGTATGCGTACTTTTCCCCTAGGCCGTTCTTGTTATTCGTTTCGAGCATCAGAACTGGGAAAATTTTGAGTTTCTCAAGCGTTTCTTTCCTCCAAACTGCCATATCTCGCGAACGGATTGACCAATCCGCAAAATTTCTGTTGCATCTCAAAGTAGAAACTCGCCCGATTACAACACTATGCGTACTTTTCCCCTAGGCCGTTCTAGATATTCGTTTCGAGCATCAGAACTGCAAAAATTTTGAGTTTCTCAAGCGTTTCTTACCTCCAAACTGCCATATCTCGCGAACGGAATGACCAATCCGCAAAATTTCTGTTGCATCTGAAAGTAGAAATTCGCCCGATTACAACTGTATGCGTACTTTTCCCCTAGCCCGTTCTAGTTATTCGTTTCGAGCAACAGAACTGCGAAAATTTTGAGTTTCTCAAGCGTTGCTTACCTCCAAACTGCAATATCTCGCGAACGGATTCACCAATCCGCAAAATTTCTGTTGCATCTGAAAGTAGAAACTCGCCCGATTACAACGGTGTGCGTACTTTTGCCCTAGGCCGTTCTAGTTATTCGTTTCGAGCATCAGAACTGCGAAAATTTTGAGTTTTTCAAGCGTTTCTTACCTCCAAACTGCCATATCTCGCGAACGGATTGACCAATCCGCAAAATTTCTGTTGCATCTGAAAGTAGAAACTCGCCCGATTACAACACTATGCGTACTTTTCCCCTAGGCCGTTCTAGTTATTCGTTTCGAGCATCAGAATTGCGAAAATTACGAGTTTCTCAAGCGTTTCTTACCTCCAAACTGCCATATCTCGCGAACGGATTGACCAATCCGCAAAATTTCTGTTGCATCTGAAAGTAGAAATTCGCCCGATTACAACTGTATGCGTACTTTTCCCCTAGCCCGTTCTAGTTATTCGTTTCGAGCAACAGAACTGCGAAAATTTTGAGTTTCTCAAGCGTTGCTTACCTCCAAACTGCCATATCTCGCGAACGGATTGACCAATCCGCAAAATTTCTGTTGCATCTCAAAGTAGAAGCTCGCCCGATTACAACACTATGCGTACTTTTCCCCTAGGCCGTTCTAGATATTCGTTTCGAGCATCAGAACTGCAAAAATTTTGAGTTTCTCAAGCGTTTCTTACCTCCAAACTGCCATATCTCGCGAACGGAATGACCAATCCGCAAAATTTCTGTTGCATCTGAAAGTAGAAATTCGCCCGATTACAACTGTATGCGTACTTTTCCCCTAGCCCGTTCTAGTTATTCGTTTCGAGCAACAGAACTGCGAAAATTTTGAGTTTCTCAAGCGTTGCTTACCTCCAAACTGCAATATCTCGCGAACGGATTCACCAATCCGCAAAATTTCTGTTGCATCTGAAAGTAGAAACTCGCCCGATTACAACGGTGTGCGTACTTTTCCCCTAGGCCGTTCTAGTTATTCGTTTCGAGCAACAGAACTGCGAAAATTTTGAGTTTCTCAAGCGTTGCTTACCTCCAAACTGCAATATCTCGCGAACGGATTCACCAATCCGCAAAATTTCTGTTGCATCTGAAAGTAGAAACTCGCCCGATTACAACGGTATGCGTACTTTTCCCCTAGCCCGTTCTAGTTATTCGTTTCGAGCAACAGAACTGCAAAAATTTTGAGTTTTTCAAGCGTTGCTTACCTCCAAACTGCCATATCTCGCGAACGGATTGACCAATCCGCAAAATTTCTGTTGCATCTGAAAGTAGAAACTCGCCCGATTACAACAGTGTGCGTACTTTTCCCCTAGGCCGTTCTAGTTATGCTTGTCGAGCATCAGAACTGCGAAAATTTTGAGTTTCTCGAGCGTTTCTTACCTCCAAACTGCCATATCTCGCGAACGGATTGACCAATCCGCAAAATTTCTGTTGCATATGAAAGTAGAAACTCGCCCGATTACAACACTATGCGTACCTTTTCCCTAGGCCGTTCTAGTTATTCGTTTCGAGCATCAGAACTGCGAAAATTTTGAGTTTCTCAAGCGTTTCTTACTTCCAAACTGCCATATCTCGCGAACGGATTGAACAACCCGCAAAATTTCTGTTGCATCTGAAGGTAGAAACTCGCCCGATTACAACGGTATGCGTACTTTTCCCCTAGGCCGTTCTAGTTATTCGTTTCGAGCATCAGAACTGGGAAAATTTTGAGTTTCTCAAGCGTTTCGTACCTCCAAACTGCCATATCTCGCGAACGGATTGACCAATCCGCAAAATTTCTGTTGCATCTGAAAGTAGAAACTCGCCCGATTACAACACTATGCGTACTTTTCCACTAGGCCGTTCTAGTTATTCGTTTCGAGCATCAGAACTGCGAAAATTTTGAGTTTCTCAAGCGTTTCTTACTTCCAAACTGCCATATCTCGCGAACGGATTGACCAATCCGCAAAATTTCTGTTGCATCTGAAGGTAGAAACTCGCCCGATTACAACGGTATGCGTACTTTTCCCCTAGGCCGTTCTAGTTATGCTTGTCGAGCATCAGAACTGCGAAAATTTTGAGTTTCTCCAGCGTTTCTTACCTCCAAACTGCCATATCTCGCGAACGGATTGACCAATCCGCAAAATTTCTGTTGCATCTGAAAGTAGAAACTCGTCCGATTACAACGGTGTGCGTACTTTTCCCCTAGGCCGTTCTAGTTATGCTTGTCGAGCATCAGAACTGCGAAAATTTTGAGTTTCTCAAGCGTTTCTTACCTCCAAACTGCCATATCTCGCGAACGGAATGACCAATCCGCAAAATTTCTGTTGCATCTGAAAGTAGAAACTCGCCCGATTACAACGGTGTGCGTACTTTTCCCCTAGGCCGTTCTAGTTATGCTTGTCGAGCATCAGAACTGCGAAAATTTTGAGTTTCTCAAGCGTTTCTTACCTCCAAACTGCCATATCTCGCGAACGGAATGACCAATCCGCAAAATTTCTGTTGCATCTGAAAGTAGAAACTCGCCCGATTACAACGGTGTGCGTACTTTTCCCCTAGGCCGTTCTAGTTATGCTTGTCGAGCATCAGAACTGCGAAAATTTTGAGTTTCTCGAGTGTTTCTTACCTCCAAACTGCCATATCTCGCGAACGGATTGACCAATCCGCAAAATTTCTGTTGCATCTGAAAGTAGAAACTCGCCCGATTACAACACTATGCGTACTTTTTCCCTAGGCCGTTCTAGTTATTCGTTTCGAGCATCAGAACTGCGAAAATTTTGAGTTTCTCAAGCGTTTCTTACTTCCAAACTGCCATATCTCGCGAACGGATTGACCAACCCGCAAAATTTCTGTTGCATCTGAAGGTAGAAACTCGCCCGATTACAACGGTATGCGTACTTTTCCCCTAGGCCGTTCTAGTTATTCGTTTCGAGCATCAGAACTGCGAAAATTTTGAGTTTCTCAAGCGTTTCGTACCTCCAAACTGCCATATCTCGCGAACGGATTGACCAATCCGCAAAATTTCTGTTGCATCTGAAAGTAGAAACACGCCCGATTACAACGGTGTGCGTACTTTTCCCCTAGGCCGTTCTAGTTATTCATTTCGAGCATCAGAACTGCGAAAATTTTGAGTTTCTCAAGCGTTTCTTACTTCCAAACTGCCATATCTCGCGATCGGATTGACCAATCCGCAAAATTTCTGTTGCATCTGAAGGTAGAAACTCGCCCGATTACAACGGTGCGCGTACTTTTCCCCAAGGCCGTTCTAGTTATTCGTTTCGAGCATCAGAACTGCGAAAATTTTGAGTTTTTCAAGCGTTTCTTACGTCCAAACTGCCATATCTCGCGAACGGATTGACCAATCCGCAAAATTTCTGTTGCATCTGAAAGTAGAAACTCGCCCGATTACAACACTATGCGTACTTTTCCCCTAGGCCGTTCTAGTTATTCGTTTCGAGCATCAGAATTTCGAAAATTACGAGTTTCTCAAGCGTTTCTTACCTCCAAACTGCCATAACTCGCGAACGGATTGACCAATCCGCTAAATTTCTCTTGCATCTGAAAGTAGAAACTCGCCCGATTACAACGGTATGCGTACTTTTCCCCTAGCCCGTTCTAGTTATTCGTTTCGAGCAACAGAACTGCGAAAAGTTTGAGTTTTTCAAGCGTTGCTTACCTCCAAACTGCCATATCTCGCGAACGGATTGACCAATCCGCAAAATTTCTGTTGCATCTGAAAGTAGAAACTCGCCCGATTACAACGGTGTGCGTACTTTTCCCCTAGGCCGTTCTAGTTATGCTTGTCGAGCATCAGAACTGCGAAAATTTTGAGTTTCTCGATCGTTTCTTACCTCCAAACTGCCATATCTCGCGAACGGATTGACCAATTCGCAAAATTTCTGTTGCATCTGAAAGTAGAAACTCGCCCGATTACAACACTATGCGTACTTTTCCCCTAGGCCGTTCTAGTTATTCGTTTCGAGCAACAGAACTGCGAAAATTTTGAGTTTCTCAAGCGTTTCTTACATCCAAACTGCCATAACTCGCGAACGGATTGACCAATCCGCAAAATTTCTGTTGCATCTGAAAGTAGAAACTCGCCCGATTACAACGGTATGCGTACTTTTCCCCTAGGCCGTTCTAGTTATTCGTTTCGAGCATCAGAACTGCGAAAATTTTGAGTTTTTCAAGCGTTGCTTACCTCCAAACTGCCATATCTCGCGAACGGATTGACCAATCCGCAAAATTTCTGTTGCATCTGAAAGTAGAAACTCGCCCGATTACAACGGTGTTCGTACTTTTCCCCTAGGCCGTTCTAGTTATGCTTGTCGAGCATCAGAACTGCGAAAATTTTGAGTTTCTCGAGCGTTTCTTACCTCCAAACTGCCATATCTCGCGAACGGATTGACCAATTCGCAAAATTTCTGTTGCATCTGAAAGTAGAAACTCGCCCGATTACAACGGCATGCGTACTTTTCCCCTAGCCCGTTCTAGTTATTCGTTTCGAGCAACAGAACTGCGAAAATTTTGAGTTTCTCGAGCGTTTCTCTCCTACAAACTGCCACATCTCGCGAACGGATTGTCCAATCCGCAAAATTTCTGATGCATCTGAAAGTAGAAACTCGCCCGATTACAACTGTATGCGTACTTTTCCCCTAGCCCGTTCTAGTTATTCGTTTCGAGCAACAGAACTGCGAAAATTTTGAGTTTCTCAAGCGTTTCTTACTTCCAAACTGCCATATCTCGCGAACGGATTGACCAACCCGCAAAATTTCTGTTGCATCTGAAGGTAGAAACTCGCCCGATTACAACGGTATGCGTACTTTTCCCCTAGGCCGTTCTAGTTATTCGTTTCGAGCATCAGAACTGCGAAAATTTTGAGTTTCTCAAGCGTTTCGTACCTCCAAACTGCCATATCTCGCGAACGGATTGACCAATCCGCAAAATTTCTGTTGCATCTGAAAGTAGAAACACGCCCGATTACAACGGTGTGCGTACTTTTCCCCTAGGCCGTTCTAGTTATTCATTTCGAGCATCAGAACTGCGAAAATTTTGAGTTTCTCAAGCGTTTCTTACTTCCAAACTGCCATATCTCGCGATCGGATTGACCAATCCGCAAAATTTCTGTTGCATCTGAAGGTAGAAACTCGCCCGATTACAACGGTGCGCGTACTTTTCCCCAAGGCCGTTCTAGTTATTCGTTTCGAGCATCAGAACTGCGAAAATTTTGAGTTTTTCAAGCGTTTCTTACCTCCAAACTGCCATATCTCGCGAACGGATTGACCAATCCGCAAAATTTCTGTTGCATCTGAAAGTAGAAACTCGCCCGATTACAACACTATGCGTACTTTTCCCCTAGGCCGTTCTAGTTATTCGTTTCGAGCAACAGAACTGCGAAAATTTTGAGTTTCTCAAGCGTTTCTTACATCCAAACTGCCATAACTCGCGAACGGATTGACCAATCCGCAAAATTTCTGTTGCATCTGAAAGTAGAAACTCGCCCGATTACAACGGTATGCGTACTTTTCCCCTAGGCCGTTCTAGTTATTCGTTTCGAGCATCAGAACTGCGAAAATTTTGAGTTTTTCAAGCGTTGCTTACCTCCAAACTGCCATATCTCGCGAACGGATTGACCAATCCGCAAAATTTCTGTTGCATCTGAAAGTAGAAACTCGCCCGATTACAACGGTGTTCGTACTTTTCCCCTAGGCCGTTCTAGTTATGCTTGTCGAGCATCAGAACTGCGAAAATTTTGAGTTTCTCGAGCGTTTCTTACCTCCAAACTGCCATATCTCGCGAACGGATTGACCAATTCGCAAAATTTCTGTTGCATCTGAAAGTAGAAACTCGCCCGATTACAACGGCATGCGTACTTTTCCCCTAGCCCGTTCTAGTTATTCGTTTCGAGCAACAGAACTGCGAAAATTTTGAGTTTCTCGAGCGTTTCTCTCCTACAAACTGCCACATCTCGCGAACGGATTGTCCAATCCGCAAAATTTCTGATGCATCTGAAAGTAGAAACTCGCCCGATTACAACTGTATGCGTACTTTTCCCCTAGCCCGTTCTAGTTATTCGTTTCGAGCAACAGAACTGCGAAAATTTTGAGTTTCTCAAGCGTTTCTTACTTCCAAACTGCCATATCTCGCGAACGGATTGACCAACCCGCAAAATTTCTGTTGCATCTGAAGGTAGAAACTCGCCCGATTACAACGGTATGCGTACTTTTCCCCTAGGCCGTTCTAGTTATTCGTTTCGAGCATCAGAACTGCGAAAATTTTGAGTTTCTCAAGCGTTTCGTACCTCCAAACTGCCATATCTCGCGAACGGATTGACCAATCCGCAAAATTTCTGTTGCATCTGAAAGTAGAAACTCGCCCGATTACAACACTATGCGTACTTTTCCCCTAGGCCGTTCTTGTTATTCGTTTCGAGCATCAGAACTGCGAAAATTTTGAGTTTCTCAAGCGTTTCTTACTTCCAAACTGCCATATCTCGCGAACGGATTGACCAATCCGCAAAATTTCTGTTGCATCTGAAGGTAGAAACTCGCCCGATTACAACGGTATGCGTACTTTTCCCCTAGGCCGTTCTAGTTATGCTTGTCGAGCATCAGAACTGCGAAAATTTTGAGTTTCTCCAGCGTTTCTTACCTCCAAACTGCCATATCTCGCGAACGGATTGACCAATCCGCAAAATTTCTGTTGCATCTGAAAGTAGAAACTCGCCCGATTACAACGGTGTGCGTACTTTTCCCCTAGGCCGTTCTAGTTATGCTTGTCGAGCATCAGAACTGCGAAAATTTTGAGTTTCTCAAGCGTTGCTTACCTCCAAACTGCCATATCTCGCGAACGTATTGACCAATCCGCAAAATTTCTGTTGCATCTGAAAGTAGAAACTCGCCCGATTACAACGGTGTGCGTACTTTTCCCCTAGGCCGTTCTAGTTATGCTTGTCGAGCATCAGAACTGCGAAAATTTTGAGTTTCTCGAGCGTTTCTTACCTCCAAACTGCCATATCTCGCGAACGGATTGACCAATCCGCAAAATTTCTGTTGCATCTGAAAGTAGAAATACGCCCGATTACAACGGTGTGCGTACTTTTCCCCTAGGCCGTTCTAGTTATGCTTGTCGAGCATCAGAACTGCGAAAATTTTGAGTTTCTCGAGCGTTTCTTACCTCCAAACTGCCATATCTCGCGAACGGATTGACCAATCCGCAAAATTTCTGTTGCATATGAAAGTAGAAACTCGCCCGATTACAACACTATGCGTACTTTTTCCCTAGGCCGTTCTAGTTATTCGTTTCGAGCATCAGAACTGCGAAAATTTTGAGTTTCTCAAGCGTTTCTTACTTCCAAACTGCCATATCTCGCGAACGGATTGAACAACCCCCAAAATTTCTGTTGCATCTGAAGGTAGAAACTCGCCCGATTACAACGGTATGCGTACTTTTCCCCTAGGCCGTTCTAGTTATTCGTTTCGAGCATCAGAACTGCGAAAATTTTGAGTTTCTCAAGCGTTTCGTACCTCCAAACTGCCATATCTCGCGAACGGATTGACCAATCCGCAAAATTTCTGTTGCATCTGAAAGTAGAAACTCGCCCGATTACAACGGTGTGCGTACTTTTCCCCTAGGCCGTTCTAGTTATGCTTGTCGAGCATCAGAACTGCGAAAATTTTGAGTTTCTCAAGCGTTGCTTACCTCCAAACTGCCATATCTCGCGAACGTATTGACCAATCCGCAAAATTTCTGTTGCATCTGAAAGTAGAAACTCGCCCGATTACAACGGTGTGCGTACTTTTCCCCTAGGCCGTTCTAGTTATGCTTGTCGAGCATCAGAACTGCGAAAATTTTGAGTTTCTCGAGCGTTTCTTACCTCCAAACTGCCATATCTCGCGAACGGATTGACCAATCCGCAAAATTTCTGTTGCATCTGAAAGTAGAAATACGCCCGATTACAACGGTGTGCGTACTTTTCCCCTAGGCCGTTCTAGTTATGCTTGTCGAGCATCAGAACTGCGAAAATTTTGAGTTTCTCGAGCGTTTCTTACCTCCAAACTGCCATATCTCGCGAACGGATTGACCAATCCGCAAAATTTCTGTTGCATATGAAAGTAGAAACTCGCCCGATTACAACACTATGCGTACTTTTTCCCTAGGCCGTTCTAGTTATTCGTTTCGAGCATCAGAACTGCGAAAATTTTGAGTTTCTCAAGCGTTTCTTACTTCCAAACTGCCATATCTCGCGAACGGATTGAACAACCCGCAAAATTTCTGTTGCATCTGAAGGTAGAAACTCGCCCGATTACAACGGTATGCGTACTTTTCCCCTAGGCCGTTCTAGTTATTCGTTTCGAGCATCAGAACTGCGAAAATTTTGAGTTTCTCAAGCGTTTCGTACCTCCAAACTGCCATATCTCGCGAACGGATTGACCAATCCGCAAAATTTCTGTTGCATCTGAAAGTAGAAACTCGCCCGATTACAACACTATGCGTACTTTTCCCCTAGGCCGTTCTAGTTATTCGTTTCGAGCATCAGCACTGCGAAAATTTTGAGTTTCTCAAGCGTTTCTTACTTCCAAACTGCCATATCTCGCGAACGGATTGACCAATCCGCAAAATTTCTGTTGCATCTGAAGGTAGAAACTCGCCCGATTACAACGGTATGCGTACTTTTCCCCTAGGCCGTTCTAGTTATGCTTGTCGAGCATCAGAACTGCGAAAATTTTGAGTTTCTCCAGCGTTTCTTACCTCCAAACTGCCATATCTCGCGAACGGATTGACCAATCCGCAAAATTTCTGTTGCATCTGAAAGTAGAAACTCGCCCGATTACAACACTATGCGTACTTTTTCCCTAGGCCGTTCTAGTTATTCGTTTCGAGCATCAGAACTGCGAAAATTTTGAGTTTCTCAAGCGTTCCTTACTTCCAAACTGCCATATCGCGCGAACGGATTGACCAATCCGCAAAATTTCTGTTGCATCTGAAGGTAGAAACTCGCCCGATTACAACGGTATGCGTACTTTTTCCCTAGGCCGTTCTAGTTATTCGTTTCGAGCATCAGAACTGCGAAAATTTTGAGTTTCTCAAGCGTTTCTTACTTCCAAACTGCCATATCTCGCGAACGGATTGACCAACCCGCAAAATTTCTGTTGCATCTGAAGGTAGAAACTCGCCCGATTACAACGGTATGCGTACTTTTCCCCTAGGCCGTTCTAGTTATTCGTTTCGAGCATCAGAACTGCGAAAATTTTGAGTTTCTCAAGCGTTTCGTACCTCCAAACTGCCATATCTCGCGAACGGATTGACCAATCCGCAAAATTTCTGTTGCATCTGAAAGTAGAAACTCGCCCGATTACAACACTATGCGTACTTTTCCCCTAGGCCGTTCTAGTTATTCGTTTCGAGCATCAGAACTGCGAAAATTTTGAGTTTCTCAAGCGTTTCTTACTTCCAAACTGCCATATCTCGCGAACGGATTGACCAATCCGCAAAATTTCTGTTGCATCTGAAGGTAGAAACTCGCCCGATTACAACGGTGTGCGTACTTTTCCCCTAGGCCGTTCTAGTTATGCTTGTCGAGCATCAGAACTGCGAAAATTTTGAGTTTCTCAAGCGTTTCTTACCTACAAACTGCCATATCTCGCGAACGGATTGACCAATCCACAAAATTTCTGTTGCATCTGAAAGTAGAAACTCGCCCGATTACAACGGTATGCGTACTTTTCCCCTAGACCGTTCTAGTTATGCTTGTCGAGCATCAGAACTGCGAAAATTTTGAGTTTCTCAAGCGTTTCTTACTTCCAAACTGCCATATCTCGCGAACGGATTGAACTACCCGCAAAATTTCTGTTGCATCTGAAGGTAGAAACTCGCCCGATTACAACGGTATGCGTACTTTTCCCCTAGGCCGTTCTAGTTATTCGTTTCGAGCATCAGAACTGCGAAAATTTTGAGTTTCTCAAGCGTTTCGTACCTCCAAACTGCCATATCTCGCGAACGGATTGACCAATCCGCAAAATTTCTGTTGCATCTGAAAGTAGAAACTCGCCCGATTACAACACTATGCGTACTTTTCCCCTAGGCCGTTCTAGTTATTCGTTTCGAGCATCAGCACTGCGAAAATTTTGAGTTTCTCAAGCGTTTCTTACTTCCAAACTGCCATATCTCGCGAACGGATTGACCAATCCGCAAAATTTCTGTTGCATCTGAAGGTAGAAACTCGCCCGATTACAACGGTATGCGTACTTTTCCCCTAGGCCGTTCTAGTTATGCTTGTCGAGCATCAGAACTGCGAAAATTTTGAGTTTCTCCAGCGTTTCTTACCTCCAAACTGCCATATCTCGCGAACGGATTGACCAATCCGCAAAATTTCTGTTGCATCTGAAAGTAGAAACTCGCCCGATTACAACACTATGCGTACTTTTTCCCTAGGCCGTTCTAGTTATTCGTTTCGAGCATCAGAACTGCGAAAATTTTGAGTTTCTCAAGCGTTCCTTACTTCCAAACTGCCATATCGCGCGAACGGATTGACCAATCCGCAAAATTTCTGTTGCATCTGAAGGTAGAAACTCGCCCGATTACAACGGTATGCGTACTTTTTCCCTAGGCCGTTCTAGTTATTCGTTTCGAGCATCAGAACTGCGAAAATTTTGAGTTTCTCAAGCGTTTCTTACTTCCAAACTGCCATATCTCGCGAACGGATTGACCAACCCGCAAAATTTCTGTTGCATCTGAAGGTAGAAACTCGCCCGATTACAACGGTATGCGTACTTTTCCCCTAGGCCGTTCTAGTTATTCGTTTCGAGCATCAGAACTGCGAAAATTTTGAGTTTCTCAAGCGTTTCGTACCTCCAAACTGCCATATCTCGCGAACGGATTGACCAATCCGCAAAATTTCTGTTGCATCTGAAAGTAGAAACTCGCCCGATTACAACACTATGCGTACTTTTCCCCTAGGCCGTTCTAGTTATTCGTTTCGAGCATCAGAACTGCGAAAATTTTGAGTTTCTCAAGCGTTTCTTACTTCCAAACTGCCATATCTCGCGAACGGATTGACCAATCCGCAAAATTTCTGTTGCATCTGAAGGTAGAAACTCGCCCGATTACAACGGTGTGCGTACTTTTCCCCTAGGCCGTTCTAGTTATGCTTGTCGAGCATCAGAACTGCGAAAATTTTGAGTTTCTCGAGTGTTTCTTACCTCCAAACTGCCATATCTCGCGAACGGATTGACCAATCCGCAAAATTTCTGTTGCATCTGAAAGTAGAAACTCGCCCGATTACAACACTATGCGTACTTTTTCCCTAGGCCGTTCTAGTTATTCGTTTCGAGCATCAGAACTGCGAAAATTTTGAGTTTCTCAAGCGTTTCTTACTTCCAAACTGCCATATCTTGCGAATGGATTGACCAACCCGCAAAATTTCTGTTGCATCTGAAGGTAGAAACTCGCCCGATTACAACGGTATGCGTACTTTTCCCCTAGGCCGTTCTAGTTATTCGTTTCGAGCATCAGAACTGCGAAAATTTTGAGTTTCTCAAGCGTTTCGTACCTCCAAACTGCCATATCTCGCGAACGGATTGACCAATCCGCAAAATTTCTGTTGCATCTGAAAGTAGAAACACGCCCGATTACAACGGTGTGCGTACTTTTCCCCTAGGCCGTTCTAGTTATTCATTTCGAGCATCAGAACTGCGAAAATTTTGAGTTTCTCAAGCGTTTCTTACTTCCAAACTGCCATATCTCGCGAACGGATTGACCAATCCGCAAAATTTCTGTTGCATCTGAAGGTAGAAACTCGCCCGATTACAACGGTGTGCGTACTTTTCCCCTAGGCCGTTCTAGTTATTCGTTTCGAGCATCAGAACTGCGAAAATTTTGAGTTTTTCAAGCGTTTCTTACCTCCAAACTGCCATATCTCGCGAACGGATTGACCAATCGGCAAAATTTCTGTTGCATCTGAAAGTAGAAACTCGCCCGATTACAACACTATGCGTACTTTTCCCCTAGGCCGTTCTAGTTATTCGTTTCGAGCATCAGAATTGCGAAAATTACGAGTTTCTCAAGCGTTTCTTACCTCCAAACTGCCATAACTCGCGAACGGATTGACCAATCCGCTAAATTTCTCTTGCATCTGAAAGTAGAAACTCGCCCGATTACAACGGTATGCGTACTTTTCCCCTAGCCCGTTCTAGTTATTCGTTTCGAGCAACAGAACTGCGAAAAGTTTGAGTTTTTCAAGCGTTGCTTACCTCCAAACTGCCATATCTCGCGAACGGATTGACCAATCCGCAAAATTTCTGTTGCATCTGAAAGTAGAAACTCGCCCGATTACAACGGTGTGCGTACTTTTCCCCTAGGCCGTTCTAGTTATTCGTTTCGAGCATCAGAACTGCGAAAATTTTGAGTTTCTCAAGCGTTTCTTACTTCCAAACTGCCATATCTCGCGAACGGATTGACCAATTCGCAAAATTTCTGTTGCATCTGAAAGTAGAAACTCGCCCGATTACAACACTATGCGTACTTTTCCCCTAGGCCGTTCTAGTTATTCGTTTCGAGCATCAGAACTGCGAAAATTTTGAGTTTCTCAAGCGTTTCTTACATCCAAACTGCCATAACTCGCGAACGGATTGACCAATCCGCAAAATTTCTGTTGCAGCTGAAAGTAGAAACTCGCACGATTACAACGGTATGCGTACTTTTCCCCTAGGCCGTTCTGGTTATGCTTGTCGAGCATCAGAACTGCGAAAATTTTGAGTTTTTCAAGCGTTGCTTACCTCCAAACTGCCATATCTCGCGAACGGATTGACCAATCCGCAAAATTTCTGTTGCATCTGAAAGTAGAAACTCGCCCGATTTCAACGGTGTGCGTACTTTTCCCCGAGGCCGTTCTAGTTATGCTTGTCGAGCATCAGAACTGCGAAAATTTTGAGTTTCTCGAGCGTTTCTTACCTCCAAACTGCCATATCTCGCGAACGGATTGTCCAATCCGCAAAATTTCTGATGCATCTGAAAGTAGAAACTCGCCCGATTACAACTGTATGCGTACTTTTCCCCTAGCCCGTTCTAGTTATTCGTTTCGAGCAACAGAACTGCGAAAATTTTGAGTTTTTCAAGCGTTGCTTACCTCCAAACTGCCATATCTCGCGAACGGATTGACCAATCCGCAAAATTTCTGTTGCATCTGAAGGTAGAAACTCGCCCGATTACAACGGTATGCGTACTTTTCCCCTAGGCCGTTCTAGTTATTCGTTTCGAGCATCAGAACTGCGAAAATTTTGAGTTTCTCAAGCGTTTCTTACCTCCAAACTGCCATATCTCGCGAACGGATTGACCAATCCGCAAAATTTCTGTTGCATCTGAAGGTAGAAACTCGCCCGATTACAACGGTGTGCGTACTTTTCCCCTAGGCCGTTCTAGTTATTCGTTTCGAGCATCAGAACTGCGAAAATTTTGAGTTTTTCAAGCGTTTCTTACCTCCAAACTGCCATATCTCGCGAACGGATTGACCAATCGGCAAAATTTCTGTTGCATCTGAAAGTAGAAACTCGCCCGATTACAACACTATGCGCACTTTTCCCCTAGGCCGTTCTAGTTATTCGTTTCGAGCATCAGAATTGCGAAAATTACGAGTTTCTCAAGCGTTTCTTACCTCCAAACTGCCATAACTCGCGAACGGATTGACCAATCCGCTAAATTTCTCTTGCATCTGAAAGTAGAAACTCGCCCGATTACAACGGTATGCGTACTTTTCCCCTAGCCCGTTCTAGTTATTCGTTTCGAGCAACAGAACTGCGAAAAGTTTGAGTTTTTCAAGCGTTGCTTACCTCCAAACTGCCATATCTCGCGAACGGATTGACCAATCCGCAAAATTTCTGTTGCATCTGAAAGTAGAAACTCGCCCGATTACAACGGTGTGCGTACTTTTCCCCTAGGCCGTTCTAGTTATGCTTGTCGAGCATCAGAACTGCGAAAATTTTGAGTTTCTCGAGCGTTTCTTACCTCCAAACTGCCATATCTCGCGAACGGATTGACCAATCCGCAAAATTTCTGTTGCATCTGAAAGTAGAAACTCGCCCGATTACAACACTATGCGTACTTTTCCCCTAGGCCGTTCTAGTTATTCGTTTCGAGCATCAGAACTGCGAAAATTTTGAGTTTCTCAAGCGTTTCTTACTTCCAAACTGCCATATCTCGCGAACGGATTGACCAATTCGCAAAATTTCTGTTGCATCTGAAAGTAGAAACTCGCCCGATTACAACACTATGCGTACTTTTCCCCTAGGCCGTTCTAGTTATTCGTTTCGAGCATCAGAACTGCGAAAATTTTGGGTTTCTCAAGCGTTTCTTACATCCAAACTGCCATAACTCGCGAACGGATTGACCAATCCGCAAAATTTCTGTTGCAGCTGAAAGTAGAAACTCGCCCGATTACAACGGTATGCGTACTTTTCCCCTAGGCCGTTCTGGTTATGCTTGTCGAGCATCAGAACTGCGAAAATTTTGAGTTTTTCAAGCGTTGCTTACCTCCAAACTGCCATATCTCGCGAACGGATTGACCAATCCGCAAAATTTCTGTTGCATCTGAAAGTAGAAACTCGCCCGATTTCAACGGTGTGCGTACTTTTCCCCGAGGCCGTTCTAGTTATGCTTGTCGAGCATCAGAACTGCGAAAATTTTGAGTTTCTCGAGCGTTTCTTACCTCCAAACTGCCATATCTCGCGAACGGATTGTCCAATCCGCAAAATTTCTGATGCATCTGAAAGTAGAAACTCGCCCGATTACAACTGTATGCGTACTTTTCCCCTAGCCCGTTCTAGTTATTCGTTTCGAGCAACAGAACTGCGAAAATTTTGAGTTTTTCAAGCGTTGCTTACCTCCAAACTGCCATATCTCGCGAACGGATTGACCAATCCGCAAAATTTCTGTTGCATCTGAAGGTAGAAACTCGCCCGATTACAACGGTATGCGTACTTTTCCCCTAGGCCGTTCTAGTTATTCGTTTCGAGCATCAGAACTGCGAAAATTTTGAGTTTCTCAAGCGTTTCTTACCTCCAAACTGCCATATCTCGCGAACGGATTGACCAATCCGCAAAATTTCTGTTGCATCTGAAAGTAGAAACTCGCCCGATTACAACACTATGCGTACTTTTCCCCTAGGCCGTTCTAGTTATTCGTTTCGAGCATCAGAACTGCGAAAATTTTGAGTTTCTCAAGCGTTTCTTACCTCCAAACTGCCATATCTCGCGAACGGATTGACCAATCCGCAAAATTTCTGTTGCATCTGAAAGTAGAAACTCGCCCGATTACAACGGTGTGCGTACTTTTCCCCTAGGCCGTTCTAGTTATGCTTGTCGAGCATCAGAACTGCGAAAATTTTGAGTTTCTCGAGCGTTTCTTACCTCCAAACTGCCATATCTCGCGAACGGATTGACCAATCCGCAAAATTTCTGTTGCATCTGAAAGTAGAAACTCGCCCGATTACAACGGTGTGCGTACTTTTCCCCTAGGCCGTTCTAGTTATTCGTTTCGAGCATCAGAACTGCGAAAATTTTGAGTTTCTCAAGCGTTTCTTACTTCCAAACTGCCATATCTCGCGAACGGATTGACCAATCCGCAAAATTTCTGTTGCATCTCAAAGTAGAAACTCGCCCGATTACAACACTATGCGTACTTTTCCCCTAGGCTGTTCTAGATATTCGTTTCGAGCATCAGAACTGCAAAAATTTTGAGTTTTTCAAGCGTTGCTTACCTCCAAACTGCCATATCTCGCGAACGGATTGACCAATCCGCAAAATTTCTGTTGCATCTGAAGGTAGAAACTCGCCCGATTACAACGGTGTGCGTACTTTTCCCCTAGGCCGTTCTAGTTATTCGTTTCGAGCATCAGAACTGCGAAAATTTTGAGTTTCTCAAGCGTTTCTTACCTCCAAACTGCCATATCTCGCGAACGGATTGACCAATCCGCAAAATTTCTGTTGCATCTGAAAGTAGAAACTCGCCCGATTACAACACTATGCGTACTTTTCCCCTAGCCCGTTCTAGTTATTCGTTTCGAGCATCAGAACTGCGAAAATTTTGAGTTTCTCAAGCGTTTCTTACTTCCAAACTGCCATATCTCGCGAACGGATTGACCAATCCGCAAAATTTCTGTTGCATCTGAAAGTAGAAACTCGCCCGATTACAACACTATGCGTACTTTTCCCCTAGGCTGTTCTAGTTATTCGTTTCGAGCATCAGAACTGCGAAAATTTTGAGTTTCTCAAGCGTTGCTTACCTCCAAACTGCCATATCTCGCGAACGGATTGAACAATTCGCAAAATTTCTGTTGCATCTGAAAGTAGAAACTCGCCCGATTACAACGGTGTGCGTACTTTTCCCCTAGGCCGTTCTAGTTATGCTTGTCGAGCATCAGAACTGCGAAAATTTTGAGTTTCTCGAGCGTTTCTTACCTCCAAACTGCCATATCTCGCGAACGGATTGACCAATCCGCAAAATTTCTGTTGCATCTGAAAGTAGAAACTCGCCCGATTACAACACGATGCGTACTTTTCCCCTCGGCCGTCCTAGTTATTCGTTTCGAGCATCAGAACTGCGAAAATTTTGAGTTTCTCAAGCGTTTCTTACTTCCAAACTGCCATATCTCGCGAACGGATTGACCAATTCGCAAAATTTTTGTTGCATCTGAAAGTAGAAACTCGCCCGATTACAACACTATGCGTACTTTTCCCCTAGGCCGTCCTAGTTATTCGTTTCGAGCATCAGAACTGCGAAAATTTTGAGTTTCTCAAGCGTTTCTTACCTCCAAACTGCCATATCTCGCGAACGGATTGACCAATCCGCAAAATTTCTGTTGCATCTGAAGGTAGAAACTCGCCCGATTACAACGGTATGCGTACTTTTCCCCTAGGCCGTTCTAGTTATGCTTGTCGAGCATCAGAACTGCGAAAATTTTGAGTTTCTCCAGCGTTTCTTACCTCCAAACTGCCATATCTCGCGCACGGATTGACCAATCCGCAAAATTTCTGTTGCATCTGAAAGTAGAAACTCGCCCGATTAGAACGGTGTGCGTACTTTTCCCCTAGGACGTTCTAGTTATGCTTGTCGAGCATCAGAACTGCGAAAATTTTGAGTTTCTCAAGCGTTTCTTACCTCCAAACTGCCATATCTCGCGAACGGAATGACCAATCCGCAAAATTTCTGTTGCATCTGAAAGTAGAAACTCGCCCGATTACAACGGTGTGCGTACTTTTCCCCTAGGTCGTTCTAGTTATGCTTGTCGAGCATCAGAACTGCGAAAATTTTGAGTTTCTCGAGCGTTTCTTACCTCCAAACTGCCATATCTCGCGAACGGATTGACCAATCCGCAAAATTTCTGTTGCATTTGAAAGTAGAAACTCGCCCGATTACAACACTATGCGTACTTTTTCCCTAGGCCGTTCTAGTTATTCGTTTCGAGCATCAGAACTGCGAAAATTTTGAGTTTCTCAAGCGTTTCTTACTTCCAAACTGCCATATCTCGCGAACGGATTGACCAACCCGCAAAATTTCTGTTGCATCTGAAGGTAGAAACTCGCCCGATTACAACGGTTATCGTACTTTTCCCCTAGGCCGTTCTAGTTATTCGTTTCGAGCATCAGAACTGCGAAAATTTTGAGTTTCTCAAGCGTTTCGTACCTCCAAACTGCCATATCTCGCGAACGGATTGACCAATCCGCAAAATTTCTGTTGCATCTGAAAGTAGAAACTCGCCCGATTACAACACTATGCGTACTTTTCCCCTAGGCCGTTCTAGTTATTCGTTTCGAGCATCAGAACTGCGAAAATTTTGAGTTTCTCAAGCGTTGCTTACCTCCAATCTGCCATATCTCGCGAACGGATTGACCAATCCGCAAAATTTCTGTTGCATCTGAAAGTAGAAACTCGCCCGATTTCAACGGTGTGCGTACTTTTCCCCGAGGCCGTTCTAGTTATGCTTGTCGAGCATCAGAACTGCGAAAATTTTGAGTTTCTCGAGCGTTTCTTACCTCCAAACTGCCATATCTCGCGAACGGATTGACCAACCCGCAAAATTTCTGTTGCATCTGAAGGTAGAAACTCGCCCGATTACAACGGTATGCGTACTTTTCCCCTAGGCCGTTCTAGTTATTCGTTTCGAGCATCAGAACTGCGAAAATTTTGAGTTTCTCAAGCGTTTCGTACCTCCAAACTGCCATATCTCGCGAACGGATTGACCAATCCGCAAAATTTCTGTTGCATCTGAAAGTAGAAACTCGCCCGATTACAACACTATGCGTACTTTTCCCCTAGGCCGTTCTAGTTATTCGTTTCGAGCATCAGAACCGCGAAAATTTTGTGTTTCTCAAGCGTTTCTTACATCCAAACTGCCACATCTCGCGAACGGATTGACCAATCCGCAAAATTTCTGTTGCATCTGAAAGTAGAAACTCGCCCAATTACAACGGTATGCGTACTTTTCCCCTAGCCCGTTCTAGTTATTCGTTTCGAGCAACAGAACTGCGAAAATTTTGAGTTTTTCAAGCGTTGCTTACCTCCAAACTGCCATATCTCGCGAACGGATTGACCAATCCGCAAAATTTCTGTTGCATCTGAAAGTAGAAACTCGCCCGATTACAACGGTGTGCGTACTTTTCCCCTAGGCCGTTCTAGTTATGCTTGTCGAGCATCAGAACTGCGAAAATTTTGAGTTTTTCAAGCGTTGCTTACCTCCAAACTGCCATATCTCGCGAACGGATTGACCAATCCGCAAAATTTCTGTTGCATCTGAAAGTAGAAACTCGCCCGATTACAACGGTGGGCGTACTTTTCCCCTAGGCCGTTCTAGTTATTCGTTTCGAGCATCAGAACTGCGAAAATTTTGAGTTTCTCGAGCGTTTCTTACATCCAAACTGCCATATCTGGCGAACGGATTGATCAATCCGCAAAATTTCTGTTGCATCTGAAAGTAGAAATTCGCCCGATTACAAATGTATGCGTACTTTTCCCCTAGCCCGTTCTAGTTATTCGTTTCGAGCAACAGAACTGCGAAAATTTTGAGTTTCTCAAGCGTTGCTTACCTCCAAACTGCCATATCTCGCGAACGGATAGACCAATCCGCAAAATTTCTGTTGCATCTGAAAGTAGAAACTCGCCCGATTACAACGGTGTGCGTACTTTTCCCCTAGGCCGTTCTAGTTATGCTTGTCGAGCATCAGAACTGCGAAAATTTTGAGTTTCTCAAGCGTTTCTTACCTCCAAAGTGCCATATCTCGCGAACGGAATGACCAATCCGCAAAATTTCTGTTGCATCTGAAAGTAGAAACTCGCCCGATTACAACGGTGTCCGTACTTTTCCCCTAGGCCGTTCTTGTTATTCGTTTCGAGCATCAGAACCGCGAAAATTTTGTGTTTCTCAAGCGTTTCTTACATCCAAACTGCCGCATCTCGCGAACGGATTGACCAATCCGCAAAATTTCTGTTGCATCTGAAAGCAGAAACTCGCCCGATTACAACGGTACGCGTACTTTTCCCCTAGGCCGTTCTAGTTATTCATTTCGAGCATCAGAACTGCGAAAATTTTGAGTTTCTCAAGCGTTTCTTACATCCAAACTGCCATATTTCGCGAACGGATTGACCAATCCGCAAAATTTCTCTTGCATCTGAAAGTAGAAACTCGCCCAATTACAACGGTATGCGTACTTTTCCCCTAGCCCGTTCTAGTTATTCGTTTCGAGCAACAGAACTGTGAAAATTTTGAGTTTTTCAAGCGTTGCTTACCTCCAAACTGCCATATCTCGCGAACGGATTGACCAATCCGCAAAATTTCTGTTGCATCTGAAAGTAGAAACTCGCCCGATTACAACGGTGTGCGTACTTTTCCCCTAGGCCGTTCTAGTTATGCTTGTCGAGCATCAGAACTGCGAAAATTTTGAGTTTCTCGAGCGTTTCTTACCTCCAAACTGCCATATCTCGCGAACGGATTGGCCAATTCGCAAAATTTCTGTTGCATCTGAAAGTAGAAACTCGCCCGATTACAACGGTGTGCGTACTTTTCCCCTAGGCCGTTCTAGTTATGCTTGTCGAGCATCAGAACTGCGAAAATTTTGAGTTTCTCGAGCGTTTCTTACCTCCAAACTGCCATATCTCGCGAACGGATTGACCAATTCGCAAAATTTCTGTTGCATCTGAAAGTAGAAACTCGCCCGATTACAACGGTGTGCGTACTTTTCCCCTAGGCCGTTCTAGTTATGCTTGTCGAGCATCAGAACTGCGAAAATTTTGAGTTTCTCAAGCGTTTCTTACTTCCAAACTGCCATATCTCGCGAACGGATTGACCAATCCGCAAAATTTCTGTTGCATCTGAAGGTAGAAACTAGCCCGATTACAACGGTATGCGTACTTTTCCCCTAGGCCGTTCTGGTTATGCTTGTCGAGCATCAGAACTGCGAAAATTTTGAGTTTTTCAAGCGTTGCTTACCTCCAAACTGCCATATCTCGCGAACGGATTGACCAATCCGCAAAATTTCTGTTGCATCTGAAGGTAGAAACTCGCCCAATTACAACGGTATGCGTACTTTTCCCCTAGCCCGTTCTAGTTATTCGGTTCGAGCATCAGAACTGCGAAAACTTTGAGTTTCTCAAGCGTTTCTTACCTCCAAACTGCCATATCTCGCGAACGGATTGACCAATCCGCAAAATTTCTGTTGCATCTGAAAGTAGAAACTCGCCCGATTACAACACTATGCGTACTTTTCCCCTAGGCCGTTCTAGTTATTCGTTTCGAGCATCAGAACTGCGAAAATTTTGAGTTTCTCAAGCGTTGCTTACCTCCAAACTGCCATATCTCGCGAACGGATTGAACAATTCGCAAAATTTCTGTTGCATCTGAAAGTAGAAACTCGCCCGATTACAACGGTGGGCGTACTTTTCCCCTAGGCCGTTCTAGTTATTCGTTTCGAGCATCAGAACTGCGAAAATTTTGAGTTTCTCAAGCGTTGCTTACCTCCAAACTGCCATATCTCGCGAACGGATTGACCAATCCGCAAAATTTCTGTTGCATCTGAAAGTAGAAACTCGCCCGATTACAACGGTGTGCGTACTTTTCCCCTAGGCCGTTCTAGTTATGCTTGTCGAGCATCAGAACTGCGAAAATTTTGAGTTTCTCAAGCGTTTCTTACCTCCAAACTGCCATATCTCGCGAACGGAATGACCAATCCGCAAAATTTCTGTTGCATCTGAAAGTAGAAACTCGCCCGATTACAACGGTGTCCGTACTTTTCCCCTAGGCCGTTCTTGTTATTCGTTTCGAGCATCAGAACCGCGAAAATTTTGTGTTTCTCAAGCGTTTCTTACATCCAAACTGCCACATCTCGCGAACGGATTGACCAATCCGCAAAATTTCTGTTGCATCGGAAAGTAGAAACTCGCCCGATTACAACGGTGTGCGTACTTTTCCCCTAGGCCGTTCTAGTTATTCATTTCGAGCATCAGAACTGCGAAAATTTTGAGTTTCTCAAGCGTTTCTTACATCCAAACTGCCATATCTCGCGAACGGATTGACCAATCCGCAAAATTTCTGTTGCATCTGAAAGTAGAAGCTCGCCCAATTACAACGGTATGCGTACTTTTCCCCTAGCCCGTTCTAGTTATTCGTTTCGAGCAACAGAACTGCGAAAATTTTGAGTTTTTCAAGCGTTGCTTACCTCCAAACTGCCATATCTCGCGAACGGATTGACCAATCCGCAAAATTTCTGTTGCATCTGAAAGTAGAAACTCGCCCGATTACAACGGTGTGCGTACTTTTCCCCTAGGCCGTTCTAGTTATGCTTGTCGAGCATCAGAACTGCGAAAATTTTGAGTTTCTCGAGCGTTTCTTACCTCCAAACTGCCATATCTCGCGAACGGATTGACCAATCCGCAAAATTTCTGTTGCATCTCAAAGTAGAAACTCGCCCGATTACAACACTATGCGTACTTTTCCCCTAGGCCGTTCTAGTTATGCTTGTCGAGCATCAGAACTGCGAAAATTTTGAGTTTCTCAAGCGTTTCTTACCTCCAAACTGCCATATCTCGCGAACGGAATGACCAGTCCGCAAAATTTCTGTTGCATCTGAAAGTAGAAACACGCCCGATTACAACGGTGTGCGTACTTTTCCCCTAGCCCGTTCTAGTTATTCGTTTCGAGCAACAGAACTGCGAAAATTTTGAGTTTTTCAAGCGTTGCTTACCTCCAAACTGCCATATCTCGCGAACGGATTGACCAATCCGCAAAATTTCTGTTGCATCTGAAAGTAGAAACTCGCCCGATTACAACGGTATGCGTACTTTTCCCCTAGCCCGTTCTAGTTATTCGTTTCGAGCAACAGAACTGCGAAAATTTTGAGTTTTTCAAGCGTTGCGTACCTCCAAACTGCCATATCTCGCGAACGGATTGACCAATCCGCAAAATTTCTGTTGCATCTGAAAGTCGAAACTCGCCCGATTACAACACTATGCGTACTTTTCCCCTAGGCCGTTCTAGTTATTCGTTTCGAGCATCAGAACTGCGAAAATTTTAAGTTTCTCAAGCGTTTCTTACTTCCAAACTGCCATATCTCGCGAACGGATTGACCAATCCGCAAAATTTCTGTTGCATCTGAAAGTAGAAACTCGCCCGATTACAACGGTGTGCGTACTTTTCCCCTAGGCCGTTCTAGTTATTCGTTTCGAGCATCAGAACTGCGAAAATTTTGAGTTTCTCGAGCGTTTCTTACATCCAAACTGCCATATCTCGCGAACGGATTGACCAATCCGCAAAATTTCTGTTGCATCTGAAAGTAGAAATTCGCCCGATTACAAATGTATGCGTACTTTTCCCCTAGCCCGTTCTAGTTATTCGTTTCGAGCAACAGAACAGCGAAAATTTTGAGTTTCTCAAGCGTTGCTTACCTCCAAACTGCCATATCTCGCGAACGGATTGACCAATCCGCAAAATTTCTGTTGCATCTGAAAGTAGAAACTCGCCCGATTACATCGGTGTGCGTACTTTTCCCCTAGGCCGTTCTAGTTATGCTTTGTCGAGCATCAGAGCTGCGAAAATTTTGAGTTTCTCAAGCGTTACTTACCTCCAAACTGCCATATCTCGCGAACGGAATGACCAATCCGCAAAATTTCTGTTGCATCTGAAAGTAGAAACACGCCCGATTACAACGGTGTGCGTACTTTTCCCCTAGCCCGTTCTAGTTATTCGTTTCGAGCAACAGAACTGCGAAAATTTTGAGTTTTTCAAGCGTTGCTTACCTCCAAACTGCCATATCTCGCGAACGGATTGACCAATCCGCAAAATTTCTGTTGCATCTGAAAGTAGAAACTCGCCCGATTACAACGGTATGCGTACTTTTCCCCTAGCCCGTTCTAGTTATTCGTTTCGAGCAACAGAACTGCGAAAATTTTGAGTTTTTCAAGCGTTGCTTACCTCCAAACTGCCATATCTCGCGAACGGATTGACCAATCCGCAAAATTTCTGTTGCATCTGAAAGTCGAAACTCGCCCGATTACAACACTATGCGTACTTTTCCCCTAGGCCGTTCTAGTTATTCGTTTCGAGCATCAGAACTGCGAAAATTTTAAGTTTCTCAAGCGTTTCTTACTTCCAAACTGCCATATCTCGCGAACGGATTGACCAATCCGCAAAATTTCTGTTGCATCTGAAAGTAGAAACTCGCCCGATTACAACGGTGTGCGTACTTTTCCCCTAGGCCGTTCTAGTTATTCGTTTCGAGCATCAGAACTGCGAAAATTTTGAGTTTCTCGAGCGTTTCTTACATCCAAACTGCCATATCTCGCGAACGGATTGACCAATCCGCAAAATTTCTGTTGCATCTGAAAGTAGAAATTCGCCCGATTACAAATGTATGCGTACTTTTCCCCTAGCCCGTTCTAGTTATTCGTTTCGAGCAACAGAACAGCGAAAATTTTGAGTTTCTCAAGCGTTGCTTACCTCCAAACTGCCATATCTCGCGAACGGATTGACCAATCCGCAAAATTTCTGTTGCATCTGAAAGTAGAAACTCGCCCGATTACATCGGTGTGCGTACTTTTCCCCTAGGCCGTTCTAGTTATGCTTTGTCGAGCATCAGAGCTGCGAAAATTTTGAGTTTCTCAAGCGTTACTTACCTCCAAACTGCCATATCTCGCGAACGGAATGACCAATCCGCAAAATTTCTGTTGCATCTGAAAGTAGAAACTCGCCCGATTACAACGGTGTGCGTACTTTTCCCCTAGGCCGTTCTTGTTATTCGTTTCGAGCATCAGAACCGCGAAAATTTTGTGTTTCTCAAGCGTTTCTTACATCCAAACTGCCACATCTCGCGAACGGATTGACCAATCCGCAAAATTTCTGTTGCATCTGAAAGTAGAAACTCGCCCGATTACAACGGTATGCGTACTTTTCCCCTAGGCCGTTCTAGTTATTCGTTTCGAGCATCAGAACTGCGAAAATTTTGAGTTTCTCAAGCGTTTCTTACATCCAAACTGCCATATCTCGCGAACGGATTGACCAATCCGCAAAATTTCTGTTGCATCTGAAAGTAGAAATTCGCCCAATTACAACGGTATGCGTACTTTTCCCCTAGCCCGTTCTAGTTATTCGTTTCGAGCAACAGAACTGCGAAAATTTTGAGTTCCTCAAGCGTTGCTTACCTCCAAACTGCCATATCTCGCGAACGGATTGACCAATCCGCAAAATTCCTGTTGCATCTGAAAGTAGAAACTCGCCCGATTACAACGGTGTGCGTACTTTTCCCCTAGGCCGTTCTAGTTATGCTTGTCGAGCATCAGAACTGCGAAAATTTTGAGTTTCTCAAGCGTTGCTTACCTCCAAACTGCCATATCTCGCGAACGGATTGACCAATCCGCAAAATTTCTGTTGCATCTGAAAGTAGAAACTCGCCCGATTACAACGGTGTGCGTACTTTTCCCCTAGGCCGTTCTAGTTATTCGTTTCGAGCATCAGAACTGCGAAAATTTTGAGTTTCTCGAGCGTTTCTTACATCCAAACTGCCATATCTCGCGAACGGATTGACCAATCCGCAAAATTTCTGTTGCATCTGAAAGTAGAAATTCGCCCGATTACAACTGTATGCGTACTTTTCCCCTAGCCCGTTCTAGTTATTCGTTTCGAGCAACAGAACTGCGAAAATTTTGAGTTTCTCAAGCGTTGCTTACCTCCAAACTGCCATATCTCGCGAACGGATTGACCAATCCGCAAAATTTCTGTTGCATCTGAAAGTAGAAACTCGCCCGATTACAACGGTGTGCGTACTTTTCCCCTAGGCCGTTCTAGTTATGCTTGTCGAGCATCAGAACTGCGAAAATTTTGAGTTTCTCAAGCGTTTCTTACATCCAAACTGCCATATCTCGCGAACGGAATGACAAATCCGCAAAATTTCTGTTGCATCTGAAAGTAGAAACTCGCCCGATTACAACGGTGTGCGTACTTTTCCCCTAGGCCGTTCTAGTTATGCTTGTCGAGCATCAGAACTGCGAAAATTTTGAGTTTCTCAAGCGTTTCTTACCTCCAAACTGCCATATCTCGCGAACGGATTGACCAATTCGCAAAATTTCTGTTGCATCTGAAAGTAGAAACTCGCCCGATTACAACGGTGTGCGTACTATTCCCCTAGGCCGTTCTAGTTATTCGTTTCGAGCATCAGAACTGCGAAAATTTTGAGTTTCTCGAGCGTTTCTTACATCCAAACTGCCATATCTCGCGAACGGATTGACCAATCCGCAAAATTTCTGTTGCATCTGAAAGTAGAAATTCGCCCCATTACAAATGTATGCGTACTTTTCCCCTAGCCCGTTCTAGTTATTCGTTTCGAGCAACAGAACTGCGAAAATTTTGAGTTTCTCAAGCGTTGCTTACATCCAAACTGCCATATCTCGCGAACGGATTGACCAATCCGCAAAATTTCTGTTGCATCTGAAAGTAGAAACTCGCCCGATTACAACGGTATGCGTACTTTTCCCCTAGCCCGTTCTAGTTATTCGTTTCGAGCATCAGAACTGCGAAAATTTTGAGTTTCTCAAGCGTTGCTTACCTCCAAACTGCCATATCTCGCGAACGGATTGACCAATCCGCAAAATTTCTGTTGCATCTGAAAGTAGAAACTCGCCCGATTACAACGGTGTGCGTACTTTTCCCCTAGGCCGTTCTTGTTATTCGTTTCGAGCATCAGAACTGCGAAAATTTTGTGTTTCTCAAGCGTTTCTTACATCCAAACTGCCATATCTCGCGAACGGATTGACCAATCCGCAAAATTTCTGTTGCATCTGAAAGTAGAAACTCGCCCAATTACAACGGTATGCGTCCTTTCCCCTAACCCGTTCTAGTTATTCATTTCGAGCAACAGAACTGCGAAAATTTTGAGTTTTTCAAGCGTTGCTTACCTCCAAACTGCCATATCTCGCGAACGGATTGACCAATCCGCAAAATTTCTGTTGCATCTGAAAGTAGAAACTCGCCCGAAAACAACGGTGTGCGTACTTTTCCCCTAGGCCGTTCTAGTCATGCTTGTCGAGCATCAGAACTGCGAAAATTTTGAGTTTCTCGAGCGTTTCTTACCTCCAAACTGCCATATCTCGCGAACGGATTGACCAATCCGCAAAATTTCTGTTGCATCTGAAAGTAGAAACTCGCCCGATTACAACACTATGCGTACTTTTCCCCTAGGCCGTTCTAGTTATTCGTTTCGAGTATCACAACTGCGAAAATTTTGAGTTTCTCAAGCGTTTCTTACTTCCGAACTGCCATATCCTGCGAACGGATTGACCAATCCGCAAAATTTCTGTTGCATCTCAAAGTAGAAACTCGCCCGATTACAACACTATGCGTACTTTTCCCCTAGGCAGTTCTAGTTATTCGTTTCGAGCATCAGAACTGCGAAAATTTTGAGTTTCTCAAGCGTTTCTTACCTCCAAACTGCCATATCTCGCGAACGGATTGACCAATCCGCAAAATTTCTGTTGCATCTGAAAGTAGAAACTCGCCCGATTACAACGGTATGCGTACTTTTCCCCTAGCCCGTTCTAGTTATTCGTTTCTAACAACAGAACTGCGAAAATTTTGAATTTTTCAAGCGTTGCTTACCTCCAAACTGCCATATCTCGCGAACGGATTGACCAATCCGCAAAATTTCTGTTGCATCTGAAAGTAGAAACTCGCCCGATTACAACGGTGTGCGTACTTTTCCCCTAGGCCGTTCTAGTTATTCGTTTCGAGCATCAGAACTGCGAAAATTTTGAGTTTCTCGAGCGTTTCTTACATCCAAACTGCCATATCTCGCGAACGGATTGACCAATCCGCAAAATTTCTGTTGCATCTGAAAGTAGAAATTCGCCCGATTACAACTGTATGCGTACTTTTCCCCTAGCCCGTTCTAGTTATTCGTTTCGAGCAACAGAACTGCGAAAATTTTGAGTTTCTCAAGCGTTGCTTACCTCCAAACTGCCATATCTCGCGAACGGATTGACCAATCCGCAAAATTTCTGTTGCATCTGAAAGTAGAAACTCGCCCGATTACAACGGTGTGCGTACTTTTCCCCTAGGCCGTTCTAGTTATGCTTGTCGAGCATCAGAACTGCGAAAATTTTGAGTTTCTCAAGCGTTTCTTACCTCCAAACTGCCATATCTCGCGAACGGAATGACAAATCCGCAAAATTTCTGTTGCATCTGAAAGTAGAAACTCGCCCGATTACAACGGTGTGCGTACTTTTCCCCTAGGCCGTTCTAGTTATGCTTGTCGAGCATCAGAACTGCGAAAATTTTGAGTTTCTCAAGCGTTTCTTACCTCCAAACTGCCATATCTCGCGAACGGATTGACCAATTCGCAAAATTTCTGTTGCATCTGAAAGTAGAAACTCGCCCGATTACAACGGTGTGCGTACTATTCCCCTAGGCCGTTCTAGTTATTCGTTTCGAGCATCAGAACTGCGAAAATTTTGAGTTTCTCGAGCGTTTCTTACATCCAAACTGCCATATCTCGCGAACGGATTGACCAATCCGCAAAATTTCTGTTGCATCTGAAAGTAGAAATTCGCCCGATTACAAATGTATGCGTACTTTTCCCCTAGCCCGTTCTAGTTATTCGTTTCGAGCAACAGAACTGCGAAAATTTTGAGTTTCTCAAGCGTTGCTTACATCCAAACTGCCATATCTCGCGAACGGATTGACCAATCCGCAAAATTTCTGTTGCATCTGAAAGTAGAAACTCGCCCGATTACAACGGTATGCGTACTTTTTCCCTAGCCCGTTCTAGTTATTCGTTTCGAGCATCAGAACTGCGAAAATTTTGAGTTTCTCAAGCGTTGCTTACCTCCAAACTGCCATATCTCGCGAACGGATTGACCAATCCGCAAAATTTCTGTTGCATCTGAAAGTAGAAACTCGCCCGATTACAACGGTGTGCGTACTTTTCCCCTAGGCCGTTCTTGTTATTCGTTTCGAGCATCAGAACTGCGAAAATTTTGTGTTTCTCAAGCGTTTCTTACATCCAAACTGCCATATCTCGCGAACGGATTGACCAATCCGCAAAATTTCTATTGCATCTGAAAGTAGAAACTCGCCCAATTACAACGGTATGCGTCCTTTCCCCTAGCCCGTTCTAGTTATTCATTTCGAGCAACAGAACTGCGAAAATTTTGAGTTTTTCAAGCGTTGCTTACCTCCAAACTGCCATATCTCGCGAACGGATTGACCAATCCGCAAAATTTCTGTTGCATCTGAAAGTAGAAACTCGCCCGAAAACAACGGTGTGCGTACTTTTCCCCTAGGCCGTTCTAGTCATGCTTGTCGAGCATCAGAACTGCGAAAATTTTGAGTTTCTCGAGCGTTTCTTACCTCCAAACTGCCATATCTCGCGAACGGATTGACCAATCCGCAAAATTTCTGTTGCATCTGAAAGTAGAAACTCGCCCGATTACAACACTATGCGTACTTTTCCCCTAGGCCGTTCTAGTTATTCGTTTCGAGTATCACAACTGCGAAAATTTTGAGTTTCTCAAGCGTTTCTTACTTCCGAACTGCCATATCCTGCGAACGGATTGACCAATCCGCAAAATTTCTGTTGCATCTCAAAGTAGAAACTCGCCCGATTACAACACTATGCGTACTTTTCCCCTAGGCCGTTCTAGTTATTCGTTTCGAGCATCAGAACTGCGAAAATTTTGAGTTTCTCAAGCGTTTCTTACCTCCAAACTGCCATATCTCGCGAACGGATTGACCAATCCGCAAAATTTCTGTTGCATCTGAAAGTAGAAACTCGCCCGATTACAACGGTATGCGTACTTTTCCCCTAGCCCGTTCTAGTTATTCGTTTCTAACAACAGAACTGCGAAAATTTTGAATTTTTCAAGCGTTGCTTACCTCCAAACTGCCATATCTCGCGAACGGATTGACCAATCCGCAAAATTTCTGTTGCATCTGAAAGTAGAAACTCGCCCGATTACAACGGTATGCGTACTTTTCCCCTAGCCCGTTCTAGTTATTCGTTTCGAGCATCAGAACTGCGAAAATTTTGAGTTTCTCGAGCGTTTCTTACATCCAAACTGCCATATCTCGCGAACGGATTGACCAATCCGCAAAATTTCTGTTGCATCTGAAAGTAGAAATTCGCCCGATTACAAATGTATGCGTACTTTTCCCCTAGCCCGTTCTAGTTATTCGTTTCGAGCAACAGAACTGCGAAAATTTTGAGTTTCTCAAGCGTTGCTTACATCCAAACTGCTATATCTCGCGAACGGATAGACCAATCCGCAAAATTTCTGTTACATCTGAAAGTAGAAATTCGCCCGATTACAACTGTATGCGTACTTTTCCCCTAGCCCGTTCTAGTTATTCGTTTCGAGCAACAGAACTGCGAAAATTTTGAGTTTCTCAATCGTTGCTTACCTCCAAACTGCCATATCTCGCGAACGGATTGACCAATCCGCAAAATTTCTGTTGCATCTGAAAGTAGAAACGCGCCCGATTACAACGGTGTGCGTACTTTTCCCCTAGGCCGTTCTTGTTATTCGTTTCGAGCATCAGAACTGCGAAAATTTTGAGTTTCTCAAGCGTTTCTTACCTCCAAACTGCCATATCTCGCGAACGGATTGACCAATCCGCAAAATTTCTGTTGCATCTCAAGGTAGAAACTCGCCCGATTACAACACTATGCGTACTTTTCCCCTAGGCCGTTCTAGTTATTCGTTTCGAGCATCAGAACTGCGAAAATTTTGAGTTTCTCAAGCGTTTCTTACTTCCAAACTGCCATATCTCGCGAACGGATTGACCAATCCGCAAAATTTCTGTTGCATCTCAAAGTAGAAACTCGCCCGATTACAACACTATGCGTACTTTTCCCCTAGGCCGTTCTAGTTATTCGTTTCGAGCATCAGAACTGCGAAAATTTTGAGTTTCTCGAGCGTTTCTTATGTCCAAACTGCCATATCTCGCGAACGGATTGACCAATCCGCAAAATTTCTGTTGCATCTGAAAGTAGAAATTCGCCCGATTACAACTGTATGCGTACTTTTCCCCTAGGCCGTTCTAGTTATGCTTGTCGAGCATCAGAACTGCGAAAATTTTGAGTTACTCAAGCGTTTCTTACCTCCAAACTGCCATATCTCGCGAACGGAATGACAAATCCGCAAAATTTCTGTTGCATCTGAAAGTAGAAACTCGCCCGATTACAACGGTGTGCGTACTTTTCCCCTAGGCCGTTCTTGTTATTCGTTTCGAGCATCAGAACTGCGAAAATTTTGAGTTTCTCGAGCGTTTCTTACCTCCAAACTGCCATATCTCGCGAACGGATTGACCAATCCGCAAAATTTCTGTTGCATCTGAAAGTAGAAACTCGCCCGATTACAACACTATGCGTACTTTTCCCCTAGGCCGTTCTAGTTATTCGTTTCGAGTATCACAACTGCGAAAATTTTGAGTTTCTCAAGCGTTTCTTACTTCCGAACTGCCATATCCTGCGAACGGATTGACCAATCCGCAAAATTTCTGTTGCATCTCAAGGTAGAAACTCGCCCGATTACAACACTATGCGTACTTTTCCCCTAGGCCGTTCTAGTTATTCGTTTCGAGCATCAGAACTGCGAAAATTTTGAGTTTCTCAAGCGTTTCTTACCTCCAAACTGCCATATCTCGCGAACGGATTGACCAATCCGCAAAATTTCTGTTGCATCTGAAAGTAGAAACTCGCCCGATTACAACGGTATGCGTACTTTTCCCCTAGCCCGTTCTAGTTATTCGTTTCTAACAACAGAACTGCGAAAATTTTGAATTTTTCAAGCGTTGCTTACCTCCAAACTGCCATATCTCGCGAACGGATTGACCAATCCGCAAAATTTCTGTTGCATCTGAAAGTAGAAACTCGCCCGATTACAACGGTATGCGTACTTTTCCCCTAGCCCGTTCTAGTTATTCGTTTCGAGCATCAGAACTGCGAAAATTTTGAGTTTCTCGAGCGTTTCTTACATCCAAACTGCCATATCTCGCGAACGGATTGACCAATCCGCAAAATTTCTGTTGCATCTGAAAGTAGAAATTCGCCCGATTACAACTGTATGCGTACTTTTCCCCTAGCCCGTTCTAGTTATTCGTTTCGAGCAACAGAACTGCGAAAATTTTGAGTTTCTCAATCGTTGCTTACCTCCAAACTGCCATATCTCGCGAACGGATTGACCAATCCGCAAAATTTCTGTTGCATCTGAAAGTAGAAACGCGCCCGATTACAACGGTGTGCGTACTTTTCCCCTAGGCCGTTCTTGTTATTCGTTTCGAGCATCAGAACTGCGAAAATTTTGAGTTTCTCAAGCGTTTCTTACCTCCAAACTGCCATATCTCGCGAACGGAATGACAAATCCGCAAAATTTCTGTTGCATCTGAAAGTAGAAACTCGCCCGATTACAACGGTGTGCGTACTTTTCCCCTAGGCCGTTCTAGTTATGCTTGTCGAGCATCAGAACTGCGAAAATTTTGAGTTTCTCAAGCGTTTCTTACCTCCGAACTGCCATATCTCGCGAACGGAATGACCAATCCGCAAAATTTCTGTTGCATCTGAAAGTAGAAATTCGCCCGATTACAAATGTATGCGTACTTTTCCCCTAGCCCGTTCTAGTTATTCGTTTCGAGCAACAGAACTGCGAAAATTTTGAGTTTCTCAAGCGTTGCTTACCTCCAAACTGCCATATCTCGCGAACGGATTGACCAATCCGCAAAATTTCTGTTGCATCTGAAAGTAGAAACTCGCCCGATTACAACGGTGTGCGTACTTTTCCCCTAGGCCGTTCTAGTTATGCTTGTCGAGCATCAGAACTGCGAAAATTTTGAGTTTCTCAAGCGTTTCTTACCTCCAAACTGCCATATCTCGCGAACGGAATGACCGATCCGCAAAATTTCTGTTGCATCTGAAAGTAGAAACACGCCCGATTACAACGGTGTGCGTACTTTTCCCCTAGGCCGTTCTAGTTATTCGTTTCGAGCATCAGAACTGCGAAAATTTTGTGTTTCTCAAGCGTTTCTTACATCCAAACTGCCACATCTCGCGAACGGATTGACCAATCAGCAAAATTTCTGTTGCATCTGAAAGTAGAATCTCGCCCGATTACAACGGTATGCGTACTTTTCCCCTAGGCCGTTCTAGTTATTCGTTTCGAGCATCAGAACTGCGAAAATTTTGAGTTTCTCAAGCGTTTCTTACATCCAAACTGCCATATCTCGCGAACGGATTGACCAATCCGCAAAATTTCTGTTGCATCTGAAAGTAGAAACTCGCCCAATTACAACGGTATGCGTACTTTTCCCCTAGCCCGTTCTAGTTATTCGTTTCGAGCAACAGAACTGCGAAAATTTTGAGTTTTTCAAGCGTTGCTTACCTCCAAACTGCCATATCTCGCGAACGGATTGACCAATCCGCAAAATTTCTGTTGCATCTGAAAGTAGAAACTCGCCCGATTACAACGGTGTGCGTACTTTTCCCCTAGGCCGTTCTAGTTATGCTTGTCGAGCATCAGAACTGCGAAAATTTTGAGTTTCTCGAGCGTTTCTTACCTCCAAACTGCCATATCTCGCGAACGGATTGAACAATCCGCAAAATTTCTGTTGCATCTGAAAGTAGAAACTCGCCCGATTACAACGGTATGCGTACTGTTCCCCTAGCCCGTTCTAGTTATTCGTTTCGAGCAACAGAACTGCGAAAATTTTGAGTTTTTCAAGCGTTGCTTACCTCCAAACTGCCATATCTCGCGAACGGATTGACCAATCCGCAAAATTTCTGTTGCATCTGAAAGTAGAAACTCGCCCGATTACAACGGTATGCGTACTTTTCCCCTAGCCCGTTCTAGTTATTCGTTTCGAGCATCAGAACTGCGAAAATTTTGAGTTTCTCAAGCGTTTCTTACTTCCAAACTGCCATATCTCGCGAACGGATTGACCAATCCGCAAAATTTCTGTTGCATCTCAAAGTAGAAACTCGCCCGATTACAACACTATGCGTACTTTTCCCCTAGGCCGTTCTAAATATTCGTTTCGAGCATCAGAACTGCGAAAATTTTGAGTTTCTCGAGCGTTTCTTATATCCAAACTGCCATATCTCGCGAACGGATTGACCAATCCGCAAAATTTCTGTTGCATCTGAAAGTAGAAATTCGCCCGATTACAACTGTATGCGTACTTTTCCCCTAGGCCGTTCTAGTTATGCTTGTCGAGCATCAGAACTGCGAAAATTTTGAGTTTCTCAAGCGTTTCTTACCTCCAAACTGCCATATCTCGCGAACGGAATGACAAATCCGCAAAATTTCTGTTGCATCTGAAAGTAGAAACTCGCCCGATTACAACGGTGTGCGTACTTTTCCCCTAGGCCGTTCTAGTTATGCTTGTCGAGCATCAGAACTGCGAAAATTTTGAGTTTCTCAAGCGTTTCTTACCTCCGAACTGCCATATCTCGCGAACGGAATGACCAATCCGCAAAATTTCTGTTGCATCTGAAAGTAGAAATTCGCCCGATTACAAATGTATGCGTACTTTTCCCCTAGCCCGTTCTAGTTATTCGTTTCGAGCAACAGAACTGCGAAAATTTTGAGTTTCTCAAGCGTTGCTTACCTCCAAACTGCCATATCTCGCGAACGGATTGACCAATCCGCAAAATTTCTGTTGCATCTGAAAGTAGAAACTCGCCCGATTACAACGGTGTGCGTACTTTTCCCCTAGGCCGTTCTAGTTATGCTTGTCGAGCATCAGAACTGCGAAAATTTTGAGTTTCTCAAGCGTTTCTTACCTCCAAACTGCCATATCTCGCGAACGGAATGACCGATCCGCAAAATTTTTGTTGCATCTGAAAGTAGAAACACGCCCGATTACAACGGTGTGCGTACTTTTCCCCTAGGCCGTTCTAGTTATTCGTTTCGAGCATCAGAACTGCGAAAATTTTGTGTTTCTCAAGCGTTTCTTACATCCAAACTGCCACATCTCGCGAACGGATTGACCAATCAGCAAAATTTCTGTTGCATCTGAAAGTAGAAACTCGCCCGATTACAACGGTATGCGTACTTTTCCCCTAGGCCGTTCTAGTTATTCGTTTCGAGCATCAGAACTGCGAAAATTTTGAGTTTCTCAAGCGTTTCTTACATCCAAACTGCCATATCTCGCGAACGGATTGACCAATCCGCAAAATTTCTGTTGCATCTGAAAGTAGAAACTCGCCCAATTACAACGGTATGCGTACTTTTCCCCTAGCCCGTTCTAGTTATTCGTTTCGAGCAACAGAACTGCGAAAATTTTGAGTTTTTCAAGCGTTGCTTACCTCCAAACTGCCATATCTCGCGAACGGATTGACCAATCCGCAAAATTTCTGTTGCATCTGAAAGTAGAAACTCGCCCGATTACAACGGTGTGCGTACTTTTCCCCTAGGCCGTTCTAGTTATGCTTGTCGAGCATCAGAACTGCGAAAATTTTGAGTTTCTCGAGCGTTTCTTACCTCCAAACTGCCATATCTCGCGAACGGATTGACCAATCCGCAAAATTTCTGTTGCATCTGAAAGTAGAAACTCGCCCGATTACAACACTATGCGAACTTTTCCCCTAGGCCGTTCTAGTTATTCGTTTCGAGCATCAGAACTGCGAAAATTTTGAGTTTCTCAAGCGTTTCTTACTTCCAAACTGCCATATCTCGCGAACGGATTGACCAATCCGTAAAATTTCTGTTGCATCTCAAAGTAGAAACTCGCCCGATTACAACACTATGCGTACTTTTCCCCTAGGCCGTTCTAGTTATTCGTTTCGAGCATCAGAACTGCGAAAATTTTGAGTTTCTCGAGCGTTTCTTACCTCCAAACTGCAATATCTCGCGAACGGATTGACCAATCCGCAAAATTTCTGTTGCATCTGAAAGTAGAAATTCGCCCGATTACAACTGTATGCGTACTTTTCCCCTAGCCGGTTCTAGTTATTCGTTTCGAGCAACAGAACTGCGAAAATTTTGAGTTTCTCAAGCGATGCTTACCTCCAAACTGCCATATCTCGCGAACGGATTGACCAATCCGCAAAATTTCTGTTGCATCTGAAGGTAGAAACTCGCCCGATTACAACGGTATGCGTACTATTCCCCTAGTCCGTTCTAGTTATTCGTTTCGAGCATCAGAACTGCGAAAATTTTGAGTTTCTCAAGCGTTTCGTACCTCCAAACTGCCATATCTCGCGAACGGATTGACCAATCCGCAAAATTTCTGATGCATCTGAAAGTAGAAACTCGCCCGATTTCAACGGTATGCGTAGGTTTCCCCTAGGCCGTTCTGGTTATTCGTTTCGAGCATCAGAACTGTGAAAATTTTGAGTTTCTCAACCGTTTCTTACCTCCGAATTGCCATATCTCGCGAACGGATTGACCAATCCGCAAAATTTCTGTTGCATCTCAAAGTAGAAACTCGCCCGAATACAACACTATGCGTACTTTTCCCCTAGGCCGTTCTAGTTATTCGTTTCGAGCATCAGAACTGTGAAAATTTTGAGTTTCTCAAGCGTTTCTTACCTCCAAACTGCCATATCTCGCGAACGGATTGAACAATCCGCAAAATTTCTGTTGCATCTGAAAGTAGAAACTCGCCCGATTACAACGGTATGCATACTTTTCCCCTAGCCCGTTCTAGTTATTCGTTTCGAGCAACCGAACTGCGAAAATTTTGAGTTTTTCAAGCGTTGCTTACCTCCAAACTGCCATATCTCGCGAACGGATTGACCAATCCGCAAAATTTCTGTTGCATCTGAAAGTAGAAACTCGCCCGATTACAACGGTGTGCGTACTTTTCCCCTAGGCCGTTCTAGTTATTCGTTTCGAGCATCAGAACTGCGAAAATTTTGAGTTTCTCAAGCGTTTCTTACTTCCAAACTGCCATATCTCGCGAACGGATTGACCAATCCGCAAAATTTCTGTTGCATCTCAAAGTAGAAACTCGCCCGATTACAACACTATGCGTACTTTTCCCCTAGGCCGTTCTAGTTATTCGTTTCGAGCATCAGAACTGCGAAAATTTTGAGTTTCTCAAGCGTTTCTTACATCCAAACTGCCATATCTCGCGAACGGATTGAACAATCCGCAAAATTTCTGTTGCATCTGAAAGTAGAAACTCGCCCGATTACAACACTATGCGAACTTTTCCCCTAGGCCGTTCTAGTTATTCGTTTCGAGAATCAGAACTGCGAAAATTTTGAGTTTCTCAAGCGTTTCTTCCTTCCAAACTGCCATATCTCGCGAACGGATTGACCAATCCGTAAAATTTCTGTTGCATCTCAAAGTAGAAACTCGCCCGATTACAACACTATGCGTACTTTTCCCCTAGGCCGTTCTAGTTATTCGTTTCGAGCATCAGAACTGCGAAAATTTTGAGTTTCTCAAGCGTTTCTTACCTCCAAACTGCCATATCTCGCGAACGGATTGAACAATCCGCAAAATTTCTGTTGCATCTGAAAGTAGAAACTCGCCCGATTACAACGGTATGCGTACTGTTCCCCTAGCCCATTCTAGTTATTCGTTTCGAGCAACAGAACTGCGAAAATTTTGAGTTTTTCAAGCGTTGCTTACCTCCAAACTGCCATATCTCGCGAACGGATTGACCAATCCGCAAAATTTCTGTTGCATCTGAAAGTAGAAACTCGCCCGATTACAACGGTATGCTTACTTTTCCCCTAGCCCGTTCTAGTTATTCGTTTCGAGCATCAGAACTGCGAAAATTTTGAGTTTCTCAAGCGTTGCTTACCTCCAAACTGCCATATCTCGCGAACGGATTGACCAATCCGCAAAATTTCTGTTGCATCTGAAAGTAGAAACTCGCCCGATTACAACGGTGTTCGTACTTTTCCCCTAGGCCGTTCTAGTTATTCGTTTCGAGCATCAGAACTGCGAAAATTTTGAGTTTCTCGAGCGTTTCTTACCTCCAAACTGTAATATCTCGCGAACGGATTGACCAATCCGCAAAATTTCTGTTGCATCTGAAAGTAGAAATTCGCCCGATTACAACTGTATGCGTACTTTTCCCCTAGCCCGTTCTAGTTATTCGTTTCGAGCAACAGAACTGCGAAAATTTTGAGTTTCTCAAGCGTTGCTTACCTCCAAACTGCCATATCTCGCGAACGGATTGACCAATCCGCAAAATTTCTGATGCATCTGAAAGTAGAAACTCGCCCGATTACAACGGTATGCGTAGGTTTCCCCTAGGCCGTTCTGGTTATTCGTTTCGAGCATCAGAACTGTGAAAATTTTGAGTTTCTCAACCGTTTCTTACCTCCGAACTGCCATATCTCGCGAACGGATTGACCAATCCGCAAAATTTCTGTTGCATCTCAAAGTAGAAACTCGCCCGATTACAACACTATGCGTACTTTTCCCCTAGGCCGTTCTAGTTATTCGTTTCGAGCATCAGAACTGCGAAAATTTTGAGTTTCTCAAGCGTTTCTTACCTCCAAACTGCCATATCTCGCGAACGGATTGAACAATCCGCAAAATTTCTGTTGCATCTGAAAGTAGAAACTCGCCCGATTACAACGGTATGCGTACTTTTCCCCTAGCCCGTTCTAGTTATTCGTTTCGAGCAACCGAACTGCGAAAATTTTGAGTTTTTCAAGCGTTGCTTACCTCCAAACTGCCATATCTCGCGAACGGATTGACCAATCCGCAAAATTTCTGTTGCATCTGAAAGTAGAAACTCGCCCGATTACAACGGTGTGCGTACTTTTCCCCTAGGCCGTTCTAGTTATTCGTTTCGAGCATCAGAACTGCGAAAATTTTGAGTTTTTCAAGCGTTGCTTACCTCCAAACTGCCATATCTCGCGAACGGATTGACCAATCCGCAAAATTTCTGTTGCATCTGAAAGTAGAAACTCGCCCGATTACAACGGTACGCGTACTTTTCCCCTAGCCCGTTCTAGTTATTCGTGTCGAGCATCAGAACTGCGAAAATTTTGAGTTTCTCAAGCGTTGCTTACCTCCAAACTGCCATATCTCGCGAACGGATTGACCAATCCGCAAAATTTCTGTTGCATCTGAAAGTAGAAACTCGCCCGATTACAACGGTGTTCGTACTTTTCCCCTAGGCCGTTCTAGTTATTCGTTTCGAGCATCAGAACTGCGAAAATTTTGAGTTTCTCGAGCGTTTCTTACATCCAAACTGCCATATCTCGCGAACGGATTGACCAATCCGCAAAATTTCTGTTGCATCTGAAAGTAGAAATTCGCCCGATTACAACTGTATGCGTACTTTTCCCCTAGCCCGTTCTAGTTATTCGTTTCGAGCAACAGAACTGCGAAAATTTTGAGTTTCTCAAGCGTTTCTTACCTCCAAACTGCCATATCTCGCGAACGGATTGAACAATCCGCAAAATTTCTGTTGCATCTGAAAGTAGAAACTCGCCCGATTACAACGGTGTTCGTACTTTTCCCCTAGGCCGTTCTAGTTATTCGTTTCGAGCATCAGAACTGCGAAAATTTTGAGTTTCTCGAGCGTTTCTTACCTCCAAACTGCCATATCTCGCGAACGGATTGACCAATCCGCAAAATTTCTGTTGCATCTGAAGGTAGAAACTCGCCCGATTACAACGGTATGCGTACTTTTCCCCTAGTCCGTTCTAGTTATTCGTTTCGAGCATCAGAACTGCGAAAATTTTGAGTTTCTCAAGCGTTTCGTACCTCCAAACTGCCATATCTCGCGAACGGATTGACCAATCCGCAAAATTTCTGATGCATCTGAAAGTAGAAACTCGCCCGATTACAACGGTATGCGTAGGTTTCCCCTAGGCCGTTCTGGTTATTCGTTTCGAGCATCAGAACTGTGAAAATTTTGAGTTCCTCAACCGTTTCTTACCTCCGAACTGCCATATCTCGCGAACGGATTGACCAATCCGCAAAATTTCTGTTGCATCTCAAAGTAGAAACTCGCCCGATTACAACACTATGCGTACTTTTCCCCTAGGCCGTTCTAGTTATTCGTTTCGAGCATCAGAACTGCGAAAATTTTGAGTTTCTCAAGCGTTTCTTACCTCCAAACTGCCATATCTCGCGAACGGATTGAACAATCCGCAAAATTTCTGTTGCATCTGAAAGTAGAAACTCGCCCGATTACAACGGTATGCGTACTTTTCCCCTAGCCCGTTCTAGTTATTCGTTTCGAGCAACCGAACTGCGAAAATTTTGAGTTTTTCAAGCGTTGCTTACCTCCAAACTGCCATATCTCGCGAACGGATTGACCAATCCGCAAAATTTCTGTTGCATCTGAAAGTAGAAACTCGCCCGATTACAACGGTGTGCGTACTTTTCCCCTAGGCCGTTCTAGTTATTCGTTTCGAGCATCAGAACTGCGAAAATTTTGAGTTTTTCAAGCGTTGCTTACCTCCAAACTGCCATATCTCGCGAACGGATTGACCAATCCGCAAAATTTCTGTTGCATCTGAAAGTAGAAACTCGCCCGATTACAACGGTACGCGTACTTTTCCCCTAGCCCGTTCTAGTTATTCGTGTCGAGCATCAGAACTGCGAAAATTTTGAGTTTCTCAAGCGTTGCTTACCTCCAAACTGCCATATCTCGCGAACGGATTGACCAATCCGCAAAATTTCTGTTGCATCTGAAAGTAGAAACTCGCCCGATTACAACGGTGTTCGTACTTTTCCCCTAGGCCGTTCTAGTTATTCGTTTCGAGCATCAGAACTGCGAAAATTTTGAGTTTCTCGAGCGTTTCTTACATCCAAACTGCCATATCTCGCGAACGGATTGACCAATCCGCAAAATTTCTGTTGCATCTGAAAGTAGAAATTCGCCCGATTACAAATGTATGCGTACTTTTCCCCTAGCCCGTTCTAGTTATTCGTTTCGAGCAACAGAACTGCGAAACTTTTGAGTTTTTCAAGCGTTGCTTACCTCCAAACTGCCATATCTCGCGAACGGATTGACCAATCCGCAAAATTTCTGTTGCATCTGAAAGCAGAAACTCGCCCGATTACAACGGTGTGCGTACTTTTCCCCTAGGCCGTTCTAGTTATGCTTGTCGAGCATCAGAACTGCGAAAATTTTGAGTTTCTCTAGCGTTTCTTACCTCCAAACTGCCATATCTCGCGAACGGATTGACCAATCCGCAAAATTTCTGTTGCATCTGAAAGTAGAAACTCGCCCGATTACAACACTATGCGTACTTTTCCCCTAGGCCGTTCTAGTTATTCGTTTCGAGCATCAGAACTGCGAAAATTTTGAGTTTCTCAGGCGTTTCTTACCTCCAAACTGCCATATCTCGCGAACGGATTGACCAATCCGCAAACTTTCTATTGCATCCGAAAGTAGAAACTCGCCCGATTACAACGGTATGCGTACTTTTCCCCTAGCCTGTTCTAGTTATTCGTTTCGAGCAACAGAACTGCGAAAATTTTGAGTTTTTCAAGCGTTTCTTACATCCAAACTGCCATATCTCGCGAACGGATTGACCAATCCGCAAAATTTCTGTTGCATCTGAAAGTAGAAATTCGCCCGATTACAACTGTATGCGTACTTTTCCCCTAGCCCGTTCTAGTTATTCGTTTCGAGCAACAGAACTGCGAAAATTTTGAGTTTCTCAAGCGTTGCTTACCTCCAAACTGCCATATCTCGCGAACGGATTCACCAATCCGCAAAATTTCTGTTGCATCTGAAAGTAGAAACTCGCCCGATTACAACGGTGTGCGTACTTTTCCCCTAGGCCGTTCTAGTTATGCTTGTCGAGCATCAGAACTGCGAAAATTTTGAGTTTCTCAAGCGTTTCTTACCTCCAAACTGCCATATCTCGCGAACGGAATGACCAATCCGCAAAATTTCTGTTGCATCTGAAAGTAGAAACTCGCCCGATTACAACGGTGTGCGTACTTTTCCCCTAGGCCGTTCTTGTTATTCGTTTCGAGCATCAGAACCGCGAAAATTTTGAGTTTCTCAAGCGTTTCTTACATCCAAACTGCCATATCTCGCGAACGGATTGACCAATCCGCGAAATTTCTGTTGCATCTGAAAGTAGAAATTCGCCCGATTACAACTGTATGCGTACTTTTCCCCTAGCCCGTTCTAGTTATTCGTTTCGAGCAACAGAACTGCGAAAATTTTGAGTTTCTCAAGCGTTGCTTACCTCCAAACTGCCATATCTCGCGAACGGATTCACCAATCCGCAAAATTTCTGTTGCATCTGAAAGTAGAACCTCGCCCGATTACAACGGTGTGCGTACTTTTCCCATAGGCCGTTCTAGTTATGCTTGTCGAGCATCAGAACTGCGAAAATTTTGAGTTTCTCAAGCGTTTCTTACCTCCAAACTGCCATATCTCGCGAACGGAATGACCAATCCGCAAAATTTCTGTTGCATCTGAAAGTAGAAACTCGCCCGATTACAACGGTTTGCGTACTTTTCCCCTAGGCCGTTCTTGTTATTCGTTTCGAGCATCAGAACCGCGAAAATTTTGAGTTTCTCAAGCGTTTCTTACATCCAAACTGCCATATCTCGCGAACGGATTGACCAATCCGCAAAATTTCTGTTGCATCCGAAAGTAGAAACTCGCCCGATTACAACGGTATGCGTACTTTTCCCCTAGCCCGTTCTAGTTATTCGTTTCGAGCAACAGAACTGCAAAAATTTTGAGTTTTTCAAGCGTTGCTTACTTCCAAACTGCCATATCTCGCGAACGGATTGACCAATCCGCAAAATTTCTGTTGCATCTGAAAGTAGAAACTCGCCCGATTACAACGGTGTGCGTACTTTTCCCCTAGGCCGTTCTAGTTATGCTTGTCGAGCATCAGAACTGCGAAAATTTTGAGTTTCTCTAGCGTTTCTTACCTCCAAACTGCCATATCTCGCGAACGGATTGACCAATCCGCAAAATTTCTGTTGCATCTGAAAGTAGAAACTCGCCCGATTACAACACTATGCGTACTTTTCCCCTAGGCCGTTCTAGTTATTCGTTTCGAGCATCAGAACTGCGAAAATTTTGAGTTTCTCAGGCGTTTCTTACCTCCAAACTGCCATATCTCGCGAACGGATTGACCAATCCGCAAACTTTCTATTGCATCCGAAAGTAGAAACTCGCCCGATTACAACGGTATGCGTACTTTTCCCCTAGCCTGTTCTAGTTATTCGTTTCGAGCAACAGAACTGCGAAAATTTTGAGTTTTTCAAGCGTTTCTTACATCCAAACTGCCATATCTCGCGAACGGATTGACCAATCCGCAAAATTTCTGTTGCATCTGAAAGTAGAAATTCGCCCGATTACAACTGTATGCGTACTTTTCCCCTAGCCCGTTCTAGTTATTCGTTTCGAGCAACAGAACTGCGAAAATTTTGAGTTTCTCAAGCGTTGCTTACCTCCAAACTGCCATATCTCGCGAACGGATTCACCAATCCGCAAAATTTCTGTTGCATCTGAAAGTAGAAACTCGCCCGATTACAACGGTGTGCGTACTTTTCCCCTAGGCCGTTCTAGTTATGCTTGTCGAGCATCAGAACTGCGAAAATTTTGAGTTTCTCAAGCGTTTCTTACCTCCAAACTGCCATATCTCGCGAACGGAATGACCAATCCGCAAAATTTCTGTTGCATCTGAAAGTAGAAACTCGCCCGATTACAACGGTGTGCGTACTTTTCCCCTAGGCCGTTCTTGTTATTCGTTTCGAGCATCAGAACCGCGAAAATTTTGAGTTTCTCAAGCGTTTCTTACATCCAAACTGCCATATCTCGCGAACGGATTGACCAATCCGCGAAATTTCTGTTGCATCTGAAAGTAGAAATTCGCCCGATTACAACTGTATGCGTACTTTTCCCCTAGCCCGTTCTAGTTATTCGTTTCGAGCAACAGAACTGCGAAAATTTTGAGTTTCTCAAGCGTTGCTTACCTCCAAACTGCCATATCTCGCGAACGGATTCACCAATCCGCAAAATTTCTGTTGCATCTGAAAGTAGAACCTCGCCCGATTACAACGGTGTGCGTACTTTTCCCATAGGCCGTTCTAATTATGCTTGTCGAGCATCAGAACTGCGAAAATTTTGAGTTTCTCAAGCGTTTCTTACCTCCAAACTGCCATATCTCGCGAACGGAATGACCAATCCGCAAAATTTCTGTTGCATCTGAAAGTAGAAACTCGCCCGATTACAACGGTGTGCGTACTTTTCCCCTAGGCCGTTCTTGTTATTCGTTTCGAGCATCAGAACCGCGAAAATTTTGAGTTTCTCAAGCGTTTCTTACATCCAAACTGCCATATCTCGCGAACGGATTGACCAATCCGCAAAATTTCTGTTGCATCCGAAAGTAGAAACTCGCCCGATTACAACGGTATGCGTACTTTTCCCCTAGCCCGTTCTAGTTATTCGTTTCGAGCAACAGAACTGCAAAAATTTTGAGTTTTTCAAGCGTTGCTTACCTCCAAACTGCCATATCTCGCGAACGGATTGACCAATCCGCAAAATTTCTGTTGCATCTGAAAGTAGAAACTCGCCCGATTACAACGGTGTGCGTACTTTTCCCCTAGGCCGTTCTAGTTATGCTTGTCGAGCATCAGAACTGCGAAAATTTTGAGTTTCTCGAGCGTTTCTTACCTCCAAACTGCCATATCTCGCGAACGGATTGACCAATCCGCAAAATTTCTGTTGCATATGAAAGTAGAAACTCGCCCGATTACAACACTATGCGTACTTTTTCCCTAGGCCGTTCTAGTTATTCGTTTCGAGCATCAGAACTGCGAAAATTTTGAGTTTCTCAAGCGTTTCTTACTTCCAAACTGCCATATCTCGCGAACGGATTGACCAACCCGCAAAATTTCTGTTGCATCTGAAGGTAGAAACTCGCCCGATTACAACGGTATGCGTTCTATTCCCCTAGGCCGTTCTAGTTATTCGTTTCGAGCATCAGAACTGCGAAAGTTTTGAGTTTCTCAAGCGTTTCGTACCTCCAAACTGCCATATCTCGCGAACGGATTGACCAATCCGCGAAATTTCTGTTGCATCTGAAAGTAGAAATTCGCCCGATTACAACTGTATGCGTACTTTTCCCCTAGCCCGTTCTAGTTATTCGTTTCGAGCAACAGAACTGCGAAAATTTTGAGTTTCTCAAGCGTTGCTTACCTCCAAACTGCCATATCTCGCGAACGGATTCACCAATCCGCAAAATTTCTGTTGCATCTGAAAGTAGAACCTCGCCCGATTACAACGGTGTGCGTACTTTTCCCATAGGCCGTTCTAGTTATGCTTGTCGAGCATCAGAACTGCGAAAATTTTGAGTTTCTCAAGCGTTTCTTACCTCCAAACTGCCATATCTCGCGAACGGAATGACCAATCCGCAAAATTTCTGTTGCATCTGAAAGTAGAAACTCGCCCGATTACAACACTATGCGTACTTTTTCCCTAGGCCGTTCTAGTTATTCGTTTCGAGCATCAGAACTGCGAAAATTTTGAGTTTCTCAAGCGTTTCTTACTTCCAAACTGCCATATCTCGCGAACGGAATGACCAATCCGCAAAATTTCTGTTGCATCTGAAAGTAGAAACTCGCCCGATTACAACGGTGTGCGTACTTTTCCCCTAGGCCGTTCTTGTTATTCGTTTCGAGCATCAGAACCGCGAAAATTTTGAGTTTCTCAAGCGTTTCTTACATCCAAACTGCCATATCTCGCGAACGGATTGACCAATCCGCGAAATTTCTGTTGCATCTGAAAGTAGAAATTCGCCCGATTACAACTGTATGCGTACTTTTCCCCTAGCCCGTTCTAGTTATTCGTTTCGAGCAACAGAACTGCGAAAATTTTGAGTTTCTCAAGCGTTGCTTACCTCCAAACTGCCATATCTCGCGAACGGATTCACCAATCCGCAAAATTTCTGTTGCATCTGAAAGTAGAACCTCGCCCGATTACAACGGTGTGCGTACTTTTCCCATAGGCCGTTCTAGTTATGCTTGTCGAGCATCAGAACTGCGAAAATTTTGAGTTTCTCAAGCGTTTCTTACCTCCAAACTGCCATATCTCGCGAACGGAATGACCAATCCGCAAAATTTCTGTTGCATCTGAAAGTAGAAACTCGCCCGATTACAACGGTGTGCGTACTTTTCCCCTAGGCCGTTCTTGTTATTCGTTTCGAGCATCAGAACCGCGAAAATTTTGAGTTTCTCAAGCGTTTCTTACATCCAAACTGCCATATCTCGCGAACGGATTGACCAATCCGCAAAATTTCTGTTGCATCCGAAAGTAGAAACTCGCCCGATTACAACGGTATGCGTACTTTTCCCCTAGCCCGTTCTAGTTATTCGTTTCGAGCAACAGAACTGCAAAAATTTTGAGTTTTTCAAGCGTTGCTTACCTCCAAACTGCCATATCTCGCGAACGGATTGACCAATCCGCAAAATTTCTGTTGCATCTGAAAGTAGAAACTCGCCCGATTACAACGGTGTGCGTACTTTTCCCCTAGGCCGTTCTAGTTATGCTTGTCGAGCATCAGAACTGCGAAAATTTTGAGTTTCTCGAGCGTTTCTTACCTCCAAACTGCCATATCTCGCGAACGGATTGACCAATCCGCAAAATTGCTGTTGCATATGAAAGTAGAAACTCGCCCGATTACAACACTATGCGTACTTTTTCCCTAGGCCGTTCTAGTTATTCGTTTCGAGCATCAGAACTGCGAAAATTTTGAGTTTCTCAAGCGTTTCTTACTTCCAAACTGCCATATCTCGCGAACGGATTGACCAACCCGCAAAATTTCTGTTGCATCTGAAGGTAGAAACTCGCCCGATTACAACGGTATGCGTTCTATTCCCCTAGGCCGTTCTAGTTATTCGTTTCGAGCATCAGAACTGCGAAAGTTTTGAGTTTCTCAAGCGTTTCGTACCTCCAAACTGCCATATCTCGCGAACGGATTGACCAATCCGCGAAATTTCTGTTGCATCTGAAAGTAGAAATTCGCCCGATTACAACTGTATGCGTACTTTTCCCCTAGCCCGTTCTAGTTATTCGTTTCGAGCAACAGAACTGCGAAAATTTTGTGTTTCTCAAGCGTTGCTTACCTCCAAACTGCCATATCTCGCGAACGGATTCACCAATCCGCAAAATTTCTGTTGCATCTGAAAGTAGAACCTCGCCCGATTACAACGGTGTGCGTACTTTTCCCATAGGCCGTTCTAGTTATGCTTGTCGAGCATCAGAACTGCGAAAATTTTGAGTTTCTCAAGCGTTTCTTACCTCCAAACTGCCATATCTCGCGAACGGAATGACCAATCCGCAAAATTTCTGTTGCATCTGAAAGTAGAAACTCGCCCGATTACAACGGTGTGCGTACTTTTCCCCTAGGCCGTTCTTGTTATTCGTTTCGAGCATCAGAACCGCGAAAATTTTGAGTTTCTCAAGCGTTTCTTACATCCAAACTGCCATATCTCGCGAACGGATTGACCAATCCGCAAAATTTCTGTTGCATCCGAAAGTAGAAACTCGCCCGATTACAACGGTATGCGTACTTTTCCCCTAGCCCGTTCTAGTTATTCGTTTCGAGCAACAGAACTGCAAAAATTTTGAGTTTTTCAAGCGTTGCTTACCTCCAAACTGCCATATCTCGCGAACGGATTGACCAATCCGCAAAATTTCTGTTGCATCTGAAAGTAGAAACTCGCCCGATTACAACGGTGTGCGTACTTTTCCCCTAGGCCGTTCTAGTTATGCTTGTCGAGCATCAGAACTGCGAAAATTTTGAGTTTCTCGAGCGTTTCTTACCTCCAAACTGCCATATCTCGCGAACGGATTGACCAATCCGCAAAATTTCTGTTGCATATGAAAGTAGAAACTCGCCCGATTACAACACTATGCGTACTTTTTCCCTAGGCCGTTCTAGTTATTCGTTTCGAGCATCAGAATTGCGAAAATTTTGAGTTTCTCAAGCGTTTCTTACTTCCAAACTGCCATATCTCGCGAACGGATTGACCAACCCGCAAAATTTCTGTTGCATCTGAAGGTAGAAACTCGCCCGATTACAACGGTATGCGTTCTATTCCCCTAGGCCGTTCTAGTTATTCGTTTCGAGCATCAGAACTGCGAAAGTTTTGAGTTTCTCAAGCGTTTCGTACCTCCAAACTGCCATATCTCGCGAACGGATTGACCAATCCGCAAAATTTCTGTTGCATCTGAAAGTAGAACCTCGCCCGATTACAACGGTGTGCGTACTTTTCCCCTAGGCCGTTCTAGTTATGCTTGTCGAGCATCAGAACTGCGAAAATTTTGAGTTTCTCGAGCGTTTCTTACCTCCAAACTGCCATATCTCGCGAACGGATTGACCAATCCGCAAAATTTCTGTTGCATATGAAAGTAGAAACTCGCCCGATTACAACACTATGCGTACTTTTTCCCTAGGCCGTTCTAGTTATTCGTTTCGAGCATCAGAACTGCGAAAATTTTGAGTTTCTCAAGCGTTTCTTACTTCCAAACTGCCATATCTCGCGAACGGATTGACCAACCCGCAAAATTTCTGTTGCATCTGAAGGTAGAAACTCGCCGGATTACAACGGTATGCGTACTTTTCCCCTAGGCCGTTGTAGTTATACGTTTCGAGCATGAGAACTGCGAAAATTTTGGGTTTCCCAAGCGTTGCTTACCTCCAAACTGCCATATCTCGCGAACGGATTGACCAAACCGCAAAAGTTCTGTTGCATCTGAAAGTAGAAACTCGCCCGATTACAACCGTATGCGTACTTTTCCCCTAGGCCGTTCTAGTTATTCGTTTCGAGCATCAGAACTGCGAAAATGTTGAGTTTCTCGAGCGTTTCTTACCTACAAACTGCCATATCTCGCGAACGGATTGACCAATCCGCAAAATTTCTGTTGCATCTGAAAGTAGAAACTCGCCCGATTACAACGGTATGCGTACTTTTCCCCTAGGCCGTTCTGGTTATTCGTTTCGAGCATCAGAACAGCGAAAATTTTGAGTTTCTCAAGCGTTTCTTACCTACAAACTGCCATATCTCGCGAACGGATTCACCAATCCACAAAATTTCTGTTGCATCTGAAAGTAGAAACTCGCCCGATTACAACGGTCTGCGTACTTTTCCCCTAGACCGTTCTAGTTATGCTTGTCGAGCATCAGAACTGCGAAAATTTTGAGTTTCTCAAGCGTTTCTTACCTCCAAATTGCCATATCTCGCGAACGGATTGACCAGTCCGCAAAATTTCTGTTGCATCTGAAAGTAGAAACTCGCCCGATTACAACGGTATGCGTACTTTTCCTCTAGACCGTTCTAGTTATGCTTGTCGAGCATCAGAACTGCGAAAATTTTGAGTTTCTCAAGCGTTTCTTTCCTCCAAACTGCCATATCTCGCGAACGGATTGACTAATCCGCAAAATTTCTGTTGCATCTGACAGTAGAAACTCGCCCGATTACAACGGCATGCGTACTTTTCCCCTAGGCCGTTCTAGTTATTCGTTTCGAGCATCAGAACTGCGAAAATGTTGAGTTTCTCAAGCGTTTCTTACCTACAAACTGCCATATCTCGCGAACGGATTGACCAATCCGCAAAATTTCTGTTGCATCTGAAAGTAGAAACTCGCCGGATTACAACGGTATGCGTACTTTTCCCCTAGGCCGTTGTAGTTATACGTTTCGAGCATGAGAACTGCGAAAATTTTGGGTTTCCCAAGCGTTGCTTACCTCCAAACTGCCATATCTCGCGAACGGATTGACCAAACCGCAAAAGTTCTGTTGCATCTGAAAGTAGAAACTCGCCCGATTACAACCGTATGCGTACTTTTCCCCTAGGCCGTTCTAGTTATTCGTTTCGAGCATCAGAACTGCGAAAATGTTGAGTTTCTCGAGGGTTTCTTACCTACAAACTGCCATATCTCGCGAACGGATTGACCAATCCGCAAAATTTCTGTTGCATCTGAAAGTAGAAACTCGCCCGATTACAACGGTATGCGTACTTTTCCCCTAGGCCGTTCTGGTTATTCGTTTCGAGCATCAGAACAGCGAAAATTTTGAGTTTCTCAAGCGTTTCTTACCTACAAACTGCCATATCTCGCGAACGGATTGACCAATCCACAAAATGTCTGTTGCATCTGAAAGTAGAAACTCGCCCGATTACAACGGTCTGCGTACTTTTCCCCTAGACCGTTCTAGTTATGCTTGTCGAGCATCAGAACTGCGAAAATTTTGAGTTTCTCAAGCGTTTCTTACCTCCAAATTGCCATATCTCGCGAACGGATTGACCAGTCCGCAAAATTTCTGTTGCATCTGAAAGTAGAAACTCGCCCGATTACAACGGTATGCGTACTTTTCCCCTAGGCCGTTCTAGTTATTCGTTTCGAGCATCAGAACTGCGAAAATGTTGAGTTTCTCGAGCGTTTCTTACCTACAAACTGCCATATCTCGCGAACGGATTGACCAATCCGCAAAATTTCTGTTGCATCTGAAAGTAGAAACTCGCCCGATTACAACGGTATGCGTTCTTTTCCCCTAGGCCGTTCTGGTTATTCGTTTCGAGCATCAGAACTGCGAAAATTTTGAGTTTCTCAAGCGTTTCTTACCTACAAACTGCCATATCTCGCGAACGGATTGACCAATCCACAAAATTTCTGTTGCATCTGAAAGTAGAAACTCGCCCGATTACAACGGTATGCGTACTTTTCCCCTAGACCGTTCTAGTTATGCTTGTCGAGCATCAGAACTGCGAAAATTTTGAGTTTCTCAAGCGTTTCTTTCCTCCAAACTGCCATATCTCGCGAACGGATTGACTAATCCGCAAAATTTCTGTTGCATCTGACAGTAGAAACTCGCCCGATTACAACGGCATGCGTACTTTTCCCCTAGGCCGTTCTAGTTATTCGTTTCGAGCATCAGAACTGCGAAAATGTTGAGTTTCTCAAGCGTTTCTTACCTACAAACTGCCATATCTCGCGAACGGATTGACCAATCCGCAAAATTTCTGTTGCATCTGAAAGTAGAAACTCGCCGGATTACAACGGTGTACGTTCTTTTCCCCTAGGCCGTTGTAGTTATACGTTTCGAGCATGAGAACTGCGAAAATTTTGAGTTTCCCAAGCGTTGCTTACCTCCAAACTGCCATATCTCGGGAACGGATTGACCAAACCGCAAAAGTTCTGTTGCATCTGAAAGTAGAAACTCGCCCGATTACAACCGTATGCGTACTTTTCCCCTAGGCCGTTCTAGTTATTCGTTTCGAGCATCAGAACTGCGAAAATGTTGATTTTCTCGATCGTTTCTTACCTACAATCTGCCATATCTCGCGAACGGATTGACCAATCCGCAAAATTTCTGTTGCATCTGAAAGTAGAAACTCGCCCGATTACAACGGTATGCGTACTTTTCCCCTAGGCCGTTCTGGTTATTCGTCTCGAGCATCAGAACTGCGAAAATTTTGAGTTTCTCAAGCGTTTCTTACCTACAAACTGCCATATCTCGCGAACGGATTGACCAATCCGCAAAATTTCTGTTGCATCTGAAAGTAGAAACTCGCCCGATTACAACGGTATGCGTACTTTTCCCCTAGACCGTTATAGTTATGCTTGTCGAGCATCAGAACTGCGAAAATTTTGAGTTTCTCAAGCGTTTCTTACCTCCAAATTGCCATATCTCGCGAACGGATTGACCAGTCCGCAAAATTTCTGTTGCATGTGAAAGTAGAAACTCGCCCGATTACAACGGTATGCGTACTTTTCCCCTAGACCGTTCTAGTTATGCTTGTCGAGCATCAGAACTGCGAAAATTTTGAGTTTCTCAAGCGTTTCTTTCCTCCAAACTGCCATGTCTCGCGAACGGATTGACTAATCCGCAAAATTTCTGTTGCATCTGACAGTAGAAACTCGCCCGATTACAACGGCATGCGTACTTTTCCCCTAGGCCGTTCTAGTTATTCGTTTCGAGCATCAGAACTGCGAAAATGTTGAGTTTCTCAAGCGTTTCTTACCTACAAACTGCCATATCTCGCGAACGGATTGACCAATCCGCAAAATTTCTGTTGCATCTGAAAGTAGAAACTCGCCGGATTACAACGGTATGCGTACTTTTCCCCTAGGCCGTTGTAGTTATACGTTTCGAGCATGAGAACTGCGAAAATTTTGGGTTTCCCAAGCGTTGCTTACCTCCAAACTGCCATATCTCGCGAACGGATTGACCAAACCGCAAAAGTTCTGCTGCATCTGAAAGTAGAAACTCGCCCGATTACAACCGTATGCGTACTTTTCCCCTAGGCCGTTCTAGTTATTCGTTTCGAGCATCAGAACTGCGAAAATGTTGAGTTTCTCGAGCGTTTCTTACCTACAAACTGCCATATCTCGCGAACGGATTGACCAATCCGCAAAATTTCTGTTGCATCTGAAAGTAGAAACTCGCCCGATTACAACGGTATGCGTACTTTTCCCCTAGGCCGTTCTGGTTATTCGTTTCGAGCATCAGAACAGCGAAAATTTTGAGTTTCTCAAGCGTTTCTTACCTACAAACTGCCATATCTCGCGAACGGATTCACCAATCCACAAAATTTCTGTTGCATCTGAAAGTAGAAACTCGCCCGATTACAACGGTCTGCGTACTTTTCCCCTAGACCGTTCTAGTTATGCTTGTCGAGCATCAGAACTGCGAAAATTTTGAGTTTCTCAAGCGTTTCTTACCTCCAAATTGCCATATCTCGCGAACGGATTGACCAGTCCGCAAAATTTCTGTTGCATCTGAAAGTAGAAACTCGCCCGATTACAACGGTATGCGTACTTTTCCCCTAGACCGTTCTAGTTATGCTTGTCGAGCATCAGAACTGCGAAAATTTTGAGTTTCTCAAGCGTTTCTTTCCTCCAAACTGCCATATCTCGCGAACGGATTGACTAATCCGCAAAATTTCTGTTGCATCTGACAGTAGAAACTCGCCCGATTACAACGGCATGCGTACTTTTCCCCTAGGCCGTTCTAGTTATTCGTTTCGAGCATCAGAACTGCGAAAATGTTGAGTTTCTCAAGCGTTTCTTACCTACAAACTGCCATATCTCGCGAACGGATTGACCAATCCGCAAAATTTCTGTTGCATCTGAAAGTAGAAACTCGCCGGATTACAACGGTATGCGTACTTTTCCCCTAGGCCGTTGTAGTTATACGTTTCGAGCATGAGAACTGCGAAAATTTTGGGTTTCCCAAGCGTTGCTTACCTCCAAACTGCCATATCTCGCGAACGGATTGACCAAACCGCAAAAGTTCTGTTGCATCTGAAAGTAGAAACTCGCCCGATTACAACCGTATGCGTACTTTTCCCCTAGGCCGTTCTAGTTATTCGTTTCGAGCATCAGAACTGCGAAAATGTTGAGTTTCTCGAGGGTTTCTTACCTACAAACTGCCATATCTCGCGAACGGATTGACCAATCCGCAAAATTTCTGTTGCATCTGAAAGTAGAAACTCGCCCGATTACAACGGTATGCGTACTTTTCCCCTAGGCCGTTCTGGTTATTCGTTTCGAGCATCAGAACAGCGAAAATTTTGAGTTTCTCAAGCGTTTCTTACCTACAAACTGCCATATCTCGCGAACGGATTGACCAATCCACAAAATGTCTGTTGCATCTGAAAGTAGAAACTCGCCCGATTACAACGGTCTGCGTACTTTTCCCCTAGACCGTTCTAGTTATGCTTGTCGAGCATCAGAACTGCGAAAATTTTGAGTTTCTCAAGCGTTTCTTACCTCCAAATTGCCATATCTCGCGAACGGATTGACCAGTCCGCAAAATTTCTGTTGCATCTGAAAGTAGAAACTCGCCCGATTACAACGGTATGCGTACTTTTCCCCTAGGCCGTTGTAGTTATTCGTTTCGAGCATGAGAACTGCGAAAATTTTGGGTTTCTCAAGCGTTGCTTATCTCCAAACTGCCATATCTCGCGAACGGATTGACCAATCCGCAAAATTTCTGTTGCATCTGAAAGTAGAAACTCGCCCGATTACAACGGTATGCGTACTTATCCCCTAGGCCGTTCTGGTTATTCGTTTCGAGCATCAGAACTGTGAAAATTTTGAGTTTCTCAACCGTTTCTTACCTCCAAACTACCATATCTCGCGAACGGATTGACCAATCCGCAAAATTTCTGTTGCATCTGAAAGTAGAAACTCGCCCGATTACAACGGTATGCGTACTTTTCCCCTAGACCGTTCTAGTTATGCTTGTCGAGCATCAGAACTGCGAAAATTTTGAGTTTCTCAAGCGTTTCTTCCCTCCAAACTGCCATATCTCGCGAACGGATTGACTAATCCGCAAAATTTCTGTTGCATCTGACAGTAGAAACTCGCCCGATTACAACGGCATGCGTACTTTTCCCCTAGGCCGTTCTAGTTATTCGTTTCGAGCATCAGAACTGCGAAAATGTTGAGTTTCTCAAGCGTTTCTTACCTACAAACTGCCATATCTCGCGAACGGATTGACCAATCCGCAAAATTTCTGTTGCATCTGAAAGTAGAAACTCGCCGGATTACAACGGTATGCGTACTTTTCCCCTAGGCCGTTGTAGTTATACGTTTCGAGCATGAGAACTGCGAAAATTTTGGGTTTCCCAAGCGTTTCTTACCTCCAAATTGCCATATCTCGCGAACGGATTGACCAGTCCGCAAAATTTCTGTTGCATCTGAAAGTAGAAACTCGCCCGATTACAACGGTATGCGTACTTTTCCCCTAGACCGTTCTAGTTATGCTTGTCGAGCATCAGAACTGCGAAAATGTTGAGTTTCTCGAGCGTTTCTTACCTCCAAACTGCCATATCTCGCGAACGGATTGACCAATCCGCAAAATTTCTGTTGCATCTGAAAGTAGAAATTCGCCCGATTACAAATGTATGCGTACTTTTCCCCTAGCCCGTTCTAGTTATTCGTTTCGAGCAACAGAACTGCGAAAATTTTCAGTTTTTCAAGCGTTGCTTACCTCCAAACTGCCATATCTCGCGAACGGATTGACCAATCCGCAAAATTTCTGTTGCATCTGAAGGTAGAAACTCGCCCGATTACAACGGTATGCGTACTTTTTCCCTAGGCCGTTCTAGTTATTCGTTTCGAGCATCAGAACTGCGAAAATTTTGAGTTTCTCAAGCGTTTCTTACTTCCAAACTGCCATATCTCGCGAACGGATTGACCAACCCGCAAAATTTCTGTTGCATCTGAAGGTAGAAACTCGCCCGATTACAACGGTATGCGTACTTTTCCCCTAGGCCGTTCTAGTTATTCGTTTCGAGCATCAGAACTGCGAAAATTTTGAGTTTCTCAAGCGTTTCGTACCTCCAAACTGCCATATCTCGCGAACGGATTGACCAATCCGCAAAATTTCTGTTGCATCTGAAAGTAGAAACTCGCCCGATTACAACACTATGCGTACTTTTCCCCTAGGCCGTTCTAGTTATTCGTTTCGAGCATCAGAACTGCGAAAATTTTGAGTTTCTCAAGCGTTGCTTACCTCCAAACTGCCATATCTCGCGAACGGATTGACCAATCCGCAAAATTTCTGTTGCATCTGAAAGTAGAAACTCGCCCGATTTCAACGGTGTGCGTACTTTTCCCCGAGGCCGTTCTAGTTATGCTTGTCGAGCATCAGAACTGCGAAAATTTTGAGTTTCTCGAGCGTTTCTTACCTCCAAACTGCCATATCTCGCGAACGGATTGACCAATCCGCAAAATTTCTGTTGCATCTGAAAGTAGAAACTCGCCCGATTACAACGGTGTGCGTACTTTTCCCCTAGGCCGTTCTAGTTATTCGTTTCGAGCATCAGAACAGCGAAAATTTTGAGTTTCTCAAGCGTTTCTTACCTACAAACTGCCATATCTCGCGAACGGATTGACCAATCCACAAAATGTCTGTTGCATCTGAAAGTAGAAACTCGCCCGATTACAACGGTCTGCGTACTTTTCCCCTAGACCGTTCTAGTTATGCTTGTCGAGCATCAGAACTGCGAAAATTTTGAGTTTCTCAAGCGTTTCTTACCTCCAAATTGCCATATCTCGCGAACGGATTGACCAGTCCGCAAAATTTCTGTTGCATCTGAAAGTAGAAACTCGCCCGATTACAACGGTATGCGTACTTTTCCCCTAGGCCGTTGTAGTTATTCGTTTCGAGCATCAGAACTGTGAAAATTTTGAGTTTCTCAACCGTTTCTTACATCCAAACTACCATATCTCGCGAACGGATTGACCAATCCGCAAAATTTCTGTTGCATCTGAAAGTAGAAACTCGCCCGATTACAACGGTATGCGTACTTTTCCCCTAGACCGTTCTAGTTATGCTTGTCGAGCATCAGAACTGCGAAAATTTTGAGTTTCTCAAGCGTTTCTTCCCTCCAAACTGCCATATCTCGCGAACGGATTGACTAATCCGCAAAATTTCTGTTGCATCTGACAGTAGAAACTCGCCCGATTACAACGGCATGCGTACTTTTCCCCTAGGCCGTTCTAGTTATTCGTTTCGAGCATCAGAACTGCGAAAATGTTGAGTTTCTCAAGCGTTTCTTACCTACAAACTGCCATATCTCGCGAACGGATTGACCAATCCGCAAAATTTCTGTTGCATCTGAAAGTAGAAACTCGCCGGATTACAACGGTATGCGTACTTTTCCCCTAGGCCGTTGTAGTTATACGTTTCGAGCATGAGAACTGCGAAAATTTTGGGTTTCCCAAGCGTTTCTTACCTCCAAATTGCCATATCTCGCGAACGGATTGACCAGTCCGCAAAATTTCTGTTGCATCTGAAAGTAGAAACTCGCCCGATTACAACGGTATGCGTACTTTTCCCCTAGACCGTTCTAGTTATGCTTGTCGAGCATCAGAACTGCGAAAATTTTGAGTTTCTCGAACGTTTCTCTCCTACAAACTGCCACATCTCGCGAACGGATTGTCCAATCCGCAAAATTTCTGATGCATCTGAAAGTAGAAACTCGCCCGATTACAACTGTATGCGTACTTTTCCCCTAGCCCGTTCTAGTTATTCGTTTCGAGCAACAGAACTGCGAAAATTTTGAGTTTCTCAAGCGTTGCTTACCTCCAAACTGCCATATCTCGCGAACGTATTGACCAATCCGCAAAATTTCTGTTGCATCTGAAAGTAGAAACTCGCCCGATTACAACGGTGTGCGTACTTTTCCCTAGGCCGTTCTAGTTATGCTTGTCGAGCATCAGAACTGCGAAAATTTTGAGTTTCTCGAGCGTTTCTTACCTCCAAACTGCCATATCTCGCGAACGGATTGACCAATCCGCAAAATTTCTGTTGCATCTGAAAGTAGAAATTCGCCCGATTACAAATGTATGCGTACTTTTCCCCTAGCCCGTTCTAGTTATTCGTTTCGAGCAACAGAACTGCGAAAATTTTCAGTTTTTCAAGCGTTGCTTACCTCCAAACTGCCATATCTCGCGAACGGATTGACCAATCCGCAAAATTTCTGTTGCATCTGAAGGTAGAAACTCGCCCGATTACAACGGTATGCGTACTTTTTCCCTAGGCCGTTCTAGTTATTCGTTTCGAGCATCAGAACTGTGAAAATTTTGAGTTTCTCAACCGTTTCTTACCTCCAAACTACCATATCTCGCGAACGGATTGACCAATCCGCAAAATTTCTGTTGCATCTGAAAGTAGAAACTCGCCCGATTACAACGGTATGCGTACTTTTCCCCTAGACCGTTCTAGTTATGCTTGTCGAGCATCAGAACTGCGAAAATTTTGAGTTTCTCAAGCGTTTCTTCCCTCCAAACTGCCATATCTCGCGAACGGATTGACTAATCCGCAAAATTTCTGTTGCATCTGACAGTAGAAACTCGCCCGATTACAACGGCATGCGTACTTTTCCCCTAGGCCGTTCTAGTTATTCGTTTCGAGCATCAGAACTGCGAAAATGTTGAGTTTCTCAAGCGTTTCTTACCTACAAACTGCCATATCTCGCGAACGGATTGACCAATCCGCAAAATTTCTGTTGCATCTGAAAGTAGAAACTCGCCGGATTACAACGGTATGCGTACTTTTCCCCTAGGCCGTTGTAGTTATACGTTTCGAGCATGAGAACTGCGAAAATTTTGGGTTTCCCAAGCGTTTCTTACCTCCAAATTGCCATATCTCGCGAACGGATTGACCAGTCCGCAAAATTTCTGTTGCATCTGAAAGTAGAAACTCGCCCGATTACAACGGTATGCGTACTTTTCCCCTAGACCGTTCTAGTTATGCTTGTCGAGCATCAGAACTGCGAAAATTTTGAGTTTCTCGAACGTTTCTCTCCTACAAACTGCCACATCTCGCGAACGGATTGTCCAATCCGCAAAATTTCTGATGCATCTGAAAGTAGAAACTCGCCCGATTACAACTGTATGCGTACTTTTCCCCTAGCCCGTTCTAGTTATTCGTTTCGAGCAACAGAACTGCGAAAATTTTCAGTTTCTCAAGCGTTGCTTACCTCCAAACTGCCATATCTCGCGAACGTATTGACCAATCCGCAAAATTTCTGTTGCATCTGAAAGTAGAAACTCGCCCGATTACAACGGTGTGCGTACTTTTCCCCTAGGCCGTTCTAGTTATGCTTGTCGAGCATCAGAACTGCGAAAATTTTGAGTTTCTCGAGCGTTTCTTACCTCCAAACTGCCATATCTCGCGAACGGATTGACCAATCCGCAAAATTTCTGTTGCATCTGAAAGTAGAAATTCGCCCGATTACAAATGTATGCGTACTTTTCCCCTAGCCCGTTCTAGTTATTCGTTTCGAGCAACAGAACTGCGAAAATTTTCAGTTTTTCAAGCGTTGCTTACCTCCAAACTGCCATATCTCGCGAACGGATTGACCAATCCGCAAAATTTCTGTTGCATCTGAAGGTAGAAACTCGCCCGATTACAACGGTATGCGTACTTTTTCCCTAGGCCGTTCTAGTTATTCGTTTCGAGCATCAGAACTGCGAAAATTTTGAGTTTCTCAAGCGTTTCTTACTTCCAAACTGCCATATCTCGCGAACGGATTGACCAACCCGCAAAATTTCTGTTGCATCTGAAGGTAGAAACTCGCCCGATTACAACGGTTGCGTACTTTTCCCCTAGGCCGTTCTAGTTATTCGTTTCGAGCATCAGAACTGCGAAAATTTTGAGTTTCTCAAGCGTTTCGTACCTCCAAACTGCCATATCTCGCGAACGGATTGACCAATCCGCAAAATTTCTGTTGCATCTGAAAGTAGAAACTCGCCCGATTACAACACTATGCGTACTTTTCCCCTAGGCCGTTCTAGTTATTCGTTTCGAGCATCAGAACTGCGAAAATTTTGAGTTTCTCAAGCGTTGCTTACCTCCAAACTGCCATATCTCGCGAACGGATTGACCAATCCGCAAAATTTCTGTTGCATCTGAAAGTAGAAACTCGCCCGATTTCAACGGTGTGCGTACTTTTCCCCGAGGCCGTTCTAGTTATGCTTGTCGAGCATCAGAACTGCGAAAATTTTGAGTTTCTCGAGCGTTTCTTACCTCCAAACTGCCATATCTCGCGAACGGATTGACCAATCCGCAAAATTTCTGTTGCATCTGAAAGTAGAAACTCGCCCGATTACAACGGTGTGCGTACTTTTCCCCTAGGCCGTTCTAGTTATTCGTTTCGAGCATCAGAGCAGCGAAAATTTTGAGTTTCTCAAGCGTTTCTTACTTCCAAACTGCCATATCTCGCGAACGGATTGACCAATCCGCAAAATTTCTGTTGCATCTCAAAGTAGAAACTCGCCCGATTACAACACTATGCGTACTTTTCCCCTAGGCCGTTCTAGATATTCGTTTCGAGCATCAGAACTGCAAAAATTTTGAGTTTCTCAAGCGTTTCTTACCTCCAAACTGCCATATCTCGCGAACGGAATGACCAATCCGCAAAATTTCTGTTGCATCTGAAAGTAGAAATTCGCCCGATTACAACTGTATGCGTACTTTTCCCCTAGCCCGTTCTAGTTATTCGTTTCGAGCAACAGAACTGCGAAAATTTTGAGTTTCTCAAGCGTTGCTTACCTCCAAACTGCAATATCTCGCGAACGGATTCACCAATCCGCAAAATTTCTGTTGCATCTGAAAGTAGAAACTCGCCCGATTACAACGGTGTGCGTACTTTTCCCCTAGGCCGTTCTAGTTATTCGTTTCGAGCATCAGAACTGCGAAAATTTTGAGTTTTTCAAGCGTTTCTTACCTCCAAACTGCCATATCTCGCGAACGGATTGACCAATCCGCAAAATTTCTGTTGCATCTGAAAGTAGAAACTCGCCCGATTACAACACTATGCGTACTTTTCCCCTAGGCCGTTCTAGTTATTCGTTTCGAGCATCAGAATTGCGAAAATTACGAGTTTCTCAAGCGTTTCTTACCTCCAAACTGCCATATCTCGCGAACGGATTGACCAATCCGCAAAATTTCTGTTGCATCTGAAAGTAGAAATTCGCCCGATTACAACTGTATGCGTACTTTTCCCCTAGCCCGTTCTAGTTATTCGTTTCGAGCAACTGAACTGCGAAAATTTTGAGTTTCTCAAGCGTTGCTTACCTCCAAACTGCCATATCTCGCGAACGGATTGACCAATCCGCAAAATTTCTGTTGCATCTCAAAGTAGAAGCTCGCCCGATTACAACACTATGCGTACTTTTCCCCTAGGCCGTTCTAGATATTCGTTTCGAGCATCAGAACTGCAAAAATTTTGAGTTTCTCAAGCGTTTCTTACCTCCAAACTGCCATATCTCGCGAACGGAATGACCAATCCGCAAAATTTCTGTTGCATCTGAAAGTAGAAATTCGCCCGATTACAACTGTATGCGTACTTTTCCCCTAGCCCGTTCTAGTTATTCGTTTCGAGCAACAGAACTGCGAAAATTTTGAGTTTCTCAAGCGTTGCTTACCTCCAAACTGCAATATCTCGCGAACGGATTCACCAATCCGCAAAATTTCTGTTGCATCTGAAAGTAGAAACTCGCCCGATTACAACGGTGTGCGTACTTTTCCCCTAGGCCGTTCTAGTTATTCGTTTCGAGCAACAGAACTGCGAAAATTTTGAGTTTCTCAAGCGTTGCTTACCTCCAAACTGCAATATCTCGCGAACGGATTCACCAATCCGCAAAATTTCTGTTGCATCTGAAAGTAGAAACTCGCCCGATTACAACGGTATGCGTACTTTTCCCCTAGCCCGTTCTAGTTATTCGTTTCGAGCAACAGAACTGCAAAAATTTTGAGTTTTTCAAGCGTTGCTTACCTCCAAACTGCCATATCTCGCGAACGGATTGACCAATCCGCAAAATTTCTGTTGCATCTGAAAGTAGAAACTCGCCCGATTACAACGGTGTGCGTACTTTTCCCCTAGGCCGTTCTAGTTATGCTTGTCGAGCATCAGAACTGCGAAAATTTTGAGTTTCTCGAGCGTTTCTTACCTCCAAACTGCCATATCTCGCGAACGGATTGACCAATCCGCAAAATTTCTGTTGCATATGAAAGTAGAAACTCGCCCGATTACAACACTATGCGTACCTTTTCCCTAGGCCGTTCTAGTTATTCGTTTCGAGCATCAGAACTGCGAAAATTTTGAGTTTCTCAAGCGTTTCTTACTTCCAAACTGCCATATCTCGCGAACGGATTGAACAACCCGCAAAATTTCTGTTGCATCTGAAGGTAGAAACTCGCCCGATTACAACGGTATGCGTACTTTTCCCCTAGGCCGTTCTTGTTATTCGTTTCGAGCATCAGAACTGGGAAAATTTTGAGTTTCTCAAGCGTTTCTTTCCTCCAAACTGCCATATCTCGCGAACGGATTGACCAATCCGCAAAATTTCTGTTGCATCTCAAAGTAGAAACTCGCCCGATTACAACACTATGCGTACTTTTCCCCTAGGCCGTTCTAGATATTCGTTTCGAGCATCAGAACTGCAAAAATTTTGAGTTTCTCAAGCGTTTCTTACCTCCAAACTGCCATATCTCGCGAACGGAATGACCAATCCGCAAAATTTCTGTTGCATCTGAAAGTAGAAATTCGCCCGATTACAACTGTATGCGTACTTTTCCCCTAGCCCGTTCTAGTTATTCGTTTCGAGCAACAGAACTGCGAAAATTTTGAGTTTCTCAAGCGTTGCTTACCTCCAAACTGCAATATCTCGCGAACGGATTCACCAATCCGCAAAATTTCTGTTGCATCTGAAAGTAGAAACTCGCCCGATTACAACGGTGTGCGTACTTTTGCCCTAGGCCGTTCTAGTTATTCGTTTCGAGCATCAGAACTGCGAAAATTTTGAGTTTTTCAAGCGTTTCTTACCTCCAAACTGCCATATCTCGCGAACGGATTGACCAATCCGCAAAATTTCTGTTGCATCTGAAAGTAGAAACTCGCCCGATTACAACACTATGCGTACTTTTCCCCTAGGCCGTTCTAGTTATTCGTTTCGAGCATCAGAATTGCGAAAATTACGAGTTTCTCAAGCGTTTCTTACCTCCAAACTGCCATATCTCGCGAACGGATTGACCAATCCGCAAAATTTCTGTTGCATCTGAAAGTAGAAATTCGCCCGATTACAACTGTATGCGTACTTTTCCCCTAGCCCGTTCTAGTTATTCGTTTCGAGCAACAGAACTGCGAAAATTTTGAGTTTCTCAAGCGTTGCTTACCTCCAAACTGCCATATCTCGCGAACGGATTGACCAATCCGCAAAATTTCTGTTGCATCTCAAAGTAGAAGCTCGCCCGATTACAACACTATGCGTACTTTTCCCCTAGGCCGTTCTAGATATTCGTTTCGAGCATCAGAACTGCAAAAATTTTGAGTTTCTCAAGCGTTTCTTACCTCCAAACTGCCATATCTCGCGAACGGAATGACCAATCCGCAAAATTTCTGTTGCATCTGAAAGTAGAAATTCGCCCGATTACAACTGTATGCGTACTTTTCCCCTAGCCCGTTCTAGTTATTCGTTTCGAGCAACAGAACTGCGAAAATTTTGAGTTTCTCAAGCGTTGCTTACCTCCAAACTGCAATATCTCGCGAACGGATTCACCAATCCGCAAAATTTCTGTTGCATCTGAAAGTAGAAACTCGCCCGATTACAACGGTGTGCGTACTTTTCCCCTAGGCCGTTCTAGTTATTCGTTTCGAGCAACAGAACTGCGAAAATTTTGAGTTTCTCAAGCGTTGCTTACCTCCAAACTGCAATATCTCGCGAACGGATTCACCAATCCGCAAAATTTCTGTTGCATCTGAAAGTAGAAACTCGCCCGATTACAACGGTATGCGTACTTTTCCCCTAGCCCGTTCTAGTTATTCGTTTCGAGCAACAGAACTGCAAAAATTTTGAGTTTTTCAAGCGTTGCTTACCTCCAAACTGCCATATCTCGCGAACGGATTGACCAATCCGCAAAATTTCTGTTGCATCTGAAAGTAGAAACTCGCCCGATTACAACAGTGTGCGTACTTTTCCCCTAGGCCGTTCTAGTTATGCTTGTCGAGCATCAGAACTGCGAAAATTTTGAGTTTCTCGAGCGTTTCTTACCTCCAAACTGCCATATCTCGCGAACGGATTGACCAATCCGCAAAATTTCTGTTGCATATGAAAGTAGAAACTCGCCCGATTACAACACTATGCGTACCTTTTCCCTAGGCCGTTCTAGTTATTCGTTTCGAGCATCAGAACTGCGAAAATTTTGAGTTTCTCAAGCGTTTCTTACTTCCAAACTGCCATATCTCGCGAACGGATTGAACAACCCGCAAAATTTCTGTTGCATCTGAAGGTAGAAACTCGCCCGATTACAACGGTATGCGTACTTTTCCCCTAGGCCGTTCTAGTTATTCGTTTCGAGCATCAGAACTGGGAAAATTTTGAGTTTCTCAAGCGTTTCGTACCTCCAAACTGCCATATCTCGCGAACGGATTGACCAATCCGCAAAATTTCTGTTGCATCTGAAAGTAGAAACTCGCCCGATTACAACACTATGCGTACTTTTCCACTAGGCCGTTCTAGTTATTCGTTTCGAGCATCAGAACTGCGAAAATTTTGAGTTTCTCAAGCGTTTCTTACTTCCAAACTGCCATATCTCGCGAACGGATTGACCAATCCGCAAAATTTCTGTTGCATCTGAAGGTAGAAACTCGCCCGATTACAACGGTATGCGTACTTTTCCCCTAGGCCGTTCTAGTTATGCTTGTCGAGCATCAGAACTGCGAAAATTTTGAGTTTCTCCAGCGTTTCTTACCTCCAAACTGCCATATCTCGCGAACGGATTGACCAATCCGCAAAATTTCTGTTGCATCTGAAAGTAGAAACTCGTCCGATTACAACGGTGTGCGTACTTTTCCCCTAGGCCGTTCTAGTTATGCTTGTCGAGCATCAGAACTGCGAAAATTTTGAGTTTCTCAAGCGTTTCTTACCTCCAAACTGCCATATCTCGCGAACGGAATGACCAATCCGCAAAATTTCTGTTGCATCTGAAAGTAGAAACTCGCCCGATTACAACGGTGTGCGTACTTTTCCCCTAGGCCGTTCTAGTTATGCTTGTCGAGCATCAGAACTGCGAAAATTTTGAGTTTCTCAAGCGTTTCTTACCTCCAAACTGCCATATCTCGCGAACGGAATGACCAATCCGCAAAATTTCTGTTGCATCTGAAAGTAGAAACTCGCCCGATTACAACGGTGTGCGTACTTTTCCCCTAGGCCGTTCTAGTTATGCTTGTCGAGCATCAGAACTGCGAAAATTTTGAGTTTCTCGAGTGTTTCTTACCTCCAAACTGCCATATCTCGCGAACGGATTGACCAATCCGCAAAATTTCTGTTGCATCTGAAAGTAGAAACTCGCCCGATTACAACACTATGCGTACTTTTTCCCTAGGCCGTTCTAGTTATTCGTTTCGAGCATCAGAACTGCGAAAATTTTGAGTTTCTCAAGCGTTTCTTACTTCCAAACTGCCATATCTCGCGAACGGATTGACCAACCCGCAAAATTTCTGTTGCATCTGAAGGTAGAAACTCGCCCGATTACAACGGTATGCGTACTTTTCCCCTAGGCCGTTCTAGTTATTCGTTTCGAGCATCAGAACTGCGAAAATTTTGAGTTTCTCAAGCGTTTCGTACCTCCAAACTGCCATATCTCGCGAACGGATTGACCAATCCGCAAAATTTCTGTTGCATCTGAAAGTAGAAACACGCCCGATTACAACGGTGTGCGTACTTTTCCCCTAGGCCGTTCTAGTTATTCATTTCGAGCATCAGAACTGCGAAAATTTTGAGTTTCTCAAGCGTTTCTTACTTCCAAACTGCCATATCTCGCGATCGGATTGACCAATCCGCAAAATTTCTGTTGCATCTGAAGGTAGAAACTCGCCCGATTACAACGGTGCGCGTACTTTTCCCCAAGGCCGTTCTAGTTATTCGTTTCGAGCATCAGAACTGCGAAAATTTTGAGTTTTTCAAGCGTTTCTTACGTCCAAACTGCCATATCTCGCGAACGGATTGACCAATCCGCAAAATTTCTGTTGCATCTGAAAGTAGAAACTCGCCCGATTACAACACTATGCGTACTTTTCCCCTAGGCCGTTCTAGTTATTCGTTTCGAGCATCAGAATTTCGAAAATTACGAGTTTCTCAAGCGTTTCTTACCTCCAAACTGCCATAACTCGCGAACGGATTGACCAATCCGCTAAATTTCTCTTGCATCTGAAAGTAGAAACTCGCCCGATTACAACGGTATGCGTACTTTTCCCCTAGCCCGTTCTAGTTATTCGTTTCGAGCAACAGAACTGCGAAAAGTTTGAGTTTTTCAAGCGTTGCTTACCTCCAAACTGCCATATCTCGCGAACGGATTGACCAATCCGCAAAATTTCTGTTGCATCTGAAAGTAGAAACTCGCCCGATTACAACGGTGTGCGTACTTTTCCCCTAGGCCGTTCTAGTTATGCTTGTCGAGCATCAGAACTGCGAAAATTTTGAGTTTCTCGATCGTTTCTTACCTCCAAACTGCCATATCTCGCGAACGGATTGACCAATTCGCAAAATTTCTGTTGCATCTGAAAGTAGAAACTCGCCCGATTACAACACTATGCGTACTTTTCCCCTAGGCCGTTCTAGTTATTCGTTTCGAGCAACAGAACTGCGAAAATTTTGAGTTTCTCAAGCGTTTCTTACATCCAAACTGCCATAACTCGCGAACGGATTGACCAATCCGCAAAATTTCTGTTGCATCTGAAAGTAGAAACTCGCCCGATTACAACGGTATGCGTACTTTTCCCCTAGGCCGTTCTAGTTATTCGTTTCGAGCATCAGAACTGCGAAAATTTTGAGTTTTTCAAGCGTTGCTTACCTCCAAACTGCCATATCTCGCGAACGGATTGACCAATCCGCAAAATTTCTGTTGCATCTGAAAGTAGAAACTCGCCCGATTACAACGGTGTTCGTACTTTTCCCCTAGGCCGTTCTAGTTATGCTTGTCGAGCATCAGAACTGCGAAAATTTTGAGTTTCTCGAGCGTTTCTTACCTCCAAACTGCCATATCTCGCGAACGGATTGACCAATTCGCAAAATTTCTGTTGCATCTGAAAGTAGAAACTCGCCCGATTACAACGGCATGCGTACTTTTCCCCTAGCCCGTTCTAGTTATTCGTTTCGAGCAACAGAACTGCGAAAATTTTGAGTTTCTCGAGCGTTTCTCTCCTACAAACTGCCACATCTCGCGAACGGATTGTCCAATCCGCAAAATTTCTGATGCATCTGAAAGTAGAAACTCGCCCGATTACAACTGTATGCGTACTTTTCCCCTAGCCCGTTCTAGTTATTCGTTTCGAGCAACAGAACTGCGAAAATTTTGAGTTTCTCAAGCGTTTCTTACTTCCAAACTGCCATATCTCGCGAACGGATTGACCAACCCGCAAAATTTCTGTTGCATCTGAAGGTAGAAACTCGCCCGATTACAACGGTATGCGTACTTTTCCCCTAGGCCGTTCTAGTTATTCGTTTCGAGCATCAGAACTGCGAAAATTTTGAGTTTCTCAAGCGTTTCGTACCTCCAAACTGCCATATCTCGCGAACGGATTGACCAATCCGCAAAATTTCTGTTGCATCTGAAAGTAGAAACTCGCCCGATTACAACACTATGCGTACTTTTCCCCTAGGCCGTTCTTGTTATTCGTTTCGAGCATCAGAACTGCGAAAATTTTGAGTTTCTCAAGCGTTTCTTACTTCCAAACTGCCATATCTCGCGAACGGATTGACCAATCCGCAAAATTTCTGTTGCATCTGAAGGTAGAAACTCGCCCGATTACAACGGTATGCGTACTTTTCCCCTAGGCCGTTCTAGTTATGCTTGTCGAGCATCAGAACTGCGAAAATTTTGAGTTTCTCCAGCGTTTCTTACCTCCAAACTGCCATATCTCGCGAACGGATTGACCAATCCGCAAAATTTCTGTTGCATCTGAAAGTAGAAACTCGCCCGATTACAACGGTGTGCGTACTTTTCCCCTAGGCCGTTCTAGTTATGCTTGTCGAGCATCAGAACTGCGAAAATTTTGAGTTTCTCAAGCGTTGCTTACCTCCAAACTGCCATATCTCGCGAACGTATTGACCAATCCGCAAAATTTCTGTTGCATCTGAAAGTAGAAACTCGCCCGATTACAACGGTGTGCGTACTTTTCCCCTAGGCCGTTCTAGTTATGCTTGTCGAGCATCAGAACTGCGAAAATTTTGAGTTTCTCGAGCGTTTCTTACCTCCAAACTGCCATATCTCGCGAACGGATTGACCAATCCGCAAAATTTCTGTTGCATCTGAAAGTAGAAATACGCCCGATTACAACGGTGTGCGTACTTTTCCCCTAGGCCGTTCTAGTTATGCTTGTCGAGCATCAGAACTGCGAAAATTTTGAGTTTCTCGAGCGTTTCTTACCTCCAAACTGCCATATCTCGCGAACGGATTGACCAATCCGCAAAATTTCTGTTGCATATGAAAGTAGAAACTCGCCCGATTACAACACTATGCGTACTTTTTCCCTAGGCCGTTCTAGTTATTCGTTTCGAGCATCAGAACTGCGAAAATTTTGAGTTTCTCAAGCGTTTCTTACTTCCAAACTGCCATATCTCGCGAACGGATTGAACAACCCCCAAAATTTCTGTTGCATCTGAAGGTAGAAACTCGCCCGATTACAACGGTATGCGTACTTTTCCCCTAGGCCGTTCTAGTTATTCGTTTCGAGCATCAGAACTGCGAAAATTTTGAGTTTCTCAAGCGTTTCGTACCTCCAAACTGCCATATCTCGCGAACGGATTGACCAATCCGCAAAATTTCTGTTGCATCTGAAAGTAGAAACTCGCCCGATTACAACGGTGTGCGTACTTTTCCCCTAGGCCGTTCTAGTTATGCTTGTCGAGCATCAGAACTGCGAAAATTTTGAGTTTCTCAAGCGTTGCTTACCTCCAAACTGCCATATCTCGCGAACGTATTGACCAATCCGCAAAATTTCTGTTGCATCTGAAAGTAGAAACTCGCCCGATTACAACGGTGTGCGTACTTTTCCCCTAGGCCGTTCTAGTTATGCTTGTCGAGCATCAGAACTGCGAAAATTTTGAGTTTCTCGAGCGTTTCTTACCTCCAAACTGCCATATCTCGCGAACGGATTGACCAATCCGCAAAATTTCTGTTGCATCTGAAAGTAGAAATACGCCCGATTACAACGGTGTGCGTACTTTTCCCCTAGGCCGTTCTAGTTATGCTTGTCGAGCATCAGAACTGCGAAAATTTTGAGTTTCTCGAGCGTTTCTTACCTCCAAACTGCCATATCTCGCGAACGGATTGACCAATCCGCAAAATTTCTGTTGCATATGAAAGTAGAAACTCGCCCGATTACAACACTATGCGTACTTTTTCCCTAGGCCGTTCTAGTTATTCGTTTCGAGCATCAGAACTGCGAAAATTTTGAGTTTCTCAAGCGTTTCTTACTTCCAAACTGCCATATCTCGCGAACGGATTGAACAACCCGCAAAATTTCTGTTGCATCTGAAGGTAGAAACTCGCCCGATTACAACGGTATGCGTACTTTTCCCCTAGGCCGTTCTAGTTATTCGTTTCGAGCATCAGAACTGCGAAAATTTTGAGTTTCTCAAGCGTTTCGTACCTCCAAACTGCCATATCTCGCGAACGGATTGACCAATCCGCAAAATTTCTGTTGCATCTGAAAGTAGAAACTCGCCCGATTACAACACTATGCGTACTTTTCCCCTAGGCCGTTCTAGTTATTCGTTTCGAGCATCAGCACTGCGAAAATTTTGAGTTTCTCAAGCGTTTCTTACTTCCAAACTGCCATATCTCGCGAACGGATTGACCAATCCGCAAAATTTCTGTTGCATCTGAAGGTAGAAACTCGCCCGATTACAACGGTATGCGTACTTTTCCCCTAGGCCGTTCTAGTTATGCTTGTCGAGCATCAGAACTGCGAAAATTTTGAGTTTCTCCAGCGTTTCTTACCTCCAAACTGCCATATCTCGCGAACGGATTGACCAATCCGCAAAATTTCTGTTGCATCTGAAAGTAGAAACTCGCCCGATTACAACACTATGCGTACTTTTTCCCTAGGCCGTTCTAGTTATTCGTTTCGAGCATCAGAACTGCGAAAATTTTGAGTTTCTCAAGCGTTCCTTACTTCCAAACTGCCATATCGCGCGAACGGATTGACCAATCCGCAAAATTTCTGTTGCATCTGAAGGTAGAAACTCGCCCGATTACAACGGTATGCGTACTTTTTCCCTAGGCCGTTCTAGTTATTCGTTTCGAGCATCAGAACTGCGAAAATTTTGAGTTTCTCAAGCGTTTCTTACTTCCAAACTGCCATATCTCGCGAACGGATTGACCAACCCGCAAAATTTCTGTTGCATCTGAAGGTAGAAACTCGCCCGATTACAACGGTATGCGTACTTTTCCCCTAGGCCGTTCTAGTTATTCGTTTCGAGCATCAGAACTGCGAAAATTTTGAGTTTCTCAAGCGTTTCGTACCTCCAAACTGCCATATCTCGCGAACGGATTGACCAATCCGCAAAATTTCTGTTGCATCTGAAAGTAGAAACTCGCCCGATTACAACACTATGCGTACTTTTCCCCTAGGCCGTTCTAGTTATTCGTTTCGAGCATCAGAACTGCGAAAATTTTGAGTTTCTCAAGCGTTTCTTACTTCCAAACTGCCATATCTCGCGAACGGATTGACCAATCCGCAAAATTTCTGTTGCATCTGAAGGTAGAAACTCGCCCGATTACAACGGTGTGCGTACTTTTCCCCTAGGCCGTTCTAGTTATGCTTGTCGAGCATCAGAACTGCGAAAATTTTGAGTTTCTCAAGCGTTTCTTACCTACAAACTGCCATATCTCGCGAACGGATTGACCAATCCACAAAATTTCTGTTGCATCTGAAAGTAGAAACTCGCCCGATTACAACGGTATGCGTACTTTTCCCCTAGACCGTTCTAGTTATGCTTGTCGAGCATCAGAACTGCGAAAATTTTGAGTTTCTCAAGCGTTTCTTACTTCCAAACTGCCATATCTCGCGAACGGATTGAACTACCCGCAAAATTTCTGTTGCATCTGAAGGTAGAAACTCGCCCGATTACAACGGTATGCGTACTTTTCCCCTAGGCCGTTCTAGTTATGCTTGTCGAGCATCAGAACTGCGAAAATTTTGAGTTTCTCGAGCGTTTCTTACCTCCAAACTGCCATATCTCGCGAACGGATTGACCAATCCGCAAAATTTCTGTTGCATATGAAAGTAGAAACTCGCCCGATTACAACACTATGCGTACTTTTTCCCTAGGCCGTTCTAGTTATTCGTTTCGAGCATCAGAACTGCGAAAATTTTGAGTTTCTCAAGCGTTTCTTACTTCCAAACTGCCATATCTCGCGAACGGATTGAACAACCCGCAAAATTTCTGTTGCATCTGAAGGTAGAAACTCGCCCGATTACAACGGTATGCGTACTTTTCCCCTAGGCCGTTCTAGTTATTCGTTTCGAGCATCAGAACTGCGAAAATTTTGAGTTTCTCAAGCGTTTCGTACCTCCAAACTGCCATATCTCGCGAACGGATTGACCAATCCGCAAAATTTCTGTTGCATCTGAAAGTAGAAACTCGCCCGATTACAACACTATGCGTACTTTTCCCCTAGGCCGTTCTAGTTATTCGTTTCGAGCATCAGCACTGCGAAAATTTTGAGTTTCTCAAGCGTTTCTTACTTCCAAACTGCCATATCTCGCGAACGGATTGACCAATCCGCAAAATTTCTGTTGCATCTGAAGGTAGAAACTCGCCCGATTACAACGGTATGCGTACTTTTCCCCTAGGCCGTTCTAGTTATGCTTGTCGAGCATCAGAACTGCGAAAATTTTGAGTTTCTCCAGCGTTTCTTACCTCCAAACTGCCATATCTCGCGAACGGATTGACCAATCCGCAAAATTTCTGTTGCATCTGAAAGTAGAAACTCGCCCGATTACAACACTATGCGTACTTTTTCCCTAGGCCGTTCTAGTTATTCGTTTCGAGCATCAGAACTGCGAAAATTTTGAGTTTCTCAAGCGTTCCTTACTTCCAAACTGCCATATCGCGCGAACGGATTGACCAATCCGCAAAATTTCTGTTGCATCTGAAGGTAGAAACTCGCCCGATTACAACGGTATGCGTACTTTTTCCCTAGGCCGTTCTAGTTATTCGTTTCGAGCATCAGAACTGCGAAAATTTTGAGTTTCTCAAGCGTTTCTTACTTCCAAACTGCCATATCTCGCGAACGGATTGACCAACCCGCAAAATTTCTGTTGCATCTGAAGGTAGAAACTCGCCCGATTACAACGGTATGCGTACTTTTCCCCTAGGCCGTTCTAGTTATTCGTTTCGAGCATCAGAACTGCGAAAATTTTGAGTTTCTCAAGCGTTTCGTACCTCCAAACTGCCATATCTCGCGAACGGATTGACCAATCCGCAAAATTTCTGTTGCATCTGAAAGTAGAAACTCGCCCGATTACAACACTATGCGTACTTTTCCCCTAGGCCGTTCTAGTTATTCGTTTCGAGCATCAGAACTGCGAAAATTTTGAGTTTCTCAAGCGTTTCTTACTTCCAAACTGCCATATCTCGCGAACGGATTGACCAATCCGCAAAATTTCTGTTGCATCTGAAGGTAGAAACTCGCCCGATTACAACGGTGTGCGTACTTTTCCCCTAGGCCGTTCTAGTTATGCTTGTCGAGCATCAGAACTGCGAAAATTTTGAGTTTCTCGAGTGTTTCTTACCTCCAAACTGCCATATCTCGCGAACGGATTGACCAATCCGCAAAATTTCTGTTGCATCTGAAAGTAGAAACTCGCCCGATTACAACACTATGCGTACTTTTTCCCTAGGCCGTTCTAGTTATTCGTTTCGAGCATCAGAACTGCGAAAATTTTGAGTTTCTCAAGCGTTTCTTACTTCCAAACTGCCATATCTTGCGAATGGATTGACCAACCCGCAAAATTTCTGTTGCATCTGAAGGTAGAAACTCGCCCGATTACAACGGTATGCGTACTTTTCCCCTAGGCCGTTCTAGTTATTCGTTTCGAGCATCAGAACTGCGAAAATTTTGAGTTTCTCAAGCGTTTCGTACCTCCAAACTGCCATATCTCGCGAACGGATTGACCAATCCGCAAAATTTCTGTTGCATCTGAAAGTAGAAACACGCCCGATTACAACGGTGTGCGTACTTTTCCCCTAGGCCGTTCTAGTTATTCATTTCGAGCATCAGAACTGCGAAAATTTTGAGTTTCTCAAGCGTTTCTTACTTCCAAACTGCCATATCTCGCGAACGGATTGACCAATCCGCAAAATTTCTGTTGCATCTGAAGGTAGAAACTCGCCCGATTACAACGGTGTGCGTACTTTTCCCCTAGGCCGTTCTAGTTATTCGTTTCGAGCATCAGAACTGCGAAAATTTTGAGTTTTTCAAGCGTTTCTTACCTCCAAACTGCCATATCTCGCGAACGGATTGACCAATCGGCAAAATTTCTGTTGCATCTGAAAGTAGAAACTCGCCCGATTACAACACTATGCGTACTTTTCCCCTAGGCCGTTCTAGTTATTCGTTTCGAGCATCAGAATTGCGAAAATTACGAGTTTCTCAAGCGTTTCTTACCTCCAAACTGCCATAACTCGCGAACGGATTGACCAATCCGCTAAATTTCTCTTGCATCTGAAAGTAGAAACTCGCCCGATTACAACGGTATGCGTACTTTTCCCCTAGCCCGTTCTAGTTATTCGTTTCGAGCAACAGAACTGCGAAAAGTTTGAGTTTTTCAAGCGTTGCTTACCTCCAAACTGCCATATCTCGCGAACGGATTGACCAATCCGCAAAATTTCTGTTGCATCTGAAAGTAGAAACTCGCCCGATTACAACGGTGTGCGTACTTTTCCCCTAGGCCGTTCTAGTTATTCGTTTCGAGCATCAGAACTGCGAAAATTTTGAGTTTCTCAAGCGTTTCTTACTTCCAAACTGCCATATCTCGCGAACGGATTGACCAATTCGCAAAATTTCTGTTGCATCTGAAAGTAGAAACTCGCCCGATTACAACACTATGCGTACTTTTCCCCTAGGCCGTTCTAGTTATTCGTTTCGAGCATCAGAACTGCGAAAATTTTGAGTTTCTCAAGCGTTTCTTACATCCAAACTGCCATAACTCGCGAACGGATTGACCAATCCGCAAAATTTCTGTTGCAGCTGAAAGTAGAAACTCGCACGATTACAACGGTATGCGTACTTTTCCCCTAGGCCGTTCTGGTTATGCTTGTCGAGCATCAGAACTGCGAAAATTTTGAGTTTTTCAAGCGTTGCTTACCTCCAAACTGCCATATCTCGCGAACGGATTGACCAATCCGCAAAATTTCTGTTGCATCTGAAAGTAGAAACTCGCCCGATTTCAACGGTGTGCGTACTTTTCCCCGAGGCCGTTCTAGTTATGCTTGTCGAGCATCAGAACTGCGAAAATTTTGAGTTTCTCGAGCGTTTCTTACCTCCAAACTGCCATATCTCGCGAACGGATTGTCCAATCCGCAAAATTTCTGATGCATCTGAAAGTAGAAACTCGCCCGATTACAACTGTATGCGTACTTTTCCCCTAGCCCGTTCTAGTTATTCGTTTCGAGCAACAGAACTGCGAAAATTTTGAGTTTTTCAAGCGTTGCTTACCTCCAAACTGCCATATCTCGCGAACGGATTGACCAATCCGCAAAATTTCTGTTGCATCTGAAGGTAGAAACTCGCCCGATTACAACGGTATGCGTACTTTTCCCCTAGGCCGTTCTAGTTATTCGTTTCGAGCATCAGAACTGCGAAAATTTTGAGTTTCTCAAGCGTTTCTTACCTCCAAACTGCCATATCTCGCGAACGGATTGACCAATCCGCAAAATTTCTGTTGCATCTGAAGGTAGAAACTCGCCCGATTACAACGGTGTGCGTACTTTTCCCCTAGGCCGTTCTAGTTATTCGTTTCGAGCATCAGAACTGCGAAAATTTTGAGTTTTTCAAGCGTTTCTTACCTCCAAACTGCCATATCTCGCGAACGGATTGACCAATCGGCAAAATTTCTGTTGCATCTGAAAGTAGAAACTCGCCCGATTACAACACTATGCGCACTTTTCCCCTAGGCCGTTCTAGTTATTCGTTTCGAGCATCAGAATTGCGAAAATTACGAGTTTCTCAAGCGTTTCTTACCTCCAAACTGCCATAACTCGCGAACGGATTGACCAATCCGCTAAATTTCTCTTGCATCTGAAAGTAGAAACTCGCCCGATTACAACGGTATGCGTACTTTTCCCCTAGCCCGTTCTAGTTATTCGTTTCGAGCAACAGAACTGCGAAAAGTTTGAGTTTTTCAAGCGTTGCTTACCTCCAAACTGCCATATCTCGCGAACGGATTGACCAATCCGCAAAATTTCTGTTGCATCTGAAAGTAGAAACTCGCCCGATTACAACGGTGTGCGTACTTTTCCCCTAGGCCGTTCTAGTTATGCTTGTCGAGCATCAGAACTGCGAAAATTTTGAGTTTCTCGAGCGTTTCTTACCTCCAAACTGCCATATCTCGCGAACGGATTGACCAATCCGCAAAATTTCTGTTGCATCTGAAAGTAGAAACTCGCCCGATTACAACACTATGCGTACTTTTCCCCTAGGCCGTTCTAGTTATTCGTTTCGAGCATCAGAACTGCGAAAATTTTGAGTTTCTCAAGCGTTTCTTACTTCCAAACTGCCATATCTCGCGAACGGATTGACCAATTCGCAAAATTTCTGTTGCATCTGAAAGTAGAAACTCGCCCGATTACAACACTATGCGTACTTTTCCCCTAGGCCGTTCTAGTTATTCGTTTCGAGCATCAGAACTGCGAAAATTTTGGGTTTCTCAAGCGTTTCTTACATCCAAACTGCCATAACTCGCGAACGGATTGACCAATCCGCAAAATTTCTGTTGCAGCTGAAAGTAGAAACTCGCCCGATTACAACGGTATGCGTACTTTTCCCCTAGGCCGTTCTGGTTATGCTTGTCGAGCATCAGAACTGCGAAAATTTTGAGTTTTTCAAGCGTTGCTTACCTCCAAACTGCCATATCTCGCGAACGGATTGACCAATCCGCAAAATTTCTGTTGCATCTGAAAGTAGAAACTCGCCCGATTTCAACGGTGTGCGTACTTTTCCCCGAGGCCGTTCTAGTTATGCTTGTCGAGCATCAGAACTGCGAAAATTTTGAGTTTCTCGAGCGTTTCTTACCTCCAAACTGCCATATCTCGCGAACGGATTGTCCAATCCGCAAAATTTCTGATGCATCTGAAAGTAGAAACTCGCCCGATTACAACTGTATGCGTACTTTTCCCCTAGCCCGTTCTAGTTATTCGTTTCGAGCAACAGAACTGCGAAAATTTTGAGTTTTTCAAGCGTTGCTTACCTCCAAACTGCCATATCTCGCGAACGGATTGACCAATCCGCAAAATTTCTGTTGCATCTGAAGGTAGAAACTCGCCCGATTACAACGGTATGCGTACTTTTCCCCTAGGCCGTTCTAGTTATTCGTTTCGAGCATCAGAACTGCGAAAATTTTGAGTTTCTCAAGCGTTTCTTACCTCCAAACTGCCATATCTCGCGAACGGATTGACCAATCCGCAAAATTTCTGTTGCATCTGAAAGTAGAAACTCGCCCGATTACAACACTATGCGTACTTTTCCCCTAGGCCGTTCTAGTTATTCGTTTCGAGCATCAGAACTGCGAAAATTTTGAGTTTCTCAAGCGTTTCTTACCTCCAAACTGCCATATCTCGCGAACGGATTGACCAATCCGCAAAATTTCTGTTGCATCTGAAAGTAGAAACTCGCCCGATTACAACGGTGTGCGTACTTTTCCCCTAGGCCGTTCTAGTTATGCTTGTCGAGCATCAGAACTGCGAAAATTTTGAGTTTCTCGAGCGTTTCTTACCTCCAAACTGCCATATCTCGCGAACGGATTGACCAATCCGCAAAATTTCTGTTGCATCTGAAAGTAGAAACTCGCCCGATTACAACGGTGTGCGTACTTTTCCCCTAGGCCGTTCTAGTTATTCGTTTCGAGCATCAGAACTGCGAAAATTTTGAGTTTCTCAAGCGTTTCTTACTTCCAAACTGCCATATCTCGCGAACGGATTGACCAATCCGCAAAATTTCTGTTGCATCTCAAAGTAGAAACTCGCCCGATTACAACACTATGCGTACTTTTCCCCTAGGCTGTTCTAGATATTCGTTTCGAGCATCAGAACTGCAAAAATTTTGAGTTTTTCAAGCGTTGCTTACCTCCAAACTGCCATATCTCGCGAACGGATTGACCAATCCGCAAAATTTCTGTTGCATCTGAAGGTAGAAACTCGCCCGATTACAACGGTGTGCGTACTTTTCCCCTAGGCCGTTCTAGTTATTCGTTTCGAGCATCAGAACTGCGAAAATTTTGAGTTTCTCAAGCGTTTCTTACCTCCAAACTGCCATATCTCGCGAACGGATTGACCAATCCGCAAAATTTCTGTTGCATCTGAAAGTAGAAACTCGCCCGATTACAACACTATGCGTACTTTTCCCCTAGCCCGTTCTAGTTATTCGTTTCGAGCATCAGAACTGCGAAAATTTTGAGTTTCTCAAGCGTTTCTTACTTCCAAACTGCCATATCTCGCGAACGGATTGACCAATCCGCAAAATTTCTGTTGCATCTGAAAGTAGAAACTCGCCCGATTACAACACTATGCGTACTTTTCCCCTAGGCTGTTCTAGTTATTCGTTTCGAGCATCAGAACTGCGAAAATTTTGAGTTTCTCAAGCGTTGCTTACCTCCAAACTGCCATATCTCGCGAACGGATTGAACAATTCGCAAAATTTCTGTTGCATCTGAAAGTAGAAACTCGCCCGATTACAACGGTGTGCGTACTTTTCCCCTAGGCCGTTCTAGTTATGCTTGTCGAGCATCAGAACTGCGAAAATTTTGAGTTTCTCGAGCGTTTCTTACCTCCAAACTGCCATATCTCGCGAACGGATTGACCAATCCGCAAAATTTCTGTTGCATCTGAAAGTAGAAACTCGCCCGATTACAACACGATGCGTACTTTTCCCCTCGGCCGTCCTAGTTATTCGTTTCGAGCATCAGAACTGCGAAAATTTTGAGTTTCTCAAGCGTTTCTTACTTCCAAACTGCCATATCTCGCGAACGGATTGACCAATTCGCAAAATTTTTGTTGCATCTGAAAGTAGAAACTCGCCCGATTACAACACTATGCGTACTTTTCCCCTAGGCCGTCCTAGTTATTCGTTTCGAGCATCAGAACTGCGAAAATTTTGAGTTTCTCAAGCGTTTCTTACCTCCAAACTGCCATATCTCGCGAACGGATTGACCAATCCGCAAAATTTCTGTTGCATCTGAAGGTAGAAACTCGCCCGATTACAACGGTATGCGTACTTTTCCCCTAGGCCGTTCTAGTTATGCTTGTCGAGCATCAGAACTGCGAAAATTTTGAGTTTCTCCAGCGTTTCTTACCTCCAAACTGCCATATCTCGCGCACGGATTGACCAATCCGCAAAATTTCTGTTGCATCTGAAAGTAGAAACTCGCCCGATTAGAACGGTGTGCGTACTTTTCCCCTAGGACGTTCTAGTTATGCTTGTCGAGCATCAGAACTGCGAAAATTTTGAGTTTCTCAAGCGTTTCTTACCTCCAAACTGCCATATCTCGCGAACGGAATGACCAATCCGCAAAATTTCTGTTGCATCTGAAAGTAGAAACTCGCCCGATTACAACGGTGTGCGTACTTTTCCCCTAGGTCGTTCTAGTTATGCTTGTCGAGCATCAGAACTGCGAAAATTTTGAGTTTCTCGAGCGTTTCTTACCTCCAAACTGCCATATCTCGCGAACGGATTGACCAATCCGCAAAATTTCTGTTGCATTTGAAAGTAGAAACTCGCCCGATTACAACACTATGCGTACTTTTTCCCTAGGCCGTTCTAGTTATTCGTTTCGAGCATCAGAACTGCGAAAATTTTGAGTTTCTCAAGCGTTTCTTACTTCCAAACTGCCATATCTCGCGAACGGATTGACCAACCCGCAAAATTTCTGTTGCATCTGAAGGTAGAAACTCGCCCGATTACAACGGTTATCGTACTTTTCCCCTAGGCCGTTCTAGTTATTCGTTTCGAGCATCAGAACTGCGAAAATTTTGAGTTTCTCAAGCGTTTCGTACCTCCAAACTGCCATATCTCGCGAACGGATTGACCAATCCGCAAAATTTCTGTTGCATCTGAAAGTAGAAACTCGCCCGATTACAACACTATGCGTACTTTTCCCCTAGGCCGTTCTAGTTATTCGTTTCGAGCATCAGAACTGCGAAAATTTTGAGTTTCTCAAGCGTTGCTTACCTCCAATCTGCCATATCTCGCGAACGGATTGACCAATCCGCAAAATTTCTGTTGCATCTGAAAGTAGAAACTCGCCCGATTTCAACGGTGTGCGTACTTTTCCCCGAGGCCGTTCTAGTTATGCTTGTCGAGCATCAGAACTGCGAAAATTTTGAGTTTCTCGAGCGTTTCTTACCTCCAAACTGCCATATCTCGCGAACGGATTGACCAACCCGCAAAATTTCTGTTGCATCTGAAGGTAGAAACTCGCCCGATTACAACGGTATGCGTACTTTTCCCCTAGGCCGTTCTAGTTATTCGTTTCGAGCATCAGAACTGCGAAAATTTTGAGTTTCTCAAGCGTTTCGTACCTCCAAACTGCCATATCTCGCGAACGGATTGACCAATCCGCAAAATTTCTGTTGCATCTGAAAGTAGAAACTCGCCCGATTACAACACTATGCGTACTTTTCCCCTAGGCCGTTCTAGTTATTCGTTTCGAGCATCAGAACCGCGAAAATTTTGTGTTTCTCAAGCGTTTCTTACATCCAAACTGCCACATCTCGCGAACGGATTGACCAATCCGCAAAATTTCTGTTGCATCTGAAAGTAGAAACTCGCCCAATTACAACGGTATGCGTACTTTTCCCCTAGCCCGTTCTAGTTATTCGTTTCGAGCAACAGAACTGCGAAAATTTTGAGTTTTTCAAGCGTTGCTTACCTCCAAACTGCCATATCTCGCGAACGGATTGACCAATCCGCAAAATTTCTGTTGCATCTGAAAGTAGAAACTCGCCCGATTACAACGGTGTGCGTACTTTTCCCCTAGGCCGTTCTAGTTATGCTTGTCGAGCATCAGAACTGCGAAAATTTTGAGTTTTTCAAGCGTTGCTTACCTCCAAACTGCCATATCTCGCGAACGGATTGACCAATCCGCAAAATTTCTGTTGCATCTGAAAGTAGAAACTCGCCCGATTACAACGGTGGGCGTACTTTTCCCCTAGGCCGTTCTAGTTATTCGTTTCGAGCATCAGAACTGCGAAAATTTTGAGTTTCTCGAGCGTTTCTTACATCCAAACTGCCATATCTCGCGAACGGATTGATCAATCCGCAAAATTTCTGTTGCATCTGAAAGTAGAAATTCGCCCGATTACAAATGTATGCGTACTTTTCCCCTAGCCCGTTCTAGTTATTCGTTTCGAGCAACAGAACTGCGAAAATTTTGAGTTTCTCAAGCGTTGCTTACCTCCAAACTGCCATATCTCGCGAACGGATAGACCAATCCGCAAAATTTCTGTTGCATCTGAAAGTAGAAACTCGCCCGATTACAACGGTGTGCGTACTTTTCCCCTAGGCCGTTCTAGTTATGCTTGTCGAGCATCAGAACTGCGAAAATTTTGAGTTTCTCAAGCGTTTCTTACCTCCAAAGTGCCATATCTCGCGAACGGAATGACCAATCCGCAAAATTTCTGTTGCATCTGAAAGTAGAAACTCGCCCGATTACAACGGTGTCCGTACTTTTCCCCTAGGCCGTTCTTGTTATTCGTTTCGAGCATCAGAACCGCGAAAATTTTGTGTTTCTCAAGCGTTTCTTACATCCAAACTGCCGCATCTCGCGAACGGATTGACCAATCCGCAAAATTTCTGTTGCATCTGAAAGCAGAAACTCGCCCGATTACAACGGTACGCGTACTTTTCCCCTAGGCCGTTCTAGTTATTCATTTCGAGCATCAGAACTGCGAAAATTTTGAGTTTCTCAAGCGTTTCTTACATCCAAACTGCCATATTTCGCGAACGGATTGACCAATCCGCAAAATTTCTCTTGCATCTGAAAGTAGAAACTCGCCCAATTACAACGGTATGCGTACTTTTCCCCTAGCCCGTTCTAGTTATTCGTTTCGAGCAACAGAACTGTGAAAATTTTGAGTTTTTCAAGCGTTGCTTACCTCCAAACTGCCATATCTCGCGAACGGATTGACCAATCCGCAAAATTTCTGTTGCATCTGAAAGTAGAAACTCGCCCGATTACAACGGTGTGCGTACTTTTCCCCTAGGCCGTTCTAGTTATGCTTGTCGAGCATCAGAACTGCGAAAATTTTGAGTTTCTCGAGCGTTTCTTACCTCCAAACTGCCATATCTCGCGAACGGATTGGCCAATTCGCAAAATTTCTGTTGCATCTGAAAGTAGAAACTCGCCCGATTACAACGGTGTGCGTACTTTTCCCCTAGGCCGTTCTAGTTATGCTTGTCGAGCATCAGAACTGCGAAAATTTTGAGTTTCTCGAGCGTTTCTTACCTCCAAACTGCCATATCTCGCGAACGGATTGACCAATTCGCAAAATTTCTGTTGCATCTGAAAGTAGAAACTCGCCCGATTACAACGGTGTGCGTACTTTTCCCCTAGGCCGTTCTAGTTATGCTTGTCGAGCATCAGAACTGCGAAAATTTTGAGTTTCTCAAGCGTTTCTTACTTCCAAACTGCCATATCTCGCGAACGGATTGACCAATCCGCAAAATTTCTGTTGCATCTGAAGGTAGAAACTAGCCCGATTACAACGGTATGCGTACTTTTCCCCTAGGCCGTTCTGGTTATGCTTGTCGAGCATCAGAACTGCGAAAATTTTGAGTTTTTCAAGCGTTGCTTACCTCCAAACTGCCATATCTCGCGAACGGATTGACCAATCCGCAAAATTTCTGTTGCATCTGAAGGTAGAAACTCGCCCAATTACAACGGTATGCGTACTTTTCCCCTAGCCCGTTCTAGTTATTCGGTTCGAGCATCAGAACTGCGAAAACTTTGAGTTTCTCAAGCGTTTCTTACCTCCAAACTGCCATATCTCGCGAACGGATTGACCAATCCGCAAAATTTCTGTTGCATCTGAAAGTAGAAACTCGCCCGATTACAACACTATGCGTACTTTTCCCCTAGGCCGTTCTAGTTATTCGTTTCGAGCATCAGAACTGCGAAAATTTTGAGTTTCTCAAGCGTTGCTTACCTCCAAACTGCCATATCTCGCGAACGGATTGAACAATTCGCAAAATTTCTGTTGCATCTGAAAGTAGAAACTCGCCCGATTACAACGGTGGGCGTACTTTTCCCCTAGGCCGTTCTAGTTATTCGTTTCGAGCATCAGAACTGCGAAAATTTTGAGTTTCTCAAGCGTTGCTTACCTCCAAACTGCCATATCTCGCGAACGGATTGACCAATCCGCAAAATTTCTGTTGCATCTGAAAGTAGAAACTCGCCCGATTACAACGGTGTGCGTACTTTTCCCCTAGGCCGTTCTAGTTATGCTTGTCGAGCATCAGAACTGCGAAAATTTTGAGTTTCTCAAGCGTTTCTTACCTCCAAACTGCCATATCTCGCGAACGGAATGACCAATCCGCAAAATTTCTGTTGCATCTGAAAGTAGAAACTCGCCCGATTACAACGGTGTCCGTACTTTTCCCCTAGGCCGTTCTTGTTATTCGTTTCGAGCATCAGAACCGCGAAAATTTTGTGTTTCTCAAGCGTTTCTTACATCCAAACTGCCACATCTCGCGAACGGATTGACCAATCCGCAAAATTTCTGTTGCATCGGAAAGTAGAAACTCGCCCGATTACAACGGTGTGCGTACTTTTCCCCTAGGCCGTTCTAGTTATTCATTTCGAGCATCAGAACTGCGAAAATTTTGAGTTTCTCAAGCGTTTCTTACATCCAAACTGCCATATCTCGCGAACGGATTGACCAATCCGCAAAATTTCTGTTGCATCTGAAAGTAGAAGCTCGCCCAATTACAACGGTATGCGTACTTTTCCCCTAGCCCGTTCTAGTTATTCGTTTCGAGCAACAGAACTGCGAAAATTTTGAGTTTTTCAAGCGTTGCTTACCTCCAAACTGCCATATCTCGCGAACGGATTGACCAATCCGCAAAATTTCTGTTGCATCTGAAAGTAGAAACTCGCCCGATTACAACGGTGTGCGTACTTTTCCCCTAGGCCGTTCTAGTTATGCTTGTCGAGCATCAGAACTGCGAAAATTTTGAGTTTCTCGAGCGTTTCTTACCTCCAAACTGCCATATCTCGCGAACGGATTGACCAATCCGCAAAATTTCTGTTGCATCTCAAAGTAGAAACTCGCCCGATTACAACACTATGCGTACTTTTCCCCTAGGCCGTTCTAGTTATGCTTGTCGAGCATCAGAACTGCGAAAATTTTGAGTTTCTCAAGCGTTTCTTACCTCCAAACTGCCATATCTCGCGAACGGAATGACCAGTCCGCAAAATTTCTGTTGCATCTGAAAGTAGAAACACGCCCGATTACAACGGTGTGCGTACTTTTCCCCTAGCCCGTTCTAGTTATTCGTTTCGAGCAACAGAACTGCGAAAATTTTGAGTTTTTCAAGCGTTGCTTACCTCCAAACTGCCATATCTCGCGAACGGATTGACCAATCCGCAAAATTTCTGTTGCATCTGAAAGTAGAAACTCGCCCGATTACAACGGTATGCGTACTTTTCCCCTAGCCCGTTCTAGTTATTCGTTTCGAGCAACAGAACTGCGAAAATTTTGAGTTTTTCAAGCGTTGCGTACCTCCAAACTGCCATATCTCGCGAACGGATTGACCAATCCGCAAAATTTCTGTTGCATCTGAAAGTCGAAACTCGCCCGATTACAACACTATGCGTACTTTTCCCCTAGGCCGTTCTAGTTATTCGTTTCGAGCATCAGAACTGCGAAAATTTTAAGTTTCTCAAGCGTTTCTTACTTCCAAACTGCCATATCTCGCGAACGGATTGACCAATCCGCAAAATTTCTGTTGCATCTGAAAGTAGAAACTCGCCCGATTACAACGGTGTGCGTACTTTTCCCCTAGGCCGTTCTAGTTATTCGTTTCGAGCATCAGAACTGCGAAAATTTTGAGTTTCTCGAGCGTTTCTTACATCCAAACTGCCATATCTCGCGAACGGATTGACCAATCCGCAAAATTTCTGTTGCATCTGAAAGTAGAAATTCGCCCGATTACAAATGTATGCGTACTTTTCCCCTAGCCCGTTCTAGTTATTCGTTTCGAGCAACAGAACAGCGAAAATTTTGAGTTTCTCAAGCGTTGCTTACCTCCAAACTGCCATATCTCGCGAACGGATTGACCAATCCGCAAAATTTCTGTTGCATCTGAAAGTAGAAACTCGCCCGATTACATCGGTGTGCGTACTTTTCCCCTAGGCCGTTCTAGTTATGCTTTGTCGAGCATCAGAGCTGCGAAAATTTTGAGTTTCTCAAGCGTTACTTACCTCCAAACTGCCATATCTCGCGAACGGAATGACCAATCCGCAAAATTTCTGTTGCATCTGAAAGTAGAAACACGCCCGATTACAACGGTGTGCGTACTTTTCCCCTAGCCCGTTCTAGTTATTCGTTTCGAGCAACAGAACTGCGAAAATTTTGAGTTTTTCAAGCGTTGCTTACCTCCAAACTGCCATATCTCGCGAACGGATTGACCAATCCGCAAAATTTCTGTTGCATCTGAAAGTAGAAACTCGCCCGATTACAACGGTATGCGTACTTTTCCCCTAGCCCGTTCTAGTTATTCGTTTCGAGCAACAGAACTGCGAAAATTTTGAGTTTTTCAAGCGTTGCTTACCTCCAAACTGCCATATCTCGCGAACGGATTGACCAATCCGCAAAATTTCTGTTGCATCTGAAAGTCGAAACTCGCCCGATTACAACACTATGCGTACTTTTCCCCTAGGCCGTTCTAGTTATTCGTTTCGAGCATCAGAACTGCGAAAATTTTAAGTTTCTCAAGCGTTTCTTACTTCCAAACTGCCATATCTCGCGAACGGATTGACCAATCCGCAAAATTTCTGTTGCATCTGAAAGTAGAAACTCGCCCGATTACAACGGTGTGCGTACTTTTCCCCTAGGCCGTTCTAGTTATTCGTTTCGAGCATCAGAACTGCGAAAATTTTGAGTTTCTCGAGCGTTTCTTACATCCAAACTGCCATATCTCGCGAACGGATTGACCAATCCGCAAAATTTCTGTTGCATCTGAAAGTAGAAATTCGCCCGATTACAAATGTATGCGTACTTTTCCCCTAGCCCGTTCTAGTTATTCGTTTCGAGCAACAGAACAGCGAAAATTTTGAGTTTCTCAAGCGTTGCTTACCTCCAAACTGCCATATCTCGCGAACGGATTGACCAATCCGCAAAATTTCTGTTGCTTCTGAAAGTAGAAACTCGCCCGATTACATCGGTGTGCGTACTTTTCCCCTAGGCCGTTCTAGTTATGCTTTGTCGAGCATCAGAGCTGCGAAAATTTTGAGTTTCTCAAGCGTTACTTACCTCCAAACTGCCATATCTCGCGAACGGAATGACCAATCCGCAAAATTTCTGTTGCATCTGAAAGTAGAAACTCGCCCGATTACAACGGTGTGCGTACTTTTCCCCTAGGCCGTTCTTGTTATTCGTTTCGAGCATCAGAACCGCGAAAATTTTGTGTTTCTCAAGCGTTTCTTACATCCAAACTGCCACATCTCGCGAACGGATTGACCAATCCGCAAAATTTCTGTTGCATCTGAAAGTAGAAACTCGCCCGATTACAACGGTATGCGTACTTTTCCCCTAGGCCGTTCTAGTTATTCGTTTCGAGCATCAGAACTGCGAAAATTTTGAGTTTCTCAAGCGTTTCTTACATCCAAACTGCCATATCTCGCGAACGGATTGACCAATCCGCAAAATTTCTGTTGCATCTGAAAGTAGAAATTCGCCCAATTACAACGGTATGCGTACTTTTCCCCTAGCCCGTTCTAGTTATTCGTTTCGAGCAACAGAACTGCGAAAATTTTGAGTTCCTCAAGCGTTGCTTACCTCCAAACTGCCATATCTCGCGAACGGATTGACCAATCCGCAAAATTCCTGTTGCATCTGAAAGTAGAAACTCGCCCGATTACAACGGTGTGCGTACTTTTCCCCTAGGCCGTTCTAGTTATGCTTGTCGAGCATCAGAACTGCGAAAATTTTGAGTTTCTCAAGCGTTGCTTACCTCCAAACTGCCATATCTCGCGAACGGATTGACCAATCCGCAAAATTTCTGTTGCATCTGAAAGTAGAAACTCGCCCGATTACAACGGTGTGCGTACTTTTCCCCTAGGCCGTTCTAGTTATTCGTTTCGAGCATCAGAACTGCGAAAATTTTGAGTTTCTCGAGCGTTTCTTACATCCAAACTGCCATATCTCGCGAACGGATTGACCAATCCGCAAAATTTCTGTTGCATCTGAAAGTAGAAATTCGCCCGATTACAACTGTATGCGTACTTTTCCCCTAGCCCGTTCTAGTTATTCGTTTCGAGCAACAGAACTGCGAAAATTTTGAGTTTCTCAAGCGTTGCTTACCTCCAAACTGCCATATCTCGCGAACGGATTGACCAATCCGCAAAATTTCTGTTGCATCTGAAAGTAGAAACTCGCCCGATTACAACGGTGTGCGTACTTTTCCCCTAGGCCGTTCTAGTTATGCTTGTCGAGCATCAGAACTGCGAAAATTTTGAGTTTCTCAAGCGTTTCTTACATCCAAACTGCCATATCTCGCGAACGGAATGACAAATCCGCAAAATTTCTGTTGCATCTGAAAGTAGAAACTCGCCCGATTACAACGGTGTGCGTACTTTTCCCCTAGGCCGTTCTAGTTATGCTTGTCGAGCATCAGAACTGCGAAAATTTTGAGTTTCTCAAGCGTTTCTTACCTCCAAACTGCCATATCTCGCGAACGGATTGACCAATTCGCAAAATTTCTGTTGCATCTGAAAGTAGAAACTCGCCCGATTACAACGGTGTGCGTACTATTCCCCTAGGCCGTTCTAGTTATTCGTTTCGAGCATCAGAACTGCGAAAATTTTGAGTTTCTCGAGCGTTTCTTACATCCAAACTGCCATATCTCGCGAACGGATTGACCAATCCGCAAAATTTCTGTTGCATCTGAAAGTAGAAATTCGCCCCATTACAAATGTATGCGTACTTTTCCCCTAGCCCGTTCTAGTTATTCGTTTCGAGCAACAGAACTGCGAAAATTTTGAGTTTCTCAAGCGTTGCTTACATCCAAACTGCCATATCTCGCGAACGGATTGACCAATCCGCAAAATTTCTGTTGCATCTGAAAGTAGAAACTCGCCCGATTACAACGGTATGCGTACTTTTCCCCTAGCCCGTTCTAGTTATTCGTTTCGAGCATCAGAACTGCGAAAATTTTGAGTTTCTCAAGCGTTGCTTACCTCCAAACTGCCATATCTCGCGAACGGATTGACCAATCCGCAAAATTTCTGTTGCATCTGAAAGTAGAAACTCGCCCGATTACAACGGTGTGCGTACTTTTCCCCTAGGCCGTTCTTGTTATTCGTTTCGAGCATCAGAACTGCGAAAATTTTGTGTTTCTCAAGCGTTTCTTACATCCAAACTGCCATATCTCGCGAACGGATTGACCAATCCGCAAAATTTCTGTTGCATCTGAAAGTAGAAACTCGCCCAATTACAACGGTATGCGTCCTTTCCCCTAACCCGTTCTAGTTATTCATTTCGAGCAACAGAACTGCGAAAATTTTGAGTTTTTCAAGCGTTGCTTACCTCCAAACTGCCATATCTCGCGAACGGATTGACCAATCCGCAAAATTTCTGTTGCATCTGAAAGTAGAAACTCGCCCGAAAACAACGGTGTGCGTACTTTTCCCCTAGGCCGTTCTAGTCATGCTTGTCGAGCATCAGAACTGCGAAAATTTTGAGTTTCTCGAGCGTTTCTTACCTCCAAACTGCCATATCTCGCGAACGGATTGACCAATCCGCAAAATTTCTGTTGCATCTGAAAGTAGAAACTCGCCCGATTACAACACTATGCGTACTTTTCCCCTAGGCCGTTCTAGTTATTCGTTTCGAGTATCACAACTGCGAAAATTTTGAGTTTCTCAAGCGTTTCTTACTTCCGAACTGCCATATCCTGCGAACGGATTGACCAATCCGCAAAATTTCTGTTGCATCTCAAAGTAGAAACTCGCCCGATTACAACACTATGCGTACTTTTCCCCTAGGCAGTTCTAGTTATTCGTTTCGAGCATCAGAACTGCGAAAATTTTGAGTTTCTCAAGCGTTTCTTACCTCCAAACTGCCATATCTCGCGAACGGATTGACCAATCCGCAAAATTTCTGTTGCATCTGAAAGTAGAAACTCGCCCGATTACAACGGTATGCGTACTTTTCCCCTAGCCCGTTCTAGTTATTCGTTTCTAACAACAGAACTGCGAAAATTTTGAATTTTTCAAGCGTTGCTTACCTCCAAACTGCCATATCTCGCGAACGGATTGACCAATCCGCAAAATTCCTGTTGCATCTGAAAGTAGAAACTCGCCCGATTACAACGGTGTGCGTACTTTTCCCCTAGGCCGTTCTAGTTATGCTTGTCGAGCATCAGAACTGCGAAAATTTTGAGTTTCTCAAGCGTTGCTTACCTCCAAACTGCCATATCTCGCGAACGGATTGACCAATCCGCAAAATTTCTGTTGCATCTGAAAGTAGAAACTCGCCCGATTACAACGGTGTGCGTACTTTTCCCCTAGGCCGTTCTAGTTATTCGTTTCGAGCATCAGAACTGCGAAAATTTTGAGTTTCTCGAGCGTTTCTTACATCCAAACTGCCATATCTCGCGAACGGATTGACCAATCCGCAAAATTTCTGTTGCATCTGAAAGTAGAAATTCGCCCGATTACAACTGTATGCGTACTTTTCCCCTAGCCCGTTCTAGTTATTCGTTTCGAGCAACAGAACTGCGAAAATTTTGAGTTTCTCAAGCGTTGCTTACCTCCAAACTGCCATATCTCGCGAACGGATTGACCAATCCGCAAAATTTCTGTTGCATCTGAAAGTAGAAACTCGCCCGATTACAACGGTGTGCGTACTTTTCCCCTAGGCCGTTCAAGTTATGCTTGTCGAGCATCAGAACTGCGAAAATTTTGAGTTTCTCAAGCGTTTCTTACCTCCAAACTGCCATATCTCGCGAACGGAATGACAAATCCGCAAAATTTCTGTTGCATCTGAAAGTAGAAACTCGCCCGATTACAACGGTGTGCGTACTTTTCCCCTAGGCCGTTCTAGTTATGCTTGTCGAGCATCAGAACTGCGAAAATTTTGAGTTTCTCAAGCGTTTCTTACCTCCAAACTGCCATATCTCGCGAACGGATTGACCAATTCGCAAAATTTCTGTTGCATCTGAAAGTAGAAACTCGCCCGATTACAACGGTGTGCGTACTATTCCCCTAGGCCGTTCTAGTTATTCGTTTCGAGCATCAGAACTGCGAAAATTTTGAGTTTCTCGAGCGTTTCTTACATCCAAACTGCCATATCTCGCGAACGGATTGACCAATCCGCAAAATTTCTGTTGCATCTGAAAGTAGAAATTCGCCCGATTACAAATGTATGCGTACTTTTCCCCTAGCCCGTTCTAGTTATTCGTTTCGAGCAACAGAACTGCGAAAATTTTGAGTTTCTCAAGCGTTGCTTACATCCAAACTGCCATATCTCGCGAACGGATTGACCAATCCGCAAAATTTCTGTTGCATCTGAAAGTAGAAACTCGCCCGATTACAACGGTATGCGTACTTTTTCCCTAGCCCGTTCTAGTTATTCGTTTCGAGCATCAGAACTGCGAAAATTTTGAGTTTCTCAAGCGTTGCTTACCTCCAAACTGCCATATCTCGCGAACGGATTGACCAATCCGCAAAATTTCTGTTGCATCTGAAAGTAGAAACTCGCCCGATTACAACGGTGTGCGTACTTTTCCCCTAGGCCGTTCTTGTTATTCGTTTCGAGCATCAGAACTGCGAAAATTTTGTGTTTCTCAAGCGTTTCTTACATCCAAACTGCCATATCTCGCGAACGGATTGACCAATCCGCAAAATTTCTATTGCATCTGAAAGTAGAAACTCGCCCAATTACAACGGTATGCGTCCTTTCCCCTAGCCCGTTCTAGTTATTCATTTCGAGCAACAGAACTGCGAAAATTTTGAGTTTTTCAAGCGTTGCTTACCTCCAAACTGCCATATCTCGCGAACGGATTGACCAATCCGCAAAATTTCTGTTGCATCTGAAAGTAGAAACTCGCCCGAAAACAACGGTGTGCGTACTTTTCCCCTAGGCCGTTCTAGTCATGCTTGTCGAGCATCAGAACTGCGAAAATTTTGAGTTTCTCGAGCGTTTCTTACCTCCAAACTGCCATATCTCGCGAACGGATTGACCAATCCGCAAAATTTCTGTTGCATCTGAAAGTAGAAACTCGCCCGATTACAACACTATGCGTACTTTTCCCCTAGGCCGTTCTAGTTATTCGTTTCGAGTATCACAACTGCGAAAATTTTGAGTTTCTCAAGCGTTTCTTACTTCCGAACTGCCATATCCTGCGAACGGATTGACCAATCCGCAAAATTTCTGTTGCATCTCAAAGTAGAAACTCGCCCGATTACAACACTATGCGTACTTTTCCCCTAGGCCGTTCTAGTTATTCGTTTCGAGCATCAGAACTGCGAAAATTTTGAGTTTCTCAAGCGTTTCTTACCTCCAAACTGCCATATCTCGCGAACGGATTGACCAATCCGCAAAATTTCTGTTGCATCTGAAAGTAGAAACTCGCCCGATTACAACGGTATGCGTACTTTTCCCCTAGCCCGTTCTAGTTATTCGTTTCTAACAACAGAACTGCGAAAATTTTGAATTTTTCAAGCGTTGCTTACCTCCAAACTGCCATATCTCGCGAACGGATTGACCAATCCGCAAAATTTCTGTTGCATCTGAAAGTAGAAACTCGCCCGATTACAACGGTATGCGTACTTTTCCCCTAGCCCGTTCTAGTTATTCGTTTCGAGCATCAGAACTGCGAAAATTTTGAGTTTCTCGAGCGTTTCTTACATCCAAACTGCCATATCTCGCGAACGGATTGACCAATCCGCAAAATTTCTGTTGCATCTGAAAGTAGAAATTCGCCCGATTACAAATGTATGCGTACTTTTCCCCTAGCCCGTTCTAGTTATTCGTTTCGAGCAACAGAACTGCGAAAATTTTGAGTTTCTCAAGCGTTGCTTACATCCAAACTGCTATATCTCGCGAACGGATAGACCAATCCGCAAAATTTCTGTTACATCTGAAAGTAGAAATTCGCCCGATTACAACTGTATGCGTACTTTTCCCCTAGCCCGTTCTAGTTATTCGTTTCGAGCAACAGAACTGCGAAAATTTTGAGTTTCTCAATCGTTGCTTACCTCCAAACTGCCATATCTCGCGAACGGATTGACCAATCCGCAAAATTTCTGTTGCATCTGAAAGTAGAAACGCGCCCGATTACAACGGTGTGCGTACTTTTCCCCTAGGCCGTTCTTGTTATTCGTTTCGAGCATCAGAACTGCGAAAATTTTGAGTTTCTCAAGCGTTTCTTACCTCCAAACTGCCATATCTCGCGAACGGATTGACCAATCCGCAAAATTTCTGTTGCATCTCAAGGTAGAAACTCGCCCGATTACAACACTATGCGTACTTTTCCCCTAGGCCGTTCTAGTTATTCGTTTCGAGCATCAGAACTGCGAAAATTTTGAGTTTCTCAAGCGTTTCTTACTTCCAAACTGCCATATCTCGCGAACGGATTGACCAATCCGCAAAATTTCTGTTGCATCTCAAAGTAGAAACTCGCCCGATTACAACACTATGCGTACTTTTCCCCTAGGCCGTTCTAGTTATTCGTTTCGAGCATCAGAACTGCGAAAATTTTGAGTTTCTCGAGCGTTTCTTATGTCCAAACTGCCATATCTCGCGAACGGATTGACCAATCCGCAAAATTTCTGTTGCATCTGAAAGTAGAAATTCGCCCGATTACAACTGTATGCGTACTTTTCCCCTAGGCCGTTCTAGTTATGCTTGTCGAGCATCAGAACTGCGAAAATTTTGAGTTACTCAAGCGTTTCTTACCTCCAAACTGCCATATCTCGCGAACGGAATGACAAATCCGCAAAATTTCTGTTGCATCTGAAAGTAGAAACTCGCCCGATTACAACGGTGTGCGTACTTTTCCCCTAGGCCGTTCTTGTTATTCGTTTCGAGCATCAGAACTGCGAAAATTTTGAGTTTCTCGAGCGTTTCTTACCTCCAAACTGCCATATCTCGCGAACGGATTGACCAATCCGCAAAATTTCTGTTGCATCTGAAAGTAGAAACTCGCCCGATTACAACACTATGCGTACTTTTCCCCTAGGCCGTTCTAGTTATTCGTTTCGAGTATCACAACTGCGAAAATTTTGAGTTTCTCAAGCGTTTCTTACTTCCGAACTGCCATATCCTGCGAACGGATTGACCAATCCGCAAAATTTCTGTTGCATCTCAAGGTAGAAACTCGCCCGATTACAACACTATGCGTACTTTTCCCCTAGGCCGTTCTAGTTATTCGTTTCGAGCATCAGAACTGCGAAAATTTTGAGTTTCTCAAGCGTTTCTTACCTCCAAACTGCCATATCTCGCGAACGGATTGACCAATCCGCAAAATTTCTGTTGCATCTGAAAGTAGAAACTCGCCCGATTACAACGGTATGCGTACTTTTCCCCTAGCCCGTTCTAGTTATTCGTTTCTAACAACAGAACTGCGAAAATTTTGAATTTTTCAAGCGTTGCTTACCTCCAAACTGCCATATCTCGCGAACGGATTGACCAATCCGCAAAATTTCTGTTGCATCTGAAAGTAGAAACTCGCCCGATTACAACGGTATGCGTACTTTTCCCCTAGCCCGTTCTAGTTATTCGTTTCGAGCATCAGAACTGCGAAAATTTTGAGTTTCTCGAGCGTTTCTTACATCCAAACTGCCATATCTCGCGAACGGATTGACCAATCCGCAAAATTTCTGTTGCATCTGAAAGTAGAAATTCGCCCGATTACAACTGTATGCGTACTTTTCCCCTAGCCCGTTCTAGTTATTCGTTTCGAGCAACAGAACTGCGAAAATTTTGAGTTTCTCAATCGTTGCTTACCTCCAAACTGCCATATCTCGCGAACGGATTGACCAATCCGCAAAATTTCTGTTGCATCTGAAAGTAGAAACGCGCCCGATTACAACGGTGTGCGTACTTTTCCCCTAGGCCGTTCTTGTTATTCGTTTCGAGCATCAGAACTGCGAAAATTTTGAGTTTCTCAAGCGTTTCTTACCTCCAAACTGCCATATCTCGCGAACGGAATGACAAATCCGCAAAATTTCTGTTGCATCTGAAAGTAGAAACTCGCCCGATTACAACGGTGTGCGTACTTTTCCCCTAGGCCGTTCTAGTTATGCTTGTCGAGCATCAGAACTGCGAAAATTTTGAGTTTCTCAAGCGTTTCTTACCTCCGAACTGCCATATCTCGCGAACGGAATGACCAATCCGCAAAATTTCTGTTGCATCTGAAAGTAGAAATTCGCCCGATTACAAATGTATGCGTACTTTTCCCCTAGCCCGTTCTAGTTATTCGTTTCGAGCAACAGAACTGCGAAAATTTTGAGTTTCTCAAGCGTTGCTTACCTCCAAACTGCCATATCTCGCGAACGGATTGACCAATCCGCAAAATTTCTGTTGCATCTGAAAGTAGAAACTCGCCCGATTACAACGGTGTGCGTACTTTTCCCCTAGGCCGTTCTAGTTATGCTTGTCGAGCATCAGAACTGCGAAAATTTTGAGTTTCTCAAGCGTTTCTTACCTCCAAACTGCCATATCTCGCGAACGGAATGACCGATCCGCAAAATTTCTGTTGCATCTGAAAGTAGAAACACGCCCGATTACAACGGTGTGCGTACTTTTCCCCTAGGCCGTTCTAGTTATTCGTTTCGAGCATCAGAACTGCGAAAATTTTGTGTTTCTCAAGCGTTTCTTACATCCAAACTGCCACATCTCGCGAACGGATTGACCAATCAGCAAAATTTCTGTTGCATCTGAAAGTAGAATCTCGCCCGATTACAACGGTATGCGTACTTTTCCCCTAGGCCGTTCTAGTTATTCGTTTCGAGCATCAGAACTGCGAAAATTTTGAGTTTCTCAAGCGTTTCTTACATCCAAACTGCCATATCTCGCGAACGGATTGACCAATCCGCAAAATTTCTGTTGCATCTGAAAGTAGAAACTCGCCCAATTACAACGGTATGCGTACTTTTCCCCTAGCCCGTTCTAGTTATTCGTTTCGAGCAACAGAACTGCGAAAATTTTGAGTTTTTCAAGCGTTGCTTACCTCCAAACTGCCATATCTCGCGAACGGATTGACCAATCCGCAAAATTTCTGTTGCATCTGAAAGTAGAAACTCGCCCGATTACAACGGTGTGCGTACTTTTCCCCTAGGCCGTTCTAGTTATGCTTGTCGAGCATCAGAACTGCGAAAATTTTGAGTTTCTCGAGCGTTTCTTACCTCCAAACTGCCATATCTCGCGAACGGATTGAACAATCCGCAAAATTTCTGTTGCATCTGAAAGTAGAAACTCGCCCGATTACAACGGTATGCGTACTGTTCCCCTAGCCCGTTCTAGTTATTCGTTTCGAGCAACAGAACTGCGAAAATTTTGAGTTTTTCAAGCGTTGCTTACCTCCAAACTGCCATATCTCGCGAACGGATTGACCAATCCGCAAAATTTCTGTTGCATCTGAAAGTAGAAACTCGCCCGATTACAACGGTATGCGTACTTTTCCCCTAGCCCGTTCTAGTTATTCGTTTCGAGCATCAGAACTGCGAAAATTTTGAGTTTCTCAAGCGTTTCTTACTTCCAAACTGCCATATCTCGCGAACGGATTGACCAATCCGCAAAATTTCTGTTGCATCTCAAAGTAGAAACTCGCCCGATTACAACACTATGCGTACTTTTCCCCTAGGCCGTTCTAAATATTCGTTTCGAGCATCAGAACTGCGAAAATTTTGAGTTTCTCGAGCGTTTCTTATATCCAAACTGCCATATCTCGCGAACGGATTGACCAATCCGCAAAATTTCTGTTGCATCTGAAAGTAGAAATTCGCCCGATTACAACTGTATGCGTACTTTTCCCCTAGGCCGTTCTAGTTATGCTTGTCGAGCATCAGAACTGCGAAAATTTTGAGTTTCTCAAGCGTTTCTTACCTCCAAACTGCCATATCTCGCGAACGGAATGACAAATCCGCAAAATTTCTGTTGCATCTGAAAGTAGAAACTCGCCCGATTACAACGGTGTGCGTACTTTTCCCCTAGGCCGTTCTAGTTATGCTTGTCGAGCATCAGAACTGCGAAAATTTTGAGTTTCTCAAGCGTTTCTTACCTCCGAACTGCCATATCTCGCGAACGGAATGACCAATCCGCAAAATTTCTGTTGCATCTGAAAGTAGAAATTCGCCCGATTACAAATGTATGCGTACTTTTCCCCTAGCCCGTTCTAGTTATTCGTTTCGAGCAACAGAACTGCGAAAATTTTGAGTTTCTCAAGCGTTGCTTACCTCCAAACTGCCATATCTCGCGAACGGATTGACCAATCCGCAAAATTTCTGTTGCATCTGAAAGTAGAAACTCGCCCGATTACAACGGTGTGCGTACTTTTCCCCTAGGCCGTTCTAGTTATGCTTGTCGAGCATCAGAACTGCGAAAATTTTGAGTTTCTCAAGCGTTTCTTACCTCCAAACTGCCATATCTCGCGAACGGAATGACCGATCCGCAAAATTTTTGTTGCATCTGAAAGTAGAAACACGCCCGATTACAACGGTGTGCGTACTTTTCCCCTAGGCCGTTCTAGTTATTCGTTTCGAGCATCAGAACTGCGAAAATTTTGTGTTTCTCAAGCGTTTCTTACATCCAAACTGCCACATCTCGCGAACGGATTGACCAATCAGCAAAATTTCTGTTGCATCTGAAAGTAGAAACTCGCCCGATTACAACGGTATGCGTACTTTTCCCCTAGGCCGTTCTAGTTATTCGTTTCGAGCATCAGAACTGCGAAAATTTTGAGTTTCTCAAGCGTTTCTTACATCCAAACTGCCATATCTCGCGAACGGATTGACCAATCCGCAAAATTTCTGTTGCATCTGAAAGTAGAAACTCGCCCAATTACAACGGTATGCGTACTTTTCCCCTAGCCCGTTCTAGTTATTCGTTTCGAGCAACAGAACTGCGAAAATTTTGAGTTTTTCAAGCGTTGCTTACCTCCAAACTGCCATATCTCGCGAACGGATTGACCAATCCGCAAAATTTCTGTTGCATCTGAAAGTAGAAACTCGCCCGATTACAACGGTGTGCGTACTTTTCCCCTAGGCCGTTCTAGTTATGCTTGTCGAGCATCAGAACTGCGAAAATTTTGAGTTTCTCGAGCGTTTCTTACCTCCAAACTGCCATATCTCGCGAACGGATTGACCAATCCGCAAAATTTCTGTTGCATCTGAAAGTAGAAACTCGCCCGATTACAACACTATGCGAACTTTTCCCCTAGGCCGTTCTAGTTATTCGTTTCGAGCATCAGAACTGCGAAAATTTTGAGTTTCTCAAGCGTTTCTTACTTCCAAACTGCCATATCTCGCGAACGGATTGACCAATCCGTAAAATTTCTGTTGCATCTCAAAGTAGAAACTCGCCCGATTACAACACTATGCGTACTTTTCCCCTAGGCCGTTCTAGTTATTCGTTTCGAGCATCAGAACTGCGAAAATTTTGAGTTTCTCGAGCGTTTCTTACCTCCAAACTGCAATATCTCGCGAACGGATTGACCAATCCGCAAAATTTCTGTTGCATCTGAAAGTAGAAATTCGCCCGATTACAACTGTATGCGTACTTTTCCCCTAGCCGGTTCTAGTTATTCGTTTCGAGCAACAGAACTGCGAAAATTTTGAGTTTCTCAAGCGATGCTTACCTCCAAACTGCCATATCTCGCGAACGGATTGACCAATCCGCAAAATTTCTGTTGCATCTGAAGGTAGAAACTCGCCCGATTACAACGGTATGCGTACTATTCCCCTAGTCCGTTCTAGTTATTCGTTTCGAGCATCAGAACTGCGAAAATTTTGAGTTTCTCAAGCGTTTCGTACCTCCAAACTGCCATATCTCGCGAACGGATTGACCAATCCGCAAAATTTCTGATGCATCTGAAAGTAGAAACTCGCCCGATTTCAACGGTATGCGTAGGTTTCCCCTAGGCCGTTCTGGTTATTCGTTTCGAGCATCAGAACTGTGAAAATTTTGAGTTTCTCAACCGTTTCTTACCTCCGAATTGCCATATCTCGCGAACGGATTGACCAATCCGCAAAATTTCTGTTGCATCTCAAAGTAGAAACTCGCCCGAATACAACACTATGCGTACTTTTCCCCTAGGCCGTTCTAGTTATTCGTTTCGAGCATCAGAACTGTGAAAATTTTGAGTTTCTCAAGCGTTTCTTACCTCCAAACTGCCATATCTCGCGAACGGATTGAACAATCCGCAAAATTTCTGTTGCATCTGAAAGTAGAAACTCGCCCGATTACAACGGTATGCATACTTTTCCCCTAGCCCGTTCTAGTTATTCGTTTCGAGCAACCGAACTGCGAAAATTTTGAGTTTTTCAAGCGTTGCTTACCTCCAAACTGCCATATCTCGCGAACGGATTGACCAATCCGCAAAATTTCTGTTGCATCTGAAAGTAGAAACTCGCCCGATTACAACGGTGTGCGTACTTTTCCCCTAGGCCGTTCTAGTTATTCGTTTCGAGCATCAGAACTGCGAAAATTTTGAGTTTCTCAAGCGTTTCTTACTTCCAAACTGCCATATCTCGCGAACGGATTGACCAATCCGCAAAATTTCTGTTGCATCTCAAAGTAGAAACTCGCCCGATTACAACACTATGCGTACTTTTCCCCTAGGCCGTTCTAGTTATTCGTTTCGAGCATCAGAACTGCGAAAATTTTGAGTTTCTCAAGCGTTTCTTACATCCAAACTGCCATATCTCGCGAACGGATTGAACAATCCGCAAAATTTCTGTTGCATCTGAAAGTAGAAACTCGCCCGATTACAACACTATGCGAACTTTTCCCCTAGGCCGTTCTAGTTATTCGTTTCGAGAATCAGAACTGCGAAAATTTTGAGTTTCTCAAGCGTTTCTTCCTTCCAAACTGCCATATCTCGCGAACGGATTGACCAATCCGTAAAATTTCTGTTGCATCTCAAAGTAGAAACTCGCCCGATTACAACACTATGCGTACTTTTCCCCTAGGCCGTTCTAGTTATTCGTTTCGAGCATCAGAACTGCGAAAATTTTGAGTTTCTCAAGCGTTTCTTACCTCCAAACTGCCATATCTCGCGAACGGATTGAACAATCCGCAAAATTTCTGTTGCATCTGAAAGTAGAAACTCGCCCGATTACAACGGTATGCGTACTGTTCCCCTAGCCCATTCTAGTTATTCGTTTCGAGCAACAGAACTGCGAAAATTTTGAGTTTTTCAAGCGTTGCTTACCTCCAAACTGCCATATCTCGCGAACGGATTGACCAATCCGCAAAATTTCTGTTGCATCTGAAAGTAGAAACTCGCCCGATTACAACGGTATGCTTACTTTTCCCCTAGCCCGTTCTAGTTATTCGTTTCGAGCATCAGAACTGCGAAAATTTTGAGTTTCTCAAGCGTTGCTTACCTCCAAACTGCCATATCTCGCGAACGGATTGACCAATCCGCAAAATTTCTGTTGCATCTGAAAGTAGAAACTCGCCCGATTACAACGGTGTTCGTACTTTTCCCCTAGGCCGTTCTAGTTATTCGTTTCGAGCATCAGAACTGCGAAAATTTTGAGTTTCTCGAGCGTTTCTTACCTCCAAACTGTAATATCTCGCGAACGGATTGACCAATCCGCAAAATTTCTGTTGCATCTGAAAGTAGAAATTCGCCCGATTACAACTGTATGCGTACTTTTCCCCTAGCCCGTTCTAGTTATTCGTTTCGAGCAACGGAACTGCGAAAATTTTGAGTTTCTCAAGCGTTGCTTACCTCCAAACTGCCATATCTCGCGAACGGATTGACCAATCCGCAAAATTTCTGATGCATCTGAAAGTAGAAACTCGCCCGATTACAACGGTATGCGTAGGTTTCCCCTAGGCCGTTCTGGTTATTCGTTTCGAGCATCAGAACTGTGAAAATTTTGAGTTTCTCAACCGTTTCTTACCTCCGAACTGCCATATCTCGCGAACGGATTGACCAATCCGCAAAATTTCTGTTGCATCTCAAAGTAGAAACTCGCCCGATTACAACACTATGCGTACTTTTCCCCTAGGCCGTTCTAGTTATTCGTTTCGAGCATCAGAACTGCGAAAATTTTGAGTTTCTCAAGCGTTTCTTACCTCCAAACTGCCATATCTCGCGAACGGATTGAACAATCCGCAAAATTTCTGTTGCATCTGAAAGTAGAAACTCGCCCGATTACAACGGTATGCGTACTTTTCCCCTAGCCCGTTCTAGTTATTCGTTTCGAGCAACCGAACTGCGAAAATTTTGAGTTTTTCAAGCGTTGCTTACCTCCAAACTGCCATATCTCGCGAACGGATTGACCAATCCGCAAAATTTCTGTTGCATCTGAAAGTAGAAACTCGCCCGATTACAACGGTGTGCGTACTTTTCCCCTAGGCCGTTCTAGTTATTCGTTTCGAGCATCAGAACTGCGAAAATTTTGAGTTTTTCAAGCGTTGCTTACCTCCAAACTGCCATATCTCGCGAACGGATTGACCAATCCGCAAAATTTCTGTTGCATCTGAAAGTAGAAACTCGCCCGATTACAACGGTACGCGTACTTTTCCCCTAGCCCGTTCTAGTTATTCGTGTCGAGCATCAGAACTGCGAAAATTTTGAGTTTCTCAAGCGTTGCTTACCTCCAAACTGCCATATCTCGCGAACGGATTGACCAATCCGCAAAATTTCTGTTGCATCTGAAAGTAGAAACTCGCCCGATTACAACGGTGTTCGTACTTTTCCCCTAGGCCGTTCTAGTTATTCGTTTCGAGCATCAGAACTGCGAAAATTTTGAGTTTCTCGAGCGTTTCTTACATCCAAACTGCCATATCTCGCGAACGGATTGACCAATCCGCAAAATTTCTGTTGCATCTGAAAGTAGAAATTCGCCCGATTACAACTGTATGCGTACTTTTCCCCTAGCCCGTTCTAGTTATTCGTTTCGAGCAACAGAACTGCGAAAATTTTGAGTTTCTCAAGCGTTTCTTACCTCCAAACTGCCATATCTCGCGAACGGATTGAACAATCCGCAAAATTTCTGTTGCATCTGAAAGTAGAAACTCGCCCGATTACAACGGTGTTCGTACTTTTCCCCTAGGCCGTTCTAGTTATTCGTTTCGAGCATCAGAACTGCGAAAATTTTGAGTTTCTCGAGCGTTTCTTACCTCCAAACTGCCATATCTCGCGAACGGATTGACCAATCCGCAAAATTTCTGTTGCATCTGAAGGTAGAAACTCGCCCGATTACAACGGTATGCGTACTTTTTCCCTAGTCCGTTCTAGTTATTCGTTTCGAGCATCAGAACTGCGAAAATTTTGAGTTTCTCAAGCGTTTCGTACCTCCAAACTGCCATATCTCGCGAACGGATTGACCAATCCGCAAAATTTCTGATGCATCTGAAAGTAGAAACTCGCCCGATTACAACGGTATGCGTAGGTTTCCCCTAGGCCGTTCTGGTTATTCGTTTCGAGCATCAGAACTGTGAAAATTTTGAGTTCCTCAACCGTTTCTTACCTCCGAACTGCCATATCTCGCGAACGGATTGACCAATCCGCAAAATTTCTGTTGCATCTCAAAGTAGAAACTCGCCGATTACAACACTATGCGTACTTTTCCCCTAGGCCGTTCTAGTTATTCGTTTCGAGCATCAGAACTGCGAAAATTTTGAGTTTCTCAAGCGTTTCTTACCTCCAAACTGCCATATCTCGCGAACGGATTGAACAATCCGCAAAATTTCTGTTGCATCTGAAAGTAGAAACTCGCCCGATTACAACGGTATGCGTACTTTTCCCCTAGCCCGTTCTAGTTATTCGTTTCGAGCAACCGAACTGCGAAAATTTTGAGTTTTTCAAGCGTTGCTTACCTCCAAACTGCCATATCTCGCGAACGGATTGACCAATCCGCAAAATTTCTGTTGCATCTGAAAGTAGAAACTCGCCCGATTACAACGGTGTGCGTACTTTTCCCCTAGGCCGTTCTAGTTATTCGTTTCGAGCATCAGAACTGCGAAAATTTTGAGTTTTTCAAGCGTTGCTTACCTCCAAACTGCCATATCTCGCGAACGGATTGACCAATCCGCAAAATTTCTGTTGCATCTGAAAGTAGAAACTCGCCCGATTACAACGGTACGCGTACTTTTCCCCTAGCCCGTTCTAGTTATTCGTGTCGAGCATCAGAACTGCGAAAATTTTGAGTTTCTCAAGCGTTGCTTACCTCCAAACTGCCATATCTCGCGAACGGATTGACCAATCCGCAAAATTTCTGTTGCATCTGAAAGTAGAAACTCGCCCGATTACAACGGTGTTCGTACTTTTCCCCTAGGCCGTTCTAGTTATTCGTTTCGAGCATCAGAACTGCGAAAATTTTGAGTTTCTCGAGCGTTTCTTACATCCAAACTGCCATATCTCGCGAACGGATTGACCAATCCGCAAAATTTCTGTTGCATCTGAAAGTAGAAATTCGCCCGATTACAAATGTATGCGTACTTTTCCCCTAGCCCGTTCTAGTTATTCGTTTCGAGCAACAGAACTGCGAAAATTTTGAGTTTTTCAAGCGTTGCTTACCTCCAAACTGCCATATCTCGCGAACGGATTGACCAATCCGCAAAATTTCTGTTGCATCTGAAAGCAGAAACTCGCCCGATTACAACGGTGTGCGTACTTTTCCCCTAGGCCGTTCTAGTTATGCTTGTCGAGCATCAGAACTGCGAAAATTTTGAGTTTCTCTAGCGTTTCTTACCTCCAAACTGCCATATCTCGCGAACGGATTGACCAATCCGCAAAATTTCTGTTGCATCTGAAAGTAGAAACTCGCCCGATTACAACACTATGCGTACTTTTCCCCTAGGCCGTTCTAGTTATTCGTTTCGAGCATCAGAACTGCGAAAATTTTGAGTTTCTCAGGCGTTTCTTACCTCCAAACTGCCATATCTCGCGAACGGATTGACCAATCCGCAAACTTTCTATTGCATCCGAAAGTAGAAACTCGCCCGATTACAACGGTATGCGTACTTTTCCCCTAGCCTGTTCTAGTTATTCGTTTCGAGCAACAGAACTGCGAAAATTTTGAGTTTTTCAAGCGTTTCTTACATCCAAACTGCCATATCTCGCGAACGGATTGACCAATCCGCAAAATTTCTGTTGCATCTGAAAGTAGAAATTCGCCCGATTACAACTGTATGCGTACTTTTCCCCTAGCCCGTTCTAGTTATTCGTTTCGAGCAACAGAACTGCGAAAATTTTGAGTTTCTCAAGCGTTGCTTACCTCCAAACTGCCATATCTCGCGAACGGATTCACCAATCCGCAAAATTTCTGTTGCATCTGAAAGTAGAAACTCGCCCGATTACAACGGTGTGCGTACTTTTCCCCTAGGCCGTTCTAGTTATGCTTGTCGAGCATCAGAACTGCGAAAATTTTGAGTTTCTCAAGCGTTTCTTACCTCCAAACTGCCATATCTCGCGAACGGAATGACCAATCCGCAAAATTTCTGTTGCATCTGAAAGTAGAAACTCGCCCGATTACAACGGTGTGCGTACTTTTCCCCTAGGCCGTTCTTGTTATTCGTTTCGAGCATCAGAACCGCGAAAATTTTGAGTTTCTCAAGCGTTTCTTACATCCAAACTGCCATATCTCGCGAACGGATTGACCAATCCGCGAAATTTCTGTTGCATCTGAAAGTAGAAATTCGCCCGATTACAACTGTATGCGTACTTTTCCCCTAGCCCGTTCTAGTTATTCGTTTCGAGCAACAGAACTGCGAAAATTTTGAGTTTCTCAAGCGTTGCTTACCTCCAAACTGCCATATCTCGCGAACGGATTCACCAATCCGCAAAATTTCTGTTGCATCTGAAAGTAGAACCTCGCCCGATTACAACGGTGTGCGTACTTTTCCCATAGGCCGTTCTAGTTATGCTTGTCGAGCATCAGAACTGCGAAAATTTTGAGTTTCTCAAGCGTTTCTTACCTCCAAACTGCCATATCTCGCGAACGGAATGACCAATCCGCAAAATTTCTGTTGCATCTGAAAGTAGAAACTCGCCCGATTACAACGGTTTGCGTACTTTTCCCCTAGGCCGTTCTTGTTATTCGTTTCGAGCATCAGAACCGCGAAAATTTTGAGTTTCTCAAGCGTTTCTTACATCCAAACTGCCATATCTCGCGAACGGATTGACCAATCCGCAAAATTTCTGTTGCATCCGAAAGTAGAAACTCGCCCGATTACAACGGTATGCGTACTTTTCCCCTAGCCCGTTCTAGTTATTCGTTTCGAGCAACAGAACTGCAAAAATTTTGAGTTTTTCAAGCGTTGCTTACTTCCAAACTGCCATATCTCGCGAACGGATTGACCAATCCGCAAAATTTCTGTTGCATCTGAAAGTAGAAACTCGCCCGATTACAACGGTGTGCGTACTTTTCCCCTAGGCCGTTCTAGTTATGCTTGTCGAGCATCAGAACTGCGAAAATTTTGAGTTTCTCTAGCGTTTCTTACCTCCAAACTGCCATATCTCGCGAACGGATTGACCAATCCGCAAAATTTCTGTTGCATCTGAAAGTAGAAACTCGCCCGATTACAACACTATGCGTACTTTTCCCCTAGGCCGTTCTAGTTATTCGTTTCGAGCATCAGAACTGCGAAAATTTTGAGTTTCTCAGGCGTTTCTTACCTCCAAACTGCCATATCTCGCGAACGGATTGACCAATCCGCAAACTTTCTATTGCATCCGAAAGTAGAAACTCGCCCGATTACAACGGTATGCGTACTTTTCCCCTAGCCTGTTCTAGTTATTCGTTTCGAGCAACAGAACTGCGAAAATTTTGAGTTTTTCAAGCGTTTCTTACATCCAAACTGCCATATCTCGCGAACGGATTGACCAATCCGCAAAATTTCTGTTGCATCTGAAAGTAGAAATTCGCCCGATTACAACTGTATGCGTACTTTTCCCCTAGCCCGTTCTAGTTATTCGTTTCGAGCAACAGAACTGCGAAAATTTTGAGTTTCTCAAGCGTTGCTTACCTCCAAACTGCCATATCTCGCGAACGGATTCACCAATCCGCAAAATTTCTGTTGCATCTGAAAGTAGAAACTCGCCCGATTACAACGGTGTGCGTACTTTTCCCCTAGGCCGTTCTAGTTATGCTTGTCGAGCATCAGAACTGCGAAAATTTTGAGTTTCTCAAGCGTTTCTTACCTCCAAACTGCCATATCTCGCGAACGGAATGACCAATCCGCAAAATTTCTGTTGCATCTGAAAGTAGAAACTCGCCCGATTACAACGGTGTGCGTACTTTTCCCCTAGGCCGTTCTTGTTATTCGTTTCGAGCATCAGAACCGCGAAAATTTTGAGTTTCTCAAGCGTTTCTTACATCCAAACTGCCATATCTCGCGAACGGATTGACCAATCCGCGAAATTTCTGTTGCATCTGAAAGTAGAAATTCGCCCGATTACAACTGTATGCGTACTTTTCCCCTAGCCCGTTCTAGTTATTCGTTTCGAGCAACAGAACTGCGAAAATTTTGAGTTTCTCAAGCGTTGCTTACCTCCAAACTGCCATATCTCGCGAACGGATTCACCAATCCGCAAAATTTCTGTTGCATCTGAAAGTAGAACCTCGCCCGATTACAACGGTGTGCGTACTTTTCCCATAGGCCGCTCTAATTATGCTTGTCGAGCATCAGAACTGCGAAAATTTTGAGTTTCTCAAGCGTTTCTTACCTCCAAACTGCCATATCTCGCGAACGGAATGACCAATCCGCAAAATTTCTGTTGCATCTGAAAGTAGAAACTCGCCCGATTACAACGGTGTGCGTACTTTTCCCCTAGGCCGTTCTTGTTATTCGTTTCGAGCATCAGAACCGCGAAAATTTTGAGTTTCTCAAGCGTTTCTTACATCCAAACTGCCATATCTCGCGAACGGATTGACCAATCCGCAAAATTTCTGTTGCATCCGAAAGTAGAAACTCGCCCGATTACAACGGTATGCGTACTTTTCCCCTAGCCCGTTCTAGTTATTCGTTTCGAGCAACAGAACTGCAAAAATTTTGAGTTTTTCAAGCGTTGCTTACCTCCAAACTGCCATATCTCGCGAACGGATTGACCAATCCGCAAAATTTCTGTTGCATCTGAAAGTAGAAACTCGCCCGATTACAACGGTGTGCGTACTTTTCCCCTAGGCCGTTCTAGTTATGCTTGTCGAGCATCAGAACTGCGAAAATTTTGAGTTTCTCGAGCGTTTCTTACCTCCAAACTGCCATATCTCGCGAACGGATTGACCAATCCGCAAAATTTCTGTTGCATATGAAAGTAGAAACTCGCCCGATTACAACACTATGCGTACTTTTTCCCTAGGCCGTTCTAGTTATTCGTTTCGAGCATCAGAACTGCGAAAATTTTGAGTTTCTCAAGCGTTTCTTACTTCCAAACTGCCATATCTCGCGAACGGATTGACCAACCCGCAAAATTTCTGTTGCATCTGAAGGTAGAAACTCGCCCGATTACAACGGTATGCGTTCTATTCCCCTAGGCCGTTCTAGTTATTCGTTTCGAGCATCAGAACTGCGAAAGTTTTGAGTTTCTCAAGCGTTTCGTACCTCCAAACTGCCATATCTCGCGAACGGATTGACCAATCCGCGAAATTTCTGTTGCATCTGAAAGTAGAAATTCGCCCGATTACAACTGTATGCGTACTTTTCCCCTAGCCCGTTCTAGTTATTCGTTTCGAGCAACAGAACTGCGAAAATTTTGAGTTTCTCAAGCGTTGCTTACCTCCAAACTGCCATATCTCGCGAACGGATTCACCAATCCGCAAAATTTCTGTTGCATCTGAAAGTAGAACCTCGCCCGATTACAACGGTGTGCGTACTTTTCCCATAGGCCGTTCTAGTTATGCTTGTCGAGCATCAGAACTGCGAAAATTTTGAGTTTCTCAAGCGTTTCTTACCTCCAAACTGCCATATCTCGCGAACGGAATGACCAATCCGCAAAATTTCTGTTGCATCTGAAAGTAGAAACTCGCCCGATTACAACACTATGCGTACTTTTTCCCTAGGCCGTTCTAGTTATTCGTTTCGAGCATCAGAACTGCGAAAATTTTGAGTTTCTCAAGCGTTTCTTACTTCCAAACTGCCATATCTCGCGAACGGAATGACCAATCCGCAAAATTTCTGTTGCATCTGAAAGTAGAAACTCGCCCGATTACAACGGTGTGCGTACTTTTCCCCTAGGCCGTTCTTGTTATTCGTTTCGAGCATCAGAACCGCGAAAATTTTGAGTTTCTCAAGCGTTTCTTACATCCAAACTGCCATATCTCGCGAACGGATTGACCAATCCGCGAAATTTCTGTTGCATCTGAAAGTAGAAATTCGCCCGATTACAACTGTATGCGTACTTTTCCCCTAGCCCGTTCTAGTTATTCGTTTCGAGCAACAGAACTGCGAAAATTTTGAGTTTCTCAAGCGTTGCTTACCTCCAAACTGCCATATCTCGCGAACGGATTCACCAATCCGCAAAATTTCTGTTGCATCTGAAAGTAGAACCTCGCCCGATTACAACGGTGTGCGTACTTTTCCCATAGGCCGTTCTAGTTATGCTTGTCGAGCATCAGAACTGCGAAAATTTTGAGTTTCTCAAGCGTTTCTTACCTCCAAACTGCCATATCTCGCGAACGGAATGACCAATCCGCAAAATTTCTGTTGCATCTGAAAGTAGAAACTCGCCCGATTACAACGGTGTGCGTACTTTTCCCCTAGGCCGTTCTTGTTATTCGTTTCGAGCATCAGAACCGCGAAAATTTTGAGTTTCTCAAGCGTTTCTTACATCCAAACTGCCATATCTCGCGAACGGATTGACCAATCCGCAAAATTTCTGTTGCATCCGAAAGTAGAAACTCGCCCGATTACAACGGTATGCGTACTTTTCCCCTAGCCCGTTCTAGTTATTCGTTTCGAGCAACAGAACTGCAAAAATTTTGAGTTTTTCAAGCGTTGCTTACCTCCAAACTGCCATATCTCGCGAACGGATTGACCAATCCGCAAAATTTCTGTTGCATCTGAAAGTAGAAACTCGCCCGATTACAACGGTGTGCGTACTTTTCCCCTAGGCCGTTCTAGTTATGCTTGTCGAGCATCAGAACTGCGAAAATTTTGAGTTTCTCGAGCGTTTCTTACCTCCAAACTGCCATATCTCGCGAACGGATTGACCAATCCGCAAAATTGCTGTTGCATATGAAAGTAGAAACTCGCCCGATTACAACACTATGCGTACTTTTTCCCTAGGCCGTTCTAGTTATTCGTTTCGAGCATCAGAACTGCGAAAATTTTGAGTTTCTCAAGCGTTTCTTACTTCCAAACTGCCATATCTCGCGAACGGATTGACCAACCCGCAAAATTTCTGTTGCATCTGAAGGTAGAAACTCGCCCGATTACAACGGTATGCGTTCTATTCCCCTAGGCCGTTCTAGTTATTCGTTTCGAGCATCAGAACTGCGAAAGTTTTGAGTTTCTCAAGCGTTTCGTACCTCCAAACTGCCATATCTCGCGAACGGATTGACCAATCCGCGAAATTTCTGTTGCATCTGAAAGTAGAAATTCGCCCGATTACAACTGTATGCGTACTTTTCCCCTAGCCCGTTCTAGTTATTCGTTTCGAGCAACAGAACTGCGAAAATTTTGTGTTTCTCAAGCGTTGCTTACCTCCAAACTGCCATATCTCGCGAACGGATTCACCAATCCGCAAAATTTCTGTTGCATCTGAAAGTAGAACCTCGCCCGATTACAACGGTGTGCGTACTTTTCCCATAGGCCGTTCTAGTTATGCTTGTCGAGCATCAGAACTGCGAAAATTTTGAGTTTCTCAAGCGTTTCTTACCTCCAAACTGCCATATCTCGCGAACGGAATGACCAATCCGCAAAATTTCTGTTGCATCTGAAAGTAGAAACTCGCCCGATTACAACGGTGTGCGTACTTTTCCCCTAGGCCGTTCTTGTTATTCGTTTCGAGCATCAGAACCGCGAAAATTTTGAGTTTCTCAAGCGTTTCTTACATCCAAACTGCCATATCTCGCGAACGGATTGACCAATCCGCAAAATTTCTGTTGCATCCGAAAGTAGAAACTCGCCCGATTACAACGGTATGCGTACTTTTCCCCTAGCCCGTTCTAGTTATTCGTTTCGAGCAACAGAACTGCAAAAATTTTGAGTTTTTCAAGCGTTGCTTACCTCCAAACTGCCATATCTCGCGAACGGATTGACCAATCCGCAAAATTTCTGTTGCATCTGAAAGTAGAAACTCGCCCGATTACAACGGTGTGCGTACTTTTCCCCTAGGCCGTTCTAGTTATGCTTGTCGAGCATCAGAACTGCGAAAATTTTGAGTTTCTCGAGCGTTTCTTACCTCCAAACTGCCATATCTCGCGAACGGATTGACCAATCCGCAAAATTTCTGTTGCATATGAAAGTAGAAACTCGCCCGATTACAACACTATGCGTACTTTTTCCCTAGGCCGTTCTAGTTATTCGTTTCGAGCATCAGAATTGCGAAAATTTTGAGTTTCTCAAGCGTTTCTTACTTCCAAACTGCCATATCTCGCGAACGGATTGACCAACCCGCAAAATTTCTGTTGCATCTGAA